>NW_015971142.1:103534-703534 GCF_000961545.1 Sporothrix schenckii 1099-18
GTGGTGCCAGCATGACATGGACGCATTGCCTTGGGTGCGACTTACCAGCTAGAAATAAAGTGCGTGATGGTCGATCAGGCGCACAGCGACCAACATGGGAATGGAGGCACAGCCGGCAACCAGAGCCTGGCCAGAAGAGGCAAGTTAGCGTAATTCAGAGGAAGCAACGGGAGTAGGGGGAGAGAACATACACCTCCGACGAGATTGACGAGGGCGGCCTACTGGATTGTCTTTTTGCGGCCCATCTAGTTGGGCAGCCAGGCAATAGGGAGGAGGGCGCCAGAGGCGGCACCGACCGAGAAGAGGGCATTGATGGCGCCTAGCACGGAGTTTGTGTAGCCGGCACGCGGGCCACTGGTGGACAAGTCAAAATAAGCATAGAAGACGCTCTGGCCGATGGATGTTGAGAAGACGGAAAAGGCATATCCATATGTGAGACCGCTCAACGCATCTAAATAACAATCTAGAGAGAGAGAAGATGCAAGTTAGCGATTGCTGTCCATTTTCCTAATGGGTACTTTCTTGGCCACTCCTTTCCGAGTCGTTTTCTGATTGATTTTGTTCGTTCATTTTTATTTTTGCTAGTCAGAATATGCACACAGAAAGGTCATATGCCGAAGTGGCTACCATCTTGCCGGTTCGAAGATATTCCCTGTGTTGACGGTACTACGGGTACCTTCCCCAAGCTTTATAAAGCAAATGGATCTACTGTGTTAGTTGGGAACGTTTTTTCGTTTCTAAAAAAAAAAGACACGTGCTTTGGTGTACATTCTTTTACTGACAGAAAGGAAATTACACTGTTGATACCCAACGCGTACTGACTTGTTTCTTACCTGACACTATTTCGCCGTGTTGTACTTCATTGCCCGACCATCGTTTATGGCCACATTGGAGTGGACAAGTCTTCTAACTTCCAGGGATATCTGGGAGTCTCTTTTCTTATGCGTCTTTGATTTTCTTTGAACAGACGATGCAGAGGCCACAAGACAGCATCAGATCCATGGTGTGGAGTGCCCGTACCCTGGGTGTTAGAAATAATCTCTCAGCTATGTGATCCGGACTTTGTCAAGGATATTTCTAATCTTAACCATGCTGCATAATGGTCGTCAACCTAACAATTACGGTCAAAATATTGGCATAATTGGGAATGGGGCATCTGGTCTTTGGCAGGCATGGCATGACATTCAGAGAAAGCTGCCCTCCATCTTTAATACAAGCCAATGCGTGGTGAATGGGCCCAAAGGGCATAAGTGTAGTGATAACAGTACAAAGAATGGCTATCTGTCATACGGCGCCCATCGTCACTACTAAGCATCGGCTTTGAGCCAAAGTAGAAGCATACAGACGATGTACAAGAAATAGTTATATGTACGCTTTAAATCCGAAGAGGAGAAGACAGTCCTATGCCTCGCGTCTGATTTTTTGCTCCACGACAGTGCCTGTCCACTGACCTCTTTCTGTGCATCCTCTCCATAATCATCTTCTGTTACAGCTCCTTTTTACCAGTCGGCTTCTTCCAGCCACCTCAACATACCTTTTTTCACCTTCTGGCCACAGTGTCCCAAGACGTGGGTCGAATCTCATGAGTAGTTTATTTACTCGTCCCAGATGACGGCACTGAGACCGTCCTCGTTGCCAGGTACGCCGGGTGTGCCCACGACTAGGTTGGCCAGAAGACCTCCCAGACGGCCTGTCGTCACATTGCGTTCGACAATCGCAACATTCGACGATGTCTGGCCGCCAAACGCCACCAAGTCGCCCGCCTTGTTGATCTGGAAGGTGCGCGTGTAGTACGCGTGCGCGTTGGTCGATTCCAGAAACGTTAGTGCCCCGGTCGCCGGGTCCACCGAGTAGGTCGCCACCGAGTCTTGCTGCGCGCCAAACGACTTGTCGTTACGGTTCGTGGCATACACAAAGTTGCCAGACGTGTGGACTTCGGCCGTCTTGCTGTTGGCAGGCGCCGACTTCCCCGCCGGATACGCCGACAGCGACTGCGTCTTCTTCAGTGTCAGGCATCCCCCACTCGCCGGGTACGTCGCCTGCCACACTGTCACACTGTTGGCCAGCTCGTTGGCCACATACAGCATCGTGCCGTCTACCGACCCAGCCTTGGGAACCCACCAAGTGCCGTGGCGCGGGCCATCTGCGGCACCCGTCTGCGCCGCCGGGCACTCTGTAAGCTTTCCGTCGGCCGCGCTGATGCTGAAGATGCGGATCAGATCGGCGCCCAGGTCGGCACTGAGCAAGAATTTCCCTGTGGGGTCCGTGAACGTCGAGTGCGGGTGCGGCTTGTCCTGGCGTGCACGGTTGGGGCCTGGTCCAGACATGGTGTAATGGAACCGCTGCAGGTTGGTGCCTCCACCAAGTGGCAGCTTGAATGTTGCAATGGCCGAGGGGTCACTGAAAGTGTTAGCTGTGCGGTCTCATTCTTTCTTTCTCTCTTTCTCTTTGTCCCTCCGCCTTTCTCCAACTATTCCACTCAAACGTACTACTCGGCCGCGGCAATGAAGCCTCTGCCGTCACTGCCACCGTAGAGTGTGCTATGCAGCTCACCACCCGGTGTCCGGTCCGTACCGGCCACCTTGAGCGCACCGTTGGCACCCACAGATAGTGCCGTCAGAGTCGAGCCCGTGTTAGCACCGCTCTCGTCGGTGCAGTACACCGTCCCGCCCACCTTGTCCAGCGTCAGCCAGCTGGGCATCTGGCCACAGGCTTTGATGCTCGATGTCACCGCCAGCGACGGCGTACCGGTGCCAGTTGTCAGGGCCAGCGTGTAGAGGTTTCCATTGTAGTGCGACACTAGCAGATTTGATGTTGTTGCCAGGGATACCGATGGGATGAGGCATAGCAGTGCCGACAAAGACGATTTGAAAGCTACCATGTTGGGCAGGCCTGTTTGATGAGCTGCGTAATTTTTTTCTTCCTTTCGTATCTATCGTCGTGTGTCTGGACGTTGATATAGATTGAACAACGTGCTATCGAAATCCTGGATGCCTTGACCAGCTAATATTTATGCGTTGGTCAACATGATTTTCAGAATAAAAAAAAGATGAGGGAAAGGTCCAAAACAAATACTAGAGCAAAAACAGGTCTCTGGCTATCAGAAAAAAAATTAATGAAGCGGGGAAGGGAATTCCCAAGCACGGAAAATACGAAGACGATATTACCCTTGACTGGGGGCAGCCACGAGAAGCTTGACTTACAGCGCGCACCAAGGGATGTATGACATGAGATGTTCCTGAATATCCAAGACCGACGCGGCAATATACGGCCGGAATTGGTATATGAACGAAACCCATGAACATATACAACTGTCAGGTCCCCGTGCGGAGAAACAATATCGGGAAACGTCCTTGGAAAGTGATTACCGTGGGCTAGGACAACCAATGTCAACCGCCGCGCATCCACATTGTCTTGCATGTGGTGGAGGACACGGACAGTTCTACTAGGCGACGATCCTCCCAAACGGTACAACAGGTTAAAAAATGCTACGCGATGTATAACCATACCACTATGGCTGTACTCGTAAGCAAGATGTCACAAAAGAAGCATCTGAATTTGCAAAAAGGCTAAATGTGACGCAGACCCATGGCGCCTCTATTCCATTATCCGGGCTGCTCAAGGCACTTCCCCACAGTCCTAAAAGTCGGGGAGGTGGTAAGAAAAAGTAAACGCAGAATTGAGTACTGCAGACACTTTTAAAGAGTCAGATGGATAAAAGAGGTGGCTTGACACAGCATATCTCACAAGATTCCTTTGAGAAGCTCCGATTCTTGTTGCAGGCAGACACTAGACGCTCGCCAACTAATTTTATCCACTCTCTAGATGGCCGGCCTTGTCAGTGTTAATACGTTGTGAAGTTAAAATTGTGTCGTACCTTGGGTTTATGTTAAGACATGGATGACATAATGTCTTCATTATCCTTCGCCCTTGAGCCCATTGATACGTTTCCATTTTGTTTTGGTGCAGAGGAAGGTTAAGGACAACCATGACGAGAGGCTCTACTACTACTTGTTTGCTTTTTTATTTTCTATTACTTCGCACCGGGAAACGGAAACTCGGATCTCCCATTCCGCGTCTTGATTTTCGGTGGGTCTCATCTGGATTGGCAAACGGTCGGCCTGGGTAAATCAAACCTGCTATGTGAACTCCGTACGGGTGATTCAACCTCTCCAGTAACGAAATTTGTCTATATGTTCCGATAGCTAAGTGCGGATAAAACGGATGAAAATCGTTCTGGTTGTTTTTAAAGTACAAGAGCGCTGAAGGGAAAGCCTGTCAAATGTTTTGCTTGGCTGCGGGTTGTGTAAGTCGGCGGTTGTAAAAGCCGACGATGCCGAATTTGGAAATTATTTTCGCAGTGTCACAATAATAGGTGCAATGCTAAACTCGGTCGCTTTTTCCATGCCATAGGACAATTGGGTATCAGCCTCGATCAACCTACACTTTTTTTGAAAGGTCTCTTCCATGATGAGTTCTGAGCATGATAATAACATTGGTGTCTGCCAGGAATTGGTCAGAGCCTCTCTTCCGAAATAAAACAGCAGAAAATCAAGCGATGTTCAACCAGGCGCGTTATCTTTCACATACACCACAGTGTCCACGGAGGATCAAATTACGCCTGTCGTATAATGAACAAAAAAAAATCCACTCCATAAATAGGCTGTAAGCAGTCAACTCACATCTCGGGACATTTCCACAGAGACTCTTCAAAGGACTCAATCATGTTTGTCCTGAGGACAAGGCGAGGCTAGCCACCTGCTGAGGCCCTTGTGTTGATCTGATCCGAATAAATGTCTACGTCAATGGTCTGTAGTCAATGAGAATGTATTTTCAGCTATATTTGTGGGCCAAAAACGGCTGATAAGTATTACCGTGAAGGAGGGCCTGACGAAAGAAAGGCGTGGGGACGCGGAATCACGAAGCGAGAGATTTTACAGGCAAGCCGAGCTCCTGCTTATTGTCACTCGCTCCGTGTCAGATAATTGCCTGTTACCTATTATCTCCCGGCATAAGTGCTTCCGCATTGGAAAATATTAAAGTGTACGATGGTTGTGGCAACGTGGAAGAAATGGGCCGCAAAATAAACACACAGGTAGGAAGGCAGCGGGAGACGCAGAATGCCAAAGTGTTACTGACGTGATGTGCGTCAACCACCGAACGATAAATCGGCTCACAACCGTCGTCCTTATATGCCATGGGAGCAATGCAAAAGAGAACAACATGGTACGGAATGAATAATTATTAAGAACAAGTGACAAAGGAAAACATGAGAGCTGATTTCTAGCCAAGTGATCTGATCAGGCAATCTAAACTTGCCGGGGTTTCCAGGTCGTTCTGGAGAATCATGTAGCTTTATGCCACCATATTCGCTTTTGGCTTTGTGGCGCAAATAAACCCCGGGTTGTAGTTTTGTTCCCAACAGAACGGACACTGATGAAATCATAATTTTCCCGACTGTGTTCCTCCAGTCATGACACCCAATGCCTCAGAGCCGGCCACCCACAACCACCACACACATTTCGTGACCTCTAAAGTGAACTCCAGACTCGCTTTACCAAGAACCTGTCTCAACTTGGTCTTGCCAGCCCTGCATACTCTAATCAATAATTGTGTACGGCACGGGAAATTTCCGCATCAGCCTCTTGTACGGTCTACCTGCCAAGAAACTATTTCGTCCTTTGAGCATAAGCAGAGGCCGTAACGTGGATGTGAAGTAGACACGGAGCACATTTTTTTTCACTCCTATTCAAGTCAGTTTTCTCCACGAGTTTATTATATTTTGAGAAAAAGAGTCTACTTTCCACATCCTATCTATCCAATTTCACCGTTCCTGTCATCCCCACTCGCCGAATCGTTGCCCATGCCATTGCTACAACAGTTCGACCGGAATCATGACAATGGGCAATGCCAATTTCGTGGTCGCTGTACTGTGGCTGCTCCAACTTCTAGGACAAGCTCATCTGGGATCGGCTGCCGCCCTAAACGTGAACGCAGAGGTCGAGGACTGTCTCACGAAAGCAGATGTGCCGTTCGACGCGCCCGGAACCGCTGACTGGTCACAAGATGCAGCGCCTTTCAATCTCCGACTCAACTATACCCCTGCTGCAATCGCTGTTCCAACAACAGTAAAGCACATACAAGATGCGGTCAGCTGCGCAGCCAAGCTGGGTGTGAAGGCAAATCCGAAATGCGGCGGCCACAGCTATGCATCCTTTGGCCTGGGCGGCGAAGACGGCCACTTGGTCATTGAGTTGGACCGCATGGATTCGGTTGTCCTTGACAGCAGCACAGGTATTGCAACAGTCCAGGGGGGTGCGCGCCTTGGGCACGTTGCCGCGGAGCTGTATGCTCAAGGCAGACGTGGTTTTAGTCACGGTACATGTCCGGGCGTTGGTATTGGCGGCCACGCCCTTCATGGCGGCTTTGGTGTGAGCTCCCACACACAAGCCCTTGCATTGGACTTTGTCGTGGGCATCAAGGTGGTGCTATCGAATTCAACAGTCGTGGACTGCTCCGAGACGGAGAACCCCGACCTTTTCTGGGCAATGCGCGGCGCCGGCGCCTCGTACGGAGTGGTGGCCGAGTTCAAGTTCCGGACATTCGTAGTGCCTGAAGTAGTTACCTTCTACTCGGCCGCGATTAACTGGAAGCAAGAGAAGGCGGTCGATGGTCTCAAGGCGTTCCAGGCATTTGCCGAGAGTGGCATGCCTAGTGAGCTGAACTTGCGCATGTTTATCACAAAGGACTTTGCCAACTTTGAGGGTCTGTACTGGGGCAACAAGACTGGTCTCCAGGCGGCTCTTGCACCACTGCTGAACCAGACAGGGGCCAAGCTGGTGCTGGCACAGCAGGGCACATGGCTGGACCAGTTGGAGCACTTTGGCAATGGCATGGATTTGAACCAGACGCATCCGTACAATATGGTGAGCGGTCTCTCTCTCTCTCTCTCTCTCCTCCTTCTCCATGTTAACAAAACAGCACGAAACCTTTTACTCGTCGAGCCTGTACACCAACAAGTTGAGCGACGACCAAGTCGGCGCTTTTGTCAACTACTGGTACGGCACTGGGAAAGCCATCAAGCGCGACTGGTATGCTCAAATTGACGTGCACGGCGGGAAGAACAGCGCTGTTGGTCGAGTGGCACCGAACGCCACCTCGTACGCGCACCGTGACTTCCTGCTCATGACCAACTTTTATGACCGCGTCGACACCGGTGCGTATCCGGCTGACGGGTTTTCGTTCCTGGACAACTTCACATCCAATATCACGGGTAGTCTGGAGCCGAACGAATGGGGCCGGTATGTCAACTATCCGGATCCGCGGCTGAGCCAGGCAGCGGCGCAGAAGAGCTATTGGAGCACGCACCTCGACCGGCTGCAGCAGCTCAAGGCGGGCGTGGATCCCCACAACCTCTTCGACTACCCGCAGGGTATCCTCCCGGCCACTGCCGCAGCCCCAACGTCGGCGACATCGTCGTCGACGTCGGCACCTACCAAAGCACCGTCGGCGTGAGCTACCGGGCTTTTGAAAAGGTTTGGGCGGATAAGAAGACTAGACATTGGGGGAGGGACGGGTATGGCATTGGGCGTTGAGAGCTTAGACGTGTGATTGGATTTATCGACTGTGAGATCGAACCGGCCGTCCTCAGCTGTGCTTTATACGGCGAAGGACTGTACTGGGGTGTTCAAAAAGTAGAGGCCATAGTTTCTGTTGCACTTTAGACATTGCATCTCGCTTACACTATTCGCGCCTCAAGTTTTGTTGACCGTCATTGTGGAGTTGCTTGCGGGCGATTGGTTGTTGGCCCAGAGATCCGAGCCGGTTGAGCCGGGGTCGGCGCCGTTGAAGTGACAACAGTTGTTGGACAACGCTGACGCTGCTGCTATGAGTATTTGTGATCTCAGCCTCATCCTTTGATTCCGTTTCAGACGTGCTTGTTCGACGGCATCCGGCGCTTCATTATTTCATCATTTGCTCGACGGCTTTTTCAACCCCACTAGTATGACAGCATCACACCATGACATGTGTGCTCTTGCGTGTTTTGGTGGTGATCTGATGTCTCCCTGTGCCTCCTGTTGCCTCATCCCATGCTATACCGGATCTGTCCTAACTGGCTAAGAAGAGGCCATGCCATGTGGACGACCCAGAGAATTCGAGGCGATGTGATAACTACTCTGGCCTCTGGTTGAAGTTTCGGTGGGTTATGAGGTGCAAAAACGAGACAAAGCGTGCCAAACTTTACTCTTTACTTCGCGAAATACGCGAAAAGACGTTGCAACAGAGGTGAGGCCGGCATCGCATCGCTTCATTGGCCGGCTGCATCGCGTCATTTGGGGGGTTGGTGCTCTCCTCATCGCTTTTGCGCCGCCCAACTGCCCCTGTAGACAGGTCTGCCACTGAAGCAGCCCCGTTGTCCAGCAGGTACCCCCACCTCACCGTCCCAGGTGATTGCTAATCGGCCTGTAATTCCATGTAGGCTGTCCCGCCTTCGGCGCGTTTGCGTTGCCCGTCGTGGCACTAGCCCAGGGCCCAGATCGCATGCTTCATGATTTTGCATCCTGATGTCGTGAACCTCCAGCATCGCCAGACCCTAATCCTCACAACTTTAACGATTCTTGCCGCGTTTCTGCTTCCAGATTATGTTTAGTCCGTTGGTCTAGCTCGCTAGGCAATTTCTTTTTTGGATGTGCTTCGCTCCCTCCCACTAGCTTTGCCTCTGTGCCCCTTGTATCTGAGGTCAGACTGTGAGATAAACGGCTGCTGGCGCCGGTTATTGTTTCCGCTCTTCTCCGTTTTCTTCTCCGTTTTCTTCTCACTCTCCTTTCTCCCCTTCTCCCCTCTTCTCGCCTCCCACCTCTCCCTCTTCCTCTTCATGGCCTCGCATAGCAGAAGTATACGAGCCTCTTCGTCTCTCGCAATCGACATCACTCTCAAAGGACCCGACAGGCGCTTAACCCCGGAAAGCGACACCGCTACCGACTCGGCCACGCCCACCATGACAGCCATCGACCTCATCACCCCGGCGGCGGTGGCACCCGCTACTCCCAACAAGCGGGCCCCGGGCTTCGACGGCGATATCCTCCTCATCACCTCGCCGCGGCCACCCACGCAGAAGTGGATTGACCACGTTGAGGCCAAGTTCCCAGGCCTGCGTGTCATCTACCGCGAGCTGCAATGGGGCAATCTGCTCGCGGCTGATGCCCTGACCAAGGACGACTGGCGCTCGGTCACAGTCCTTGTCACGACGGGCTTCTCGCTGCCAAAGAACCCGGCGGACGTACCGAAGCTGCGCTACGTACAGCTCTTCAGCGCCGGCGCCAACATGATTCTCAAGGAGCCGCTGTTCACAGACACAGATATTGTCTTTGCGACGGCCAATGGTGTCCATGGGTGGGTTACTTACATCGTACCTACCTACTACCCAACCCCCGTTCTTGACGAATGAGTCCGTACTGATCGACAGACCCCAAATCACGGAATGGATCATTGCCACGTTCTTGGCATTCAACCACCAGAGTAAGCTGCCCCCAACTGCCAATCCTGTCCGTGGTCGTGCGTCGTACGTCGTACACATCTGACATCAGCAGTCCCCAGGTACCTGGATCAGCAGAAGGAGGCCACCTGGAAGCGGCCTGATGTTGTCACCGAAGATGCCCTGACCCAGAGAGTGTAAGTTTCTCAAATGCCACTTCCTGCGATACACATGCAAACATGCAGCCATACAACATCCAAATGCGAAGTAGTGTCCCCCGCTGATCCCACCAACCCCAGAGGCATTCTTGGCTACGGTAGCATCGGGCGCCAGACGGCCCGCGTCGCCACCGCTCTCGGCATGGAGGTTTATGCCTACACGCTGCACCCGCGCGATACGCCGGAGTCGCGCCGTGACGATGGCTTTGCGCCGCCCGGCACTGGCGATCCGGAAGGCATTTATCCTACCAAGTGGTTCTCGGGTGCCACCCGCGAGGACCGCCACGCTTTCCTGTCGTCCGGCATCGACCTACTCGTTGTCGCTACTCCGCTCACTGATGACACTACGCACCTGCTCGGCGCGGAGGAGCTGCGCCTGCTGGGCAGCACCCGCGACGACGGCACCTGGCGGCCAGGCTTCCTGAGCAACATTGCGCGTGGTCCTATTGTCGAGACAGACGCGCTGATTGAGGCGCTCGACAAGGGCGTTATCCGGGGCGCCGCCCTCGACGTTACGGACCCGGAACCGCTTCCTGCTGGTCACCGGCTATGGGGTGCTAAGAACATCATCATCACGCCGCATATCAGCGGCGTCTCTACCAAGTATGACGAGCGTGTGCTGCAGATCCTCGAAGGCAACCTGCAGCGTTTGATCGACGGACGGCCACTGGCCAACCGGGTGAGCCGCAAAGATGGATACTAGATGGGTGCGAAAACGTCTCTTCATTTCCGTCCTATGGTCACGTCTGTGCTTATCCCCTTTTTGGTTTATTTTCGTACTATTTATTTCGTCATTTTGAATGCCTAGAGCTGTTGCTGTCTCTTACTTTGGTATATGACAACTGTATGCGAACGGCACCTCTCTTTCGCTGATGAACCGACTTTGCGTACTCCGGTTTCTCTCACCATCGGCCTCATTCATCAACCATGCCACTGTGAATTCCGCCTGTGGTGGCGCTTTGCCAACCCCGGTGCTGGAGGGGCACCACACTGCGTTGTATTGAAATGGCTAAGAAGCGCCGCAGCTACCGTGCCCAGCTCGAGCTCAGGCTGCCACAGTGGGGGTATGGCCACACCGCTGCTGCTGTTCAGAGCCATATCGGTACTCGCAGACGTTGTGTCCGGCCCGTACAGTATCCACGACGTCAATGGTGACAGGGTGGCATGCTTTTGCGGGTCATAACCACCAAATGATGTGTTGGCCCACTGTGTATACGTCTGATTGAGATTGTTGGTGGGTGGCCCGTCAGCTTCTACTGTGTTGTTACCGTCAGATTCGATCCACGGTGCTAGATTCAGCTTCTGTGTGCGGTTCAGCGCCTCAAAATAACCCGTGGGCGCGCCCCGATCGATGCGTTTGCCCATGGGTCCGCCCATGGCGAGAATTTGAAAATTGTCTGTGCCGTTGAAGCGAGGCAACACAATCGATGTGCGGCCATACGCAATAGGAAGGGTGCGCAGGTCGATAGACGGGTAGGTGACGTTGTCAAGCGTGGTTGTGCTAGCACCTGCTACGACATCCCGGCCAAACGGCTTGCCATCAGCATCCCAATAATAAAATGCCGTGATCCAGCCAGAGATGTTGAAACTCGGCCCGTTTGACGTGCCACTGCATGTATGCGGCGTATGTGGCTCGCGGTCTGGTGGCGGAGCCATTGTCCCCGTTGTGCTCTTCATGCCGCCGCCCGTGTTTGTCGTCGCCGTGGATGCTGCCGCTGGCTGGGCAACGACGATGGAGTTCCAGAATTCTATGATGGCTGGGTCGTCTGGTGCGTCAAAGGTTTGCACGAAGCGGCGGACCACGGGTAGCAACCGCGCACCGTAGGCTGCCGCTTCGGGGCCGAAGACCGACATCCGCTCCACGCGCCACTGTACCACGGCCCAGTCCTGGCGGGTGCCGAGTAGTGTAACCGACGGCAGCCCGCACAGAAGGGCAGCACCGGTATGTGGTGGAGGCTTGCGCCCAAAAGGGCGCGTCTTTGCCAGCATAAGGATGTGTGCTGCCATGACGTGATCGTTTGTCGATGTCGTGAAGTTGGGCGAGATCCACTGGTGCTGTAGCCAGTCGACTTGGATGCGGCTCGTTACTGCGGCGTAGAGAGACGCCATGAATGTGTACCAGTCCGGGTATGCCGAGTCGATGACCGTCTCGTTGGCACGCAGGTCGTACGCTCGAGCCGCTGCCTCCGCCGGATGCGCGTTGACATAAAAATTGATTTGGGCTAGCACGGTCAGCCACAGCTCGTCTGGCTGGAGCACGAGGTGCAGATGCTCGCCCCAGGCCTGCAGGGCGCCGCGTACAAAACTATCGGCAGATGGCAGGACCCGATAATCGTCCTGGACAAAATAGTCGATGTTGTCGCGGTTGGACATGAAGATGTCAACAGACCGGTTACCGAACTCGTTTGGCGCGCTTTGCGTGTAAAAGTCGTACGGCGTCAGCGTACCGGCTGCACCGGCGTATGCTTTCGGAGCGCCACCGGGCAAGACTGTTATGGCGCTGACGATGGCAGCAGGCCAAAGTGTGGCAAGCGCCAGGATGCACACCACTGATGCCATGTTTTGCACCTGGGCGGTGATGATAGTCCCAAGTAGAAGGTAGGAAAAGGTCATTCGCGGACAACCAAAAAATGGCGCTGTATGAACGCTCAGTCACCGGCTGGAAGCCAGCTGGGACAGCGACACACCCAATTCCATATTCTTGATTTCCCCCATTTCTGTCTTTGCTTCTCTGCCTGTTACAGGTGCACAGAACAGACGGATGCAAGTGGCTGCTATCGTTTTCCCATGCTCATTATCGGCCACTATCCGAGTGTGGCTTTAACCGGCATCCAAACAGGTCTAGACATTGTTCAAGAGATACAATATCCGAGACGGTTAATAGTCAGAGGACCTACGAAGAGAAAGATGGGAAAAGAAAGACAGTAGTAGCACGAACGGGACGAATGACGCATATGGAGGGCAAGTCACAGGCACTCTACACTGTAGGTCTCATGAGGCTCTTCAGTGGTATCGATATCAAGTTTCATTTGCTTACAGTTGCTTGGCACATTGCCAATGGCGCCGCCTTCTCGATTGTAGTATCGGATATAGCGCAGGACATCCAGTGACTAAAGTCGCTGTACTTTTCAAGAAGAAGACGTAATTAATGTCTGCCGTTCGGAGTATTCCGTCTCCGACTGCCGATCCTCCGAGTCCCCGCACGTAACGATAGTCACCACACCTACCTACCTGCTTTCGGATGCATAAGGCGGACGTCACACCAAGTCGGATGTATCGCCGTGGAGACAAGACCGCTACCATACGGCGTCCAAGCTTACAATAGGTTCATATATTTAAGAGTTGGTCTTGGAATATGAATCAAACAGATGATTTCGATGCTTGAAATGCACAAGGCAATTTAGTACCAGCTGCGAAACGCCAGACTCCACGGGAAAGGTAAGCGACTACCCAATGCCATGTCAGCCAAGCCATTTCATCTCGCCATTGTTGGTGGAGGCATCACCGGCCTTGTCCTGGCGATTGCACTCCACAAGCGTGGCATCCACGTCACGATCTACGAGCAGGCAGCCGCATTTGGCGAGATCGGGGCGGGTGTGGGCTTACACTCCAATGCCGTGCGGGCCATGAAGATCTGCGACGCGGCGATATCAGCCGGGTTTCAGCGGGTGGTGACAGGCAACGCCTGGCCGTCAAAGAAAGACCAGTGGTTCGAGGTGCTCGACGGCATGTCCGAGGCACCGGCTTCGGCATCCGAGCTGCTCAGGCCACTTTTCACAATTATCGGCCCAGACGGAGGACATGGAGCGTGTCACAGGGCACGGTTTCTCGAGGAGATGGTGCCTCTGCTGCCAGAAGGGTCGGCGCGGTTTGGGAAGCGGCTGTTGTGGATTGACGACCCGAGCGATACCAGCAAACCCGTGACGCTGTTCTTTGAGGACGGCACGTCGGCGCAGGCGGATGCTGTACTCGGCTGCGACGGCATCAAGTCGCGAGTGCGTGCGCACCTTGTTGACAAGAACGACCCGGAAGCGGCGCTGCCAACCTACAGCCACAAATTTGTGTACCGCGGGCTCATCCCCATAGCTGATGCCGTGGCTGCACTGGGTGAAGAACGGGCGGCCAACTCCATGCTCTGGTTTGGGGCCGAGCGCCACGCGCTCACATTTCCTGTTAACCATGGCAAGACACTCAACCTGGTGGCATTTGTCACCACAGACGACCCATGGCCTGCCAAGGGTGCGCATCACCTGACGCTACCGGCGACGCGCGAAGATGCCCTGCGCGACTTTGCAGGCTTTGGACCCAACGTGCTGAAGCTGTTGCACTTGACAGCGCCGAAGCTTGAGCGTTGGGGCCTCTTCGACTTGGCGGAGCGCCCGCTACCCCAGTTCTACCGTGGCCGTGTATGCCTGGTGGGTGACGCCGCGCACGCCAGCACGCCACATCATGGGGCCGGTGCGGCCATGTGTATTGAGGATGCGGCCGTGCTGGCCGAGCTGCTGGGCGACGCGAGCGTCCGGGACGCAACGGGTTTGCAGGCAGCGTTCGCGGCATTCGATGCCAATCGCCGTGGCCGCTGCCAGTGGCTGGTGGCCAGCAGTCGTCGTCAGGCCGACTTGTACGAGTTGCGGGCCCTGGGACGTGATTACGAGGCGATTGCGGCCGAGATCCGCACTCGGCAGGCGTATATCTGGAACATCGACTTGGACGCGGCTATTGTGAAATCACGAAAAGACCTAGCACAGCGATTGGCACTGGGCTTACCGGCAGCTGCGGCGCCTGATCCGACGGTGCCGTTCCCGCCAGATATTAACTTTCACTTGAAAGACGTGGAGGCGTGAGGAGACACAAATATATGCATTGCCAAAGATTTATATACCCAGTATCCCAATGCAAACATAACGTAGAAACAGAAAAGAGAAACTGATATAAAATGCAAGACCCACGACTGCTTTGGCTGGCTTAAAGACTCCGCCGATACGTCCCGCCCCTGGCACGTCCGTTGCCCATGCTGTTTGTGTCATTGCCGACGATGATAATGCTGAGATTGTGGCGGTGGTTTAGACCAATGGCGTCCAATGCATGCGTTTGGGCCGGTGGTGCAACGGCGTGCTGTGGGTGTGCCGACGCAACATCCTCGTCGTTGCTTGCGCCATCATCCGCCGTGGCACCGCCGCTCCCGTCAATCGGCTGCGGCGCAAAAATCACGGGACATGCCTTGGTGCACACCGAAGGTACACCGTTTCCAAAACAGTCTATGACCGTGCAATACCAGCCGGCCGCGCAGTCGTCGGAGGTCGTGCAGGCATTGTCGCGCTCGTAGTCACCCAGCGTGCATTGAGCGGTGTCTTCAGTCGTCAACGCACACGAACAGGCGATCTGGCCGACATGGTCGGTGCCACAATTGTAAGGGTGGAAGTCGGCAAAGCAGTTTGGAAACGTGGGCTGATGCAGTGTTTGGATGCCGCCGTCGCGAACCGACACCTGACCTGCTGGGCAGGCGGGTGCACCTTCGACGTAGGTGACAGTGCTCGTGGCCGTCGGGGTGGGTTGGTTGGATGCGAAACAGGAGCAGGCGCTGGTGACGCCATTGAGGAGAGGCTGCAGTTCATCGAGGCAGGCCAGCGATGTTTTGGGTGTGGTACGCGCGAAGTTGGCGCGTCGGTCAACCCGGGAAGGCGGATTGGGGACTGTGGCTGTAGCGTTGGCAAGGCTGCTAGTAAGGCTCCCAGCAAGGCTCTCGCCCCCATCACCGCTCTTGCCCCAACTATCGCTGCCGACCCTTATTGTGGTTGTGGCAACAATAGTTTGGACAATTGTCTGAACCAGTGTATCGGTTGTGGTCTGAGTACGATCGAATATGACTGTCTGCGTCGCTGTCTGCGTAACGGTGATGGTTGAGAGGCCGACTGGAGTGGATTGAGTCGAAGATGACGATGTCGGGGACGACGCTGAGGATATCGTCATCCATGTAGTTTCTGTCGTTTCTGTCGTTTCTGTTGTGCTTCTCGTCAATGTTCCTCGTGTCACTGGCACGGTCACCGTCTCGTACAGAGTGACCGGTGTCGCAAAAATGCCGACCGACCAGCTGCAGAACGTGTAGGCCAAGGTCGGACTGCCAATGAGACACCGCAGCAGATTGTCGTGCGGGCAATGTTCGTTGTGGTCCGCGTTGTCCACATTGTTCGCGTCGTCAACGTCACGGCCCTTGACTCTTGTCGCTTGGGCCTCACGGGCAGGGGGTACAGCGGCGACAGCCGCACTGGCAAACACCGCAACGAGCGGCCCAAAACGCATCGTTGTGTCTGTGGCCCATGGATACTCTTGTCTTTTTTTCCCCCGTCAACTCCAAAACGCTGTCGACTGGGGCCGGACAGGAAGATGAGAAAAGTGCGGCAATAGGACGTGGCTTCAACGAATTTGGAGGTCTGTGAGCCATCTTGGAGGCTCTGAAAGACTGCTCAGCAACCAAGGCTCAAATGCATCGGATCATCTTTCTGTGCCACAATTTGTTTTCTCCTTTAGTAATTTCGCTGAAAACGCCTGTGTCTTCAATCGGGGCTATTGTTTTACGGCCCTGGCCAGACTGTCTGAACTCTGGATTCAGCCTTTTTCTGTTGGGAAGTGCAATTTATTGCGGATGAACTGCCTCGGCGGACAATCGAATGGATGCATACAATAAGAGGGTCCGACAACAACGGGGGGAAGGCAGAAAGCAAAGAATGTGTGCTGTATACAATCCACGTACAGCCATGGGCATGACCGAGCCGCCTCAGCGGGAAGAACAGATGGGAGGAGAGGACGAGAGGACAATGACAGGGGCGGTAGTGGGAACACACGAGGTAAGGAATAAAATGGAAATCGAGAAGAAAGTCAAAACAGACCCGAGATTGGAGAGGTCTAGACCACCAACCTCTAAATGGTCCTGTGAGGCAACATTGGGCGAGACAAAAATAGACAGGAAAGAGGCAACGAACCCGACGCAAATAGGAAAACTAAATGGGGGCAGAAGGATCAATTAAAGACGCGATGTGAAAGGAACGGCGAGGCTGTTAAACCAATATGGGTGCCATATTGTCAGGGTAGATGGAGAGCTATTGAATAAATGGTGCGAGTATGCGTACGGCGTGCATCGTAAGTCTCCTAACAAAAGTCACGTCGCTGCTCGAGTTCGTCATTCAACTAGTTATGAAAGATCGTCGCCTGGCTCTGTCGTTTTTCCTGCTTTCTGCAACGAGACTGTGGCCTACTTGACTATGCAAGGAATGGTCTCTCGTCTCATTTTACCGTTTTGCCTTTCAAGGGACGGCTACTGAGGGTAAATCTTTGGGATTCACAGTTGCATTGGTTTGGTCCCTTCCATGCTTCGTTCTGGAATTTCTCCGCTGAGAGGAAACATAAACAATGCATCTGGAAGTGGCTGGTTGGAAAGTCTTGGTGAACAGTAGCTTAAATTTTAAGTTGGGACCGCCGATAAAAAGAAAAGCATAGAACATAAAGACAAAGAAGAAAAAGGACGCTTTGAGTTCAAAACATTGGGGAAATGCACTCGCCAAGCCCGAACAGCGTTTTGTTTTCGTGCAGAGTGCAAATGGTAGTGGTCAAGGAAAGAAAGGACAGTTTAGGGAAGGATAGAAGAACATGACGCATCCCTGCATGGAGGTTGGTTTGATCGTCGGCATCTGGATGCCTGTTGAAACAAGGTTCACCCGGCACCGGCAGCTATTTTTGTAGTGCTGGTTTCGGCAGGGAAGAGAAAAGAAAACGTGAAGGCAATTGAAAGAAAGAGAGCGCGACGAAAAGAAAGAAAGAAAAAAAGAGGGACGGAGAGGGAACGTTGATTGGAGGCAATCTTTTGTCTTGTATTGCCGTCCGGCATTCGCTTCGAGGCAAACCCCTTGATGGAGGATTGGCAAACAGAGAACGAAGAACTTGAGACGACATCAGGAGACAAGATGCGATTAGGTCGGTAGGAGGTGTGAGAAGAAATAGGCTTTTTGACGTCCCAATTCCATATATGCGGAACAAATACATCGGACAACAGCTGAAACAGGCATCTTTCTCTCAAACAAACCGGGCATATCCTTCTCTGGAGAAACGACCATGGAAGAAAGGTCAAGAAGGTTTGAGACTGGACAAAAAAAGAAACTAAGGGGCACCAGAAGACTCGCGAAGATTGCGAGACGGGCCCAACGAGAGGGTCTGTTTGGGATCTGCACATCATCTGCCCTCATGTTTCCCAATTTCTTTACGTTTTGCCTCTTGCTTCACTCCATCGTAGTCCATCTTTTTACCCGTATGACTTCCCTGTCGTTTGCCATTGGCGTATGCGGTCCGGAGACTGGTGACGGCTGGGTCGCGGGTAATCCGATCGTCTCGTGTGGCCCAAGAAGCACAGAGAAGAGAATTGTAAAGCAGCAAAGGCAGTGGACGGGACATAGGGGGTGGAGAAGAGGTGAGAAGGAACCAAGCTGTGGTCGTCGCCAGATGCTCATAAGAGTGACGATTCCTGTCTCTGGGACATTCCGAGATACTTTTGGAAAGAGACGAGGGCGTCCCACACTGCCTTGATTTTGCTATTCTCTTTCCACACATACGCTTGTATTTAATTTTGCTTCGTCCCGGGACCGCCATGGGCTGCTCAACATTCGTCTTCTTATCGGGGCTGCTGGCCAGCGCCGCGCCGCTTGTGTCTGCGCAGTCGTACGGGTCGGAGTCGGCAGGATCATCGTCACCACCAGGGTCGTCAGGCTCGACAAGTTCGTCTGGCTTGTCTGTCGCACCCCCCTCCACGCCGTCCGCCATCGACCTGACTGCCATTGGGCTGCACACACTGGCGAAGGCAAACGGTCTGCTGTTCTTTGGCACGGCCACAGACACCAACCTGTTCAACGACACGTCATACATGCAGATTGTCAACGACCGCAACATGTTTGGCATCCTGGTGCCGGAGAACAGCCTCAAGTGGCAGCCGACAGAGCCGACGCAAAACGACTTTCAGTTCGCCAAGCCAGACAGCGTGCACAGCCTGGCGACGGCCAACCAACAAATGTTCCGCTGCCACACGCTCACTTGGTTCCAGCAGCTGCCAGCGTTTATCACCACAACGGCGTGGACGCGAGCCACACTGACGGCTGCCATCCAGACGCACATTGCGCACGTTGTGGGCCACTACCGCGGCGCGTGCTACAGCTGGGACGTGGTCAACGAGGCGCTCAACGACAACGGGACGTTCCGCAACTCGGTCTTTTTCCAGACTCTCGGCACAGACTTTCTGCCCATCTCGTTCCAGGCGGCCGCGCAGGCCGATCCCAACGCACGCCTGTATTACAACGACTTCAACATTGAGTTTGACAACAACAAGACGGCCGCCGCGCTGTCCATTGTCAAGCTCGTCCGTGCCGCCGGCGCGCGCGTGGATGGTGTCGGTTTCCAGGGCCACATGACAACGGGTCAGACGCCCAGCCGCGCCGCAATGGCGGCCGTCTTCCGCAAGTTCACCGCGCTCAATCTCGAGGTCGCCATCACCGAACTGGATGTGCGCCAGACGTCGCTGCCGCCGACGGCCGCGCAGCAGGCCCAACAGGCAACCGACTACGTCAGCATGGTAGGCGGCTGTTTGGATGTTGCGGGCTGTGTAGGTGTTGTCGCGTGGGAATATACAGATCGTTACAGCTGGATCCCGAGCACGTTCCCCGGCACGGGCGCGGCGTGTTTGTTTGACGAAAATCTGCAGCCGAAGCCGGCCTACACGGCCGTGGCGAGCGTGCTGGCAGCCAAGGCGACGGGGATTCCGGCGGGGGCGACGATCGCAGGCATTGGAGCTGGCCTGACCGGCGTTGGTGGTGGTGGCGGAAGTGGTGGTGCGTCGTCGTCGTCGAGTGGTGCAAACAGCAACAACAACAGCAGCAGCAGCACCAGCAACAGCAACGAAAGCGATAACAATGGGCAAAACTCGGCTACCAGCTTAGGCACAGGAAGCACCAATGTTGACATCCCCAGCGCCGAGTTTTTTGGCAACTTTGGTGGCAGCCCGGGCCAGATTCCAGCGTCGAGTAGTGGTAGCGGTAGCAACAGCGGGCCTAACAGTGGAAGTGGGACCTCGAGCAGCAGCAGCAGCAGCAGCAGCACTAGTGGCGAGAGTAATGCTGGTGGCAGTTACAGTTATTAGATCGCAAACTGACAGCGCACTTTGCACCCACTCCTTGCTCTCGAAGATATTGCCCCTTTTCGATACAGATTTGTTCGTTTCTTCACTTTTGGTTTTCATACAATGATTCCCCTTTAATCGTCTGGTTCCTGATACAGCGATTTACTCAAGATTATGTCCGACTGCGATGGCCCTGCTGATCTATTCCATTCGTAATAGCCGCCCACAGATAACTGGTTGTTCGTGTGGTTCGCAGTCACCAGAGAGACCTTATTCCCAGCGGCTAATGTCGTATTCGTAGCTTTGCAGATATTCATTTTGCCGAGCCACGTTTTGTGCTGCATTTGCTGGCTTGGGTAAAGAGTCTTACAGAGTACATGAGTGTTACAAGCGGGCCTGGCCGTTATTACTCGGCCAGAGCCTTTTGTTCAGAGAGCCTCGATGTAAACAGCGCCGGCATTGAGCCTCCGCTCATTAAGGGCAATTCAGACCGTCACCATGCGGAGGTCATCGCGGGTTCGTCAGGGTGGAACACGAGGAACGCAGGGAAATGAAGGCCGTTCAGGCAATTAAAAAAAAGGCAGTCTAATAAATGTTTTCGAATAATGATCGAAAACTGAATGAATGGTCCGAAAAGACGAGAAATGACAGATGGACAACGTGTCCTGCGGGAATGAAACGTGATTAAAATATCGTATCATTTTTTTTTTCAAACAGCATCGGCTTGCATCGAGCTTCTAACGATGAGCTACGCTGCGTCTGTGCGAATCCACAACACGATATCCATCGTGACTTTGCATCGTGCCGGGATACCACCTGCGTGGAGCTCCGGATCCGAAGAGCCTTTTCTAAGTCGCGGGCCTGCACTGCATATGGAGTTCGCGATCGTCGTCATTTCGTCAATCAAAACGATCCACTCAAGTCCAGCGCTATGTTCATTCGTATTGAGGGACATTGTGTGCTGGACAAAGTATGGTATCTCACTAGTGAGCAAAACTGAGCGCCAGACCGAATCCCGAGAACGCCCCGCCCGGTGTTTGCTTTGATTCACGTTGGAATGCGACACAGTGTGCAGTTTCTGGACTGGCGTCAAGGTACAAAGTCCTTCTGATAAGGAGACTTCAGACTTCTCCCCAGTACCGCCAGTTGCGGAGCCGACCTGCTTGGGCGCTACGACCGTCTAAGATACCGTGCCGACAACAGAGATGACCAGCGCTAGTCTTGTCTTAGGATAAGTCCGACCGCTACAGGCGACAGCTCCTTGCCAGTGGTATGTCCACTATCAGCACAAGCAAATCGAACAAGAGTGGAGAGCTGAGAAACGCACCATCGCATCGTATCCCCGCAAGGCTCCCCCCTAAGTCTTTACCGGGGCCCGGCCCCATCTCCGACGAAAGCACTCCGTACGACATGCAGCGCCTGCTCCACTCTTCCTGATGGCACCTGCTGTATGGAAGCAATAGCGGTTGGTCAGGCCTTCGTTGCAGGGGAACTTAGGCGCTGGAAAAGCACTGCACATTTGTATGGTTACAACATAGTGACATAGGGCAGTTATTGAATTCAGGAGTAATTAATTCGTACAGAATACGAGTATCTTATTCAGTACTAACTGCCACGATTGCGTCAATCAGAACAGCCCACATCACCAAATCTGCCCAGGCTCCCATTGTTCCTTCGATTGTTTATTCTCGTGAATTGGACTGTCAGTTTTCTCTCCTTACCTTGTGGGCTATTACTTGTCCACAGCAATTACATGTGCTTCACGAAATCATGCTAAAAACCAACTCACTTCCGTCAGCATATAGTCCTCCCTGAGCCGTTCGCGATCCGCCACATCACATCCGGACCACCCGCGACCACTTGTTTACGAGCCGCCTCGCCATGGGAATTGTTTTTGAACAAAGACAGAGACTGCTCGAACGATATTGGGGCCGTGTGGCTATGGATTGCCAGAGCACGTGCGATGTTCGGCCGCCGTGAACATTGGCACCGCGCATCATTTTTGTGCCGGACAGGATACCGTTTGGCTTCGCCCAAACTATCTCGAAACAGCTGCACAAGACAGCCCCTTCTCTTCGGCAACGAAACACCACAGGCTTTGGCCATAAAGGGAAATGTGCAACTGCAAACGATGCCCGCACCGGGAAAAGACGACTAGCACAGGTATTTCTCATGTCCATGACACTGACCAAGGCTAATTCGAGCCGAATCGGACAAAACGAGGGCATGTCGAAACGATAAGGACGGAATAACTATTTCGAGTGTCCAACAGAAGGCGCCCTCTCTCCGACTCTTTCTATTTGGCCCATTGCCACCTCCTTTGAACGGAGAAGCTAAGAAAGAAGGGACCCGGAAAATCGGGGAGACAGTGGCGACGTTGAAAAGAGAAACGAGGGACCAGACGAAAGCAGGACTTCAACAGTCCATAGGACGGCATTCGAGAGACCTGCCTACCTACTGTATTTCATTTTTCCGTCAAGAGCCGACGCCGTGCTACCCCATGCGATGGTGCGAGACTCGCCCAATTTAAGTTACCGCTTTGTTGCACGACGTGTCGCTACCTGTGGAAGAGTGGATAGAGCTGTACTGTCCCCCTGTGCGGTACCTGGCGTTTCTGTGCACCAGACTCTACAATACACCGTCCGAAATATAATACACGGATCACAGAGGGCAACAGTGAGTCCAGCAGAGGCTGACGAGAGCACAGCAATAAACCCCAATCAACCTGCCAGAATCATGTCTCGGCCAGATGCACGTTTTACACAAACGACCCACGTCACACAGCCCTCGTGCTACCCTTGGGATGTGCCGTGCCTATCTATAGACGTGCCATTGGATAAGCGAGAAATGAAAAAAAAGAAGAGCTGGATGAAAAGACAAGGGCTGCAGGGCTCAGCACGGCGAACACAGGTAGTGCATATTGCCCATTTTCTTGCAAAATAAACCCGTCCTATGGCTTCGGCGGATCTTCTCTGGCATCATTTGGCCTTCTTTTCAGCTTCCACGAAGCGATTCCTTCCTCTTCTAGATGTTCTTTGTCCGGAACCGTGGTATGCGTATGAACTGTCTGAATACGACACAGCAAGGACACCGGAATTGAATGGCTCATTGACGACCAAGTAAGGCGATGCTACCAGGCGGCCGTTCTCGTTCTATTGACAAGGATGCTACGGTGCTCCATTAGTCTTTCATTTTCGGCCCGCTCTCGGTCTTCTTGCGGGACGGAGCGGCACAACGGGTACGACTTTCCGTTCATTTCTTTCCTTTTAAGTCACTCTCGCTTCACCACTTTAAGCTTGTTTTCATCACTCGGCCTGTGTCCTTGTACTTTTGTGACTTTCTGTCCTTGTGTATGTCTTTCTGCCCTGGTGTGCCCCAGTGCCGTGGCATGCGTTCAGCTTGTACGATACGACTTTCTTTCTATCTTCCTAAGTTGTTTGCCTTTTCAGATGGTCCTTGCAAATGTCTCGCTCCCCATGCCATGTGTTTTCTTGTTTTACTCGCACGCTCACTACTTGTACTTCAAATGACATAAGGGAGCAACTCTACAATGGTATTTTGTGTATTTCCCGAAACCTTCCGTCCTTCTCGTCATGTTTGTTGTGCCACATTGCACATCAAATTTTCCTCTACGCCAAAAGTGCGGACTTGGTTCCTTTTTTTTCGACTACATGTCCAGAGTGTTACATATTTTCGGGTATCTACATGCTCTTTTCAATGGTCGGCGTGCTGCAGCCTTTCCGATTTTTAAACGAGGAACAAATAGAAATTGATTCTCTGTTAGGAGAGACAGAGCGACAAGGGCCATGTCCAGGTGACTGTAGATATGCAGAGGGCTGCGTGAAAATGTCTCGGGCTGAGCGGCTCGGAAAGGCTTCGTCGTGGGAGACCAGGAGCAGAGCGTGAAATGGGAGACCGACTCATTGCCGAAGTAACGGTAAGCATCGCGTGTATCGTTGCTTGTATCACCACGTTCACCATCGCGTGCATAATCGCATGCAGATCGGCGTTGCCTATCCACGGCCGTCTTGCAACCGATCATGCAATTGCACGTGTTGCCCTTGACTTGGTTGTCGTTTCTCTCTTTCCTGTCTTCGAATTTCCGCCGTTGGTGGAGCTCACTCCCTACGATCCTTTAACCTGCATGGCCATGATCGTGACCTCGAAAAAGGTAATGATGTTCAGACGACTTGCGTCGTACCCGGCATAAGGAGACGAGATGAGATGGAGTTTGTCACAAGTATAGGTGAGGGTAACACACTATTAAAAACCACGATATACACCATCACTGTCGCGTTTTCGACTGGAAGGAACGGATGTGAGAAGCATAGAGGTAGTAACCAGACGAGCTGATATAAGCTTTCTTGAGAATGCTGACGCCAAGAATTGTGTTTTGCGTTTCATTTTGTCTCGTGTTTTGATTTCCTCATCTGTAACTAAACTTCTTGTGTAAAAAGAAACCTTCGTTTTCGGTCTGATATTTTGTCTCAATCTTTTATTCTCATCATCCGGTCACTTTTTCGCACTCGACATGGACCGCCCTACACAACTATTTGACGCCCTTGCAGGCTGTCAACACAACACGAGCCAAACTAAGACATTTGTGTCCAAGGAAAGACTATTTTACCCCAATCATAAGCAGTTCTGTCTTGTAGTCTATGCCTGCATGGAAGGCTGTAAGATGACACATAAATAGATCATAAATGTGGCGATCTGAGCCACAAGACAGCTGAAGAAAAAAGAAGGGCTGAATAGCTTGATTCATTTTTCCTGGTCTCCAGGGTTGGACAAGAATGAGGGCATGACAAGAGAAACAAAGCAACGCCTCTAAGGGAGGCTGATACCATACAAGTTTCTTTTAAAACGGTTTGCAAGCAAGTCGAAAAGGGCGAAAATAACCAGCGCGCAAAAATAGGCAAAGACGCTGCATCAGATAGATGTTTGTACGATCGCAAGCTACCAACCCCAAGTTTAAGCGAAAGGCTATGCTGTGAAATTGCTCGCAGGACATCCTCACAAGGTGTGTTTCTGCAGACGAAAGAAACCACAAAGTCAAGGTCATAAGAGCCAAACAAGAAAGGTAACAAAAAACGACTAGGAATGAAAAGTCCTCCGTGGTCCGTTATTAAGAGACGATGAAAAACGAAGGCGCACGAAGCAGTGCGTAAGGCGTACAAAGCCCCCTCCGGGTTGCAGATACGTGTGTAGTATGCAAATCCGGCACATTTTCTCCTTGGTCGTTGGCCCCCTTCTGCCTATTTGGGGTTCTCGGAAGAAAGGCTCGCCTCGTGTCGGCTGAGCATTGTCGGTCACAAATGGGGGTACGCAACAGTTGGTGGAGGAGGACCTTGGTGTTTCCCAAAGCATCAAATAAAATACAAAATAAAAACAAAATAAAGAAAAGATAATCTTGGTCAAAGAAAAGAGACGTACACAAAGGAGACAAATATGCCACAGGAGGTCAACGACCACAGAACACAGATACACGAAACGAGCCATCATCAGTTGGATGAGAAACAGGAGAATAGAAGATAAAATATATATGAGTGAAAATTAAGGGAGAAATAAATAAAATGTATTAGGAACCAGAGGGAAGCAGGAGAATAGGAGGACATGGGCTGTATTGGTGTTCCCTAGCACCCCTTCGTTTCCCAGAACGGGAATGGTCTTGTCGATGATGCCGTTGATGATTGGCGTTACCAAAGACGAGATACATGAGAGACAGACGCAGTCTCGCGTTCCCATTTTGCGGGAAAAGGGGGAGAGAAAAGAGAGGGCATCGCTAGAGATAGATGGAAAGGTATAAAGGTAAAGGGGATGCCTATGAAGAAACGGTGTGGTTTAAAAACCCAAAGAGATCAAACGCATTGTAACGAGGCCAACACAGAAGACAAGACGTCACAAACGAAACGAGATACTTTTGGCATTGATACCGACATTGAGGCCTACTAAGTGAGTGCCTTCGTGCTGCTTCGAGAGGCTGATATGCATTGTCACGACAGCTGGATAGTGACGCGAACGGCTGACAAAGATATGCAACAGAAAGAAAGCAAATATCAAAGGGAGAAAAATCAAGTGAAGAGAAATCAGAAACAAAGAGCAAAGGAATCACCTTAAAGTCGGCGAATAGAGCACCACGCAAAACCGCCATTTGCACACAATATCACCATCACCATGTGCACGTACTACTACCTCCACCGCCACCACACGCCGCCCTGCGACCGCATCATTGACTATGTTATGCAATACGGCTTCTGCACCCATGCCACCATGGACCCGACCACTGGCCTCGCCCTGCCGTGCGAGAACTTGTGTTTTGACCAGGAGCAGAGCGTCGACTACAACAACCCGTGCGCAATGGGTGGTTGCACCGAGAGCCCTGACTGCAGCTCCGGAGCCTGTCGTCTGGCCGAACTTAATGGAATATGGGTCTGCTGCGAGTGCAACCGCGGCGGCAATGTCTACCGGTGGTGCGGTCATCGCATGCGTTCGAGCCCGGACACGCTCTGCTACCACGTGTGCTGCAAGAACTGCCAACCGGACGAGGCTAGCATGAGTCTCGGGCGAGAGGCCCCCGTGGCGAATCCGGTTTCCTATTGAATGTGTTCATGTAGGGGCTGTGCTGAGCGCCAGAGAAGGAGAAAGAGATGTTTTAAAGAAAGGGATCCAGGTAGAGCTGGGCGATCCTCCGGGAATGGAATAGAATGGACAAGGCATGGGGCTTCTATAGTAACCAGATATGAAACAGGCACGGTCTGTTTTTTTTTTTTAAAAAAAAAAATATGTTCTTTGTAGTCGATGATGCTCGTATCGCCGTCCTGTATTGGTTGACTTCAAAAGTACCATTCCCATTATTCGGGCTATATTTTTTCTTAACATAAATGTGGATTCTTTTTTGTTCTTGATACACTTGTTCACATAAAATTTTCTCCACTGTTGACATGTTATTCTGAGGGTTATTTTATTTTATCTATGTTTGTAGTGGGCCACTCAAGGACGAACCACACTTATAATTCATAGTTGAGCATCCGTGAGAATCTTTGAATATATTTGTCTATGCACGGGTTGAATGGTCGTGCATTATCCGTAACAACATCGCGTCGAAACCGTTATTCGTTGCTTGTTGGCGATTGCTTAGATCTGCCGGTGTGTTGGTAAAGTAATAAATGTGCTGGGCAACTGAAGGACGCCGATGTTTCCCTTCTCGGCGACGAGTGGTTGGCCGCCGTTGTGGTTTGACTTGTGGCTGATGCCTCACACTGTACCTGGGTTGGGAATGATTTGCGAAGGTAAGCGGGCTCACAATCTAAACCAAATGTGATCAATTTTTGATCGACGGAAAAATACGTAAATAAAATAAAATAAAATAAAATAAATAAAACAGGAACCATGGTATCTTCGGCTTCAAAAGGAGAGGGAGATCATACGCCCGGAGGGTGAAATCCTTTGTAAGAAATAGGTCAGACTGGTGGTAATAGAAAAAATCTACCACTTCAGCTGGCCTTGATACACAGTACATAAATTCTGAGTGGTTAACGATCACTGTCGCCTTGGTGGACTCATATATGCGTAAGGAAATCCTAAATCAGATCTGTGTAACCAAAGACAGCCGAGCTGAAACAGGATGCGAAGTGGCGAGGAAGAGTACGAGAAAGAGGCGAGGCGGAGACCACAGAATAACATGGAGGGTGAGAGGCTACGTACAGATGCGAACCTAATAATTTCGCGAGCTCCGATTTGGGAATGATAGATCATGTAAAATCAAGATATTGAGACAATGGAACAGGAGGAGGGCACACAGAGATCTGGCAAATCCGGTCACGGATGTTGGCCGGACAAAAACCTCAAAAACCGAGTAGAAGGACAGGGTCCAGGGACTCTGATGGCGATCACACTAGATGCAAACAATAGCGGGCAGTAGATCTGAGATGGTTTATATCTGCTACTTTGCCAAAGTGCATTGGAACAGGTGCTTTGGCAGGAGACAAGGTTTTTTGATTGGGTGGGCGGGATTGGGTCCTGCGGAAGACGACATTGGATGAAGGGCCAGATTAGGAACGTCTGGATAGAGAATATTAGTGTGGTATTCTACAGAGATTTTGATTTTTTATCAATGGTATTTTCTGTTGCTGTGTTTTATACTTTCTGTTATTTACCTCATCCTTTCTCCCCTTTTAAAATATCTTACCGTCGCCCAAAAACGACACTGGTTTCTAAATGTTATCGTCTAGAACTAAAAGATGAAACTATTTACGTCCTCTCCACCCACACAAACTATGAATTTGAGATACAGTCTAACCAAATTACGATGGGCCGTCTGGCCTGCAGAGTTCGTACACACCCTCGGTAATTTTACCGTTAGGCGAGACAAGCCCGCCTGGCACAGAGTGATCACAAAGTATCTGTGAAAAGCATGACATTCGAGTCGCCGAATGACCTGCGGCACCACGGCGGGCTTTGTTCAAATTTTTTTAATAAAAATTCTTTTATTTCTATGCCCATTATCGTGATGCTTTCACAATATCAGATGGGTCGTCCAAACCACTTCACGTCAGCCACAAGGGTAAACAGGATAACATGGCCAGTATGCATCCTTTAGAGTTGGATTTCCGCTCCTCGGAATAAACCTCCGAAACTCTGTCGTCTCTTTCCGTGACTCCATCGACACGAACAGGCCAAAGAAAGACAGCCGTCAAGAGACATAGCTGGTATGGGGTAGCTAGGTGATATTTTGCCCCTTCCCCATATTACACCTGGGGGAGGACGACCCATCCACGCCCCCTCTTACATGAGTAGTTTGTCATCCACCGATCTCGTTGTTTTCAGCTGTCAAAGAATTAAGATCATATAATGATACGGGGCAAAACGAGACAACTTCCGTATTCAACGTAGCATACCCGAAAGGCACCAAAAACAATGCGCACACCTTGAGATTTGTGTACACCGACGGCTGTTTTTGTAGAGCGTGCTCATTACATCGCTGTCTGTCGAAGTACGTCGAACAAGTTTTTGTTCTTTATTTTCAGCAGGCTCTACTCTCAATAACTAAGGTTCTTTTTCGTACTCTGTAATTCAGAATAAGAAATGTTTTGACTCTGAGGATGAACGAGCGGAACGCGACTCGAAAATACCCATCGGAAAAAGGAAACAGAAAAATACACAAGTACGCAAAGGAGCAAATAGGCACAAGGTGGTAGTTTAAACGCCAAGCAAGGCGAATTTAGCTGGCAGAAGGTACAACATTGGTCACGATCAGCTTGACATGGCAAGTAGATGACGATGGACATATAAAATGTCAAGACAGTCCTGCTATCAAGATGGTATTGGAGTATGCAGTAGCAACTTTTCCATTTGCAGAGAGCACTAACAAAGACGAATCGAAACGAAGACTGGCGCACCAAGAAAAAAAAATTAGACCCGTCTAAACAAGCCACACAATCCATACGAGGGGGCTTTTCAAGGCACATATCTGACTGGTAAGAGCGCCTTTCGTCGTGTCTCTATGGATGGGAATAACTGGTGAGAGTTGGTAGGTGGGACTGCCAAAGAAATTAATTTTTTTTTTTGAAATAAATGCAGCTGAGGGAAACGACGAAATGATTTCCGGAGAGTGTATACTTACCATTTTAGCACATACATATCCCAAAACTGAACACGTTATACGACAACAGCAACGTACGAGACCACGACGAGGACAAGAGGACCCACGAGAAGAATAGGACAGGAGCGGACGAGCTACCACATTGTATCGGCTCTGGAGAAACTCATCGTCCCATTTGCATTTCGCCTCTTTGTCATTACACAATGTGTCTCCAGATCAGCTACACTTTGACGTGCGAACACGTTAAGACGCAAATGATCTATTGCGCCGACGCCATTCCCGTCGCCTCATCGTCGTCTTCTTCATCAAGCAAGAAAGAACACAAGAGCCACAAGAAAGACAGCAGTTCCAGCAAGAAAAAGAAGAGCGCGTCGTCTTCATCGTCTTCTTCATCCTCGCATCGCCAGCCTAGGATGATTCCCTGTGACAATCTCACACAACAGTCTCTACCATATCCGACGCCACCTAGTTTTACATGTGACCCCCAGACGGCGGCTACGTCGCTGCTGGCACCCAAATGTCCTCTGACGGATTGTCCTTTTGAGGCCAAAGACCGTTGCTGGAACTGCTGCTGGTGCGGGAAGGGCTGGAATGAGCGCGGCCGCTGTAGCTGCATAATGATTATCGAGGGCAACAGAGTTCAGTGCGAGCACATCTGCTGTTCTGGATGCGAAGCTGCGAAGCGGTGAATTTAACTAGGGATGCCAGCTCGCATTTAAAACAGAAATTCAGCTGACGCGGCTTCTTTTCTTTGCTTTTCTTTGCGTCTTTCAAGGTCGTTATCTCTTTTGGCTTGTTTTGCTTCGGCAAGTTGCTGGTATCTGGCTTTGCTATTTGCTTTAATCGATGGGAGGACATTTGCTTTTTGTCAGCTAATTTTTGACAGCTAATTTTGTCTTCTATTTCCCCAAAAGAGATATTTTTCTCTTGAGAGCGCCATTGTTTAGTCTGTGTCTTGGTCGGCGATCTGGCACCGGCGAGTCTGTTCAAACAACGTGTCGGTATGAGATGTTGAATTTTCTCGTTTGTTGTTGGCGGTATTTGTCCGTTTGGTGTCTTGTCGTTCATTCTCCCGCCGATTCGTCGCCGCATCGCCCCCTTTTTGTTTGTTTACCTTTCTTGCACTAAAGCGATTGACTTCGCTCTTCATTTCTTCCCCACAAACCAAAATCGTCGTACGTAACTAAAAACAGCGGCTAAGCAGCCCACAGGCACAAATAAAAGAGAGCCAAGACTGTTCCGCCGTTTACTTCAGCTACTTGATATTGTTGCTCGCCCTTTGAAAACATGTTACAAGTCTTCCAGTGCAAATAATAAAATGTCTGAGTATTGAGGACCGGCGGGAGACAAAGCCATTTTGTCTTTCCTAAGACAGCGCGCGCTACAAGACTCCATGGGTAGACGAGATTCGCGACCCAGATCGTGGGAATTTTGGACACTGCATGCTGCATACGGCACAGTGTACGCATGTATGCACGCATTTGTACATCGAGAGCACATAAAACGAGTGTAACGCACGTTGGCGAATTTTTGGGAATGTCGGGAATAATCCACGCGCCGGGAAATGGATGTGGGATAGGGAACACCCAAGGAAGAGCTCCCCAATCGACGCATGAGACCGTAGCACCATTTGCCCTTTCGCACGAAGTAGTGGGGGTGTAATATGGCCAACATGTGTCGGTATATAAATGTCGGCCGCAGACAATGGGCGTATCTAGAAAACACAAATGGTTATATTTTGATATTGCGAAGTCGGATACGGCTGTTTGTTGGAACTAGTAAAGACAAAATCTTTACTGTTCGCGTTGCATTCGTATCCGTGTGCACACATGTGCGAACATTCCGTCGACAATTGATTCGCCATTGTGTGATGGAGCCCGCGATACGTGGCCAGCACTATGCAAGTACCGATCGTGTGGGAAGTCACAACATCTTGCAAACGCAACTCACGGCTTTTCGTACCTAGATCTATCTGATCTTGTGGAAGTACACGGCATTTGTGTTGGCCGTCACACCAAGAGACACCCTCACCTGGGAGCGGGCGGTCTCAAACAGATGAAGCTTCCCAGCGTTTGATGGTTGGTCGTGGCTGAAGAAAGAGGAAACACAAGTACCCTAAACCACCAACGACGGAGCAGCCAATCGCTGTTTGCTCCGTAAGGATTGACGAACTATTCAACCAGATGCACAACCCTTGGCCATTTTCCTTGGAAAGTAATTGCTGCTACGTGCAGTGTCATGGACTTGTCAGCAAGGCCTTCGTTTGTGCTCGATTGGACAGTTTCTGAAGAGGAATGAACAGAGTCGATGAAAGGAATGGAAAGTCCTTATTTGTCGCACAGCCTTTGCCATGTTTTTTTTTTTTTTTTACCTTCCGCTGGGACGACAGGGCAAGTCTCGGTGTCGCAATACCGCCTGCAGCTTTCGTCTCGATGTCTTGGATGTGGCGGCCCCTACCCATCGCCGCGATGTCGAGTGTCCCAGCGTCTAAGACAACTCACACATCGGAAGGATATGTTCAATACAATCTGCCCGGCACCAAGGCGTCGGGTCATCCAAAGGCCAATGTTAGACACATTTAATCGGCTGCATGCTTGGTGGGCTGGACGAACGGTAGACACAAGGGGTGCCAGTCTACCCTTGCCCTCGGCACTTGTCTGTTTTGTGGCCTCGCTTTGTTTCGTCGACCGACACACACGTCCTATTGCCGGGTATCTGCAAGGAGGCGTAAGTTTGGCTGGCCCGGACAGAAGCTCGACATGGGCAAACGATCCTTTGTTGTTAGATGGGCAACGTTGCGCAGTCTTATTTCAAAGTATATAAGAAAGCGAGAAGGTCGACTACTTTTTTAAAGTAGATAATGCCACTGACGTTTCCTGGACGGTTTTTTCGTGTTATTTTGTCTTGTAAAAACTCACAAAGTCGAGTGATTCAACAAATAGAGACACCCATCATACGTACCGGCGTTAAGCATAAGCAGTCGAAGGTAGACATCACGGTTGTCCCAAGTACCAACCCACCTTAACACAACAGGTACTGTTGTCACGATGTGCTACGGCCACCCACACCACCATCCGTGTGGCCATCAGTCAGTTAAGTGGCATTACTGCCCGAGGGCCAAGATTGATGTCACAACGGGGCATGCAACTGTCTGCAACAAAACGACGTATGCCATCTCGCAGCCGGCCAAGACTCGATGCCCGCTAAAAAACTGCCACTTCAAAGAAGTCGGAGGAATCTGGGACTGCTGCACGTGTAAGCAGGGCCCGAACACTCAAGGATGGTGCACATACCCAAATCCGTCGTGGAAGAAGAACTTCCAAAAGGACGAGTACGAGTGGGTCGAGACGTGTGACCATGGGTGTTGCAAAAATTGCACACGCAGCGGTATGTTCCCCATCTCATTCACCCGGCATCTTTGCTTGTTCCTGGTTATTGTCTTGAAATAGTTGCAAAAAGCCTTGGTTCTGATCGTAGTTGCCACAGAAAGCGCTGGACCTATGCCGGAAGATGATATGAAGAAAAAGAAGAAATCAAGAAAGTCTAGCAGCGATGTAGCATCTGCTGGATCGTCTTCGTGTGGCATAACGGACGGATCCGGCATGTATGGCGACTATGGCCACGGTGACGGACATGGGTATTATGGCGATGGACATGCCGGGGATGTGGCGGACGCTTCGAATCCGGGGAGTCGTCGCCATGGCCCGGAGGGCAAAAAATCCTCATCACATAGCAAAGGAAAGGGCAAGGATAAGAGCAGATAGTGGTCCGTGTGTGTACCGGACTCAATCGGGTTATTATCAGCAAGACTGGTCTAGTCCGGCAATGCGTCCCGTCCACGCAGAAAGATCGGTACAATGGCATATTTCTCGCGAGATTTCGTGGCAGATGCTCGCTGACACAAATACAACGGCCTAGAGAGAAAATAGAATGCGTTGTCTGGCGCTTGAGAATCGGATGGTATTGAATTTGCGTCCTGATTCATTTAGAAACGACGTCATAAAATGTGCGACATGCGTTCAAGATTCGGGATTTTTTTGTCCCGCAGCAAGAGGAATAAGATCTTGTGTGAGTTGAGTAAACGACCAACTGCATGGATAGTCACTGACGGTACTTCCAGGAGAAATGCAGATATCGAGGATGTGTTCCTGCCTACCGTCTCAGGTAACCCATCGTTTACTCCTGGTGTACGTTGTGCGTCGTGAATCCATCGCGTGCTCTCATCCTTTGACGTACTTTGATCTCCTCTCTTTGTTCTCCATTTTCTATGTCTTTATGTGTGCCACGTAATGTGGACGTCCCTCAGGAACTTTTCGACGACGGGCCACTCTCCCCGCCACGTGTTTAACATGTGGGAAGAGGGTCGGCTATTTCTTCCGCTTTGCAAGGGTAGAGAGGGCCGTGATTGATCGACCGGCCAGCCGCGAACAGGCATGGGCCTTTTAGCAATTGGCCTGGCAAGTGAGGAGGTGGGCTGTCAAACACATACCTGACAAGTCCAGGGTCTCCAGGTATTCAGGTATTCGAAGAGCTTTCAGGAGTTCGCAAACGCTTGCTTTCTTGTCGTTTTGTGGTCCGATGCAAAATTTGGTTGCGAAGGGGAGTTTGCATGGCGGCAAGAAAGGACCAGCTCATGGCGGAGTTGGTGAGTTCGGCGCTCGTGCCCATGGAAGCAGGATCTAGCAATCAATTTCGACGATTTCTGAACCATGTATGGACTGTGAAAGCAAACTTACGGTCCACAAAACACTGCGATGCAAGTTGAAAACACAACCGTGGAACGACGTATCTTAAACTGCCGCAGGCATGGCCTAGCCAGGCACCCAGGTTTGCGGCGTGTTTGTGCCTTGTATATTTCATCAGCAAAATTACTACCGCTAACGCGTCGCGCTAGCCAACCTAGTTGTCTTGATCGACGAAAGAGTGGGCTGCTTCTGGTAAGAACGGTGGGCGATAACCACCACATGGCATACCGTCAGGGCGCATTTTAAGGTAGAAGATGTCGTGTCGGTTGAAGAAACTGTCTGGCAGTGCACTTCGGCATGCGTGTATGACGATCTTGTATATTATCATATGACGCACTCTTAGCGTCTCGTTACGGCGTAGTAATACCTTCCTTCTTTTTGCAGTGAGCGACAAAGGAAATACGAAGAACCGCCCTCGGAAGGTGCGATGGTCCATCTCGCACGGCAGATCACAGAGCCATGTGTACCTGCCATTACCCGGACAGCCAAAGAAGGCTAAGCACGCAGATAGATACCACCGAATGAATGGAATTCGCTTACAAGTTCCTCCAACTTCGGCTCCCAAATTATGTCTTTCAGTCAAACTCCCATCTATCGGTGCCTTCACAAAGACGAGAAGGGGGCGGGGAATCACCCACTTACCTACGGTATTCGAATCAGGCCCGCCTGTCAGGCCTGCAACCCCTTGGTTGTTTGAGATTGGACCCCAGCCACTAAGAGCAAAAGACGCTTAGTTCACCCTCTAGTGCCGTAAGCCCTGCGCAGCAGGAAAAGGCGACCAACGAGGTTACAGACACAGGGAGGAAAGAGCCTGCCGAAAACGTGCGACGGCGCTGACCGCCCGCACTTTCCTCGTGGAGGTGAACTTTCCGAACGGTCTCTTTATCCTCGTCCTCGCTGACTTCGATTGGAAGGCATCTTCATTTTTCCCCTCGCCCACGTTTCTCCGCAATCCTCCTTTGTCGCCAATATTATCAAGGCTTCGTCTTCAATCGAGATCGTACACTTCCATCGCCACAATCGCACATCTGCGCATATCTCCGCTTCACCCGCCTTGTACACATTTTACCGACCACCACCTTTGCTGTCGGCCCCAGGCGTAACGACCGACTGGGAAGGCAACTCTCGCAGGAGACCGCCCTTGAAGAAACCTACGAAACCTTACGAAACTTGTTGCATACTCCCACAAAGCCAATATTTGTCCTTCTGTGCCTTCCAGGTACAGCCGCTCTCATTCTTGACCTCCTTTTCTCGACCAAATCAATCGCCATGCCTACCTCCCTAGAGTCAGCGCGGCCGATCATGGCCCCCTCGGTATGTCTATACAATGAGAGCCTGCAGTTGCGTGTTTACATGATTCATCTAAAATTTGTTTGCTGACACGTTGCCACTGCTCTCGCTCCAGGCCCACACCTCTGTTCGTTTCAGCACCTACAGCATGGCCCCGTCGTATGCCCCAACCGTGCGCACCACCGACTCCGCAACAGCCGAGATCCAAACCATTGAGAAGGGCCTCGACCGTATGGAGAACAAGGCTCTCCAGCAACAACGGGTTGTTCTCAACGAAGAGAAGACAGCCGTTTTCCAGAAGCTTGCGTTGGGGGCCAAACTCGACCGCGCTCTCGACCGTCGTATGACTGGACAAGATGCGGAGATGCGTCTGCCCCGGACCAAGAAGACGGACGAGACATTTAATGAGAAGGAAAAGAACTAAGGAAGCAACCAAACGTATTGCGAGGCCTCCATTCCCCACTGCCTTCACTGCGGAGCTCGCCCTCGGTCGTTGTCGAGATAATACCCTAAGTGACATTCGCTGATGTCCGCTCGATACTGGACACGCCACCCGCCATGCTGTCACTTTTTTAGCTTTTGTCGGCATGCGGCCCTTTTCTTTTTTATCGTTCTTATGAATCGGCGAGAGGAATCCCATCGCTCTGCCGATGTTGGTTTCCTATTTCAGGCGTCCAGTTGGCGTCAAGTCCAACGTGTTTACCATTCTGCGTCTTCTTTTTTTTGTCTGGGTTTCCTGCATTTATCTTCTTGCTTTGTCATGCCCGGCGACTGCCGCTGTTTGTAGCTACATTAACCATTTTGTTTCCTTTCATGAAACTCCTTTGTGTCGTATCTGCACTTTGGCGGCAGCTGGTCAGGCTTGTAGTTTGCGTTTTATTGTCTACGAGAGCTACTACAAACCTTTATGTTTGGTAGTTCGGTAGAATGCGGAAATTTCAAACATGTCTGTCAAGCAATGTGCCATTAAGACATGAGTCAAAACCTGGAACACTGAGTAAGAATATCTCATTATCGTAACAGTACGAAAAGTAGAGACTAAAGTAAGACGCTGGTAATAATAAGACAATACTGCCCCCCTTCACTGTTAAGGGTCATCTGCCTGCTCCGCCAATTTCGTTACAAGGATGCAGAAGCATTGTCCAGGAGGCCTTCGATTTCGGCACGCAGAGCGAGGAGGTCGTGCTCTTCGCCCTCCATCTCGAGGCCGCGGCGCACCCAATCCTGTGCCTCCTCTAGGCGGCCCATTTCCAGCAAACACTTTCCGCGCCGCCACCATGCCTTGGCGTTGCCTGTCTTTTTGGCCTCGACGCTTGCCTCCGCATCTACTGCGCCTTCGGCCCATGCATGTGTTGCCATGTGTGCTTGTGCCCGGTTGGCGTACAGAGTGGCAACCTCCTCATGCACCAGCTGTGGTGGCTCCCACACGGGTCGTGTCAGTGCCATTTGCAGACCGAGGGTGTAGAACTTTATGGCCTCAGCATAGCGGCCCTTGCGGAAGTCGGCATTTCCAGAATCACGGAGCTTGTTGACGTTGGCAGTGCGTTTCGGGTTGACTGGGATTGGCGGCGGGGGCACAGGAGCACCGCCGTCGATGCCCAGCAGAGCGCGGTGTAGTTGGTTCAGCGCTGTCAGCTCGTTGTCTAGCGCTCGCGTTGGCTCGATGCTGCTTAGCGCCTTCGTCTGAGAGTCTATGCGGAGGGGATAAAAGGTGAATGTATCGAGTTCGGACATGATGGCGATCGGTTCCGGGTACGATGGATGAATAAGAGATGCCTTGTTTAAAGGAAGCGAAAACGCGGGTAATGGCTGAGGTTTTCGGCGAAAGAGCGAGAACAGGGGAAAATTGCTGGTGGGTAGAGTTGGGTAGTAGTTCCTCTTTAGGTCCAAGAAAGTGTCGTATATATCGTCATTCGTTGTAAAAACGCATTTCGTCCCGTGTGGTTTTCAGCAAAGCGATGGTCGCGCGGTTGTGATGTCTGTGGGGACGTTGCTGTCGATAGCATGAAAGAAGCCAGCTGTGAAAAACGCTGGTCCACTTTTTCTTATCATATTTCTTATCTACACCTGATACATGCATACCAGCTTGGAATGCTTAAATCCGGGTGGACATTTCTTAAGTCTTAAGGCCCGAAATATTTATCATCGGCTATGGATATTTATCCACTTAACGTCTGTGGCCTGTATTAATTTGCCCTCTTTTCCCAATTCTTGTGAAACGTGAAAATACGCAATAATATAATCCAAATCGCAACCAAGTGCAAGGCTGTAGGTTTCCTTCTCACTGCGATGCAGTGACAAGGCTAAAATGAGCAAAGCTGAGAATTGTCTAACTTGTAACCGACGTCATAGGCCGTAAATGGCTGGGGACTCCGGTCACATCATGAGATTATGTGTTTACGAATAGATTTTGGTATTTCAATATTGCTCAAAATAATTACCGAAGAGTAACCTCTTAGATTATATATCTCCGCATGAACAACTTATATTTGAAGAAGTACATGAACGAAACCGACGATAATTATGAATTTGGTGACCTATGTAATGCAAATATGCAGAGGTCATCTTCGAAGGATGGCGAGGGCAAGAAACTGTGTCACAGGGTGAGTCTTACGGTTCAGACTAAAGATAGTTATCAAGATCGCTCGGGCGTTGAAAATGCTACCAAGTAAGCTCTACTAAACCTTTGCCATCAACAGAACCAACTGAAATAGCTGGTGATCTTTCCAATATAGCTACCATGTATAGCATTAAAAGCGACGAAGGCAGTCCAAACGCCGCTGTACACATTACAGGATATTATGACCCGATTTCGCTATATGCCATATCGCTCAGATAGTCTCTTCGGGCTCTTCTGGTGGTCCACGTTTGTAAATGTCGCGAATTTGCCAGCCTTTCATATACATCTGGCACACAAAATATAGAGGGTGCTCAAAGCATTCACGGTAATGCTTCGTGTCCATCAGAGCCGCTGTGATAGGGAAAGTAGTTAGCAAGAATAGTCGTCCAGATACTAAAACGCGAATGATTCGTAGAGAAAAACCGTACCTAATTCAACCAAGTTTCTCCAATGCGATGTCACCAGATCAAACTGACTTTGAGAAAGATGGACCTTCTTTTTACCCTTTCCCTTTGCTGATTCGATTTCGAGACGTGGAGTAAGAGGAGGTTCGACTATTTTGCAGAAGATCTCCCACCCATCATCCATAGGATCCATCGTGCGGTAATAGTGCCAATAGCATAGGATGATGTTGGCCCCAAACTGCAGCTCGCCAACAAATTCAGGGAGTGAGTATTTTTGCTAGATTTGAAGGTTGGAAGTCAGTGTGTGTAAATTATATATGGTATGCTCATATTGTCAAAGCAGAAAGGTTGGTTACCTTCAGCCAGTTTTCTTGAGCATGGCGATGACGGTCTTGGCATGACAAGGACACCTCCGACAGAAGAATGAATGTGCAAACGTAAAGCATGAACCAATTATCCGGGTTGCCCGTGCGAAAAAACTTTTCAAACTCGGGAATAAGATCCTGTGTCAGTGGTCGCAAAAAGCGGGAGACCATGATGGAGTCGCATTGTGCGGTGATCATCCGGGGAACAGATATTCTGTCTGCGAGCGGGTAGTCAGGGTCGTCGACTGGCAAGCACCCAAGCTTTGTAGGCCCACTGATATAAGAAGACCCCGTCGTGAATCCTATGACACGTTTGGTTAGCCACGGCTAAATACAGATGGACGATTTGCAAGAGGTTATAGAGAAATACGTACGGACACAGAACCACAACTTAATGAACTTGCGCATGAATATTTTCTCGACGTCGCCTTCCTGTGCCTATTGTCAGTATAAAATGACTATACAAGGCTTTGAATGGGCACTGAAGTAGCGCCCATTGCAGAATTGAAACCGATCCCAAGCACCTACCGGAAGGCTGTGATAGTGATCAATCGCTGCTCTTAGATGGTCTCGGATGACGGGATGCGAAAACTTAGCAACGTGCCCCATTGCATGGACTGCATTGCTATCAAAATATTCTCTGAAAATATCGACGGTAGCATTCGCGTCGGCGAGTGCGTAGGGAGGGAGTTGAATAAATCGTTTCTCGATTCGCGTATTGCCGTCATCGAGTTTGATTCGTTTAATCCACTTTCGCGTAAGGACATCGCCGTCAACCGGTTTGAATCCGCGGACGCGAAACTTGACAGGTATGTCGCACAAATCATACCTGTGCATATGGCTGCTGTAAAAGAGCTTCATCTCTATCTCGTGCGTCTTGATTTCCGTCCAGTCACCGACATCCTGGACGGTAGTTCCATCCCACCGCCGGGTGAGGCCGAGGCCCCCAGAACGGTACGTCGTCATAGCAATCATACGCCAACGGACGCATCGAATTTCGTGAAGAACCTTCTTGGAATTGTTTGACACCTGCTGACAGGTAAGACATGTGTGGAATGGTCCAAGAGGCGAGGGGACGCACTGGACAAGTTAGCATTGTAAGGAGACCGTGCACTGAGTCAAAATATGTAGTTCATTCCGTTTACTTACGCGAACACGCTGGCTTTTGCATCGAAGGCATGCGCCGATAGCACGGGTTTGGCTAGTTTCATTGCGTTGGTCCACGGAAAAGGTGCTTCGGGAGCGCCTCTCCTGCTTCCGGCGACTATTCGTGGTCTGCTCGGGGGTGGCGTTGGGAGCTATTTGAATCTCATTTCCAGTTCCGAGGGTGGTGGTTGGCGCACTTTCGGTTGAGTAACTGTCTTTCGGGGCGACATTTTGGAGGTTGTCTTGGGTGCTATTTGGGACACCACCCGACCCAGACGTAACATGTGACACGGTATTGGGAAAAGTTTGGCTCTCGGTATTGGACCCCTCGGAAACATCTGCTTGTGGAGTCTCGTTAACTGGGTGAAGAATATTGTGAAGAGGCGCAGCAGGCACGAATGCTGAAGAAGACCGTCGAGTCAGCGGTACTTGTGGCTGCGTATTAGCTCCGCTGCTTTGGCGAGACCGTGTCCAGGCTCCAAACGCAGGCGTGAACGTCCCATGGCCAAGATTGGTGTGTGTTCGGGCGTAGTTGGTTTTGGCAACATCCTGCTGGAAGTGCCTAATTACTGCATCAGCAGAAAACTCAGCTCTGTGTTCTCGTCCCGAAACAGGATTTTGGGTCATGTTCTGCGTGGGAGCAGATGCAGTGGTCGAAAACCCGTCTACGATGTTACTGAGGCTCCCGGGATTGTATCTTCCACTGCTTCTTTCTTCGGTATTTGTCGATGATGCGCGATGAGCAGGAGGAAACGGTGCCGCAAACCCATTCGTGCTTCCGGTGTACTGGTTTCCTGCACCGAATGCCGGTGTTGCTGTCGAGTGGCTTGTGTTGCTCTGGTCGTGGACCCGTATAGACGCGTAGGGAAGCCGGTTGTCGTCGCCTCTGGAACTATTGCTGCTGGCACTGGGAGACGATGTGCGGTGGACACCCGCGGCATACGCGGAGTCTCGGCGGGAGAGTGGGCTGCCTAAAAGAGGCGAAGCCAGCGGTGGTGAGGGAAATGACGTCGAGCGAACATGAGGGCCCCAGCCGGGTGGAATCACATCAGATGACGGGGTAAATGGTTGGGTTGGTCGCAATAGTGTGCCGGGAAACTGTTGTGAGGTATGCTCCGCAGGCCGCGCCGCCAATTGTCCAGGGACATCGCTGGAAGAATCTGCAAAGTAGGCAAGTGGCGGACCTGATGCGGATGCGCCGGTAGACACTGGTTGTGAGCTGGCAGAGGCATAAGGACCTTCATATGCCTGCTGGATGCCGTCGGTTTCGTGAACATCAAGCCTTGTTCTCTTGTTGTTGGAGCCATTGCTGGTCGAGCGACGGCGTGGCGGTCTGAGGTTGTCGGATGCCTAGACGCAAAAGTTAGAATTCGCACATGACCGTGGTTGACCGCGTCAGCCGGATAGAAACAGTGGGGATGAGATGTGTGCCGAACACTGCAAGGCTGTGAGAGACGAAAGCGACGTGGGAATACAATCTTTTGCGGACGTCTTATGGTCGCATAGTCGTGCCCCCGAAGACGCGACAACGGGCAGTGGTTCCAGATGCGTCGTCACGAATGAGTGTAGCAGACAAGGCTCGTAAGGTAGAAGTTGAGGGACGTAGCAGAACGAAGGACAAAGACGGCAACAAACGTGATTCCACGGTGAAGGTAGTAATAGAATATAGACAGGAACGAATCTGAGGTAAAGAAAGAGCGAACCAGGCTCCTGCTCTCTTCGACTAACGAGCAACTTACATCTATGTTTGATCGGGAAGGTGCGCCGTGGTCCATTTGTACGGCGTGGCGCGCGGGGTGGCTGGTTGTCACTTGTCGCGTTAGCTTCGAGTGTCGGCTTGAAGGTGGTTTTGTCCGCATCATCTCGCACGAGGCATTGTATCTCACCGATCTCCAACTACCGGCGCGCGCATGTAGTTGTCATCGAGCGTTGCTAACCCACTAGATCGAGTCGCCCTTTTTGGGACGTCGTAGTGGTACTATGCGTCGGAGTCTCACGACCAGCAGCGGGTCGCGAATTTGTGATGATGCACCAAAGTGCAACAGTGACCGCGTTTCTCTGATAAAAACAAACAAAACGCACGCGGTCGAGCTGGCTTCTGTTGTACAGTGGCCAGCGAAATCGGCGATACAGATGTCAGGCCGTTGCGAAATGGAAGTTTGAGGCACAGCCAGAGAAATCGACAGGCCTGTGACAAGGCAGGGCAGAATGAAACGATGGGGGTGGACGTGGGTACAGGTTGGTCAAGGCGCGCACCCGAGAGCTCCCAGAACCGGGGGAAGGAGGATGACAAAAGAGTGTTCCTGCCACTAACCTTTTCAATGTGTTGTTTCCACGCCCCGTTGCATCCGCTCACGTCCCGTCCTCGTTTCTGCGGCTCCTTCGCTGCACAGAGTACACGCGCTCAGTACACTACACAGTAAACGAAAATGTGAAGCGCGTGTTTAACGGCCTCGGAGCGGGCAATTAACACACCCTGTTAAGCCTGCGTCAGTCTGTGGCATCGAATACTGGAAATACCCGCAACTGTTTTTGCTGCCTTGTAGATAAAGATGTCTTCTCACCCAACCGTCACAAGAGACGTGGTGCTCGGCGCTGTGCACTCCGCTCTGCGTTGAAAGGCCCTAGGGAGAGTGTGATGAGCGATGCAGCGTCACTTTGAAGTTCTCTCTCTTGTTTTCGAATTCGTATGTGGCCAGAGCCGTTGTGCGACTTGACCAAAAGAGAGAACGAAAAAAAAATGAGGGAGGAGAAAGGAAAGGGAAATTGGTAGTTAAGAGAAAGGAGGTGGTTTAATGAAAAGGATGTGAGAGGAAGCAAGGTAAGCACAGAGATAAAGTGAAAGCGAATAGTACAAGAAAGGTGAATGGGGGGTATCTAGACAACAATGACGGAAGAAAGCGGTCTGAGAAACTGAGGGGGCTTGATGCAACAACAAATAGGGCGCATGCAAAAAGCTCACCGGCTCTTGATATGCTAGCATGCCAAGGACGTGTCACGTTGCTGCCGATGTGCTTTTCCGGAACCCAAGCACAGACGATTTGAGACTGCCATTCGAAGAGAAGAAGGGAGCAAAGATCGCAGAGGCGACAAGGTCCTGTACTTTCATAGACAAAGTTTGTGCTGTGATAGCCATGCAGATTAGGGGCAGCATATGACGGGAGGCTGGGAGGTGGACTTCGTGGAAGGGAAGAACACAAAGAAAACAAACAAAAAATTCGACAAAACAAGACAGACTCGGAAAGAGAATGCGATTTTCCTAGAGCTGAGTCTGTGGATATTTTGAATGCCGCCGGCAGTGTTTTGTCTCGGTCATTCGACAGCTGCACGGGAGGCGAAGATCCAAAGTCAAATAACAAAACAAGGCGCCTGGTGACAAGAGAAAAGACCTTGAACTGGGCGGCGCCCAGAAAAGAACAGGGGAACAGTGGCAAACAACCCCCATGCATTCTGTTGCGCATGGGGCACAGAGCAAATAGGAGACACAAAGCCCCATCCTCCAGAGCCGCGCTCTGTGTAGAAATTATTACTGAATGGGAACCAAACGGACTTCAAGGTCGGCATACGGAGATACGCACAACGGAAGGACGGCAGCCAGTTGGTAAAACCAAAGCACACATAATGACATGACTAGCGGGATTTTAAGCGACAGAAAAAGGGCCAGGTGGAGTTCGAGGCTTTGGTTCTTGGATGGGATACTACGACTGCGTTCCCTCACCGGTTTGCAAACATGGTACCGGGATGGTTAAAGTCGAGAAAACAAGGCGCCACAGTCACGTTAAGTATTACTCCATGCCTTGACCGGTTGGCGTGGTCAAGTTAAACAGAAGCTTTGTCCGCGAGGGCCCGTTGGCATAGTTCTTTTGGGGGAGGAGGGGGTGACCAGCTCTCCGGGTGGTCAGCTTCCCGGTGGGTTCTGGCTTCTGCGGCTCCCATGTTTGTCTTCGTCCAGTGGCCTGTTTCCTCCCTCATGTTAATTGTTTTTTTCTTCTGTTGGTGCGTGCAAAGTCAAGGGTCCCTTGGCCATTTCAAAGTGGAAATACAGAGAAAAAGGTCCAATTGCAGATTGCTCTTTGAAAGGTTCAACTCGTTGAAACAGACTACAGGCCAGCACTGGTAAAGTTGAACTGGACAGAAACTAAGATAAAGAGGTTACCGAGCAGCTTTGAAGTCGTCGATCAAAGAAACGAATGGGCTTCCGCTCTTGTAGGTGCACAAATCAATCCAAAATAGAAGCAGTTGATATAAAATGAGAGAATCAAGGCTAACGAAGCAGGGAAAAGAGAAAAAAAGAAAACGCCCGCCTAAGCACCATCACAGGTCGACATGGCTGTGGCACTGAACCGAAAGCGATATACCGAGGACGACTGCCTGACTGACTTGGAACGAGAGACTTACCCCGGGCGACTTCAACTTTCTTTTACTTGATGGTCTTGCTTTAAATGTGCAGAATACATGTTGTTCAAGAACGACGTACGAAAAAGACAGGGGATCGGCTGAGAAGCAACGATCCCTTCCGCTGTGGGGTGATTTTTTCCCATCAACATAAAAAGGTGCCTAGAGACATGCGTGTCTCGTTTCTCGTTTGCTTAGTGCGTCGGGTCCACGGAGTATTTGCCTGACCCTCACCCCCCACAGGTCTCTCAGAGGGCAGCCTTACTCTCTGCCTGGCATACGCGCGAGTGAGTCGACTCAACCGGTGCTGTCACTCTTCTCTCTTTTTTTGGGTTTGATTTTCTCCGACTCTTACGACATATTTCTTCACGTGTTTGCTGTTTACTTTCTTTTTCTGCTTATTTTTGCCCAATTCTGATGCGCTTGGTATCATCTTTCAGCTAGCCACAATTTTTTTTGGTAGTACTTCGTTCTTGGCCGTTTTCTTCTGTTCTTTCTTCCTAATAACTGATGTCACATCACATTTCCCCACCTCATTCGTGGGGGCCTACTCGTTTTCAACAAGCGACTGGACATGTAGCAGGTGCCTCCTCACCGCTCAGGCCCGTTATTTTGCCTTTTTAACGAAGTTTCCTGCCGTCCCAGAGGTGTGCACAGTCAGAAACTGGTAGACATAAAGCTGTGGCCTTTCTTTACTCTGTTCACTTGTCGCATATTCGCAGCTTGCAGATGCTATGTGCCACCAAACTCCCAACTTTGGCCCCAACTTCTAGCAACACAGTGACCGATTAAGCACAGAAAGCACCAAAGCACATTCGGCTACCGTCAAACTCATGCTCCAAGCTATGTCTATTCTAGATCTGGATCGGCCGTCGGTGTGGTAGCATGGCGTCGCCTGCCTACAGCACCACTTGGACAATACATTAAATACAGAGTAAGACACTTTATGAGGTGGCAGAGCTGGCAGGGCCGAGCCGAATCAAGTGCTGGGAACGAAAGCTGGAATTATACTGGCAAGGCAACGCTACAGAGCCCACAAACTCAAAGGCAGTTGCCAACGGCGCTTATTAGCCGACTGAATTCTAGGTGACGAAGACCTTGTCCGTCTCTCATATCCGGTGTGGTTCAACCCCCCGGGGATTGGCTTGGTCACGCCCGACTATGCTTGAGTCTCCACCGACACGGTTCGTCCATTTCGTCCGTAATATGCACAGCAACTGCAACGGACAACAGGCTTCAGGTGCCCACAATCAAGCGGTTTGTTGCCATTTCTATTGCCCACATCCCACCTCCGGTTGCAAGGATTGCCCTCATCCGAGCTCTTGAACCACAAGCTAATTAATACCTCGTCGGCACTAATCTAGCCTCTTGCATGGAAGCTGCGTCATGCTTCCTTTCAAACTCTCATACCGGCTCCAAGTTGCGCCTAGCTGCGCACAATGTGCAGAAACAGGCAAGAACCCGTTTAAGCTGAGCGAAGGCGGAGGAGCGGCACCAGTTCCCATAAAAATATGGATTACTTACTAACCCAGACACAAAAGGGAAAGGCAAAAACAAAACAAAAATCAAAAATGAAGAGAAAAATAATCCAACTGCCAGAGATCCTGGTCTTACTTAGCAGAAAACTCAGGTTTCCTTCCATCACTGGACCACCCACTGAACTGCTTGCCACACATCGAAAAGAAAGCAGGCACTGAGTGAATAGGCCAGTCCTGTCCACGCTTAAAAAGGCGTCTCCTGCAGCGTGGCGACCGAAGAGTGGGCCATGCAGACCGGAAGCCGGTACGTCGTATTCCTAGACTTGGTGACGAGGTTAGGACACCGGACCTCCAGTGCCGTTTGATCGTTAATGGAGACAAACAGCTCACCGGTTGACAGATTCTACAGACAATACAACTGCTGTGCATGGCCGCTACGATATTTCCACTTTGGAGTGCCCGTGTGGACATGCGCCGTTCGGAGTACTCCGTTGCATCATGCATTTGACAGGGGTCCATTGGTCGGCCAGGCCACTCGAGGATGCTAAAGCCGAGAGGAAGGAAACCACCGCAATGACCTGCATTCCCAAGCCGGGTCTAGAAGTACTTGCCGTACTTTTACTCAGAATGCCATTGTTTCCATCCAGGATGAACGTGGCAGGATTTGCTGTGTAAAATTCCAGGTGTTTTTATGTTGCGCGGCTGTTTCGCACCTGTCGCACATACCTCCAACTTTCATCTTAAACGTATTTAATAATAAAAAAGCTGCCCGAACGTATTAAATTACGTTATCCTCCGTCTTACTTTACGGAATTTGCGTTCGTCCTTCCATAATACCATCATGATAGCGCCAGGTTAAGAGAGACAAGAAAGTCAAAGAAAAAAAATGGAAACGCACGGGATGTAGGTACTTTGATGCGCACAGAATGCATATACATGCACATCGACATGTAGTTAACGCTGCAGGGACAAGCTCAATCCCACAAATGCACGAACGGAGCCTAGCAAACGACCGTACAAAACCCCTCTCTCATCTCTTCCCCCCCTTTCCCTCTTGCCTCCCCCGGAAAGACAAATATGTCTCTACCATAACTTTTATTCGTTCACCTCCACACCCATACTGACGAATTTATCACAGCAGCTTTGTATCCGAGTGTTTGTCTTAAGATATAGCCGCAACTACGCCCTCCGTAGACAATGACTTTAATTTATTTTAGCCGCGCCCTGCGCAAGCTGCCGAAGCTACGCAGCTGGAGCATCATGATAAGGTTTTTTGTGCCTTTCTGTAATTCAGTCTTTCACTTTCATTCATCCAGCCGCAGATCAAGACCAACCCGGTAAAATAGAAATAAATAGGAAATTTCGGAAAAAGAGGACAAGAAGAATCCGCCTTTGCAGTTTCTCAAGGACATATTGTCTCCCTCCCTCTTTGTGGTCGGGCTTCACAAGGCCATTGTTTCACAAACCCACGAACAATAAACAACAACGCTACTCTGGCCCCCAAGGAGGGTATTTCTGTCGTTTGTTACCCGCCTCCGAGGTCGCCTTACATACATACGACCAGTACCCTGCTTTTAATGATGCACGCAGCACATCTCACACATTGCCACTTTTGAAGAGGGCACGTAAAGCGTCGTTAGTAAAATGGCATTCTTCAGGTGTTTTACTTTAATGGTAGGTCCTCTCCTGCTTCTTCACAAGACAATATGCAAAGGGTGAAAAACAGCACACTTCAACGGATGGAGCACACCTTAGACCTTAAGTTTGTCTCCCATTTTCAACCACCCTTACGAACGCAGTCTTTTAATACCTTTCTCAGCAGTAAGCTGCTTATTCGCCACATCATGCACACCCTCTCTATCCAACCGCCTGCAGCGAATCTCTTCCGGTTGTCCAAATAGCCTGGGGAAGTGCAAAGCCTGGCGCCGTCCGCTGTGATTTAGGGAAAGCCGTAAACAAAAAGCATGGCAGACCGGCAAGGACGGACCAAAAACGGAGGAGTCTTCGGCAGCTCTTTGTTTGGACGTCGAGTCTCTCTGACTTGCCCGTTTATGCATCAGCCTGCCAACACATTGCACCAGTAGAAGTCGTGCATATTGCAACCGCACAAACGAACGTCTGCATGCTCGGAAGCGCAATGCAACGACAAAATTAAGGCTAGATGCTGGTCCAAGAGACAGACTGGAATCGGTACGGGACTTCTGAAAGACGTACGGACGATCCGAGATATGCAGATATGCCCCCAGTAAAACAGAGCAAAAGCGCCAGAGATCTCGTCAAGCAAGGAGCGACAGCTGTATGCCGTCTGAAAATGAATATTGTCACGCGAACAAACGGGCTGTACTGTCTGTGCTGATCATTGTAAGCGCATGCATTGCGCTTCCCAATTCACGGCCCTGCTGCAACGCTCTTTCCCTCTTTTGGTCATTCATGCCGTCGAAACTTTCGACATTTTTATTTTCACGCCCCGGCCACCGTTCTTTCCTAACAGCTAGCACTTTTCTCCCCTCCCCATCTGTGAGCGGCACTAGCCAGGCAAGGGAAAAATATCCACAGAGTACATTGCGTTTTTCTGCACGATGCATGCAGGTGCAGTCTGAAGAGCCACGCACACCCTCCCTCTCTATGGCACAGAGCCCTACACAGTTCTTCATTGGAGACAAGAACATAAGTCATCGATGGATTTGGGGTCGCCATCCTTATGTCTGCCGTCTGGCTACGCGTGCTCTAGGACAGTTTCATCCAGACGCTCTTTCCCTCTTTTTGTATGACCGATTTCCCATGCAACTACATCCCCAGTGCACCTTCCTAGAGTGAAACCTAATAGACGCACAAGAAGCGGCTTCGGCTTTTAAGATTCAACCACCTTCGCCACTCCTTCGTGAGGCGCGAATAAGGACTTTATTCGCCACACATGGGGTAGGAAAAAATAGAACCGGGAAATTAAAACAAATAAATAAAACTGATAACTTAAAAAAAAAAAAAGAGAAACTAAAGTATGTCTGCCATCCGCCAAAACCGACTTCAAATACTCTGGGCAGGGCGGCAGCAGAACGGGTGATTCCGAACAGAAAGAGCTTGGAAAACGTAGTAGAGAAAATAAGTTTTTAAGACGGGCGGACTTGACTTGCCCTTTGACCCAAAACTACCCCATCGCTCCCACCCAATCCCGCAACACGCTTTAACCCTGGTCATGAAGCTCGTTCGCGTGCACATTTCGAGACAGAGCAAGACGTTGCAGCACGTAGGAAGCCATTGGGAAAGTAGCAACCAACAGCTTTCACCTCTGGGGAAAGTAGCCTTTCAGACAAAATAGATTCTGAAAGTTTGCAGTTTTCCACGTCGCTCCTGCGTCTCGCCCGCTCCCTTGCTGCAGGTTGCTTGTTCCTTCTTTTGTAAGTTGTCACGCTTCACCCAACTGGTTGGATATGCACATCGTCTTTTCTTTCCGTCTCGGGAAGCTCGCGTGTGTGTTTATATCAAAGAGAGCATCCCCAGTTACCCTCTCAGAAACCCATCGCCTTGCTCTCGTTTTGCCGTCATCTGATCATTACGTTTCTATCGCCTAGCTTACAAAGTGCCATCAACTGACTCTTGAGGTTGCCATCACAGGCCTCCCACATCAACGAGCTCTCACGTTGGTGTCATCTAATCCTCAAGCAGCCACCACCCAACTCTCAAGTTGCCCTCAACTGCTGTCTTCCATTTCGTCCCTCGAACTTTGAGCCTCTTTCGGGGGGATAAATAGTGCGTGCCCTCATCCTTCCAACCCATCACCTCGCCTTCTACATCTTTCAAGGCGATAGCCGCATCTTTCAACCATTGCCATTTATTGAAAGGCCACACATGCACACGACCAACTGCGAAGCAAAGTGTCTGGCGCTGTTGAAAGGGCGAAATAGCTTGTCTCTGCCGTGAGTAGCCAAATTTCTCGCTGGGCGCTTGCTGTATTTTGCATCTGTTTCTTACAAGAACTTCCTACTGACATGCGAACAGGTGTGCCGTGACGTATTGCTTTTCTGTCACCTCGTAACGAGGCGACGATCTCAAACGCCACAGCAACTACACTTGCTGCCAAGCTCCTTGAGCTTTTCGAAACAAACAAACAGAGCTCAACGAACCAGCATTATTCGACGACAGCAACCGTCATAGTGCCGGGATACAGTTCCTTGGAGAACAACTAAAAAGGGTACAATAGCGTTCAGGAGAACGAAACTCGAATATAGCAGTCCCGAATCTCACTCACGCATCGGAATGGGATCCCTGGATGACAGCCAGCCGTGTGCTGGCTACTTGCAGGCACCTGGCAACTTGCCATCTCGCCTATCAGGCCCATTGGCCGAGCTAGGTGCCAACGGATCCGGGCCACTTCATGTGTATCTCAGCACTGCCGAAATCAAGGCTCTAGAACTGGCACTTTCTGCTTTCAAAGGTATGTCATCAATGAACGGCTTTTAAGCCCCACGCAATTTCTTCGGAGGGTGTTATATATTATTTGTCCCATTTGCGAACGGAATTGGTTGTTATCGTATTATACCTTTGTCTTGCAGGTGTACTAACAACGAACCCATAGCTCTCCAAATTGACGGCCACGAGATCTGCAAAGACAATTTCGTGCCGCCCGCCAACATCCGCGATGCTCTTTTCGCAGCTTCAAACAACCTCCACAGCACTACGGGCGTTTGTATCGTCAAAGGGCTCAACCCATCCCTTTACTCTGACTCGGACAATCTCCTCCTGTTTCTGGGACTGGCCAACTTCATCGGAGATAAGCACGGAATCCAGGATAAGAAAGGCAACGTGATATGTAAGTATCAATCAAACATTTCCGCCTCATATCACTACAAAGTTACCATAAAACGAAAGCAAAAGATTTCAGGTCCATTTCCTCTTCAAGAACCAGCCGTCTTTCCTGTCCTTGATAACTAACTGAGGCAGCACATATCACCGATGCGAAGACGTGGACGGTGCCGTATGACAAACGACACGGTGCCCACACAAACCAATCGCTGGTATGTCCTTCTTTACCTATCACTTTGTTTCTTTACGATGTCGCCCCATATAGGGCTTGTTACCTACACATTCTATAAGTGTTGGACTGACTATGACGTAGAAGTGGCACAGTGACATGGGTACCGACATTCTGGCCCTCCAAGTCCGCCAAGTTGCTGCCAAAGGAGGGCAAACTGTGGTGGCGTCGTCGTGGAAGATCTATAACGATCTAATGCTTGAGCGCCCTGATGTTGTTCAGGTCCTTGCCAAGCCAGACTGGCCCGTCCACATGTAAGTTAACACTAGCAGGTAAAAAAACAAGAGCGACTATGATTTAGCAGCATCGTCTCCAGTCGTTTATTGGATTTGTTTTCAACAGGTCACTAACCTCACAAACGTCGTAAGGTCCGACCGCAAGAGTCGCTACACCCTTGCTCCGCTATTGGCTTTTGAAGACAACAAGCTTCTGCTCAGCTTTGATCCCAGCCGCCTTGGGGCACACCCCGCCATGAAGGCAAACCGGTCGTCGCGTGCAAAGCAAATCCCCGAGCTCACGCCGACCCAAATCGAAGCACTCAGCGTCGTTTCCGCCATTGCCGACCGTAACAGTGTCAAACTCGACACCAACCCCGGCGATTTGGTCTTCATCAACAATTGGGCCGTCTTGCATTCGCGCAGTTCATACGAAGACGCGTCTAGTGGCGACGCGACCGGACTGGCGACCCGTCGCCACCTTCTTCGCCTCTGGCTTCGCAGCTCGGAGTTGGGCTGGAAGATTCCGGAAAGCATGCGTGCTCCATGGGAGACGGCGTTTGGCTACACTGACGAAGGATACATTTCGGGAGACCATGAGCAGGTTGTTGCCCGTCTCAAATATGCAGTTGTACCGGAGGCCAGGTACGAGCCGCCCAAGTATACGACCGGATCTGCCACTTTTGTCATTGCAGACAGTGGCAGTGAGACTGAGGAGGACAACGAGACGGACTGATTTGTGGCGTCTGCTACAACCGCTCTCCTCGCGGGGCTATTACGTTGATATTATGGTTGCGATGATTTTCCTTGCTTAGTTTTTCACCCAGGTTGAGTTCCAATGTCACTCTTCGCCTTATTTGACTGACCTGCATAATAATGTCTTGCGTAACTGGCTATAATCCCCTTGTTGCGTTGTATCAACACCACACTTGGGTCTTTTGCAGGACACTCTCTTTGTTGTGCCACAGCCTGCATTGCCGCTTAAAGTATAACCGTATGTCCAGAGCCTTGCCGACATAGGGGCAATCAATTGCATTCTTACCGTTTACTCCGAGCTCGATTGGAGACAAATTGTATCAAACATCCCGTGGACCTTGCACCGTTTGTTTAACAAGCGTCTTCTCTCCGTTTGGATATAAAACGTTTGTCACTCGTACTGTGTCCACGTCTGTTGTCCGTAACTCTTTCGCAAGAAAGCGAAGGCGGTTAATTCATATGCCCCTTGTGATTGTTGGGTACTATGTCATACCTGAACCCGACACTTAACCAAATGCCAAAAGCCAACGGAAATAGTGGACAATTTTACTTTCTCGCGGCCTGAAAGTACATCAGGTCTCCCGCATGCCCTGTCTCTCGCTGTAGCTGGCAAGTACATACCGTCTTATAACCGCAGAATGTTAACTGACATAAAGTCACATTATGTGAGTTTTTCCGCGATAGCCGTTATGAAGGACCGGACACTTTCGTCTGTCTCAGAAAGTCGATGTCCCAGTGTTGCCCTTCTACCGGGGAAGCATATCGAAATTTCGCGCAGAAACTCTCCGAATATGCAATATCCCCGATGTCCATGAGACCATCACGTCTTGATGTGTCCATTATAAAGTCCTTTGCAAAGCCGGCGTCACAAAGCCTGGACGTTTGTATGGCCATCAGAAGCCTTCTTCGTCGATGATGTCAATGTCAAGAACTGGATTCACTGCGCTAAACGGTTAAAACGACGTTCAAAAATCGGGCTACTTTTAAAACAAAAATAGAAAAATAGTCGACAGGTCGCATTACACACGGACGTTTCTCCAAATTAGAACAGCAAGGGCATGACAACTGGGACCACCAGATTCCCTACCTTTCCCTTGTGTTGGGGAATGGCTCAAACTAGCACCTGCTAGGCCCTTTTGTGGAGACGGACCTGGACCTCGAGCTCCACAACACAGATACAATTATGTACCTATTAGCATGTATAGTTTTACAGCTGTATTCAAGTATATATAAGTATCACACTAGTATACAGTATATATAAAGTTTGCGGATACAGTATACTTTCCATCTGACGCCCACTCTCTTGTCCATAGTTTTTCTATTTTATTTATGTCGATGGAAATGTAATAGTCAGAGTGAATAAATTGGGGACCTGTCATTGAAGACCACCAAAATCAAAGATGGCGCTAGACGTATGGCTAACACGCTTAGAAACTGGTTGAAGTATAGGAATCAATATCAGTTACTTCTGTATGTGCTTGGGTGAAGCGAAAAATTATGTGCCCATCAAGGAGAGGCCGTCAGTGCATGTACACAGTAAAATACGATGTTTTGTGTGCGAGAAATGTCCCGGGTACCGGGCGGATGAGGTACCCGCTTTGTCTTTCTACTTTGATGGAACCCCAAAATCAAAACGCGCAAGACGGAGTACTCCGTCGGTCGATCCAGAACACGGGGGACAAAGTTGGTGCACGGCCATAAGGGGCCGGTCAACACAAAATCTAATCAAAGGGGTTTTGGCATTTATTCCCAAAAAAAAAGTGTGGAGAGCATAAAGAATATGAACTTTTTCTTCTGCTGGTCGATGGCCAGAATCTGTCGGTCGTAGTGCTTACGGAGCGACCGTAATAGATGTCAATTTCATTGTCCAAGTGTGGTGCCATGGATCTGCGACGAAGACTTGTGTCCCCTTTCCCATTTCTCCACATTGACGCCTGTCAAAAATGGCCGAAGAGAGAGGCATACGAAAAAGATTCGCAAAAAGCAAGAGGAGAAGGCGACAAACGCAAGCATTCCGCACTCTATTCCGCCGAAAAATGGGCCACTTTGTTGTTGCACCAGTGTTTGCAGTCTGGACAAATCTATGCAATGAATGCCCATCTCCGTTTTATTGTGAGAATGGTAAGCGGAGCCTAGTGGCGGACCGGAATTTCACTCCTAAACAAGAATCAGGCCACTCTCCCCGCTATTTCTCAGGTTAACTAACCCAGAGAAAACAAACAAACCTCGCCGAGGCGTCCTCTTCTTCTTCTCTTCGGCCCCGTTGAGGCTGTCCTCTTTGTACTGCGTCAACGATGGCTGTTACGTCGAAGATGTCAAAATGTGGCCATCCCTGTCCGTATCCGTACCGTTTGTTTTGACTACTTTGCAGAACCACTGCAGCATACGCCACTCCGGGCGTCTCCTCTTTTTAACCTGTTAACCACAAACCCGAGTAATTGCCGGCTCAGGACTGGCCTGCTTTTGCGCCTTTTGTTACCTATAGAAAGTGATCTAATGTTCCGATTCCAATATCATAGCCAATCGTCGATACAAATGGTATCGGTTGCGATGCGAATGGGGGGCTAGAGCGGCTCTGACGGCACCTGCTGATGGGGAACAGTTGTCATATTTCGTAAGTACGAATATTTCACCTGATGGCTTAACAAATGCAGATTGCTTTGGCTATCCTCGAAAGAGAAAGGATGCTACGGAGTTCATGTGCTAGCCGGCGAAGGAAAGCTCCGTTACCAAGGCTTTGCACAGAGTGCTGAGAAGCTTTGCGGGCTTGTTTACTTCCTTCAACTTCCTTCTTTGTTTCTCTTTTTTCCCCCTCCCTTTTACTGAACATTCACCGAGCCCGTTTGATCTGTCATTGTGCCATAATGTTCATTGTGCCTGGGTCAAAGCCAGGTCGAGGACAGTAATGTACACGACCCACGCTGCCGCGAAGGCGTACGTAAATATGAGCAAAACTGTTGACGAGACGGCTGTGCAAAGGTCGTATGTTTATGGGCAACTTGTTGCGCTGTCGATCGCCATGCGTTTACGATTTTCCATTTTTGCACTAGCATAAGTGGTTGGCTTTTTTTTTTGTCCCTCCTTCGTCTTTGTTTTGCTCCTCTCCCAATATCCATTCCAGATTTGATCAGCATGATGAAAAGAAGTATCGTTTTATTCCTACTCCGGTGCCACTCTCATCGAAATCAAGTTTCCACTGTGCCTCATCTCCAGTTGCCACACTAACAAGAGTCCGGTCCATTTTTTTTCTCTCTATTTACTCGCTCCCGACGGACCAGACTGGCAATTTGGACAACCCGTGTCAAAGCATGTGGCTCTGAGCCTCGCCGGCCAGCCAAGACCGGTGGGCTCTGTTTGACATATTGTTTTCCCCCTTTCATGTCCGTTCCCCCCCACCGCCCCCCTTTTGCTCCTCTTGGTGCCATCGTCGATTCTCCTTTGCCACAAGTGCGCTCGCCGCCTGCTGAGAAAGGGTTGTTAGATTGACCAGATTTTCACCGTAACAGCAATAACACCAAATGCGAAACACCAACTAGCATCCATCTGTGTTAAAATCCCGGTAGGGCCGTGGCTAGGTCGTCCGGCATGATACCGCAAACGCAAAGGTGCGGTTCTGTTGGTTTACCAGTAGCGTTCCTCAGGCTGACTGACAGGTCCCATGCTCCATCCGCAATGGTCACTCCCGCCGGTTGTGTTTTGTCACATTTGCATTCCAGATGACTCTGTCCGGCATGGTTGACTCGGAAGACAGCCCATTCGGCGTTTCTGGGCAGCGGACAGGACAATGAAAAAGGTTTATTCCTACCAAGGCAACCGAACTCCAAACTAGCTCTCAGCCTGCTCTAGCGCTGGAATAAAGAGCCTCTTTTCCTCTTTGTGTCTATTGTCTTTTTGTCTTGTTGTCTTTGATGTAAAACAGGCAAAGAGGAAAGAGGAAAGAGGTAAAGAGTAAAGAGGAACAGCAACAGACTTATGGGGTTTGGATCCCGTTTGTCATTCTCGGCCTAGTCTGTAAAGTCTACCCCGTTATCACAAGTCCGCCCCTATGGCCGCAAGTATCCAGTCCCAGCATCCAATTTGCTGGGTAAGATTAGCTTAGACGCAAATGTTGGTACGGGATAATCCCACACTCAGCCCCGAGTGTGCAGATTTGTGCTCATCCAGCTCTCATATTTCCACTCTTCCGAGCTTCCGCGTGCTTTTGGTGTTAACAGACATCATCTGTGATCTGTAATGTACTTGTCTTGACATTTGACATTTGGCAATTTACATTCGCTGTTTGCTGCACGCAACAGAATAGCAAATTTAACTGTGCCCGCCATTGCGATGAATTTCCTTCCAGTATGTACTGGAGATGTCCCTTGTCTCCAATCGCAGTATGCCGCCAGAATGCAAAAACTACTTCAATGCAAAATGCAAGTGCTTCTTAAGAATTGTGGCCTCGTCGTAATGGGATATTCACACGTCAGTCAACGAAAATATTTCAGTTCTTCACGGACGAAGTACGTGGCAGAAAAAAGTAATAAACAAGCCCCTTGCAAACACCAACAAGAGGATCCAAAAGAAAAGCTTATAGCGATTGAAGCCTTTCGTGGACATGTATGTTGTACATGTACGCCCAGTTAGATTGCCCCAGTCCTTAGTCTTGCGGTTGTGACAGTCCGAATACGCCCGCAAGCAGTCCCTTCGTTCCTACTTGCTATTGTCCTTTAGGAGCGTGCCCCTACGATGTACTCTTTCCCCTGGCTCTGTCGTTCGCCTTGCGACTCTGTTGCCCTTGGGCACCTCACCGTCCTAGCATCATTAGTGCTCCTACTGCGCCGTGGCCGAACAGCACATTTCCTGGGCCAGGAAACGTTGTACAGGGTATGTAGTCTGATCGTTCCGGCCCCTCATGGCAGCCATATCGAGTTTATTCAAAACAGGATAGCTATCGGCTGGCCACTCTTGCCACACAGTGCTTTAAGATGTCCAGACAAACCACCACACTTGCCTTTAAGATTTCTGATTTCGGATATTTTGAGTCCAGGCCCGGAGTAACGAGAAGCTTTTAGATCTGTGCCGTAACGATTCCGTCGATGCTTGCTGCTGCTTCTCCTGTCCCCCCTCCCTCCTTTCCTCGCTCTTGCACTTTGTCCTCCAAATCCAGAGAATCGCGTGCGGACAGGCATCCGTTCATCAACTCTTGCATGGCCGCCATACTGAACATGGATCGGTAGACTGCCGGAAATAAGTGCGCCAGGGCGTCTTCTTTCCTTCTATCCATGGACTATGTAGTAGACTCACCGGTCTAAATCTTGTGCCTCGTGCAAGTGGCTCGTTGTACGCTTCTTTCCATATGTACGGCATGTCGTATGGTCATTTTAGCTCCTCATCTTGCCTTACACGTCACACGGTACCTCCATCTTCTTTGAATAGTCTCAGTTCCATTTTGATCCCCACCCACTTCTGTCACCTACTTCTTCTTCCCTTGAACCATCACTCATCCCGACGGCACTCCAAAAACACGCCACCCTTGCGGACCAGCCATCATCTTCCTGGTGCCCTGCAATGCTACCTACGAAATGCAAGTGTTCCGGATGTCGTAGCAGGATATTGCTTCTCTTTGCCTAATGCGACGATTCAATACGCTGATGCGCGATAATTGTGTGCTTCCGCCTGCAGATCAGCCACTGCAACGACGACAACACAGAGACGTGCATCGATGCGACAGGCTGCCAACTGTCTGTGGTAACACAACATTACGGTCTTAGGCCACTTTTTCAAAGTACCTGGTGCCAGTTGTTTTGAAGGGGGATGTACGTTGATGCACATATCGGTCTTGTAAGTTCTCTTCTCTGTGACTCTTCCTCCCGAGCCCGTTCTACGTGGGTTCTTTATATCTTCCCTCATCTCTTCTCGGGTTGGCGAATCCTACAGACTCCTCGAATCATAGTGCCACTTGCCTCCTATCCTTCGTGGCCTCCATTACCTGCTCACAGGCGAAGATGTACTTTTTGTCACATCAACACTATGCATTGACAAGTTCGGTAACCCCCCAACAAACGGCGCAGATCAAGCTACGAAATCAGTGCGGCTTCCGACAATACATCGGGCGCCTTCGGTCCCATTGCGGACAGGATGCAGTTGCGAGCCATTGCGTCCGCAATTCATAACGATAAACAGGGTGCTGTCCCTGTATATGAGCTTGAGAAAATAGTAAGTCTCGCGACAGCAAAAGCAAAAGCAGTCGAGCTCCACAACGGCCGCTGCTACCGAGCAGTGGCGAGACAACAGTTGGAAGGATGCAGTAAGTAGGGAGGGGGTCTTGGTTTTGCTGATCCGGTCAGGTCAATGCACGCGAGCCCATCCCCAGGTCGTTTCCTCATGTCCTGTCCATGAGCCCAATCCACATGCAGAACCTCAAAACCTCAGAACCTGTCCTACCAGGATTCATCTATCGTGGCCAAACCAGCAAGCCAAGGGCGCCCTCCGACCTCAAGTCCATTCTTCCGCCGACGCCTCCTTTACTCTAGCGAAATCGGACGTCGCCTGTCCCCCCAGATCCATCAATCTCTGTGATTTCTCACGTTGCAACACTAATATGCGTGTCATGGACCGAACTGTCAGTGTAGGGTATGTTGGTTCCGATGACAATTAAGACAGCACAGGATATTTGTTGTCCTGTAAACTGTGGACATTCTTCGATTTTTCGACGTTTCATTTGCCTGTGCTTACAGAAGGCACACAACAGAGCATACGCCATAGTACTATCTCGGTTCATTTATTTGTTGAATGCAGACGATACCATACAGATGGCACCGCCATGGGCTTGCTCTTCATTCTATCTACAGTCCAGTATCCAGGACTCTGCATTATAGGCTCTCGGCTTCACACCACTTCTTTCTGTTGCCACTACTAGCTCACACACTTGTTCGTTGTTGGTGTGTCTGCGCCCGACGGGACATCCCATCACAACCATTATCCCTGCTTACCTTCCAGCGACCAATACCTCATTAGTCTGAGTTGGGTAGTCTCTCCTCCGGCCAACCCCCCATCCCCACCTCTTCCTTCTCCTCCTTCCTTTACTTCTTCTTCACGATGCCTTCCAAATGTCCTCTACGCTCGGAACCTCCTTTTAAACAGACCAAGGCCTGTCCCATACTGCGAATTGTAACTCTTCCCAGAACAAGACACCCAAGTTCTCTGAACTCTTCCTTCATCTTGGGGGCCGCGGCCTGCCCGGGTCAGCATCAACCGCGTTTAATCCCCGCTACCTTCACACCCTCTCGCTTGTCATCTCGCTAGTACCCTCCCTCCCCTCCCACACTCTCCATCCACTAAACTACGGAGTAGACTCGTCCTTGCCTGTGAAGCAATATAAGACTAGACCAGGCGGTTTCTTTTGGTTTTGGTAATCAGTATATGCTTAGTGATTTCTGAAATTATGCTATAGCGAGAAAACTACTGAACATGACGCTTATAGAAGGAGAAACTGCGTCCCGACAGCGTACTGCTTGACTGGGAACGGGACGTCTGGGGTTTGTGTAAAATTTCACCTGTATTTTGGTGGCGTTTTCATCATTCCTCTCGCTTCGCTGAGCGTGTACAATGTACTTACTTTGTAGTTTCAGGGGCAGCTAAAAGGTTCTTCTAACGGAGCTGGCCTTATGTTCGATGCACCTGACGCAAAAAATACAATCATCTTCATTCAGTCTGCACAGACTGGTCAGCTCGCGTATTTTCAGGCGCTTCTTTTATTCACCTTTCTGTCCACAGCGCAGTGTATGTTGAGCTGAGAAAAGACACCGGACTGGACTTTCAGGTACTTGTACATGGCCAGGTAAGTACCATCTCATAAAACATGCCCAGGTCCCTGGTCAGCCCAGAGCTGGCTCTGTGAAACATTTATTGGACAATCCTTGCCCTTTGTCGTATTGCTTTATTTATGTTGTATTTTATTCTACAATGACCTCCGATGCACAATATCCTTAGGAAACTTGTCTAACTCCTCCCTAAGGACCTGCACCTCAGATAAACCTTCCCATGTACGAAGTATTCCTTTTGGTATTTGTATCATCGACGTTTTCAAAAGCACCGCTGGTAGCCAGCAGCGAGGCTGAAGATTGCGTACGCCGCAACAATAGAAAGACAAGAAAAACAAAAGGCAAGTCGAAATCCACATACAAGACTCCAACCAGCACGCAAGAGCATCTGGTGCAACGAGACAGCAACGAGAGCAGCAACAAAGACCGCTCAGATACAAACTAGGTTTTTTAATGCCAATAGGAGTCCCTATCAGGCAAACGATATAACCACGACACACACCCTCACGTTTCGCGACCAGCCGAAAGCCTTCTTGGCCTTGATTCCGTTTCCCACAAAGCATAGACATACCGTGTGTCCCCTAGCACCACTCGGCCCAAAAGACATATGCAGAAAGCGTGAAAGTTTCTATTTCTTCAATATTTCTATGCGGTCTATGTCTGATAAATGTGCTCAAGTTGAACAAATGGAGAGGGAGGGTGTGGATGGATGACAACGGAGTGAGGGGACGAGGACGGCCAGAGGTCTGCACCCCTTGCAAAACAATAATGCAGACGTTCGGCCATGCAGATATGCAGGTATGCATATTCTACGAGATGCAGGGCGGCTTGAGACAACGCAAAAAAGGGCAAACGAAAGATGCCGGAGGCGTGGGAGGGACGACAGATGGAGGGGACGGCAAGCGGATATGGGAGGATGGATGCTGGGAGAAACGAAAAAGTGTGTGGCCAACTTCGCAATGTTGGGGATCAAACAAGAGAGGAGGGCGAGCCAGAAAGACAGAACGAAAAGCGCAAGTTGCCGCACTTTGCGTTGTTTACGCACACTCACCCCCATCCCAACAGATTCGAGACCATCCAGACACATGCACGATTTACCTCTATGCCGATGAGGCCTCCTCCCCCCCTTTGTTCTGCGAGCACGACACAACTGCCCACTTGCCGTTCCACGCCCATCTACGCGCACCCGAGTCGCCTCCGCCGCCATCTGCCTTCCGAAGCTCCTCGTCCTTGCCTGCCGGCAGGCCCACGACCACATCCGCCTTGCACGTCCGCAGTGCCAGCACATTGAGGCCCGAACCCGGTCCCAAGGGACCAATGGCTTCGACAAACGGCGTCGTTGCCTCCCAATCGACCTGTCATAGTAGTCGGGAACGGTTAGAACGGGTAGAGACGAGCTTGGGAAAAGAAAAAAGAACAAGGGAATACATGGAGGCGTCGTGATATGATGAGGAAGGACGCGGGAGACATACATCGCTCGTCAGCTTTCGGTAGTTCAGGTCGCCCTTGAAAATGACCAGCTCGCTCGTCTTCAGATCCTCGTACAGCGCCGGTGCCTCTTTGGGCAGCCTCCAGAAGCTGCCGGGCTGGGTCCAGAAGATGTTGGGCCGCAGCACCATCTGTCCGTTGGCGTAAAGCTGGCTCCATTCGCCAAACAAAAAGGACAAATCGGCCTTCTCGGTGTCCGTCAGTTTCTCCGGCGCCGGCTTGCCCTGCAGCTCCTCTTCTTCGGAGGGTGTCTCGTAGAAACGCTGCGGGTTCGCCAACGCATTGAGAAGCGCTGCAAAGTCGCTAGGCAGCACGTCAGAAACGAACCAAGGGATGTTCTTGGGGTGCAGCACGACAACCGTAGCCAGGCCTGCGCGTAGCAGGTAGCCCGCCAGGATGAGGTCGACGTAGAGCTCAAAGCCCGCGTTGTCAAGCACAATGTCGATGCGACGCTCGGGGCTGCTGCTGCCTGGCTGTCTGCTGATCGCTGCCGCAGCATCGCGCGCCTTCGTGAGCGTCTTGTAGGCCGTCGGCAGATCGTTCACCAGGATGTTGGCCTCGGCCTTGCGGCGCGCCTCGGCGCCCTGAAGCTTCTGGATATCCTCATACGTCAAGTTGGTGAGCAGCGAGAGGTCCGTGGCATTGCCCCAGAGGCAGATTTCACACATCTCCGCGAAAAGCGTCTCCTCAGCGGAGGCAACAGTTTCTGCATCACCGCCCTTGTTCGCCTGGTGCGCCTCCAGCTGCTTCATGAGCTCACGGTACCGCGCCGCCAGTTCGAGCACCGCCGGCCGTGACGAGCGGAATGTACGAATTTTTTGCCGCGCAAAGGGATCATAGCGCGTCCAGTGCGTCGAGAGCCGGAAGTAGGTGCTCATGCGCCGGAACAGATAGCACTCGGCGAACAGCCACGGTGCCTTGAGCCACGAGAGGGGTCCCAGTTGGGTAAGCTCAGCGTTGTATGCAGCCACATCAAGCTCGCCGTCGTCGTCAATGGGTCTGTAACAAGGTGTCAGTGTCAGCTGTGTCCTTCTCGTGCCAATGCAAACCTTGGTTTTCTCGGCCTTCCGCCTCTCCTCGCTTCCCATCCTCCTAATAGACGTCACTCACTCGAGCTGCCGGTCGTGCTGCACGTCGTACTTGAGGCGTGCAATCTTCTCAATGATAGCCTTGCCCTCGGTCTCCTTTTCCTTGTCGTCGCCGCACTCGTGTACAGAACGGTAGACATCATCGATTGCTTGAGTCTGGCCGAGTTAGCTCCATTCCGGACACTCGTCTTTGTCAACGGCGACCCTACGACTCACGAGGATCACTGGCCAGCGCTCGCGGGCCGTCTGCCAGGCAAAAGACGTCTTGTCGCCCGTCGAATAAGCGCCTTTTGAAACGTCAGCAAACGAGCGCAATCGGGGGACAGTAGGTTGTAAAGGATGAAAGCATGGCGTAGCAGCTGCAAGCTAACTTACGCCTCGTTATTCCGGGTGCCATGGTGTCGCAATGTGGCTGCTGCGTCTGTCTATTGCTGCTCTTGGATGGCCGGTGAGGAGGAGGTGGGATAAGGCTGTCGCTGGTTGTGACTGACTGTGCCTGCATATTCCAAGAGCTCAGGTACCACTTTGGCGGGGCAGGCGCGAGCACCATATTTTCTGACGCAATGGCAAAAGCTGGAGGAGGTGGGTTTGGTGGGTTAGCGTGGCAGACAATTTAGCGGCAAAATGACCCCACGTCGAGGCCTGCCAAGCTAATGGCATCCCGTCACATTTGGTAAATTCTACAGAGGCAAGCACATTGCTAAGTGGCCTGGTCAGCGCATTTGTCAACTCGTTACGACACTAGTAAATCGTCAAACTCAACATCATCAAATACTACGACTGTCGACTTGTGAACGACCCTACGATAATCATGACGACTGTACTGCATCTACTGTCCCGGATCCAGGCAATTGCGCCTATGTAATTGCTATATCACTTTGAGCAGAACTATTCCACCTTCCAACGGTCCAAGTGATGGCCGCATCGGTATCCTTTCCGTATATCTCTGTCATAGATCGCGCTTGCAAGGTCTTGACAGATGAGATAACGAGCATGCCACAGGTCGACCCCCTTCGTGGCAAGCCCTCATCGACTGAGTATTTATATTCTGGCTGATGGTAGGTGGCTGCCAGAACTCGAAGGCTATGCCAGGAAACTGGGGCCATCAGAACTCTTCCATACCGGTTGACACATCAAGCCTAATGGACCGTACCATACGAGTATCTGAAACTGCCTCTTGACGGTTTCCACTCGCACTGTCACGACACCAGTTTTTACGGTGAGCTTGTCCTTATGTTGTATTTTTCTCTTTTCACAAAAATTCTTGTACAAGAATAAAACCACAACATGTAAAACTTGGTGCCGGGGAATACAAAGGAGATGTAAAAGATGCTCGTTTTCTAATTATATCCAGTTCTTCTTTAAAGAGGACTAACGAGGTTGATTCGGCATAAGCATCTAGGATATGAAAGCTGCCGAAGTGCATCACCAAACCTGGCACCAATACATTGTGGCTTCACCAAATCACACTAACAACGAAATCTACTATAGTCTTTTGCGTCTACGCAAGCCTCATTTTCACATGACGTTGAAATTAAGTTGAATTTTGACATCTTGGGATTACTGTGTAACTTAACCTCAGTTCTACCAGCCGTGACCCGTCCCGGCAACTAGTCTGCCTTTGTTACTGTGTATTTTTGCCCAGTTCCTAGGGGGTCATTTCTTCAAATTATTTTGCGAGACAACGATAGGCACAGCACATGAAACCTTGGCGTTCAATTTGTTTTCTAGACTGTACCTGCTACTGCGTTGGGAAATTGACATTGCGCTAGTCCGTCTATTACTGGTGTATGTGCAGAATCATAACAACATTGTCACCTAATTTGCCCAGTTGCATCAGTTCCGCCATTTACCCACTTTCCTTGTGCAACAATAAGTAAACAGGGTCCGTTGATGCCTTTCCTCGTGATAAGCTATAAACCAACTTAGCACATCTGTAGATTTGGCCTTCTGAAGACGTAATTTGAGTCACGAGAGGCTCTCTTTGATTCTACATGGCTCCTAACGTCGCGAATTTTGGAGACACTAATCCGTACAATTTGCATGAGCGGTAATGTACATGATGGCTCCACGTGCAGCCGATGGCAGCTCGCTGGATTAAATACATTTATGCCTGTATTCTCACTCCTTTCGCATTGAAATCTTGCTTATTACTCATAGTTAAGTCTTCGTACGCCGCGTTCATTGGTCTTGTCTTTGTTGACGTTTAAGAAATATGACGCTCCGTCAATGCATAACCTTTGATTGCTCAAATGAGGTGAATTTCCATCGCTAACACAAAGCCTAAAACTCATACGCCGTCATCATTTCTATACATGACCATTCCAGACAAATATTCATAACTCACGAGAGGCCATAGAAGCTCCAACCAGCACATGCAAACATGTTTAGCGTGCCCTGTCGCCGCCAATCTCTAATGCAAGCTTCCATAAGAAATCCAGACACACCAAGCAAAACCAGACGCATAAAAGGAAAACAAAAGACAAACGGGAGACTGAGGGAGAATGGAGTCAAAATGCTGCAAGTAAGAAGTCCCTGTAGCTATAATTCGGCCGGAACTGACGAGCTGATTGTATCGCCACCATGTTTGGACATCAAATGATATTCAGAATCTTTCAAAGAACCGGACAGCGATGCGGCACAGGAGCCAGACAGTACCGACAACGGAGAATACCTGAAGGATCTCTCCTAGGTACTGTGTTCGTACCTCGGTCTCAACGTATTCAGGCCGTTCGCCGTCCTCGACCTTGGCAGATGAGGCAGGTAGGCGGCCGGTTGACATGTATTGCTCCATGATGGCATCCTTCTCGTACCATCGGTCGCGCAACCACTGATCAAATGCTTCAGCCGTCTCAAGGGGAATGTCATCCACACGGAACCGGCGCCAGTGGAAGTTGACCGATTTCGGAGGCTGGCCCTCGAAGTACGTGCTCGAGAGCGAAAAGTAGTCCTCGCCGTACTTGCCACGGCTGTTGCGTTATCTTAGCATGCCATTCATTCCTAGAGTATAAAGAGAAACAAGTTGGGAGAGAGCACTTACGGAATTCCCTCGTAGGCAACGGTACAGTCGTATACATATTCGACAGAGCCTTTGAGCTCCGTAAGACAAAAGTACATGCCCGTGCTGCGGGGCAGCAGGATATGCTCTGGGTCCTTGTAGTTCATCTTTTGTGCCCACGCGGCAGATTTCCGGCGGCCATTAGCCGACGCGTTGGTGCCCTCAGGGAACAACAACAGCCACATAGGGTCAAGATATGTCTTCCCGTCGGCGTCCGTGTGCGGTGCACGAAGCTTCTTTAGGCGGTGGGCCATACGCGGCCGATCGACGGACATTTTGCGCGACATAAAGATGAATCCGAAGAACTGCATTCCGGCGCCGAGGATGGGGATATACTTCAGCGACTCCTTGAGAATGATGTAGATGAAACCGTCCATGCGGCGTTTGTTGGCGTATCCTACCCACCACAGATAGATCCAGTCGGTGTAGATCTGGTGGTTGGCAATCATGACCATGCGGCTGGGGAAGTCGAACTCTACACGGCCGTCCTTGGTTTTCCGGATCTGGCCGGCCACCGACTCGTCGCCGCTGATGCGGATGGTTGTCGGGCCCCACCAGTAGGTCATCGTTGCAATGGTAATGCCAAATAGCTGTTTCGTGTACGCCATATAGCAGTAGAACAGGTCACGGTTGATCCAATAGAGAGGCGCGCCGACCCATTGCGTGAGGTGGACCCTATGCTGTCAGCACGACGAATGTCCTCCAAAACTTCCTGGTAATTCCTCCAAAGCCTGGGAACGTACGCAATCACTGTCGCAAAGAAAAAGACAGCAAACAAAGCGCCACGCAATATCTGCACTGCTTTGCCGTGTCCTTCTTTACCGGAAGGATGCTCGACAATGGCAGGCACACCACCCGCAACGCCGGCGGTCAGATTCGGGGCCGGGACAGGGTCGGGCGCGGGCTTCGCTCTTTGGCGGAGCTCGGAGTCCATGGCCCTCCTTTCTCTTATGGTATGACGTATGAGGTGCAGTTGAATGGCCAAGAGCGGGTCTTTATCGGTATCTCTCGGCGCCTGCCCTTCAACATATATTGCTGGAGTGCAAGGGCGTCAAGGTCAGGCCGTCAACTGGTTCAGAGCTGGTGCGAAGCTTCTATGTGCCGCGAGAATATATGCCGAGGCTCGGGGTCTATCGATCGAGGGAGGTATTAGAGTCGTAAACGTCGAAGTGTCTCGAAGCAGCCGTGTAACAGAGCCAACACAGCGTTACGCGGCGCACGCGACATGAACCGGCCAAGGGACGAGACGTAAAAGGAAGGGGAGGCCACCGACCATGGGAGTGGACACAGAAGCAGAAATACACCAAATCAGCGGTAGTGTTTGGCGAAGAAAGGTTTTAAAGCTCGTTGGGTTCGAAGGCAACAATAGGAAGTGAGCAGGTGACAGCCTAAGGATCAGCTAGCTGCCAAGAGCTGGGGTGGAACGGCCTGTTGGGGACCGACCCTTGATGTGCGAATAGCGAGGGACGGCGGGAAGAAAGCAGGGACTGTAGTGTTGATCGATCTTGCCGTGTGCTAGGTTTTGCTTCCTTCCGCCTGTTGAAGAGACGACGCAGGGAAGCAGATGAGTGTTGAAAGTACAAGGGATTGGCGGAGGGAAGGCACGACGGAAGCGCCGTCAGTAGCAGCTTCAGGCAAGAATTCTCACGACGTAAGCTTAAGAGCTTCAGAGCTCCTTCCCCGCCATCGGCACATTCTGCGACCTTAGCGGTCTGGACAGCACTGTGGCCGAGCGATCCGAGAGCTGCAGGTGCTAGTAACTGCTGGGATGGCTGATGTTTTAGGGGGCCGAAAGGCAAATCAGAGCACAGGGGGCCCACACACAGTACCAGAGCACTCAAACAATTGCCCGAGAGCACCCTAGCGTAGGCAAACGCCTACGATGAGCACTCCGTTGTCGAAGACGCCCGGTCCCTCGACAGCACATTTTGCGGGGTGTTTGATGGGTGCCGCGAGCAGAATTAAATAAAATACTAAAATAAAATACTAAAATATCAAAACCATTTGCAAAACTAACGTCACGAACGAGTTGCAAACAGAACGGACCACGACGAAATAACAATGTCGCCAAAGACACCCCCGAGCAGGACGTCCTGAACTTTAGATTTCGTTCAAAATAGACCTTAAGGCATGCGCGTTGCTTTGATCCTGCCGGCGTTCCCATCCGCTCACCCAACGACAATGGTGCATCCTCTCGATTCCACGAATTTCCTTTTCGCGTGCCCGTGCTGCTCACACGACAAACGAGGACAGACAACCTCGACGTCAGACGACTGAACGTATCGTTTAGGGAGTACGAAAACACCGGCAGTTACCACTGTTGTAGTTGAACCACTCGCATCCCTACCATGGCGGCACGACCTGTTTTTCGGGCCATGGTCGGGAGCCTGAAGCAGCCAAGGCTATTCTCGACAACTCTGCCTCGGCGCGAGCTGCTCGATATAACACACCTGCCCGATCGGACGATTCCGCGCTACGAAGAAACGCCGGCATCGTCGTTGCTGTCGCTACAGTGGCCGCAGCCGCCGCGCAACGTCCTGATTATGCCCAAGCTGCATGCGCCGCATGTGACACGATCGGCTATTGAGTTTGCCCGGCATCTGGCCAAGAACTACCCAGATCTGCGGCTCGTGTTCGAAAGCCGCATTGCCAGCGACATCCACGAGTCGCTGCCGTTCCCCATCTACACCGTCGTCGGCAACGGCGACCCAACATCCATTTTCCCGCGCAAAATCGACGTCATTACGACGCTCGGCGGCGATGGCACCATCCTGAGGGCAGCCAACCTCTTTTCGCTGCAGCCGAGCGTGCCACCAATACTGTCCTTTAGCATGGGCTCGCTGGGGTTCCTGGGCGAATGGAAGTTTGACGAGTACAAGAGCGCGTGGCGCGAGGTGTACATGAGTGGCAGCGGCGTGGCCGTCGACGACCTGGTCGGCCCGCATACACAAGCTGCAAGCCAAGGAAGCCAAGGCAGCGCGGGCGGCCTGACAAAGTCAGCATCCGCAGCTGACACTGCAGCTCTGACACGCTCCGCCGGCGAGCCTGAGACCGACAAGCCGGTGTCGTGGGGCAATGCGCGTGGCCAGAGCATGGGCGTGAAGCGGGTGTCTCGGATGCTGCTTCGGCACCGCCTCAAGGTGGGCGTGTACGACCAGAATGGTGTCAACATCAACGGTCAACTGGTCCCTACGTCCGTAACCGATCCCAGCCACGGACCTGGCCAGGCCCAGAGCAGCACACCCGGCCCGTCACGCTCATCCCAGACTCCGCCGCCGGCCTTCCACGCCATCAACGAGCTGCTCATCCACCGTGGACCACACCCACACCTGGCCATCATTGACATTTTCCTGAACAACCACTTTTTGACCGAGGCCGTGGCCGACGGCATCCTCGTGAGCACGCCGACGGGCTCCACCGCGTACTCGCTCAGCGCCGGCGGGTCCATTATCCACCCGCTGGTGGGCTCGCTGCTGATCACGCCCATCTGCCCGCGTAGTCTCAGCTTCCGACCGCTGGTGCTGCCTCTCAACACCAAGGTGGTGCTGCGGCTCAGCGAGCGCAACCGGGGCCGCGAGCTCGAGGTGAGCATCGATGGCAAGCGCAAGACGGGCGTTGGGATCGGCATGGAGGTGCGAGTCGAGGGCGAGAATGTCGGCCCCGCGGCGGACGGCAGCTGGCGCGGCGGCGTTCCGTGCGTGATCAGGGCACCCAAGAAGGGCGATTCCAACGGTGTGCTCGAGGACGACGACGGTTGGGTCGGCGGCCTCAACGGCCTGCTCAAGTTCAACTACCCTTTTGGAGAGGTAGCGCCGTAGGGGTATGTGATCACGATCGACGACCACTTTTTGCTTTACGTTGTGAGACGCAGCACGTTCAAGATCCGGAGTTTGGATACTGAGTATGGGGCAGCCTCACCTGTTTCTCTGGTTTTGATTCTGCATTTTGAATTTGCATCGCATGGCGTTTGTCTTTGTTGATTCCCGTTCATTTGACTTCATTCTCTTCGCATCACCACTCTTGAGTTGTTTTGTTGCAATATGTTTGAACAAGTTTAATTAGTTGAACTAAGGTAAAGCATATATATTGGTATCTCCCCAAACTGTCAGGACATGAAACGTAGCATTACTTCTTCCTTCTCTCTGCCATTATGTGGTATTCTTTAGAACTAGCATGAACCGACTACCTGTCGCACAATTTGAAAATGCACAAAATTCGTGGTCGCATTGGCCATGTACCGGCGGTATGGACACGTCACTTGCCACAGCCTCTGGCCATTTACAGGACAACCATCAGGATGCCGGCGGCCGCACCGACCGTCAGCCACAGACCAAGGAGGCCGTCGCCAGCATGGGTAAGGGAGACTGCCGAATTCACGGAACCGGCCCCGTTCGGCAGCGTGGGTGTGGTCGTGGTCGTGGTGGCTCTGTGGCGGGTGGTTGTCTGTTCGGCAGAGGAGGTCGGCGCCGGCGAGGAGGACGAGTCCCCGCCGGGGCTACCGCCGCCAAACGAGGCGGGCTCTTCGGTGGTGGTCGAGCCGGCCAGGGACTCAAGCGAGGTGGCGGCGGCGGGCGTGTAGGGCGTGAAGGTGGACGAGATTTCGGAGAAGGACGATCTGGCGTCAGCCGAGTCCGTGGCCGACACGCTCAGGATGGTGCGGGTGGTGGTGCGGCTGGAGGTGACGACGGAGCGCGTCACGTCGATCTCGTACCAGTAGTAGTAATAGTAGTAGTAGGTGATGGTGAAGTAGTAGGCCTCGTAGTTGTAGTCAGTGGTTGTGCTGGGCGGCGGCGTTGTGTAGGTGCGCGTGGTGGTTTGCGAGCGCGTGACGGTGACGCCGCCAGTCACATAGGCGGTACACGACGAGTCGGTACAGCAGACATCGTATGAGAGATCGGCGTATTTGTAGCAGTGGTTGCCGGCGTCGCAGTACGACTCGTCACCGCAGCAGACGGCGCCGGGAGGGTAGCAGTGGTTCTGGCCGCAGCAGCCATGTCCGTTTTGGCACGGCGCGTTAGGGCAGCAGGTATCCGCCGGATCAATGCAGTAGCCGTAGGCGCAGCAGTCGTCGTAGGTCGGGCAGCAGCGGCCAAAGTTGGAGCAGTAGCCGTAGCCTGCGGAACAGTACTGCCGCTTGTTCAGCAGGATGTCAATGACGGAGCGCGAGGTGACGACGCCGTCGGACGAGTTGGTGCCAGTCTTGGCATCGAATTTGCCGCCAACTACGGGCAGGACCACATAGTGTTTGTCACCGTTGTCGTACTCCAGCACACCGGGCCGAAGCAGAGCCTCGCGGTTGACCAGCGCGATCTTATTGTCGAGAGCCACGTCGGCAGTCGCCCCGGACACAGAGGCGGCGGCCACGAGCAAGGAGGACGACCAGGCACGCATAGTGAAGCTGTGGTGGAGACTGGTTGTGACTTGTGCCTTGTGAGGAGGGGAAATGGTGATCAAAGAAGTAAACTCTGCGAGCTCTTTTTGAAAATCCAATTCAAAAAAAGGGTGGTATGCAAAAAAGGTTAACCCCGACGTCGTGTAAGTCGCAAGCTGCAGAGAAAAGAAACGGTCGCAAGGCATCGACGGCACAAACAAAAGTGATGAGGGTAAACGAGCTTTAATACGGTAGATACGGGTGGCCAGTTCAGATCTCAAGGCATACAGCTCCGTCAACCGGCGCCTGCCATTCGTGGAGGATGCCAAGGTTGGGTCCAGAAGTTGTTCGTCTGTAATGGGGTAGGCGTTCTTTTCCTTGGTCTGTTGTGACCGGCGTGTGTGGCAGTTTCGTGTTATGTTTCTTTAGTCTTTCGTTTCATCCATTATAATTTGGTTTTCTCGCAGACTTCACTCCGCTCGACAGCCCTGTCTAGTTCGAATGCCAAGAGCGGCGCCCCTCAACGCTACTTATCATACTTGTCTCTTCATGGCACACCGTTCCGTGGACGGACTGGTGTTGTGAGAGTTTTGTTGCATGCTGACGGCAGGCATCAGGATAGCAGAAGCATCTCCGCAGTAGACGTCGTATTACTTGCACCCCCATATCTACCGAGTTGTCCTCATGAGGCAGACCGAAGAAACATGGTGTGCCACGATGTATGCCATACCGTCACAATGGGGATGGTCCTCTTGTGCAGTTTTGTGGAAACGAGTGCAGCTTCGAAGCCAAGACAGCCGCCGAAAGCACCCCTGCTTCAATGGACTGAGTTTGGAGAAGCTCAGCCGTCCATCCAACAACGACCCGTTGAACAGAGCTGGTCGTTCTTGGCTTCGCAGCCTAGTCCGTTTTGGTCTTTCGTGTTTTCGTATCGGAACATGTTTAACAGAGGAGGCCCCAAGCAAAAAGGAAGTACCATTGCGAGCGAGAAATTTGAGTCTGCATGCGCTAGGTTGACTGGGGAAATAGTGGCGGGAGCTGGAGGCTGAGGCTCTGGGAACGAAGGGTGGAAGTCGAGCGTAAGGCAAGGATCGTCACATTTTCTGTGTCTGACTGGCTTTTGTTTTCTTTCTGTTCGTTTTTGTCTTTGTTTTCAAAAGGTGCCTTTGGCGTCGTCTCTTTGTTTGGCTCCAAAGCCCCAATCTTTCTTCGACGTCGTGTGGCTGATAGTTGGTTTTAAAGCTTCTCGACCGTACATCAACGGCGACGCCGTCATCTCGCACAGAGAGTCTGCTCGGGATGGGTAGACAACCAGACAGAAGGCACCGTGACTTGCGTGCCTGAAGGACTTTGTGAGGTCCTTGAGGCAATTCCCAACTGCGCTGACGGCGACCTTTTGCTTTACCTTTCTCCACCGCAACAAGGTTTTAAGGTTATGATTTGTGACGCCACCAGGTCAGACGAAAATGGAGTATTCATTGCCTGGAAGAAAACTGGGGGCGGGCGGGTGTCCTTGCAACGAAACCATGGAGCGCAGAACAACTGCACACCATACCTTACCTGGTGACAACCAATGCGACGCCAACACGCAGTCTTGTTGAGACCCGAGGGGTAACAGAAGAACACGCATCCAAAAATTGAAAGGGACCATATATGCCGGGATGTCCGGCGTGAATGGGATGTCGATATGACTGAACAAGACGGCAGAGTTCTGACTGCAAATTCAAATAAAGTCGCACGACAGAGACGTTAAAGAGACAAATGAGACGAGAAAGAAGAAGCACAACGCGGCTGAGGCGGTCTGTTCGGTCGGCCAACGACGTATTTTTCCATATTCCAATGTCGACGTGCGCAACGTAATGTGACCCTGGCAGGGGCGGAGAGTCAAAAAGAACGACACCGCCAATCTTGGCTCGTTTACTGATTTTGATCTTGGCTGTCAGCTGCTCAGCCTCTCAATGTTTCCTTTCCTAGTTTCTAGTTTTCTGGGCTGCTTGCTGTTTCCTTTCTTTCGCACCGAGGCACCCCCTTATGTCGTCGTCGTCTACTGGCTGGCCCTTTTTTATCTTCTTCTCATTCAACTATGGACCCTTTTTTTCTTTTTTTCCTGTGACTGGTTCACTCCCGCTACTTCTGACACCCCTGCCATTTCGCTGCTTGCTCGTCACCAAACTTCAATGACGCCAAGACGGCCACTCTTTCTCCCCTCCCCTGTCCTTGTCGCATTCGGTGGCTGCCTAAGTCTCATGTTATGTGCTCTCAGAAGTGCATCGTCAAACATCTCTCAGTTGGATAGCACAACGTTTTTTTGCGTAGGCATGGTCATTTCCACCATCCGCGAATCGTGTGCCAATGCTAGACGACGTGGATGGCCTGCTTCGCCCGCCTCCAGCAGTCTTCGCGCGGCTCATGCTGCATCTCCAGGTCAACCAGCCGACATTACGTCAGCGTTGTCCGGAGTTGTGTAGAGCACAAAATAGTGCGGCTCTGCTCTACGCACGCCGAAGTGCTGTTCGACAGCTGCCGGCCTCTTAGCATGTCCTCGCACCCACAGACGCGGTACACTCGATCAGAAGTTGGGTGGCTGGTAATACGCCAAGAACTGTCTAACTTGCTGGGATTGGCTTGGGTCAAGTCAAAAGGCTCAAAGGACGGAAGGTCTTGTGTTTGTTTCGCCAAGCTTGGTCCTGTGCCGATCTATCCCTCAAGATCCCTCGACCGGACCCGGGCGTCCGTCAAGCCACTTGCTCATGTAAGGTCCGTCCAGCCAGTAGCCAAGCTTCGCGTAGTAGCTTCGTACACCGACGCCTGAGATTACACTGATCTTGTCGCTGCCATGCTCGTCGCGCGCTATGCGCTCCGCCTCCTCCATCAACAGCGTGCCGAAGCCCTGGTGTTGGAACTTTTTGGGATCGCGCGCGTGCACCGGCACTGCCGTCCCGTATACGTGCAGCTCACGCACAAGGCTCGTCGGCTGCTCAACCAGCTCCTCGCGGAACGTATACTTGGCCGAGCACTTCCGCAGCCGCAACAGGCCCACCAGAATGTCCTGCTTTGGGTCCTCGTACGCCAAAAATGTCTCCCAGCCGCCGTTGGCCGTATAGTCGCGGCGCACCAGCTCGACTTGGTTCGGCCGCACCTTGTGTTTTACCTCGTTGATGCCCACCTCGCGCGTGCGCACTTCGCGGCATGTCGTGCCAAAGTCCTTCATGCGCGCCAGCGCAAGCTCGCGCAGGTTGCCGTTCTCCACGCCCGACGTTACCAGAGGCATCGGGATATCGCGCTGCACGCGGTAGATGCGTGTCCATGGCGGCACCAGCGCTAGGATGCGCGCCACCAGGTCGATCAGGCCGTTGGGCGTGTAATTTTGATACCGTCCTGTCCGCCACAACTCATAGAGACCCGTGCCGCGGATGACCAGCGTCGGGTAGATCTTGAGGCCATCGGTCCGGAATGCCGGGTTCTCAAAGTACTCGCGGAACTGGTCCAGGTCACGCTCCATGCCCACGTTGGGCAGGTCTGGCATCATGTGACTGACCACCTTGTAGCCGGCGTCCTTGGCCAGGCAAAACGTCTCGGCCACGGCCGCCACCGTATGGCCGCGGTTGGTGTCGCGCGCCACGTCCTCGTAGAGCGACTGCACGCCGATTTCGAGTCGCGTGCATCCGTAGCGCAGCATGCTCGACAGGTGCGGCTGCAGGCAGTAGTCAGGCCGCGTCTCAATGGTGATGCCCACACATTTGGTGTTGCTCATCTCGCCCGCCACCACCGCCTCGTCCACGTTGGTCGTCTGATAGCCGCTGAGCGCATTGTGCAGCTGCGCGATAAACGTCTCCCGGTACGACTCGGCCAACGACATGAACGTGCCGCCCATGATAATGTACTCGACCTTGTCCACCGAGTGGCCCAGCGCTTTCAGCTGGTCGACACGCCCGCGAGCCTGCTCAAACGGATCGTACCGTGCGCGGATCGCCCGCATCGACGTCGGCTCGTAGCCCGTGTACGACTGGGTGCTGTACTCAAAGTCCGAGTCCGGTCCGCCGGGGCAGTACACGCAAATGTTGCCCGTGTATGCAATATGTGGGCAGCGGTGCGGTTTGCACATGACGGCCACGACAGCGATTCCGGACGATGTGCGGATCGGCTTGGCCACGAGCTTGGGCAGAATGTATTTCTTGTAGTGTTCGGGGACGGCTGCGATGATGGCCGTGAGCGGCGGCACGCCGTTGACGCGGTGCTTGCGCGCATACTTGGAGCGTAGGCTATTGAGGTTGATGTCGCGAGGCGCGCGCCGAGGGTTGCGCGATGACTCTTCAAAGTCTTCGATCAGGGCGTGTGCAATGTCCGCGCAGCATCGTAAGAACCGCTCGTTCTCTGGTGGCAGGTTGTCTTTGCCGCGGCGGGACGTTGATGCCGCCGTCTCGGTGACGGTCGTGGTCGACATGGGGTCCAGTCGAGTCACGCTCAATATCGATGGATGCCCTTGAACACGCCTTTCTCTGGACCCTCCTCACAACTACCACACACAATTGTCGAGATCAATGACTGGCCTTCCTACGTTGCGTATGCCCTCGGCTTTGCGCCGTCTCTCCCGTAACGTTCTCGTAGGTTTATCCGACGTCTATCGATTGTCGTCTTTGCGTAATGTCCGCAAGTATGCTTCCGCTCTGTTTGCCGATTCCCTGCTTTCTGCACAACGAAAGGCATTCTGCTGTTTGCCTATGACATTTGTCGTCGAAACTTTTCTGTCAACTTCTTATCGTTATCAGATTGTGACCAATCACAGCCTATTAAAAACCCACCCAGGCGGAAGCAAGTCCCCTGCGCGCGAGTTAAGATACGCCAGATTCGCTCCCACCCCCGCCGCCGAGGCCCTGTGGCTTTTCCCTGTGGCGGTGCGTTACCACACAAGCCGTGTAATTCCGCAGACCTTTACCGACATTTGGTGAGTAGTTAGTGCCGAGTTTCCCATCGTTTCCGCAGCCCAGCGGTGTTTACAGGCTCAATTTAATATGCGAAGGCATGCGCCAGGGTTTTTCAGGCCTTTCCAGCGGAAATACCACCTACGAAAACAGACCGCTTCAATAGCGACCGGAATTTGGCAGAGCGTCAGAAAAATGAAAACTAAAAATACAAATGCAAACGGGCCAAAAAAAAGAGCAAGAGATGTCACAGTAGCCAATTGCGTCTGTGCCTGTGCCCCCAACAGCTTGAAACGTGTGCGGTCGGCCACCGTCAAATGGGTTTCGTCGGGTTGTCAATGGCACTTGTAGCGAGGGACCGTGTGCTAGTGTTCGGTGTCCTTTTGCACATGTTTTGACTTGGGAAGTATTAGCGGGCTTGTAGCTGTCTGGCAGGTTTTGCTCTAATTTTTATGCCGCCCTGCTTCCTTCCCCTCATTCGGACAACACTTTGCTTGGACTCTGCAGAGACTTGCTCCTACTCCAAATTCCCCTTTCCGATACCTTCACATCCTCCTTTCCGGCCCGACCGACTTTCTCTCCTTTTGCACTTTGCTGCACCACCGACGACGCGACCTCGACGACGGACCGCTCAAGACTCCCTCCCCTCCCCTTCGTCCCCGTAATTCCCGCAAATCTCTTCCACTATGCAGGCTTTCGCACGGTGCGCCCGGCCGGCCCTGCTGCGCCAGGTCGCTCGCCGCGCCTACAGCACCGAGTCCAGCCCCTATGCCGCCACGATCGGCAACCTGCGCATCAACTCGGACACGAAGGTTCTCTTTCAGGGCTTCACCGGCAAGCAGGGAACGTGAGTACACAAAGTGGGAAGCTTTGAAGGGCGGTTGCGGCGGTAGCCTCTGCGCCAATGCCGACGGCGACGGTGACGGCGATGATAGTGGTGATAGAGGCAACGGCAAGCACCCAGGATGCCAACGCTGACGAAGCTCCTCCCCGTACACAGTTTCCACGCCCAGCAGGCCATTGACTACGGTAAGTACGCCCTCTGCTCCGACCCGACCGACGTACATTACCCACACATACTAAAACAAGCTCTCTTTCCTTACAGGCACCCAAGTTGTTGGTGGCACGAACCCCAAGAAGGCCGGCTCGACACATCTCGGCCTGCCAGTCTTCGCCAACGCCAGTGACGCTGTCAAGGAGACTGGCGCTACTGCCACGGCGATCTTCGTTCCGTAAGACACCCCGACATACTCAACCCAAACACACCATTGTGGCAGGCCAGAAAACTTTGTCGTACAGCTCTAACATGTTATCACAGCCCTCCTCTGGCTGCTAGCGGCATCGAGGAGGCCTTGAACGCCGAGATTCCCCTCATTGTGTGCATCACGGAGGGTATTCCCCAGCATGGTAAGCGAGCTTCTACTTGGCCAGTTTGCGCCGTTTACGTTGGTACGCGTTTAGGCCCCAATTGTAACAGTACTAACCTCAACACTTCCAAACAGACATGCTCCGCATCACCAACATGCTCAAGACCCAGTCCAAGTCCCGTCTCGTCGGCCCCAACTGCCCCGGCATCATCGCCCCCGGCCAGTGCAAAATCGGCATCATGCCTGGATTCATCCACAAGCGCGGCCGCATTGGCATCGTCAGCCGTTCCGGCACCCTGACCTACGAGGCCGTCAACCAGACCACCTTGGCTGGCCTGGGCCAGTCCCTCGTCGTCGGTATCGGTGGTGACCCCTTCAGCGGCACCAACTTCATCGACTGCCTGAAGGTCTTCCTCGCCGACGAGGAGACTGACGGCATCATCATGATCGGCGAGATCGGTGGCTCTGCTGAGGAGGACGCTGCCGAGTTCTTGCGCGCCAACAACACCGTCAACGGTGGCAAGCCTGTCGTGTCCTTCATTGCCGGTATCTCGGCACCGCCAGGCCGTCGTATGGGCCACGCCGGCGCCATTGTGTCCGGCGGCAAGGGCGGTGCTGACTCCAAGATCAAGGCTCTCGAGGCCGCTGGTGTCGTTGTCGAGCGCTCCCCGGCTGGTCTGGGCAAGGCTCTGCGCGACGAGTTTGTCCGCCGCGATCTGCTGTAAAGTGGAGGAGGACGAGGCAGTAAATAAGAAGGGGCTGATATACGAAAATTGATTGCAAAATAGGAGAACAGAAAGACGAAGTCGTTAAGAAGGTGACACGACATAGCTTGACACGGCGGTTTGGACCTTTTTCGTTTCTGTTTTGGTTTTCATACGAGTTTTCACCACCACACGTCCACGGCATCCGATAGAATACAGAAAGCAAAATCATATGAAAAATTACTGCTTGGGGGGTAGCACACAGCCCATAAGGGCCCATATACTGAGCAACAATGTGCAACCTGGAGCTCTATTTATATTGCCATTTAATTGACTTCAAGATGAAATGGTCCCATATCGTATTTGTCGGCCACATACTTCGCAGATAGGCGACCGGCATATTGTACAACAACCAACAGCACCAGCTTCGACTTATTAGCGTCTTGATATTTGGATATTTGGTCTTCAGCCAGGTCCAAATTTGTAGCAAGCTACCAATCTGGTTAACATGCATTAAATCTGGGAGGACAAAATTAGATAATAACGAAATACCGAATTTCTGAAGAAAGCCAATGTCGTAACAAAAGGCTAGCCAAATGCATTGCTTCTGTTATAGACGACTGTAGAACAAAAATAAAAGTTACTCGCGCACTATAAATATACTCAGACCAAAAATGCTATGCAAAACCCCCATACAGCCCACAAAATAACAAAAACAGCAGATGTAGCAACGTTCCACCGAGTTTCTAAAGTGTGCAGTTGCGCCGTAAAAACATGCGAGGTATGCTAAAATAAAACCAGTCAACTCCGGCATCCTTTAATGATCGCAAGGGGTGGACAACGCAAAGACAAGAAAATGGCGTTTGGGTGCCGCCGAAGTAGGTTACAGGAAGTCAGGAATCAGCATAATTCTTGGCGGTCTCTATTCGTTGAACAAGCAGGACGTGACATCGCCAATAAGGCCAGGCTCCATCTCGTAATCTCTGCCGTCACGACGATCGACTCCGAGTTGCGTAAAGGCTGCGACAACAGATGCCACAGAGAAGCCCATATCGGCAAAGCGGTCCACGAGATTCTTGTTGTAACCTGCATAGCTAAAGGTAAAAAAGAAGAAGAATGTTAATAGGAGCCTTTGGCTAATACATCACTGTTTATAATAGAAGAGTGGTGTGCATACCTTCTGGGGTCCACCGCCGGCGAGGGGGTCTGAAAAGGGCCCAAGGTCCCTGGCTGCGGCAGAGTTCGCGTGGCGCCGGCGTAGCGCACGGCCCAGTCGTGCGCGACAAGTTTGAACTGCTCCGGATTTCCTAGGAGCATGCTGGCGACCTCGGCATCCTGGGGATCAGACGCATTCGGGGTTTCAAGCAGCATACGTAACGAGAGCAGGGCCGTCTTGATCGTGTTCACAGGTGACCAGTTTCTACTTAGGACATCCAAGCAGATATATCCCTGGTAGTAGGTAGAGGAAGTCAAGAAAATTAGCCACAAAAGAACCCAAGTTTCAGTGTGCACATGGCTTTGTTCGCTGCAACATACAGTTTGGCTGCTGATATTGGGGTGCCAGACCCGAGTTTCAAATCTGATCTCGGGTGCTTTGAAAGGATACTGTTCCGGGACCGTGATGTTGACGACAAATGTACCAGTGGCGTATGGTGTGTCTGGTGGCCCAGGGAACGAACCCTTGAGACGGTCCAGACGGACGCCATCGACGGAGTGTGCGAAAACGCCCGAGTTGTCCTTGTCCTTTTCAATGTCCAGCAGCTCACGGGCAATGCGGTGATCTCGACTCGACGGCATATTGGTCGGTCTAGCTGGGGCGACTCTCGAGGAAGACAAGGACTGGGGGAGGTCGGATTGGGTATGGATCTGAGCTCTAGAGGCCGAGAAACCTGTTGATATAAGCTGCCGTTTGGCCCAATTAAGACGTTTTGCAGCGGTGACGTCGTCCGAGATTTAGGAATGAGGTTGTATCGAAACAAAGCAGAGAGAAACCAAAAAAAAGAGTTGATTCCGCCGTTGATCCCCGAAGCGATTTTTTGCGTTGTCACGTGTGCCCAGTAACCACGCAGACGGGTTTCAAACCTGGAAAAAGAAGTATAGGAAGCTGAGAATGGCAAATATTATGAAAGCTATAATAAACGGATCCTGGCGAAGAAAAGATGGCCGTCGAAGAGGGAATGTCGTGGTAATGGGGTAATGGATGGCGGTTGGAAGGCGCCCAGAAGTGAAGCAAAAATGCGGACCTCTTCGGAGGGGAGACCCAGTTGGCAAGGCGAGGGACCTCAGTCTGGGAGGAGTGATATAACGAGATGCAATAGTTTGGCGGCGGTCGGAATCCGTCGAAAGGCAAGCGTTTTAATCTCGATGAGAGAGGCGGTGGACGGGGAGGTCCTCCGGGTGACAGATGGAAGCCAGCAACAAGAATTGCCTGGGGAAAGTGCATCACACTCAAAATATGCTTCCCTAAACCAGAGTCCTCGAAGACCAAGATTTGCCCCGCTAGAGGGTTTCCAGAAGGACCTCCTGATGTAGCCTAGTAAGGCTTGAGCTCTATGATTTGTCGTTGCAGTTGGCGAGTTTGGTTTGGTACCAGCGATAAGTGTTTCACGTGACTTGATTAGATAACCTGCACTTGGGGCGGCGAAGGCAGGCGTGCTGTCGCGTTTCCCCTGGCGCCTGGTGCACAGCAATGCGCTTGTCGTTTTGCCTCCACAGCTGGCTAGACCTTAGCTTTCCCTCTCTTTCTCTCTGCTTCCCCATCCACTGCGTGTTTGTTGTTCACGCTGGAGTCAAGAACCAGTGTCCCAGCACATCGCAGCCACAACGACCATCGCTACCATCGCATTTAAGATCTCGCACGACTGGTATCGAGTTTTAGGACTACAGAGAGTTCCAACCATGGTACGCCTCTCTTTTTCTACGCCTTCTCTGCCATCGGGCGACAATGACATGTGTTGCGAGCAAATCAAATCGCTAACCGTGGTGACAATAGGGACAAAATCAATCTGGGATGGGCGGCGGAGCGCCTGGGGATGGCCAGGACGACAAGAGCAAAAAGGTAAGTGTTCAATTGACGACGCAGGCGCCGGCGACTGACGACGACGATGAGCGGCACCGTGGACAAGGAGAACATATTCGACGACAGGGCGCTGACACACTTCCTCTCGCTGCTTTATAGAAGGATAAGCCCAAGTACGAACCCCCGCCGCGACCAACGACTCGCGTCGGGCGTAAGAAGAGAAAGGCTGCGGGCGGCGGTGCTGCGGCCAAGCTCCCGGCGGTCTTCCCTACGAGCCGATGCAAACTACGACTCCTCCGCATGCAGCGCATCCACGACCATCTGTTGCTCGAAGAGGAATATGTGGAGAACCAGGAGCGGCTGCGTAAGACCAAGGCAGCCAAGGATAGCAACGCGCCGGCTGCCAACCTCGACGCGGCTGATGGTGCGGGCGGTGACCGCCTGGCGGACGAGCGCAGCCGCGTGGACGACATGCGCGGCAGCCCCATGGGTGTTGGCACCCTAGAGGAAATGATTGACGATGACCATGCCATCGTTTCTAGCACAACGGGCCCCGAGTACTACGTCAGCATCATGAGTTTTGTCGACAAGGATCTGCTGGAGCCCGGCGCGAGTGTGCTTCTGCACCACAAGAGCGTTAGCATTGTGGGTGTCCTTGCGGATGACACAGACCCGTCCGTCAGTGTGATGAAGCTGGACAAAGCACCCACAGAATCGTACGCGGACATTGGTGGCCTTGAACAGCAGATCCAGGAGGTGCGCGAATCGGTGGAACTGCCGCTGCTGCACCCTGAGCTGTACGAGGAGATGGGCATCAAGCCGCCCAAGGGTGTCATCCTGTACGGCGCACCTGGCACGGGAAAGACGCTGCTGGCCAAGGCCGTCGCCAACCAAACTTCGGCAACATTCCTGCGCATTGTCGGCAGTGAACTGATCCAAAAGTACCTTGGTGACGGCCCTCGTCTGGTCCGGCAACTCTTCCAAGTCGCGGCCGAGAACGCTCCGGCCATTGTTTTTATCGACGAGATCGATGCCATCGGCACGAAGCGGTATGATTCGACATCGGGTGGTGAGCGCGAGGTGCAGCGGACGATGCTGGAGCTGCTGAACCAGCTGGACGGATTCGACGACCGTGGCGACGTCAAGGTGATCATGGCGACGAACAAGATTGAAACGCTCGACCCTGCGCTGATCCGCCCCGGCCGTATCGACCGCAAGATTTTGTTTGAGAACCCCGATCAGAACACAAAGCGCAAGATCTTCACGCTGCACACGTCCAAGATGTCCCTTAACGAGGACGTTGATCTGGACGAGTTTATCTCACAGAAGGACGACCTGTCTGGTGCAGACATCAAGGCGATCTGCTCCGAGGCGGGTTTGATGGCGCTGCGGGAGCGGAGAATGCGCGTGCAGATGGCAGACTTCCGGGCGGCACGTGAACGTGTCTTGCGTACGAAGCAGGAGGGCGAGCCTGAAGGCCTGTACTTATAGACGATCCGTCCAATCTGTGTACCACTATCTTTTCCAACCCAAAGACCGCATTCCCGACACCTCGAATTCACAACACTCTTATCCGTACACCGTTCCTCTAACCTTTCCAATCCCCGTTTCATGCATTTCATTTCTTGTCCCATTGCGTTGCTTTGGCTAGACATGGATGGCTAGAGGTAGATGGATGGAGCTGATAGAAATTCGTTATATCAACTTGGAGCTATTTATCTACGTGCAGTCTTATGAATGTGAATGTGGATTTTTTTCGCGAGAGTATTAAAATGCCAGAAATCCTGAAACAAAGCGCTGTCTAAATGCCAGAAAATACCCTAAAAATGATGTGCCCCATAAACAGATATCCTTTGAATTCTAACAAACGCCAAAAAAAAAGAAAGAAAAAAAAAGATAAGAAGAACGAAAGAAAGAAACAGATCTTTACTCTTTCTAAGCCCACTGGCCTTTCTCCTTGCCATAGGGCACCTCAACCTCGTGCTCCCCATCGGCCAGGCCCAGGTCACCCGGGGTCGGACCCGCGCTCACCTCGCGCAAGACGGCATTGTCCACATCGGTGCGCCCTTCCGCGACCTTGAGCGCCTCCATGAGCTTACGCGTGGCCACAGGCCAGGCGGGGATCGCCGGGTTGTAGTTGGCACCGGTACCGGGCGCGGGAACCTGGCCACGCAGGATCTGATCGGCCGCAATGCCGCGACGGCCGTAGAACTCGCCGTTGGCGTCCGGTCGCACAACAATCACGGTTCCGTCGGCCTGCACACCCGCGTAAAAGCCGCGGCTCTTCATGTAGCTCCAGATGGGTGCCGTGCTCGCAGACTTGGCGATCAGGGCAGCCTCGACAGAGCCACCAGCGCCCACTGGGCCGGCCACGAGACCGACCTCGGCACCGAGCGAGACACGCGCCTTTGTAAAGGCCGCCACAGCGGCAGGCGTGCGCAGGACACAGACGCAGTCGTAAATGTCAAGGCCGACGAGCAGACCGGCACCCAGGGTGTGCACGAGGAAGCCCGAGGGCGGGGACCAGCCACCGTCGGGCAGACGGGCCACAACGATACCCGAGCCGCCGGCGCCGGAGATGTGGACACCCGTGCGGAACGTGGTGAAGATGGCCAAACCAGCGGCATCACGGATAGCCTGGGGCGGAATCTTGACCAGCGATTTGCGAGAACCGCTCTTGGGACCAGGGGCTGCCGTGTCTTGTGCCGGTGCCGCCTGAGCCGGTGCGTCCGTGTAAAAGCCGTCCTTGCAAAACGAGTTGAGAATGCGGGCGGCCTTGTCGCTCTCGAGGTCAAGGGAGGAGGGCCAAAAGGCCTCGGAGCCCAGGCGGTTGGTTAGGCGGTTGACGGGAGCGCCAACCTTGATGCTGAGCTGATAGAGGCGCTCGCGCATGCTGGGCTTACCAGACGAGGGTACAAATGAATCAGCAGCCGGCGGCAATGTCGAGCCCTGCGGTTTGCCTTGAGACAGAGGCCGGGTCGGCGGCGGTGCAAACTGAGGTTGGCCCAGGTTCTGGGGGTTCTGGGGATCCTGTGTCGGGAACTGCTGCGGAAAGGTCTGTTGTTGAGGGTAATCCTGCGGGTTGTATGGCTTCGGGGTGTACTGGTCCTGGGGACGGGGAGGCAGTGGAGGCTGGTCGCCCCCAGACCTCTGTCCGATAGGTTGTGACGACATGGTGGCGTTGGTACGTGCAAGAGTGAAAGATAAAAGAGAGGATGGGTGGTAATGGAGTAAATATATGAAATGAGAGAAGGCGACAAAATGTGCAAAGTTTTATTTTTTTCGATGTGGCAGGGAATGGAAGGAGCAGGTGAAGACGAGATCCGATCAAGATATTATCCAGAAATTAGCGATTCCAGAGACGACGCCGGACGATGATTTATATAACTCTCGCGACGCCAAACAAGTAACCAATATTCAAGTTCCAACCTCGTCCAATAACCCCAATCAACTAGCCCACATGTACGTTGACGACGACGACGACGACGCACGCGTGGCGAAGCTCTGGCGATCGGTGCTATTCAAGGGCGCCGGAGCGGAACGACGGAGCTAATGGAATGTTGGTTCGTTTTCCTGTCGATGTGTGGAGATGAAGTTTGGCAGATACTTAAATTTACAGGATCAATTCCCTGTTCTTGGGAACTTGCCGATGGTGTGCTCTTTTGAAGTCTTTTAGCGCATTTGGGTTATCATTTTTAGGAGGCAGTCCCCTGTAGGCATATCCACGAGTGGGCGCAGTCGGCTGTGCTTGAAGCCTGACCAACGAGAGCCAGCAGAATACGACTGCCTGGACTTTGGAGTGCTATTTGCGTCTAATATTATCTTGCGCGACAAGAGCAAAGCGATCACACAGCCCAGTTCAACTCGGCATCGGGCTGTACGGATTAGGTGTCACTATTTCCAGTTCAAGACTGCCTCATTTTGCGAGGCAACACAGAGAGTGACAAAGTCTTTCGATTTCACGGCTCGAGTGAGATTGGCCAATGACGTTGAGAGGTTCCGCGGCCAAAGTTGCCGAACGCAGATGTCATCATGAAGTGCTTTTTGACGCTGACGGACAAACGACATTGGACAAATTTTCCGTCCCTAAAGACGAGAGGAGACCAAACACCAAAAATCATATTCTTTGCAGATTCAAAGTAACTCGATTCAAAGAAAACATGCATCAACATCATAAACACATAAAACAACGGTGACCTCCCTGCCTTAAAGGCGTGAAGCCTTTGGCGGCTTCGTGCCCAAGATCTCGTCAGCCATCGCCCGTCCGGCCGCGCGTCCCGAGAAGATGCAGCCGCCCAAGAACGTGCCCTCGAGCGCAGCATAGCCGTGCACACCGCCGCCGCCAAAGCCCGCTGCTTCGCCGGCCGCATACAGTCCCGGGAACGTGCTGCCATCCGCGCGCTGCACGCGCGAGCTCAGGTCCGTCTCGATGCCGCCCAGCGTCTTGCGGGTCAGTAGATGCATGCGCACAGCAATCAACGGCCCGTACTTGGGGTCCTGGATACGATGCGGCGCCGCCACGCGGCTGATCTTGTCGTACCAAAATTGGCGAGCGTTGTGGATCAGCATCGCCTGCGCGTCCTTGCTGTATGGATTGCCCATCTGCGCGTCGCGCGCCTCGACCGTCTCTTGAATCGCTGCGAGGTCGAGCTTGGGTCCGTCCACTTTCGCTGCCATCTCGTTCATGCCTTTGACGAGCTCGGGCAGCGTTTCGCGCACGATGAAGTCGACGCCGTGCTCGCAAAAGTTCTGCACGGCAACCGTGCCCTTTTTCGTGAGCACACGCTGCAGCAGGGCCTGCCAGTAGCTCTTGTTTGTGATGTCCGGGTTTTGCTCCGAACCGGAGAGTGCAAACTCGCGCGCGACAATGGCCCTGTCCAGGATGAACCAGCTGTAGTCATAGCCCGTGGCGCAAATGTGCTTGAGCGTCGCCAGCGTGTCGGACCCAGGGAACAAGAACGCAGGCAGCCGCTTGCCCGTGGCGTCCAGCCACAACGACGATGGCGCCGGCAGCACTCGAATGCCGTGGTTCGGCCAGATGGGGTCCCAGTTCTCCAGGCCCTCGGTGTAGTGCCACATGCGGTCCCGGTTGACCATGTGGGCGCCCGCCGACTCCGCAATGCCCATCATACGCCCGTCGACGTGCGCCGGCACACCCACCACAAACGACTTGGGCACGTTGGGGCCCAGCCGATCCACCGGCCACGCCTTCTTGATGGCCTCGACATTGCCACCAATGCCGCCCGACGCCACCAGCACGCACGCACCGCGCAGCTCAAAAGCGCCGACAACGTCGCGCGATGTCGGCCGGCCACGGGGGACGGTGTCATCGTCCTTGAGCACGCTGCCGGCAATGCCCACTATGCGGCCCTGGGGGTCGTCGTTTTCTGTGAGCAAGCGGTCGACCCTGCGCCGATGCAAAAACGTCACGAGCCCCCGCTTCTCGGCCGCCAGCACCGGCTCCTTGAAGACGCGCACGACCTCGGGACCCGTGCCCCAGGTCAGGTGGAAACGCGGCACCGAGTTGCCGTGGCCGTCGGCGGCGCCGTCACCGCGCTCGGCCCAGCCAACCTGGATAAAGGACAGGCCCAGATTGGTGACGTACTGCTCAAACTCGTCCGTGGCGAAGTTGACAAAGGCCTCGGCCCACTGGCGCGGCCAGCGGTCCTCCGTATCGAGCCGGTCGAACTTGGCGGTCCCGAGCCAGTCGCGCAACGCCAGGGCGCGCGAGTCCTTGATGCCGCGCGACCGCTGGGCCTTGGAGTCGACGCAGAAGAGGCCGCCCAGCGAGAAGAAGGCTTGGCCACCGAGGTTGGCCCGGGTCTCCTGGTCGACAATGACAACGTTGACGCCGCGCAGCGTCAGCTCGTAGGCGGCGACGAGACCGGCGAGGCCATGGCCGATGATGATCGCCTGCGGCGTGGCAGGTGTGTCGGCAGATGTGTCGGACATGACGAGAGGGAGCTTCGTGGTGGGCCGTTTGTGAGATGTTTCTTTCCAGGTTTGCCGTAGAGCTCGTATCAACTTGTGCCTTGCTTCGACTGGCGATTGTCGAGGTCGTTCTTTCTGCCCATCACCTCGTATATTCGGAGCTTAATAAAATCCGGGGAAGAAGCCATTTTCTCACGAAATGGGTGGGATCAGGGCGGTGCCACTAACGGCGCCCGTCGCTTCGGATTCTGCGGGGAAAGCTCCCAAGACCAGACCCGACTTCAGTTCCATCCTGCTCCTCCGCCGTATTAGAAGGCACAGCGGTACGCCAGTAAAATGGCCCGTCCCACATAGTAGAAAGCCGCGGTCCGCATGTGAAGGCGAGGCCAATACCGCCCATAAACGCGCCAAAAAAGTTGCCAAAACATACGCCGTAATTACTTACCACAGTCCATTACCACACACTCAACACGGAAGGTTACGTTCGCAACGGGGACGAACCAGGATAGTAATTATCAGAGTGAAACGGACACTGAGAGATTTTGATCCCTCCTGGCCCGGTTTGCTCGTATCATATCGTCACAGCCTAGCGGGCCGTCGAAATCATCGGCGGCGTCAACCGCAGTTTTTGTTCTCAGGTATGAACTTGCGGTATCGCATCGCCTCTGCCGTTCCTTCTTGATACCTGTATACAACTGTACAAGTCTTGCAAAAGGTAGAATGAGTCCTGATTGGGAGTCAAGTGAGAGTGCAATTCGCAATGCGATCTACACATTTCAGAGCCGCATGCCGTCAGAAAATCAGGGTCGTATTCATCCGCAGTACTGTAAGGCACATAAGCAAAACGGCAGTGACAAGTGCTGATGGGGACGGGCACTAAACCGTATTCCCGTTCGCGATCAATTTTGCATCTTTTGACGCTAGTTTCATGGCGATTTGCAAAAGAAAGACATACAGACGGTCACGATGTATAAAATGTTTACGCAGAAATAAAAAAGAAGGCAGGCTTAGTTTGATACTTGGGCATGTAAAGCTGCCTTGGCTATGTTCGCCGCCCCAGAGCCAGAGCCACGTATATGACACACATAAAGCGAGGCGCATTTACGAGCGATATATACAAGATGGTACATCAAAAACAGAACGGAAACGGTCAAAATGTAGAAAAAGAGAGCCTCATAGATTGGGAAAAGATAATTCGAATACTAGAAACAACGAGTGGCAGAGAATAAAGGAGATAAAAAAAATAGAACAAAAGGGTATAACAGGGTTGGAGTGATAAATAAAGTGCACGCCTAGTCCACGCTCGCTTGCCATTGCGCCAAAATGCTAGTAAAATAGGGGGCGAACTATGGAGAGATGCAAAAGAAAATCGGTGACTTGGATGTTCCACGGGCACGCAGGACGGGTCATCACACCTTGCCGCAGTCATTGTCCGTGTCGGTACCGACTCGTCGCCGCTTGCTCCGGGCGGCAGGCGTGCTCTGCTGTCCGTGGCTCCCACGTTTGTGCGACGCTGCCCCAATTGGCCCGGACACATCATCCCCGTTTGGCACTTCGCCGGGCGATGCACTCGTATAGGGCGTCTCAATGGGTTGCGTAGCCGGGGTGGCTGCTGTGGGCGGGGCCGTAGCTCCCGTAACAGCCGAAAGGTCGAGAGATGCATCGGCCACGTCGTTTGATGTAGTGTGGTGCGGCACAGGTTGTGCAGTGAGGGCTGTCCTCTCGGCGTCCAGCACAGCGTCATAAGGTGCACGCATGGCCGTTGTTGCCTGTGACTGCTCGCGGACGTCTTGCGGTTGATGCTGCTGCTGCTGCTGTTGCTGCTGCTGCGTCTCATGCGGAGGATCTGGATGCACGTTGGAAAACTGCGCTGGAGTAATTTCAACAATGGACGAGTCTGACAGCACTGCTGCCGGCTGCTGGTAATAGGTGACCGGAAGGTCATGCTGACTATCAAACGCCGGACCGCCCAGACCGCCGTAAGGAAGGTGTGGCACACCACCAGTGGTGGACCAGTACGCCTGGCCCCGGGGCGACGATTTGGGCAGAGCAGGAGGCGGTGGTAGCGTCTGCACCCAACGCTCGATGTTGCCGCGCTTGTCACGCCACAACAGCTTGCTCTGCTCGATGCGAGCTTGCTCCGCGCGTGCCTCCGCGCGTGCCTCCTCACGTGCCTGCCGCTGCTCGTCGGAGAGGACTTGGGCTGCGGCTTGCTCCTGCTGCTGCTTTCGGCCACTTGGAAAGTCGTAGCCGCAGCCGTACCCGCGACCCTCGGCCGCACTGGCCTCCGCCTCGGCACGCGCTGCGTCTTCGGCAGCAATCTGTGACGCAGGTGCTAACCGCCGACGCTTCCTGTGCGCCTGGCTCAGTGGCCGGCATTTGGCCTCGAGGTAGCGCAGCTTGGCCTGCCAGTACGCCGGGTCACTCAAGTCCGGTCCCTCCTGTTCCTGTTCTTCCGTCTCGTTGTTGTCGTCGTCGTTGTTATCGTCGCTATTGCGGTAATGGTGCCTTTGATCGGCCTCCACCTCAGCCCCCTCGGCCCCCTCGGCCCCCTCGGCACCTTGTTTTAACCGCGCTGTCGTCCATTTGCGGTATCTGGGTGCTAACCTGACGTCACCGGGCCCTGCAATGTAGAGCTCCTCATCTGCCAGGACCGCCACGCCCTCGTCACCGAGCCCCACTAGCGTCAGCATGGCGTTGTAGACCCAGGACCGTAGGCGAGCCACGCGGGCGGCAGGTGCTTCGCGCGCAATCACTGCGTCGACGGCGGGGTCCTCGTTGGCTACAGCATCGTTGTCGCCATCGTCGCGCGAGGATATGGACACGGGCTCCATGGGCTGGATCAGGGAAGGCTGGAACCGGCGCAGGTTGTCCTCCGTCAACATCCAGCGCTTCCGCGAGGACGCCATCGGAATGCCAGCGTGGGACGTATCGTGGAGTCGTGGTGAAGTAGCGATTGTTTGTGACGATCGTCCCAGCGAGAGGACGGTATGTCGGATGTCGATCTCGAGGGTCGGTCGGAGGCACGACGTCGTCGGTGCAGTGCAGAAGTCGGGGTGATATGTGCACTTGATGTCGAACGTGCTTCTGTTTTCTGCTTATGTAGACGTCGTGTATAGCTGCAGCAAGCAAATGGTGAGGACAGGAGTCGGTGCCCTGTCTGAGTAGAATACGAGAAACGAGGAGAGTGAGAGGGGCGTGAGTAAAAGTAAAGAAAACTGCGAAGCAGCGAGGAGGGTGACCTTGAGGTGGCAAGTTTTGTCACCGAACGGCCCAGTTCATGTTTTCACGGAAAGGTAGGAGACGAGGACGGGCAGCGCTCGCTTTGGCTGGCATTTTGGGCCACTGCTCCTGGCAGGATCTTGTTGAGGATTCGGTCGGTGTTCGCCCACCCGCTGCACGCCGCAACGGTCTTTGCGCCCAAGGGCGGCTGGAGGCTGTGTGTGACTGAGGTCGTGTGTGGCCTACAACTGCACTGGCGCTAGGAGGCGTCAGGCTGAGAGTGAGCCAATGGGGCAAAACAACACACTAAAACCCAGAGCGTGACGCCATTGGCCAGAGCTCCCGGCCAACAAGGGAGCCCGGGATCCGCCGCATCCGTATTAGTAAATCGAATAATTCACGTGACGAGTCACGGACGCAGTTGTTTATGTTTGTTTTTGCGAGGTTGCGTGTCAGGTTATTGTAATATTTGTGAAAATATATCATTTCGTCAGTACTCGACGTCGTACATGAAGATGTAAAATGAAAATAAGTAAAACGAGCCTTGTAACTTTTCATATCTGGAATTTGTATCTGTGATGGTTTTTAAACAATTTGTATTAAAAAATAAAATAAAATAAAAAGCAAAAGTAAACGTAAAAAAAAAAATCCCAAAACTTACCGCGTATATAATATTCTGCTACTTACTTTACAACTAGGAGCCAGCCTAAGTCAGAAAGCAAAATGGCATAGAACCTACCACTGCTACGCGAGGTAGCCAAAGAAAAAGCGCGGGTCGTTGGGGCCCATTGCTGGTGCCCGGCGGGAAGGCTGGGCCCGACGACTGCGACCTGGTTGAACATTGGCAATGTGCTGGCCGCGAGCTGCCTGGGAATCTCTGGCCTGCCGAGGTGGTTCAGCGCGACGGCGGCGGGGTTTTGCAATTGGTCGGGTCGTAGGAAAGGAGCCAGGTATGACTGCGTGTGGTGCGGGTTGCCGTTGTGGTTGTTGCGGCTGTTGCGGTTGCTGCGGTTGATCGGGTGGGTTTGGCTCTCTAAAGACAAAAGCACTAAAGATGGCCGAGAAGTCAAGGTTGAAGGCTCTCTGCACCATCTGGCCGAGCGGATTGTTTGTCCAGAACATGTCGCGGTAGCCGACTACAGGCGCCGCAGCTACTGGTTGTTGGACGCCCAGCTGGACGTTTGGAACGACGACGACAAGAGCATCGTCTGCATGTACCGCATTAGCGTCGACTTGGACTTGAACGTCCACGCCGCCTGCCGCAGCTGGCTGCCTGTCGCCTGCATTGCCTTGTGCGTCGACGTCAATCACATCAAACATGACCACATCCGAATCAGCGCTTCCGGAATTCGACGAGGTGTCTGTGTTGGTGCTCGAGGAGATGGCATTCACAGAATCGTCGTCACGCGCAGCATCCGCAACATAGTTGAGAATCTCGCCCCGCTTCATGCGGTGCTCACAAGTCAGGCACAGGTCCATCATCTCGTAGTTGTCCTTCCAGTAGACGCGGTGCCGTGTGCACGCCGCTGTCTTGCAACAAAAGGCGCATTTCCACCGGCGGATATGGCCCGCGTTGGTGACGACGATGCGGCCGGATCGAAGCGTCATGTGGGATGGGGGGAGTCTTGGTCCTGGAGCTTGGGCATGTGATCGTGCCGGTGCCTGCAGCGGCATTTGGCGGCGCGCGGATGGCACGTAAATGTTGGCAAAGGGCTGCGCCTTGAGGTGCGCGATTCGCTTGATGCGCTCCTCCTCGTCCCTCTCCCTCTGTGCATCCTCCTCCTCGAGCTTACGCTTCCTGGCCAGGTCTCTCCAGTAAATGTACGAATTCTGCCGGCGCTCGTACGCCTCCCATAAATGTGTAAAGGCGGTTTGCGTCGCACCGTCCTCGGTGTGGAGCTTTTTTTGCAGTCGGTCGGTGTCGAGGACGGGCGGGTTGCTCCAGTCCAGACCGGAGGGACCAGTGGGCATATGCTGAAGCTCATCGCGGTCTCTCTTCTGCGGAATGATGCGGGCGGCGTCATGATTCAAGTAGTTGGGTGGGTTGAGCACGACTCTGTCCGCGATGATGTTGGGTGCCTGTGCCTCACTAGACTGCGGCGTGCGCTTCTCTTCCAACTCATTCTCCTCGATGATGTCGAGATTCGTGGGAACCTCACGTTTGCGGTACGTTTGAGCAACGCCGCGCCTGCGCTTCGACGCGAAATAAAAGGACCATCGCGCAATGTCGGCGCGCGTCTTGTCCATCTTCGTGGCGCATATTAGCTTCCAGCACAGAGCGGCGCCCGGAAATCGGGGCACAGCCTTCAGCTCTCCAATCTTGCCTTTGTCAATGTTGGCGACGAGAAACGGCGACCTACCTTGGGCCATTATGTCGGTCGTATGATGTATTGTTGTAGCGTAGTAAGGATTATGTTTCTACTGAAAAGTGACTCTTCTTACCCTTGATTCGGTGCGTGGATAGAGTCTTTTGTTTCCTTTTTTTTTTTTTTCTAGATTTCTGTTTACTGTTGCTTCACTCACGTTGTTTAAATAAACTTGGGGAATAGGGGCCTTCTCGTGCATATATGTTAATATGCAGCTTCTTTGTTGTTTAGTTGTCCTCATCACCAGGCGTAAATTTAGAATGCTGGATTGAAATCAAAGAACAAGTGAACAATGAGGACTACAACCGAGAGAAGGATAAAAGAGAAAAGGGAGAAAAGGAGTGGCACAATGAACCTTTGTTCTGTGAACAAAGCCCGCCATATCGCAGCCCTTTTGAAATCGTTGTTTATACAGGAAAATGAGACGTTCAATGGCATCTCTTGTTCTAAGAAATGGAGACAGTCCTATGTCGCGCGAATTTCATTTACAGTTTCTACACTTGAAAACGGCTTGTATCATTTTTACCCAGACGCAAGCTTGTCTGTTGGCCTTGATGCCCTTAGTTTGGTTTGTTGTGCAGTCCCCTTTTTGGCTGACAACTTAAGACTAATAAATGCCAGACTTAATATATCACTCTGTGAATTCTTCAACAACAAAATAGTCATGCTTAACGGAAAACAGGATTATTGTTAGTGATTGAGGTACTGTTTGAAGCCAAACTGGTACACAGACGGTCGGCAATTTATATCGCAGTTCGGTACGTTGTGTTTGTTACACTGAAGTATGTGACTATGCATTACTTCAATTAACGATTTGTTTTTTTTTTTTAAAAAAAAAATTATAATGGGTGAATTTGCTCGGTTCTAATATCTCCATGATTGCGTGTGTCGGCGGCTGACAATCTTCAAACATCACCACATTTCTTCAACTGTTCGAAGAATACGATCAATGATAGCGTGTGCCATTCTATAACGCGCATCACTTCCAAAGTGAAGTCGAAAAGTGGCCATGAAAGCAGAGTTGCTATCCCGAACTCTCCAGAACCGCCAAATCCACAAGAAAAAAGATAGACCTGCATCCCGATGCAAACAACAAGCCGCCGGCTAACCTTCGCGCTTCATCAACGACCTCTCACGCCCGGCGGCTGTCCTACCTTGCAAACCAGCTCAAGGTGCTCATGGGCTGGGGAAGGTCGGTGTCGTGCTATTTGCGGCAGATCCTGTTGACACCGGATGCCGCGTTGGACAGTACCCCGAGGACGGAAGAGGATGTTGACGGTAAAGAGGAAGGCGAGGCGAAAAATGGCGTTTTGACCAGGAGCTGAACTGGCAAAAAGCAATGATGCCGTCGTACCGGTTTGTTTTTTGATATCCTGGTTTATATCACTTTATCTTCGTAAATGGTTTGATGATGGCCATCTATCAGTTCGTTCGAACAACAAACGACAGTCGGCAGCTTCGGAGGTAAGAGATGACCTAGCTGCTTCTTACATCTCATGGTTAGACTGTTTTGTCGAGGAGGCCATCATCTATTGAAATAAACGAAGATCGCGGAAGCAGCGAGGTCGACCGGAATGGTCTTTGAATTGTACTCTTTAGAAGGACTGACATTGACGCGAGACCATCGGTCGAACTTGAATTGTTGTTGTGGGTTACCTACGGGTTGTGACTCGTTCAGTATGTAGGTCGTAATGCATTCCGTTTCACAGCACAATTCACTTTTAGGATACAATATGCAAAATATTGGCACCTTTTTGTTCTTCGACTCGAGTCTCGGTCATTCCCGAGTCCACATCCCACCAGTACGTGCAAATACAACACGGACTAGCTTCTCCAGCTACTTATCTTGAACGATGGGTGGCCCGAGATGACAGCCGCAACCACACGGGCCCAGCTGAAATTTTGAAAAAAGGGCCAAAAGAGGAGACGAGGGTCCAAAGAAGCTAATTATCTCTGGCGAAATGAGATTCAAAACCTTGGCATGATGAAATGGCTGTGTACAAAACACAGAAGAGGAGGCACGTGCTGAAACAAAATGGGGTTTCCTCACGGACGATTAGCTTCAATGATACGAACGGATAAGAAAGCATACTTGGAGACAGGCAACTGGGCTTGTGGAAAATATAACTGGCAAATGTCAGATGTGGCTTGCATTGACGTCGTGTACTTTGTATAGCGGGAAGAAGATCGTGCTTTGCAGCAGAAGAACAGAATTATGTTTGAAAGGGGAGGACAAGTGCTACAACGAGTGCTAAAGGTGAAGATGGGTATTGTCCCTTGTACAAACAACAACCTCATTATGCCATTTCAGACCAAACCATCTGCAGGAGCCGGATGGCGAGGAAAAAGGGGTTGATGCATAACGTTTCGGGTAATACCGAGGCTGACAGGCCCTGCATTGGGAGGAAAGGAGGAAAAGAGGAAAAGATGGACTGAGGGAAAAGCGCTGGACGAGGGTGAAGTAAGACATTGATGGTGTGCACAGAAGGTGACAGGTCAATCTGCAGAGAACAGACAGGGTGGACCTACCAAAGCCCAGAGGGTTTGGCGGCCTGATAGAGTTAATTTGGACGGCGATCCCGAAAAAGAGGGGATGTTATTAGGGGAAATATCTCATCAGAAGAGCGGACAGGGAAGAGAACGGGGCTCGATGTGACCATTACTTCACCTCGAGTAAGACGGAGCAGAAGACTGAGCACACAGGTGCAAATGTGCACACGACATTTTTAGATGGGGTTGTAGCAGGGACAACGGGATTTGGGAGATCGTCGATAAACTACTCGAGGGCAGGGAGCCAATGCTAGCAGCAGCGGGTAGACAGGGTATGTTACCATGGCTAGCGACAGCTTGTGAGCTTTAAAGGTACCCGTATCCCGCTCGACACGGGGACAGCTTAAACAATATCGGTCTCATAAAATACGGTGCTTAGATGGACAAGGAGCTCCAGCCCGTTAACCTCTGCCACTGTACGTCTTGGTCTCTGGTTGTGGTTGACAAGCCGGTGGTCGTTGAGAGTCTGATACAGGCATCGAGCTTATGAAGCCATCCCACAGTAATTTTGATTCGAGCACTCGGTTTGTATCAATACTAAGTCTGGTATGACTCTGCATATTGTGAAAGCGGAATGGACGATGCAGGGCGGCCACGTTGGCTAGCCTGTGCTGCAGGCGGAAGGCTTGCATGTCAAGGAAAAGAAAAGAAGTGGAATATGCGTCCTATGTTTGTCTCCCTTGCCCTGCTGCATGGTGTCGTGTAAAACAGCCACCGGGACGATCGAAGACACGAATGTCGACAGTATGAGGTCGATGTAGGCGAGGCCCCACTTATTCCAGCAGATTTTCTGTGTTGGAAGCCTTCTAGAAGGGAAAACTGGGGCCAAGATGCAATTGCTATCTTTCGCTGTCTGGTTAGTTTCGTTTTGGTTGCTGATAAGGTCGCAATAAAAATTACGCGCGACAATTAGAGAGACAGAGATAAGGGACGACAAATTGCCAGCCACAAGCAAAAAAAGAACCTGATGGCTACGATAAGCCCATCAACCAACTAGGAATGGACCAAGAGGGAAAGAAAGGGAAGTAGGCAATCTCGCCTGTTTTGCCGCCATTCGTCTTCGTCTGCCCATCGCTTGTTGAGAGAGTGTGTGCCTTGACGTCGCAATTTGCATTATACACGACTGTGAGGTAAAGCGCCTCGCTTATTCTCGATAAGATAGATAGATGCATGCAGCACAAGAGCAAGAGACAAGAATGCCTTCGAATCGACATGCACAGCATCCGCCTGCACGATTACTTTGCAGTGCTCCGGTATCGTCCGCCGGTTTGCCTCCTGTACCTGAATCTAGGCAAGGCTGACGTGACATAAACGATGGGCCATGTCAACGGCCGACGCGCGATGACCCGTCGTAATTACCATGCGATGTTGTGATGGACACTGCATGGCTGCGGCCTGTTTTGAGCGCTTTGGGATACTGAGCGACGGATGGGCAGATCATCGACGGGGACTGATTTACAGGGCGGCAGCGCGCAATAATGAAATGAAGCGAGAACTCTCTCGAGGAAAGAAAAGGGCGAGACGTCCTGGAAATGTTGATAGTACAGTGACGTACGCCTTTGTTTGTTTTATTTCTTCCGGCTTGCGCCTTACAACTGGCAGCCGCCCAGACAGAATAAATTTTGTCGGAGGTACGACGTACTCGTGGAGCCGGCGGCAGGGCCATTTCTCTTTCTTGTCACTTCGTTGTCTCCGATCCGTGGTGGTCAACTTTGCACTGGCATGGAGGTATAACATCGTTTCGATTGTCGATGCGTTCTTTTGGGATTGCCTTCAAGTTCTGCTTGTTTAGTTTCTGTTGCTCCTCTGTTCAGGCAAGTGCTTGTCCGAAAGTGGCATACCCTTGTCAACATGGACCCACAGCTTGAGATAAGGGAAAGTGGAAGGGTGTTTCTAGCCAATGAGAAGTCTCCATCTGCGAGACTCGTTCTTTGTAAGGCAAGAGCCAGCCTACGAATAAACTATTGGCGCTACAGGACCGGCAGGTTGCCTGAAGCTCACCTGGACTTCGAAACTCTGGACAACAGGTATTTTCGCTTATCAAAGTATTTCTCTTACAAACAGCGACGATGGGAACCTATCAGGCACCCCAAACCATGTATCGCGATGGGCCTACCACTACGAACGACATTCGAGCACACAGCTGATCACCCCTGTCAGGTACAGGTATTCTGCACAGGACGGACCGCTTGCAGGACGCATGTTTTTAGAACCAGCACGAAAACATCGCTCCGACTTGCCCAGCTTTTTACACAGGGCACTCACAGGGTATCATGTTGCACAGTCGGGAGGGTGCAAAAGAGGTGTCCACTCTGCCTTGTCTTTTAGCTGTCCGTCTTGGCATTTGGTCTCTGGGCTTGGCCCATGACGCCCTCAGGAAAGACAGAAATAAAGAGATAAGGAAACACAGCTCGAGACTGGCGATATGAGAGCCGACAGGAAGAAATGCCCGTTACTAGGCCGGGAAAATGGATTTGCGTAAAACAATTACACGCCTCAAGTAATAGGACTTCCAGCTCGGTCCTTGTCTGTCGCACAACCCCAACCCGCATTGACTTGTCATCCCGCGCGCTGAACGCAGGCCACCCACTCACACTCGTGATTGAGGTTGTTCCTGTTTAGGAAGCAAATGGTTCGTGTGGATATTGATTGTCGTCTTTGGTACGCTTGGTTCCGCAGCGGGCACTGACTGAGAAAGACTGTAGGGGACGAGTTTATTGGTCTTCGTTTCTTTCGATGGACTCGGGGTTCCTTCGTTCGCGCCCGTCGGTAAGAGCGACGCCACATAATGCAGGCTCTCCATCCTGGACATGGAGCGAATGTGATGACGAGGAAAACAACATGGACAGTCACTGCGCATGCACGTATGCACAAACCGTTCTAAAACAGGAACCCCCACGGGTCCCCAAGGGCACTCCGGGGACGAGGTCGTGGCTGGCTGTTGTGGCCGTAGCCTTTCCATGTGCACTTTTCCAAGTGCACAGGCTGACAGCACCAGCGGTTCAAACGGTAATACCGCAGAGTCTTACATCCCTAGGACATCATTCGTACAGATGACTCCCTTACGGCATGCTGGCCTTAGCATTGGCTCTGGAAAACCCTGCGCATATTAATCGTGTACCAGATGGATCGGAGGCCAATTACTGCAGGTAATCCTCAGGGATGCAAGAACGTAACACATGCGCAACGCAAACTAAGAAAAGAATCCCCAAGAACAGATGTGTGGCAAGACACAGGCGATCGTATTCCATAAGGGCACAGACAGAGAGATACGTCACCGCCACTACCTACATCGAACTGTGTGAAGATGCACGCCCGCTTGACGACCACGACTACCACACAACATCACCATCCCGAGACGCGGAGTCAAGTAGACAAAACGAATCCTCGCCCCAAAAAGACCCTCATTCGCTATCTGCATCAGTATCCAAGCCATCGCGTTTAAAGACAAAGAAACTTGGACCCATGCCAGCTTCACATGAACTGGCTGACAATTTACTCTGTTTAGCAAAACGAATAATTACAATATACTGGTACCCGTCGACATCTCGAAAAGGTTGTCCTCCGAATCCGCGCTGTCCCATTCGCCTTCCGTCTTCCTTATCTTTTGTGTCCCACTTGGGGCTGGACTTTGGCGGCTTGGCACATGCACCACACTTAAACCACCCCTGCCCGAAGCAAACGGGGGGGGGGGGGGCTCACCCGTGTTAGTGCGCCTTGTGGGGACTCCTTGTGTTCTTGTCTCGCAATCAGGATTCCCTTTGTAGAAAGAAATACACATCGTCCAAGGGCTGCACGCCGATATGGATATGTATTATCTGGTAAGAAATAAGGACCAAAAGGTGCTAAAGCTCAAGTCCCTAACACGCGAAAAAAATAGGAAGCAGTCTACCAAGCTAAGACCCGACAATCTTGTCGCTAGATGCCGTCTGTTCTTTGCAGCCCCGTTCTGCGTCGTATGGGTGGTGGGAGGGTATGGAGCACGGTGTGCGGACGCGTGCCTTTGGTCTCTTGTCTCTTGCCATGGCGTCTCCGTAGCCCGGTCGATGTCTTGTCGGCTGCATGTCTGGGGTGTGTCTCTCATCCCCCCAGTTTTTGCCTGTCTCTCATCATCTCACAGATATATATTGTTTAGTTGTCCCCTGCTCATCACCACCGTCCATCCCGTTTTATCTATTTCTATTCCTCACCCCCCTTCTTTTCGGTCTCTCCAGACATCCTTCTATTCTTTCTTCCTTTCGTCGGAAGATCATCATCAAACCTAAAACCTGGTTGTCCTTTTGTGTCAATGGACAGCGGTTCTTGAACGGGTTCTCATCACGACTTTCCTTAATTTTTTATTCTACCCTTCCCTTTTCTTACACCTCTTTCTCTCGACAACACAAATCTGACAATCCGTCGCCAATTCGCAATCACCACCGCCCAACATGTCTGCCGGACCCCTCGAGGTGTACAATGGCACCATTGGTGTCGCCGACAACGGCGGTGACTCGCTGACCTCCGACCTCAACGTCTACTATTCCTCGGGCGACTTTGCCTGGATCATGACCTCGGCCGCCCTGGTGCTGCTGATGATTCCCGGTGTCGGATTCTTCTACTCCGGCCTCGCCCGCCGCAAGTCTGCGCTGTCACTCATCTGGCTGTCAATGATGAGTATAGCGGTCGTCAGTTTTCAATGGTTCTTTTGGGGATATTCCCTCACCTTCTCGCACACTGGCAGCTCCTTCATTGGAGACCTGTCCAACTTTGGTCTGATGAAGACGCTTGGCCAACCGTCGGTCGGCAGCACTAAGATCCCGGACCTCCTCTTCTGTTTGTACCAGGGCATGTTCGCGGCCATTACGTGAGTGTCTTTTTGATTCGAATCAACTTTCCATGGTCTCTCTCTCTTTTTCACACACATTGTCACTAACATCCCTCTTTAGTCCCGCCCTCGCGATTGGTGCTGCCGCCGACCGCGGTCGCATGCTGCCCTGCATTGTCTTTATTTTCGTCTGGGCCACCATCGTCTACGACCCCATTGCCTACTGGACCTGGAACGCCAACGGCTGGACGTTCAAGCTCGGCGGTCTCGACTTCGCCGGTGGCACGCCCGTCCATATCTCGTCGGGTGCAGCTGCCCTCGCCTACTCGCTGATGCTCGGCAAGCGCACCGGCTACGACAAGAACCAGGGCCTGCCGTACCGCCCCCACAACGTCACCCATGTCGTCCTCGGCACCGTCTTCCTCTGGGTCGGCTGGTTCGGCTTCAACGGTGGCTCGGCTCTGGGCGCCAACATGCGCGCTGTCATGGCCTGTGTCGTCACGAATCTGGCTGCATCCGTTGCCGGCATTACTTGGTGCCTCCTGGATTACCGCCTGGAGAAGAAGTGGTCGACTGTCGGTTTCTGCTCTGGCGCCATTGCCGGCCTCGTTGCCATCACCCCTGCCTCTGGCTTCGTCCCTGCGTGGTCGGCTGTCATCTACGGTGTTGTCGGAGCCATTGTATGCAACTTTGCCACCAAGCTCAAGTTCTTCCTCGGCATCGATGATGGTCTCGATATCTTTGCTGAGCACGCCGTCGGCGGTATGGCCGGTAACATCTTGACGGCCTTTTTTGCTGCGTAAGTCCTCCCTCTTGCCACCAAACACGTCTTGTCACACACATCTTGCCGCACACCTCTACTCCTACTAACAGCTCAGTGACTACATTGCTCACCTCGATGGCTTCACCGTGATCCCTGGTGGCTGGCTCAACCACAACTGGATCCAACTCGGCTACCAGCTGGCCGACTGCGTTTCCGGCTTCGCGTACTCATTCGGCATGACCTGCATCATTCTCTTCCTCATGAACCTCGTGCCCGGCTTGAGTCTGCGCGTCACGGCCGAGGAGGAGGAGCTCGGCCTCGACGACGCCCAACTCGGCGAGTTTGCTTACGACTATGTTGAGCTGGCCCGCACGCCCTCTGAGCACATCAATGGCGAGTTCGTGCCCAGCACGCCCGCCAGCGTCCACGAGGGCAAGGAGACCGCTCCGCCGGTCTAAGCGTCACGACTCGAAGAACCCCCGAATCTCGGCCGATGCCTGTTTTCTCTCTTAAAGAGGAACACCATTTTCCTCTTAATTTGTTGCTATCATTTCTCTGTTTGATATTTTGTCCGCACTTGTGTTTGCGTTTGTTTGCTTTTTGGGTCGACGACATAGAAAGTGACGGCTATACCTTTTTTTTTTTTTCCTGTTTTTTATTTTATTTTATTTTTACGTATATATTATACCACAACTCGCCAAAAACGGGGACGAAGACATTACATCTTTTTTACCAAGGCACACACACTTGACACGAGACAAGAACAGAGAAAGAGGCACAAACTGGCTGAAGTACTTGTAGTAACGTCGATGATCATGAGACCTGACCCAGTTGTCCACATTCGTTTCACTTCACAGCCATGCATTTGATATCATTTTCTGTATGCCGCTCTGCTCTTCTCTTTCAGCTATCTTCAGTCTCTTGTGCTTGGTATGTCTCATTCCCAGAACAGGAAAAAAATTGCGCTCGTCATTTTATCAAAAACCCAAAAACCTGCACAGGAAAATGCAATCGGAGAAAGAATATTAACCAAATGATGGATAATAGAGAAGAAGCTCGCTATACCCTATACTCACCCCCAGTTTTTTTTCGCGTCACCCAAAAATAATCTGTAAGGAGCAGCGTGTTTTAGTATTGTCTGTACGAGCCATTGTTCCATAGATTATTATTTTAAAATGTAATTTTTATTATTTCTGGGGGGCCTTCGTCCTATGTTTGCATTCTTGCAAGCGCTTTACTTGATTTTTGGTGACCCGCCAAAGATCTCGCTCAACTTCAAACTCATGCAAAAGTGGCAGATGACTAATACAAACACTCGTGACCTAAACAGGACTAGCGTGCGCCCTCGAAACGGAACACGGCCCACTCGCCCCTGCACTTTTTGCGTTCTAAACTCGGCAAAAGACGTGGGAAATTTTACGCTCCTTCGATGATCTTATCAGCCACCCATTTTTTCGCATTCTGTACATTCGTACGATGTACGTCGCACTGATTGACTTTCGCACCCACGACCCATAACGCCATTGTCGACACGCTCGCGAACAAACATCCACACGACATCGTACTCGAGTGGACGGACCATTATACACTGCATTCAGCGATCGTTTCCTCGACCTTCATGTCCAACTACTATCCTCCGCCGCCCGGCATTGGTGGTGGGCAAAGGTCCTCATTGCCGCCGCCACCACAACTCGACTTCCGTCCTCCCCCCAATGGTCCCAGCGGTAGCGGCGGGCGTGGCGGTGGGCGCGGCGGACGCAACCGTCATGGACGCAACCGCGACCACGGCGACCGGAGCAGCAATGCCAACAGCAGCCTGCCGGCCCGGCCACCGCCCGCACACCAGTTTGGTGCTGGAGGCAGCGGTGGTGGCGACAGCCATGTCCCGCGGGGCGACTTTACGTTTCGTGCCGATAAGCCGGCCGGTGTCCACGAGGCGCAGCTGATGGGCGGCGACCGCTACATCCCTCGCGATTCGTCAAGGAGGGACCACAGTGGACGCGACTTCCGTGACCGTGACCGGGATGGAGATCGCAGAGGCGCACATAACGGACCCAGGTCACAACAATACGGCGGCGGTGGACGGCGTGGCGGTGGACGCGAGAGCCACAACGCCAACAGCCGCCGGCACGGTGGCCGGGGCGGCGGGTACAACACGAACTTTGCGGACCTGCGCTTCCTGGCTGCCAACCGGCCCATCCTCAACCAGAGCGACATCTCGACCGGCGGCATCGTTCAGGATTTTGTCAAAGACAGCAACGCGGGCACTACGTACCTGAACCTGGATGAATTGTCGGACAGCGACGAGGCCGAGATGGACATTTCGGGCGACGAGGACGGCATGTCGGCCCCGCCGCGGAAGCGCGCTCGTCTGGGTGCTAAAGACGGCGACGAGGTGCCCAAGTGGTCGAACCCAGATCCTTACACTGTTTTGCCGCCAACTGAAGCAGGCGTGCGCAAGAAGGACGTCGTGCAGCTGATCCGCAAGGCTCGTGTGCAGGGCGAAAAGGCGGCAGCCGCCACGTCAGGCGACACGGAAGAGTTCATCTCGTGCGGCTTTGACAGCAGCAGCGAAGAAGAGGGCGAGGCGGCGGAAGAGTCGGCTGCGGATGAAAACAATGGTGACGCGGACACGAACATCATTGGTGTCGACAGAATAGGAAGGAACGGCAAAATGACAAAAGCGGGCGAGCGCGACGCGTCTGCTGCTGCTGCTGCTTCTTCTGCTACAAACGACAGCCAAACAAACAACATTGCACCGCCAGTCGACGCACCCAAGGGCCCTCGTGCTGCTACAAAACAAAATAAGAACGGCATAACATCTGCATCCTCTTCCGTGCCTACCCCCTCCTCACTGTCGACCGAGCTCCGTACCAACCGCAAGCGCACCCACGACGACCAGCTCAAGCCGCTGCTGCTGCCGGACCATGCCATCCTGAAAAAGACCACCAAGATGCCTGTCGGTGGCTACATACTGCCCATGTGGCAGGTCAAGGCAGGCGAAACCGCCTGCCCCTGGCTGCTCGAGGACCACGCCGCCGATACGAGCCATATGGGCGTGTGGTTGCACAAGGAGATTTTCGACTTTTATGCATACATCAGGCCGCGCACCTTTGAGCAGACGCTCCGCCAGGCGCTGCTGGACGACCTGGATGCCATGGTGCGCAAGCGCTTCCCTAACGGCCGCATCCATTGCTTCGGTAGCTTCATGTCCGGGCTCTACCTGCCGACGGGCGACATGGATATTGTCATGTGCTCGACGCAGTTTCTCAATAATCGCGCGGCTGTCTTTAGCAAGAAGAACCATCTCTTCAAGTTTGGTGCGTTCCTGTGTGGGAGCAACATGGCCGAGCGCGAGCACCTCGAGCACATCACTAAGGCTAAGGTGCCGCTGGTCAAGTACATTGACCTCAAGACGGGCTTGAAAGTGGACGTGTCCTTCGAGAACATGAACGGTGTCGTGGCCAACAAGACCTTTTTGAAGTGGAAGGAGCAGTTCCCTGAGATGCCGATCCTGGTCACCATGATCAAGCAGTTTTTGACAATGCGCGGCCTCAACGAGCCTGTCAATGGCGGCATCGGCGGGTTCTCGGTCATCTGCCTGGTCGTCAGCATGCTGCAGCTCATGCCACCAATGCAGACCAAGGACATGGTGGGCCAGAACCACCTTGGTGACCTTCTGATGCACTTTTTCGACCTTTACGGCAACAAGTTCAACTACGAAGCCACAGCCATATCCATGAATCCTCCTGGCTACGTTGCAAAGGTTAGCCTTCACTGAACCTTTCCTCCCTGGTGCACATTTTGCTAATCCTCCTCCCCCTTCCTCCAGTCCAAGGTTCGCCATTTCGTGTACAAGAACCCCGACCGCCTGTCCATCATCGACCCCAACAACCCAGAAAACGACATCTCGGGCGGTTCCAAGAATACCTCGGCCATCATGCGCGCTTTCTCCGACGCCTTTGACTCGCTGCAGAAGCGCATGATGGATCTGGCCAAGCTCCCCGCCGATGCCCGCGCCGGCCAGAGCATCCTGAGTGTCGTGCTTGAGGGCGACTACTCGACATACCGTGCCCAGCGCGAATACCTCCGCGAGTTGTACACCCGCCAGTACAACCACGAGCCGAGTGATTAGGCATGATATGCTTCCTTTTGTTTCTTTCGTTTCTTTCTCGTTACGAAGCGCCTTGTGGCTTCTGCACGACCGGCGTTCCAAGGGATGCATTTTGCAGTGGTTTCTCGAAACCACGATCAATGTGGTTCTGAGTACCTGGCGTTCCGGTTGTTTACGCTCATTTGCTTTCCTTCTTTCGTTTTTGATTTTACTACACCCGTGATGGAAGGCGGATTTTGGGAGGTTGGTGATCATTGCATGACGATACCCTTTGCATGGCATGACTGGGGGGGATCTTTTCCATTTCACTGCATTCACGTTTCTCTGTGATTTCTCCCATACTTCACTTGTTCCACCCCCCATGCCCTTTCTGTGGGCGAGACGACACGGGTCTCTTGTTATGTTACCACGGGAGAGGACAGTGTCTGACATGCGTACACCATATTTTCCACGAAAGACGGATGACACAGCCGGATGCTGTCCTCGACCCTTCGTTTGGCATTTGGCCAAGAACAAAAAAAATCAGAATTCTTTTTTTTGTTCTTTTCCTTTGTTCCCTCTCCCTCGCCCCGCTCTGCTCGTCACTGGCAGCCAGGATGACAACCGTGAATTTGGACGGGAATGTGAGAAGACTCTTTATTTACGGAAATGCTGGCTAACCTTTTTGACAGGCTCTCATTACTGTTTCAATAGCGAAACAAGCGAACAATTTTTTTTACGTGGTTCCAATTCTCGGTTATTCCAATGACTCAAGTCATCTTGCTGAGTTGAGACGCTGGGGAAACCGAGAACTGTGGCCATCTCTTCTCACTGCATGCCTGGACCTTGTTTGTTTGGCTGCGGGGAGTCGAGGCTCTATGCAGCCACAGGATGGCTGTCCCCGATTCCAGGCCAGAGAGAGAGCATGACCCTCTTGCAGCAAAAGCCATTGTCTGGACTCGAAGCTAAATCGAAGCCACATCGAAGACTGAAGTCAATTACACTGTCAGTCTAGAACAGCAGCCGAGTAAAGTAACTGTACATTCTCAGAGTGGTGGAAAGTGACTCTGCGAGAAATATCGCCAGTTCAGATCACAATCGCGGCACGTTAATAAGATGTATCACATATAAAAGCAAACCATGTCATATTGTGTAATGTTCCTGAATGCACCGTCTCCTAAAGAGAATATCCGCGAATCAATGCAGAGACCCAATGATACAAAACGAAAAAAGAGGTATAAAGTACAAGAGCCTCCCGTCAGCAGTAGCTCAGCAACTGGACGTATGCAACAAAAAAGTGTGTGTAGAAAGATAAAGTAAGCCGTACAGACGAAGATGAAGGACAACGAAATGGCTGTCGGTCAAATGTACATGGAGAGGTTATTCAAGCGAACGAGCCCGCTCCAGATGCACCACAAGAGGAAGTGTGCCCTTAAGCAGCGCAAGTAAAGTCGCAGCTGAGGCCGGCCTGGGTCGTCACCAGCTGGGCCTTGCACAGCGCCGTTCCGCTAGCCTGCTGCACGCAGCAGCCCGATGCACAATCAGCCGAACTGAAGCACTGGCCAGTGATGAACTGCTGGCCGGAGCCCTTTCCGACATTTTGGCTGCCCGCCAGGCTGGTATTGACGGTGCACTGTGCAGATCCGGCCGCACCTGTCACAGCCGAACCAGTCGACGAGCCATTGTTGCTGTTGGGAGAAGTCGAAGCAGATGAGGACGAGGACGAAGCGGAAGACGCAGCACCACCAGTGCAGCTAGAGTCACAGGTCAGACCTGCCTGGGTCGTCACCAGCTCAGCCTTGCACAGAGAGATACCGTCCGACTGCAGCACGCAGCAGCCCGACGCGCAGTCGGCCGCCGTGAAGCACTGACCCGTGATAAATTGGGTGCCGGAGCCTGTTCCGACGTTCTGGCTGCCGGCCAGAGTGGTATCTATGGCGGGGCATGAGCCCGTTGATGAGCCACCAGAAGCCGTAGCCGCAACATTGGTGGCAGGCTGCGAGACAGCTGTATCGGATGACGAAGAGGTGGCTGAGCTGGTCGAGCCGGAGCAGGAGAAGTCGCAAGTCAAACCGGCCTGCTCAGTGACAAGTTGGGCCTTGCAGAGGGCAGGGCCGCTGGCCTGGGCAACACAGCAGCCGGACGCACAGTCAGCGGCACTGAGGCACTGACCAGTAATAAACTGCGTGCCAGAGCCAGTGCCAACATTCTGGCTTCCGGCGAGACTGGTGTCGACGGCGCACTGAGCAGAAGAGCCGGAACTGTTGGTAGTGGAGGAAGTCACGGCGGCGGCCGGGGGTGAGGAAGCGGCAGGCGCAGAAGAGTCGGTCGAGCTGCCGCCATCGCCAAAACCGCAGCCGGCCTTGCCATTGACATTACCGACATCGATGCCAGAGCAGATACCAGTGGAAGACCCGCCGGCAATAAAGGCACAGCAGGACTGGACGACAGCTTGGCTACAGTCGGCGGTGCTCAGGCAGCCGCCGGTGATGAACTGCAGACCCTGACCATTACCTACTTTGTTCGCGCCGTTTGGATCAGGGGTGATGGGACTGGGAGCAGCGATGGCAATGGCAGCAACTATTTTGTGTTAGTAGTTGACGAAATGCTGGGTAAATACGTGAGGATAAGGGCGAATCCCATACAAGCCACGAGAGCAACAAAGGAACGTGCCATTGTTGGATGACGAAAGAAGAAATTGGAGAAAAGAGGATCGAGAAATGGCTTGTGGAAAGCTTGAGACCGGTCTGTGTCGTAGAAAGTAAAAATAAAAAAAAAATAGGTGATATAAAATGAGTGTTAAAAGAGGTTCATGAAAATTCTGTATAAAATGACACCAGGCCAATATTGTTTTGAAACAAAAGTAGTGAAGAAGTGAAGTCGAGAAATGAAGTTAAGAAGTGAAAGAGAAAAGAAAAGAAAGAAAGAATCGAAAACTGAGAAATCTGTTGATGCTGAAAGAGTCGACAAAGAGAGGCGAGAAACAGAAACAATAGATCGATGGAAGGAGAGGATCATTGCAACCTTTATATCAAACATCGATGCTGGTTCATCTCGAAAGGGAAACCACTCTTGCCGTCCGCGGTCATCGCCACAATCATCTGCACATCCGTCCATGCAATTACAACATGGTTGCCCTTCTGCTCCTCTACTTTGCCTCTCCGCAGCCTACCCTACCCCTGGCGGCACATCATTATCCTGAAGATCACCCTCAGATCATGGGGAGGCTGAGCAACCAGGGTTCAGGTGAGGTAGGAGAGCGTCGGACGACAGTCCAAGGACGACATTCCAAGTTGGGACAGCTCCGTACATGAGTGGGAAACCTCTCGGCTGCAACATTGAGCAGCAGTCTGTGCGGTGACAGAATGTAACAAGTGGCACGGGGGATTCAAGAGCAGGGGTTGTCGGAGGCGAAGATGGATGGTGAAGGCGGATACAATGGAGGAGGTGACCAAAAGAGCATGGCGTGAGAGAAGGGGAAACAGAAACAGGAGAAGGGGAGTTTGGGAGGGGGGAGTTTGAGAAAGAAGTCGGGAAACTTGCAATGGAATGAAAAAAGAAGAAATAGAGAACATGCCTATAACGGTCTCGGCATACGCACTCCTGGTGAGTGCGTTTCTTGTAGCTCCGAACGCGTTCTTGGCCATTCCAGATCCATGTTTCCTGACGTTTCTGTCCGTTTTCCATGTCCATGTAGTGCCGAGTCATGCACATGGTCCACAGCAAGCCCCCAAGGTCCCCTGGCAAATCACAACGGTTTGCCCAGTCACCTTCCTATTGAGGAGAGACCGGATGCAATAATTGGCGGCTTCACTCTGTCTGAAAAGGGTTTTTGATGCAGCCATTGAGGCTGGGATATCAGAAAAAAGTAGTACTTGTCGATACAAGATGAGACAGGCGGCAACTGGAGACGGAGCTGAGAGAAGCAGAGGCTCTCCGGTCAGACCAGAGTTTGACTAGACGTTAGTCAAGGCGGGATAATATCGAGACATCGTCCCGACAAGAGGTATTTGGAAAACAAAACATGGCAAGCGAAGGATAACAGACGTGAACGCGTCTATTGCGTGTCAGTGCACTCCGTAGTCCAGATGACACGCAGACTGTGTGTTCAGCATTGACAAGAAACATGAGAAAGGCGCAGTTGCGTGGTCTACGTTCAGACGACGAATGTTTGTTTCTGGTTGTAACTGGATGTTTTGTTGGTTTCTGCGTCTGTCTTCTGTCTGCTACTTTTGAATCTTTGTGTTTCTTGTGTTTCGGTCGTTCCTGCCATGCTACTCCGTCCCGTGCTAACGACATACGACGTGGAAAGAGCGATCGATACGTCCTAGGACATGTCGTTCCACCACTCACACAAGCTCTAAGCCAAGCTTTTCGGCTTACACTCTGTTTGCCAATAAAGGGTTAGCGCCACTGCAACGCCACAGACATATTTCTCAACACACTTCAAACCGTGGCCCCTTGCTCCCCTGAAAGCCCTGAACGTTTGACATAGCGGCCTTTTCTCCATACAGAGCGCCGCTAAATAAGCACAACAGCGCCAAAATAGCCTCTTACCTTTTTCCTCAGCGCTGCCAATGAGCGCTGCGCAAAAAGAAACTTTTGCCTGGGTTTGATTGCTCCCTCAGAATCCCTGTTCTCAAACCTTAAGAGCCGCAAAACCTCGACCTCGACCCCTTCTCTCCTTTGTTTGCCAGGCACCATGCATACCTGCTATCAACTGTCTCGGCGTTACAACCGGGCAACGTTAATCGTCCTTTTATATATGGGGTTTTTGCTTGCTTAGCGTTTTCTCGCATTTCCATGTCATTCGCTTCAATTATCTTTTATGCTCTTCCATTTCGCTGTATGTTATGATTACCATGAAAGGCTGCGCCGCCGTCGTCGATCGCAGTTGAACGAAACATGGCCGAGAACAAGTCGCCACTTGTGATGGAGGACGGAGTAGCAGTACTATTTCAAAGCAGAATAAAGAGGCAATCATGATGCTTATTACTCTTGATTCTAAGTTGACCTTTAAAAGTTGCCTTGTACCAAAGTCATACGTTGTACGACAATGTCTCTGTCGAACTAACTGCCATCCCTCTTCTTCCATCTGACTGCATTTCGCATAATGTAATAATATTTTCGTTTCTTCTACGCATATTCATCCACCCTTCACATCCATATACCTTTTACGCGTTTTCAATTGCAATCAAAGTCCGCATGGGATACGATAATGGCGTTTCTGAAATCAGCTTTTCCAGATCTGGAAGCAGGCAACAAAAACGTCTTGAAAAGAGACGCATAGGTATCCGGGCTTGTCAAGGTCTCGTCAAGTGAATTTACGCCGAAATTGTGTTTGTATTGCTCGGAAAAGATGTCAACATTGTTAGACGGAACGTTACACAACTTACAAAACTGTATTTTTTTGTCTCTGCCTCCTCGACTATTTACCTCAATTACCTCAACTAAGATACTCGAGTTTCCATAACCGGATTGACTGTGACGTAGGGTCTTTTTTAAAATATAACTAATAAGTAATAGTACAAGGTGTAAAAAAAAGAAAATACTATTACAATTTACGAAGAAACGAATAAAAAAATACAGGAAAAAGAAATCAAAAAAGAAACGGGCAACCGACAAATGTTTTTAAACATGTCGGAACAAGATACTTAACTTTGTAAACAACATAACGTACAAAAGACCACGGCAAATTGTAAACGCAAGCCTAAAAGTAATTCAAAACAGCAGCCACCTTATTTGCATTCGCCATTCCCCTTGTCGGTTGTCATGAGTTGCACAGATCAACCAAGGCACCTACGATGACTTGCACTTGCTAGGCCTCAACGTACGCCATTTTAACGGCAGAACTGTCGTCACTGTTCTAAAGCTCCACGGGCTAAGCCGCACACTAACGTCGTCAGCCAATTCGCCTCCCTCTGCGCTTTCGGAGCCCTCCCCAATACGCTTTTGTCACGCAACGCCATCCGCGAGGCTGACAGTGAAAACTGGACGTAGGCGGCAGTTTCGTATTTGGGCTGCAAAAAAAAGGCGGGCATCACGACTTTGTTTAAACCTCTTTTTTTCAATTTGCTTATGCACCATTTGTGCCTTCCCATTGTAGCCTCATTGTCACCTGCCAACCCCTCCCCTCCCCTCAGTCTCCCTAATGGACGATTTTGTACCCCCGCCGCCACGACCGCCGCCGTTGCTGCCGCCCGCGTCCCTTCACCATCTCTGCGCTCACGGCTACATCGGCCTCAACCTGCCTCACCCCCTCGCCCAGCAATACGAACAGCTGCTCGCCGCCTCCGATGCCTTCTTTGCCCAACCTCTCGCAGCCAAGCTGCCCTACCGTCCGGCCAACGACAAACCACCCGGCCACCTTGGCCCGCCCTCCAGCCCCACGAACACCGAGCGCGGCTACACACACCTGGACGGCGAAAAGGAGTACCTGACCCTGCGCAAAAGCATGACGCATCTGCCACCGGGAATTTACGATGCCGCCGCACCTGTTTGGCACGACACGGCGCACCTGCTGCACCGCATTCTGGGCGACATTGGCGTGTACCTTGGGCTAGGCCCAACGGCCTGGGACGGCGTGGTGGCAGACAGTCTGGAGCCGGGCGACGGTGTGTACTATAGCGATGCCGTCATTGCTGCGGCCGAAGCCGAACACAGCGACGGAAAAGGAGAGGGGGAAGGGAAGGGGAAAGGCAATGTGGACGAGGATGGTGACGATGAGCCTGTCGGCGACAGTCCACCAAAAAGACACCACCCACGCGATGACCCCCCGACTCTGTTGCGTTTGTTCCGCTACGAACCGGGAGGCGGCGGTGCGGAGCAGCACCGCGACCTGGGCCTTTTGACTATCTGTGTGTGTTGGGGCAAGGGCCTGCAAGTGAAGCCCCAGCCGCCAGGGCCATTGACACCACCACAGTCGGCTGAGGACGGCGGCCCGACATTGGCTCCTCCATCTGCTCCTCCACCTGCCCCTGACTGGGTCGACGCGCCTCAGGTCACCGTTATGACAGGCGATACCTTGCGCGTCCTCAGCAGCAACCGCATTCCGTCGGCCATTCACAGGGTCGTCGTTGATCCAAAGGAAGCGGCCGCGGCGGCAGAAGCGAGGATTGGTGGGAGTACAGTCGACACGCCTCCCAGCGAGAGCCGCCGTAGCATCGTGTTTGCGCTGCGTGCCACAACCGTCGGCGACATTGCCCTGTCCGACTTTGGCGGCTTTGGCAGCATCGGCGCCCGAGAGCTGTACGACAACATCCGCAAGTCGCGCGTCAACATCAATGCAGACAAGGACCGGCGTGCCTTGATGCGTGCCGAGTATCAAAGAGCCAAAGGGATCAAGGCGGACAAGAGAGAAGAGAATGAAAATGAAAATGAAACCACCACCGACGGTGACCGGGCATTTACACAAGACAAGGGTGAGTCGATGGACGGTGACACAACCATCGAAGGTGAGATTACTGGCGTGGCGTGAGAGACACGGTCGAGGTGCCGCGCTTGTGATAGGAAAACCCGTGACGCACGTTTTTATGACGCAGTGATACATTGCTGTTCGACAAAAAGTTGGGTGCCAAAGAAGGCAGACTTCCTAAGAATACGGACTGGTGCAACGCACTCAAATTAAACAGAAACGGAGTAAATGAGACAAGGAAAATCGACGAGTCCATAATTTGCCAACACCTGGCGCTGGCTCAGTTATATGAAAACGAATGACAAAGTAAAATAGTCATTGTAATCCCTTAGCCGCTGGTAAGCTACCGCACGCCATAATGTCCCCTTACAGATTGCCACAAATATCAGAAATGTTTCCAAAACAACGTAGTAAAACCAGGCAAACGAATCAAGTCAAAACAAAAGTTAAAAATAAAAAAACCAAACACAACGATCTGCCCACGACATCTGAAGTCCAATGTCCCGACTCAACCAATCACGTGGTCTACCCATTTCATCCACTCGGGGTCGCTGCACAGCACGTCCATCGACGTCTTCGGCAAGGTGACGAGGAGCTCGTGTGTGGGCGAGAGGGCCTTGGCAGGAAGAATCAAAGCTCCGCTCATGTTCCACATCCCCTGCAGCCTTCGGATCACCTCTGGAGTGGAATCACCCTTGATGCCCGGGATGTTCCATTTTGTGTCCGCACCAAAAAATCGCCACGTGTTGAAGCCCAAGTCCTGCGGCGTCCGGGGGTCAAATCGGAGACCGACAAAGCGCGGGTCGGAGACGCGGCTGAATAGCTCGGTGCGGTCAGAGACAAAGTCGTTGTCCACGCCCGCAATCGTCCTCTCGATCGTGAAAACGAGCTTGGCCAGGTCGGACGGGCTGCTTGACGCACGCGAGAGGATGCTGTCCTTGGTCGGTAGCTGCGTCACGGCAATGGCCGTGGCATTGCCAAAGTAAGTCGGGTTGAGGTCGTGCAGCGCCCGGCTCTTCCAGTTCACCATTGTCTGTAGAAGGGCAGTGTGGTCAATCTCTGGGCTATGTGGCATGTACTGTGTGGCATCGCACAGCCGGGCTTTCGAGATGTGCGCCCACGTCAGACCAGCGAGGCAGGTGTAGTTAGAAGGAAGATTAAACACCGGGGTAGATTGACCGCTGGGTCTTGTCTTGGATTCCTCACTCAACCTCCCGTTGGTGCTGCTAATTCCATTTCGGCTGGTTATGGCCGGTTCGCCGGCTCCAAACACAGAGCAACGTAGTTGGCTGAGACGGGCATTGTCAAAAACAAATATCTTGCCGATCTTGGTGATGTCCGCCATGGGAACGCCGCCGGGTCTGAAATTTGGCGTCGTTGGACCAACTGGCTGGTCGAGGATCTGGTACTCTGGCACCTTTTGGAGAAGCTCGTTAAGCCGGCTTCCAACCTTGTCATTGGTATTGGACTCATTGGCAAATGGGACGTTAAGATGCTTGGTCGACGGTCCTTCAAATGTAAGCCCGCGTGTCTGCTGAGAAAATATCTCAAGGAAAATGCGTTTGCAGTCCCCATCTGCAAAGGCATGGCAGAAGTAGACGACCAGGAAGAGGCCACCACGAATTGTGAATGCCTTTACAACTGAGACGGGCACGCCAGGCTGGCCTTCGGCCAACTGACACAAAAGTAAAAACTGCGGATGAACAAATGCGCCGGGAGGAAACTCTGCAGACTTAAGCTCATCGTAGGATTCGTAGGGAAACTCTTTGGGAATATCCTCAACCGAAAACGGAATTGTGCTGTTCTGCCCAGAAATATGGTACACACTTCCATTCTCGCGCACCTCAAGCGTACCGGCGAGGTCAGGCCGGTGTAGTGCAACACGGGCTAGGCTATCTGCGATATGCTTCATCGCCGCATCAGTTTGTGTGTTGTCGAACGGGAAGCATAGAGCGACGCTCATGTATCCTCTCATTGCAACTTGGTCCCAGCCGGACAGCCGTGTCGCTGTACGCTCCTTTTGTGCCATGGTGACGTTTGGCAGTGGTGAGGTTTTGGCCGGGAGAGTTATAGTTTGTGATGTCACAGATCCTGGCTTCGCCGAAACACGAAGTGATAGTCGTCGTCTAGACCAAGAACGAGTTGAGCTGCTAGAAGTATATGGCCAAGGTTGCGGACCGGGCAATCGATTTTGGGCGTCTTTTGAAGGAAAGCAAAGTGGCGGACGAGGCCACCGGAATGGGCAAACAGGCAAGAGCCTCTTCCACCGGTGTGAGGTTAAGTTTGGCTCGTTGGCAGACCTCGAAGGTGGTTTTGAAGTATCGTCACTTGACCGCTCGTATTTGTGATGCTGCTCAAGACAGTCACTGGGAGAAGATGATAGTGCCATGGTAGGGCAGTATATATATAGATAGATAGATACTTTTGGGCAGAGAGCAAAGAGTGATCACCACGACTGAGTGTACACGACGTTAAGTGAGTGACGAGGCGAGGGAAGTGACGAAGGTAGTGACGAGGGTAGTGACGAGGTGTGAGAGATGTGTTGTTGGTTGGAAACTGCAAAGAACTAGTCAAGAGACAAAGCACCCGAGTCTTGTTTCCAGAATACGGGGCCTCCTGGTTAATGGAAGTATGCAGTCGGAGGGCTGGGAGAGATCAGATAAATAAATGCGATAAAACAAGAGAGGAAGTCGTCCCGTTTAGAGCGAACCCTGACCTGAGACAATGTATTCTGGGAGCCTTCGGTGTTCTCTCTGTGCAACGACGATAGAAAAGCCAGCTTTTGAGCTGGCAGCTTTGACACTTAACATGAATGCACCATGAAAAGAGGTTGCTTCAAACAAGGGGCAATTCGCCAGGAGCACCATGGAGTGCCAGGTACAAACAAACAATGAAACTGTAGACGACCACAAGCGAAATAAAGGAGACGCAGGTGCAGAGGTGCAAGTATACAGACGCTGTTTGGGGGTGAGCCGCAGAACAAAAGATTGGGCGAAGAAGGGAAAGAAGAAAAAGAAACACCACGGAATGAAAACAGCGACCAAAAACAATCCCGATGAAAGTCTAAACGGGGCTTTGAATTCTGTTGGTGGAGGAAAGTGAGAAAATATGGCAACGCTGAAGAAGGGAATAGATACAAAGAAACAAGGTATCGGAGGAGGAGAAATGACTAAGGTTAGGAACAACACCGTACGCAAAGCACCTTGATTCAAGCGCCCGTTGACATCACATTCAGAGCGGAGGGCAGGTGATCGTCAGTCTGCACTAGCCCAATTAAATCCGATCCTAGAGCCGGACAAGGGTAGCTAGACTGCAATAGTCGAAGCTGAATATACTTGTACATACTTGAGGAACTCGAAAGAAAGATGCAAGGGTGCAGGGCAAGTCGACTTGATTTTGACCTGTCAGAAAACTGTCCCTTTGGGAACTTCCTCGAAGTCGGCCGAGATCGTTTCGTATTCGTTTCTCTCGCCTATCCGTAGCATTCCCAAGACAATGATGGGATTTGATTTTGTACTCTGGTGCCCGGCCCCCGTCTTGATATCCGTGCTACTGCGTATGCTGTTTTTCGCAAAAGTGGCGGCACTCACTGAAGTGAACCGATTTACTGCATCCTGTTTTGTCACCGTGAGCCTCGACGGGGCTCATGGACCAGCACATCAGGAAGGGCCAGAGCAATAAGAAAATGTAGAGATATAAAATGACTCCCGGCAGGTTGTAGGTTGTGGAGTGGGTTCTGGGAAGGTGTGGCATACGATAAAAGACTGCGATACGAAGTATAGCATTCTACCTTCTGAGTGCCATAAAGAGGGATTCTAACCCGTTTGTCGAAAGGCGCAGGGTTCTGGAGATGACCAGAATAGGCAGCCCCAGCTCCGGCTGGGCTTTATCAGACGAACTTGGCAGGATGCGAAATAATAAAAGCGACAAGGGTTAGTAAATTCGGCTTAGGGAGTTTCTTGCGTCGACATAGCGCTTCGGGCGTACCATACGCACGACGAAGCGACTTCCAATCTTTCGAATGCGATTGGAGAGAATATTAGTTGTATTCCATGCTCATGATGCCTTCCATGTGGACGGTCGAGATGCTGTTTTCCAAGAAAGGGTTGGATAGCTGTGGCTGCGAGTTGCGAAACAGAGACAAATGAAGGAGGGCCCCAATGGTCTTTGACAGGTGGACGAATAGGGACGTGCAGCCGGCACCGCCGCTATGCAGCCGCGCGCAGCGCCGAGGACAGGGGGTGCGGTAACACTGGCATGTAAGATTTCAACCAACCTGCGCAGGGACTCGTGTGACTGCCTTTCGAGCCTTGAGAACGGAGCAACCATTTGGCTGTGCTCGCTGCTAGCATTTTTTTTTAAAAAAAAAAGAGAAAAAAAGAATGTCCTCAGCTGAAAGATTGTGAGAAGGATGGCGCGGGTGTGGTCCGCTCCAACCAGAGAGAGGCGAGGGCTGTCATTGGCCAAGGGTGTGTAAGTGAACGGAAAAGAGGTTGCAAAAGAGGCGAGATTGGCTACGGGAAGTGAGCAGCGGAGAAAAACCTGGTGATGGATGTACGTCGTAATACGTCGTATCACTTTGAATGTTTCAGAGTGTACAATAAAAAGGAAGTGAAAAAGGAAGCGGTAAGGGGGCATAGAGGCAGAGGGAGGAAGCTGAAGATGCAATGGGAAAAGGGGGGAAAGAGCGAAGGTAAGACAACTTGAGAAGGAAAGAAGAAACGGGGCGGGGGCGTGGGAAACCAGGAGGAAAAGGAAGTCACGCCAAATTACTTTTCGAGTATTTCGTAAAACAGAATCGTCGCGCAGGGAACGGAAGGCGCCATCCCAAAGGAGCAAAGCGACGACAAATGGCCACACAACAACAGCACAATGAGAGGAAAGCGCAACCAGCAGACTCGCACACCTCCACGGCGCAGGTCAGAAAGAGGAAAGAGCGAGGCGACTCCATGTCAGAATAGAGCAGGTACATGCACGCCCACATTAGTAGAGGCGGTCGGCCCAACGGTGCAGGAGCGATTGGTTGACCGTTTGAGAAGTAACTGCTCCGTAGAAGTATGACGCTTAAAACGCACATCCCAAGGCAGGCGCGTCTCGACGTGCATACCTGATGTCTCGCTTGCCTTCCCCTGGGCTTTGTATCCCAACCGTCGGACGTCATAAGTGTGCCTTGATTTGTGTCCTGATTTGTGTCCTGACTTGTGTCCTGACTTGTGTCCTGACTTGTGTCCCGACTTGTGTCCTGGTTTCCTCTCATTCTCACCACCTTGATTCGCTTATTTTTCCGATTTCTGACGAGCACGCCTCACTTTACTCCCACAGTCGGACGTACTCTTGCCCTGCATCGCCCAGCCCCAATTTTTCCGCCGTTGCTTGCACCAGAGTCATCCACGTTGTGGCTCCGCAATTGGCAAGCTGAACACGTCTTAGCTGACCGCAACGCCGTTGAAGGTGGCAGGTCGATGGTGCCTACCGAGCTTTACATGTGGTATTTCACTCTCACAGTACTTTTTACCAAATTCCTTTGTCCATTCTCTGGGGGCCAAGAAACGTTGTTGTCGTCAGCTTGTACCACGATTGTACCTCTCCTCACCTTGTCTTCGTTTCTCCCTGAATTTCTTGGCCAATGTTAACAATTGTCACATTTATCCACTCTGGCAACGCGCATCCTCCAACAAACAACGAAATAGCCTGGGCCCCATTCCCGTTTCCCCTAGTGCCCTCAACGGCAAAGCGGGCTGGCCCAGGATGTGCTTCTGACAATGTGTCTAGCACTAGCGCTGCCGTCCGGGTTGGTGCCCGTCCAGCGCCTTACTAACCGCCTACAAGGGTATCGGACGCAGATCCGAGAGGTCCTCTATCCACCAGTGTTCAGTTCTCGTATGGGGGAGGTCCAGGTGGCCTGCTGCACATCTCCACCAGAACGAGAACGAGTCAGGAGGTAAGATACAAGATGACTGGCAGTTCCGTGATACGGAGGGCCGCCCGGTTGAAAATATTACTTTGGGCAAAAGCCGGTGTGGGGACATCGTGTGCATGCATGCAACACAGTCTCGACAAAAGGGCAGATTACAGAAGGCAACCGCACCCCTGTTCCCTACGAAGTACCGTTTTCCCGTTGCTTCTTCGCCTCCTCACGCCATTATAATCATGGCCGAAGCACTGGGCACATCGGATGCTACGTTGGAGAGCCTGTAGTACGACCGGGCAGACGTATGCTCAACCAGGAAATGGGAAATGGAACCCTGCTAGCTTGGCGTGCACTATCGACAGGGCCTGGGTTTGGGCGGCTTGATAGAACACGGACCTTGCTGCACCAACAGACTTGGAAACCCGTTAAGAAGGAAAAACAGCCCGTCGACGAAAGTTTGGTGGCGTGATGCAAATCCTCTAGCATCCATGCCGACGATACAGATAGACACGGGGCACACTCTGCACACAATTAGACTTGCACCCGACCTCTCTACAGCGACTTTGGTGAGCATGTAGGTCGGCATCCCACATCCCAGGCCTGGCCCACCTGGAAAACCGGGATTTTCACGCCTGTCCAGAAAGTGAAGCACCATGACGCCGCCAACTCCCTCTATTGGCTACAAAAGCGGACGCCACCAGAGTTATCGTTCACCACTGTGTTCAATGCTGGAGGACAACGTCTGGATACAAAGATTGGTGTTAACTATTTTTTCACCTAGGCGGCTGCAAGTGACAAGTCAGAATACACCGTACATAGCCAGATGTCCTCAATACTCATTTGAGAGCATTGTTTTCATGGCACCGTCACAATACCGGGCGAACAACAATGGGATGCCCCGTCCGCTTCGTAAGATGGGGCAGGAAAATGTCGGCTAGGGGCCTTGCCTCCTTGAACACGCCAGGCTCGATCCTGACCGCACCACCCGAGCTATTGCCATTTCCCCCATATGTATCATATGTCTCATGTGATATGTCCATCTTTGGTCAAAGGCTACCCAAAAAAGTATTCATGATGCTTGTTTCCCACTTCGTCGTGCGACTTACTGACGTGTGTGGTAGAAGACATTCTTGCGCTTGTTTGTGCTGCCAATTTCCCGTCTTCCTTCCTCCTTCTCCCGATACGGAGAACTATGACAAGGTACACACCTCGTCTGGGTCCCTTCCCGTTTGCTCCTTTGGGTCGTACACTCTCCGGCTCCGATTTTGTGTCGCTGGATGGAGCCTGCGTTGTTCCAACAGACACGCATACGTGTCTTGCGTCAAGGTAAGTCACTGTTGAGCGTAATGCAGGCCTGTTGGTCCATGGGGGCGCAAACATGCCAGTTACAGGCGACACGTTAACTTTTCAAATATGGTGTTGCAGGATAATGAATATTTACAAGAAGATACTCAAAGGCAGCACAATACGACGTACGTACTCCGTGCATAACATAGTCGCAGAACGTTCTCCCGCCTGCTGCTAAAATTACGACTTGATCCTTAGCGGGTTGTCCCTGGCGCCGTTCACAGGCCTGACCCCACACCGTCGCATATTTGCACCAGAACAACACACCGCTCCGGAGGCGTGTTTTTAACGGCATCTTAGACATCCCCAGCCTCAAAGACACAAGTTTATCTCAAGCCTCTAAGATATTGAAACGCCACAAAATCGGTGATGTCCATCCCACTCCAGGCTGCTTATGTTACATCATACAATGTACAATGCCTTCCCATTATGTTTCTGTTTCGCTGTCACGCTTCTGATCACTCACCGACAAATGGCTCGCCTGCAGTGGACTGAATAATAGCCAGTGTTGGTCTGGGGCGGCGCCTCCTGTACCCCGAACCAACAAGGCACAGATGCGCAAGGGACCCTTTGTTCTGGCAAATGGGGAACGCAGAACGCAGTACTACCTCCACTAGACGTTGCTGTTTTCTTTCCTTTTTCCCACATCGGGCCTCAAGTTGTTTTCTTTTTCCTCGTTTTCTAAAACTCGCCTTCAGCTGGAAGTGAGACGTTTCCACCTGATTGCGGGCTAAGGCTGAGTGAGGCTCCGGTTCGGACAGCATGCACTGGCTCTTACGCGGGATAGCCGAGAAAAACTAAATGTCGATATGGAAGACGTTTCCTGATGCTCAGCCCCCGTGGGAGTGGCACCAAAACAAGCGAGATTTCGCATCGTGGACCTGATAATGAGATGTGTCCGAGACCGACCAGGAATAGATGCACATAGGGGACAAGCCCCGAATCTAACCTGTTGCTGCAATGTTTTGCCAAGAGATCTCGAAATATCCACGACTTAATGGTCCTTATCCATTACGTGTTCTGTCGCTTTTCTTACTACTTCATTCATTCTGGCCCTCTCATTTTCAATGTTGCTCCCAAGCCTCACTTTACAACACCGCTTCTTTAGTCCACCACTGTTCCCCTCTTTTCACTTGAGAGCAATGTGACCCTGTGTCCATTTTTGGTCCGCTGCAGGAGATTCAACGTGAAGAGTCGCCCAGACGATACTCTAAAGTAGAAAATTGCCTGGCGGCCGTGGAGAAAGAAAGAAACAGGGTCCAGCACGGCGTTAATTACAGAACAGGTCTGTTGTTTGACGTTTAGGTCATGCTAGGTCAACTGTGGATCGAAGCATCCCATTGTCACAATAGCGCTAACAAAATGTGTTGGTTCGCCTGTGTGCTGTGAACATATGGAAGCATGTAGATTCACATCTCCATTCTCAAATGGTTTGCCCGTGTGTCCTATTTTGTCCCCGTCCTTCCCGTTGAAACCTTGGGCTGTCTGCAAGATTCTGTCCTCAGGATCGACAAAGATTGTAGAGGGTGTGTAAAAACTCAAGGCTTGCAACCCTACCCAACGAAGGTCCAGGAAACTCATGTGGTGTGATAAGGATGGAGAGGAGGGGAAAAGTGGATGGAAGGCTGGCTAGGCGATGTTGGTAAATATTTGGAAGGCTTTGCGTAAAATGGGAGCTGGGCGAGAAAGAAAGGGGATCGAAGTACGGATGCAGAAGCATGGCCAGGTGACCGTTAGTTTTCTCACAAAGACATTTTGGCCCCAGGTTGCCTTGCCAGAGCGGCGGAGGAAAATGTGTCTCGTCCGCCTGTGGCAGACCGCAGACCGCGTCTTCAAAATATGGCACTATTCTTATTATTCTATTTTCTTTGTTTATGCACACTCAGTTTGTTGTTTCATACGTGTAAAAAAGAAAAAGGAAATCTCCCGATACAATATGTATGCTAGAACCAAAAAAGGGACGGGGACAAAGCATGAAAGCAGAAGTTCCTGATAAAAAAGAAAAGGGTAAGAAAAGGAAAGTATGCAGAGGAAATGAAAGCAAATCGGAAACAAGCACGCCGTAGTCCGGCAGGAGTAGAGCGGTGAAAGAAAGTCGACGTTCCCGACAACATGGCCTCAATACGACGCAGGAAGCGGACGCACAGCTGCAAGATTGAGTGGGCGAAATGGAAAGAAGAGAAAAGAATACCTCGTCGAAGGCACCGTAAGGCGTACGAGTTGCAAGACTTTCCGTGGGTGACAAATCGCTGGGGCCCATGTCTATTGATCGCTTTAGGTTTGAAATAGACGAGCAAGAAGAGAATAGGAGATGTTGATGAAAGAAGAAGAAAAGGGGAAAAGAAAAAGGAGTACATTTTGTACTAATTTCCAAATTTCGGTATTGTTTTACACCTCATTTTCTTGGAAATAAAAAACCGAAAGAGAAAGGTACGCATGGACCCCGTACGACGTATGACATTTGTAGAAAATAAGAGTTGTCCGGATGTGCAAAAACTCGAGCTGAAGATGTGGCTTGCAAGGCAACGCAGTAATCCGTGGAAACCATCACGTACATATGCACTCTGTATGTCGCGGTGAGTTGTGCGTCTCAAAAAGTAACCATACCTGTTAGCTCATTGCCTGCCGCAGAACAGACAAGCTGCCGAATCATAAAGACAGACTCAATGGGTTAACTCTTGTTCCACCAATAATTCAGCTACAAATAATTTGGAGGCGGCATGGATTTTACTGAATATTTTCCCTTTTTGTCATGCGTTGCGGGCTTTCTCGATTACCGAACTTTGTTACACCAGGCAAATCAAACGATGCCAGGTCGTATTGCGTGTTCATTTGGTGTTCTAGATATCCAGTTCAGGTGGTGCCGACACTGCCATATGTATGCCACCCACATTTCTCAACCAGAAATATGCAATGTGCCATTCAGCCGCAAATCACGACTGCTGGCACCAATGTACAGGCGGAACACTCCCCGGCGAATCCGCCACTGTTGTGCCTCGACGTCCCACACGCTCAGATCGCGTCGTGTCAGTGCAAAAGTCACGTCGGACGTCTCACCCGGCGACAGCGGACCGACACGGCGGAAGCCGCGTAGCTGGCGGACGGGCGAGTCGCCTCCAGCGGCTGTCTGCGTCGCCGGATCGTCTCCATTTGCGCCCGGCACACCAACGTATAGCTGGACGACTTCGGTGCCAGCTACTCGGCCAGTGTTGGTTACGCTGCACTTGACCTCGGCTATGGTGTCCCAGAGGCTCGGATGGCCGCCCTGAACAACCGGTACTGACGGATCAGGGAATTTGGATGGCGTTCCAGTAGATACCAATTCAGCGGACAGAGAACGGCTATACGAGAAAGTCGTGTACGAGAGGCCAAAGCCAAAGGAAAAGCGTGGCACGAGGCCCTTGTGGTCAAATGCACGGTAATCGATATACAAGCCCTCGTCATAGTTGTCTTCGGGAAAGTAATCGGTCGAGTAGGACGAGTTCAGCAGGTCACCGTAGTCGGCCTCGCGGCGGGCAACGGTATAGGGGAGGCGGCCTGACGGGTTAACGTCTCCGTAGAGAATGTCGGTCAGACTATGGCCCGACTCCTGGCCCGGAAGACCGGCAAACAGGACGGCAGTCACGTTGACATGATCAATCCAGGCGTCCACGACGCGGATGCCGGCCGAGTGGACAACAACAATGGTATTGGCGCACATGCTCGCGACATTGTTGACGAGGTTATCGCTGAAGGCGTCGCTCAAACTTGGTCGGTCGAAGCTCTCGGACGCGTAGGCATTGATGAACACGAGGCAGGTGTCAGCGTTGGCGTACGCAACCGCGGGCTTTTCGGAGAAGAAGTCCCACCGCAGAATGCCGCCGTCTTGCACAACGCGCTCCTGGAGAGCCTGGAACGGCGACACAACGTACGGAGGCGATGTTCCGCCCGAGCCACCGCCGGTGATGAGCGTGCCGTTCAGCGTGTTCCAACCAAAGTTGACCTCGTAGCCGCCACCGAAGCGGGACGGGTTGTCCCATGGGTCTGCCTTGAGGGCGGCATCGTAACCATAGACACAGAGGAAACGCGGCCGCTGCAACGGGAGCGTATTGTTGACATTTTTGACCAGCACGGTGCCCGCCGCACCGATCATGCGGATCAAGGATGCGTGGTCAGCCTGGACATCGACGATTGCGTGTCGCTGCGTGCTTGTCGGGTAGATTGCCGGCGGTGAGGGGAACGCTGCGCCGCCCGTGTCCGTCTCGCCGACGTAGTGCCAGGCCGCCAGCAGCCGCGTGGCCATGTCATCGATACGCTCGACCGCGACAGAGCCGTTGTTGACGGCCGCCAGCAGCAATCCGTCGCCCCAGTAGCCCTTGCTGTCTGGCATGGCAACGTCCAGGCCGGCGAGCGCCGACGCCACGCCCGAGTGCTGTGCGTCCCAGTCGCTTATAACAAAGCCCTCAAAGCCGAGTTCTGTCTTGAGGATGCCGTTCAAGAGCTTTGAGTTTTGGCTTGCATACGAGTGATTGGCCCGCTGGTACGAGCACATGATGGACGCGGCGCCGGCCCGCAGCGCGTTCATAAACGGAAACACGTAGAGCTCGTGCAGCGCACGGTCATCCACATTGGAGCTGATGCCCTCGCCGACCACATGATCGCCGCGCTGCCGCTCTGCGTCCCGGCGACGAAACTCCTGTTCGTTGAGCAGAAAGTGCTTCGGCGTGGCGATGACTCCGGCCGACTGCATGCCGCGTGTGACGGCACCGACGGCAATTCCAGACAGGTAGGGGTCGTTACCGAGTCCTTCCCAGTTGCGGCCACCGCGGGCAATGCGGCCAAGAGGGCCAGACACAGGGCCAAGGGCCGCATGGACGCCTTTCCCGTAAAACTCCTGGCCGACGGCCTCGCCGTAGCGATACATGAGGTCGGCATCAAAGGTGGCGGCCACGTGGATGCCAGCCGGAAAGCCCGATACGAACTCCTGGCCACGGACGCCAGTTGGTGCATCCGAGAAGCAGAACGAAGGCAGGCCTAGACGTGGGATGGGCAATGAGTTGCCGGCACACGGTCCGGGATGGCCGTGGGTGAGGTTGACCTTTTCCTCCAGCGTCAACTGCTCGACCAGGGATCTAGCCTGCTGGTAGGCCCTAGCCCAGCGTGAATCGGTGGTGCCATTCCCTTGGGCTATGCGTTGTATGGAGTGGTCAGTCTATGCTTGTGCTTATGGAGGTTTTCATGTTGAGATATGGACTTACGTGATGGATAGACCGGTGGACTTAGTCCATAGTATGGTACTTCCGACGGCGGTGAAGCACCGCTTATGCTGCCTCTAGCACGACAGCCTCCTGAAAAGAAGAGCACCACGTATGAAAAGGGTGAGATCTTCATGACATGCAAACCGACAGACTTGGAAGAGATGAAGAGCAGGCCCAATACTGCGACAACAAACGTGCAAACAAGCCAAAGGATCACGCGTGCCGTAAATCCACGTCTCTGTCTTCCTAAATATGACTGGCCTTCCCTCCGAAAATGTCTGCCGCCCTTCTCCCCAGAAAGAAGATGCGATGTCTCTGTACCATCCGCGGCTTGGCGGTGTGGTTTGCAGGATGTTCCTGGTGAGCCTGCCATGGCGGCGGCGGTAATTTGTTTCCTTCTAGATTAATTCGGTAGTGTTTTCGAATGAAGGACATTCTCGAAAAAGCCAGGGCGGGTCACCTAAATGGCTGAGGGAAGAGACGGGACGGCATGACGCTGAACGGCTGTTTGTTTGGCGATGACTTTGCTCTTTATTAAGTTGTAGGATGCGGATGTTGGATGCGGCCGGTAGAATTCCGGTAGTTCTCAGTGGTCCTGTCCGACCGCTGAGCCAATGAAACGGCCTCTGTGGCGCCGGCTTTAGCGGGGGAAGCGGCTGCAGTTCCCCGGCACTGATTCCTGTCAGCTCACCTCTTGGAAGTGGGCATACTCTGCACCGATAGTTCTTTCCCTTTCCCGGGAAAGGTACAAGCGTAACCACAGTGCACCTTCTGGTTGGCTGAGCCCGTCGTTTGCACGTCGTATACAAAAGTCATCATTTGACGGCGTTCCGATATCGCGGGAAGTCTGCAGGTTGGTTGGTGGTTTGTATGGTATACGCGCAAAACTGCAACGTACCTGCATGCGTAAATATCGGCTAGCGTCCTCTGGCGTAAGTGAGTGGCGGATACCTGCACAATTACAATACCAGGAATTGCCGTGACGTTTTGCTGCATAGCTGTTGCACCTGACCGCGCAGCTGCGGTCTCCGTTCTGCACTTGCCTCGCCTGGGCGACTCTGTCAAAAGTAATCTGGACGGCAGGCGCGGGTGACTGCCCCAACATAACGGGCGATCGCGATGAACAGTCCAGAACGACTGCGTGACACGATGGCCAGTCGATCCTTCCTCTTCTGCTTTTCATTGCCACACACGCCCATTCTCCAACTGGCAAGATGTCAAAGCAGGGGAGGCACACGGAACTATTTTGTATTGCCTGGAGCCTGGAAACCAGGGAAATGGGTGAAACGCACATCTCATCACATACCGAAGATTGACCACAAGGCGGGTGTGATTTGCAGAGAGTTGCCTTATTTGCCGTTTTTGGTGCCCATACCCCGCATCAGTCCACGACGGACCGGACGCCAACTGGAAATTAGCACCAAAACGCGCTCAAACGCGCTTTTCGCGTTTTGATTTATTTGTTTACGTTCTTGCCGTTTTCGCGAAGTCCCGCGAACCAGGTTTGCTCTTTCCATTATTGACGTGCTTGCTGGGGAAAGAGGGAAGAAACTTGGAGGGAAAGAAGGTCAGACAGCACGTAGTACATATACGAAGCCACATGGGGAAGCAAACGATGAGAGCACCAAAAGGAACATCTACAAGAAAAAAATGAATGCCATTCACCACCCTCCACAATTTAGCCACTTCTTCGGCAGAACGGCGCAGACTAGAGAGAGAATACGACAAGCGACAGGACTCTATGTGTATCAGTTGTTGCTTAGCGAGCAACCTAAAGGTACGTATGAATTATTCCTCAAGTCAGATACGCGCCTGTGTTCGTAAGTAAACTCGTAACCCAAAATTTTAAATGTCAGAATGCGCTCCGGCCACCAGAGATCGGCAGAAGTCGACGATGCAATACTGTGTATGGCTGGTTTGGCCGTTAGAACAACAAACCGCACGGCACGATGCAAGCGGCCCATGAAATACGATTCCTGATGCCCTTCAGTCGGGACACACAACTTGTGTTGTTTTTGAACACTCCCCCCCCTTTACAACTGTACAAGACCAAAGCAATCCAGGCACAGAATGTAACCTAAGGCGGGCCACAGTTACATTTTCGGGTCAGCACCAACGAAATTGGGCCCACGCACCGGGACTTGTACAAAGTTCTCATCGAGCGAAGCTTGTGGAATTTCTCGTTCTCACTGTTCTGTCTGCGAGATTCAAAATTCTTTCTTCCCCTCGTTCGAATGGCTACCTACGTCGTAGATTTCCAATGCCACAGACCGTTGCGGTGAACGTCACGCTTATTAACCAGGAACAGGTCTGGGCTTGGAGAAATGCAAAGACTGCGAGTTTTGGGCTTGAACGGTTTTCGTTTGGACTATCAGCAGCAGCGACTGGTAAAAAGACCAGATGAAAACAAAACATTGTCTGCTAGGAAGACCTGTCCTGGCCCTAGGTCAGAGAGACGGCCTGTGTCCCTCGGGGCGAGGCTAGGCCAGGCCACGCGCAACTTTAATTACCGGCCAAGATAAGCCCGTTGTTTATTATCCTCGCACCCCGGTTCTTTCAGAAATGCTGCTCACTCCCCAAAACAATACCCTGTCAGGATGGTCATTTCTGCCCCGCTGACTATGCGGATGGCGCCGGCAGCTTGCTGGGATTTCGTCAATTATCATACTTTTTTTTTTTTCGTTTTGTTTTTACGAAGCACATCGTATATGGAGCATGACATAAGATGCGCAGTGCAAGAGGCCCTCTGTCGACACAACGGCTGCTTGATTGAAAGGCTCTTTCGGGCATGCTTTCCCGCTCTGCGAAGTGGCGGCCCCGAAATCCACGCCGAAAACCAAAGGCAGCCCAAATGCACCCGCCTATGATGCTCCACTGAGTTCCGGGGTTTTGGTTGACGGTGAGTTGCAAAGGCCTCCTTCCTACAAACTGGAAGGACGATAAATCCTGATAGAAAAAAAGGGATTTTCGGGATATGAGTTGTGACTGTTGCTCAGAGAAATTTCTCCAACTGGCGAAGCGCGTGAGACATTTCATCGAGATCCCAACGAGCGCATGAGGACATCGATACGAGCATGAATATATTGATCTACGAAAGCTTTTGTTTGAGACACATTTCCCCTCTTGTTCGAAATGAGCAATCGCGGGTTACTTTCATACGAACAATGAGTACAGCATCCACGGACTCCGTACATCTGAATTTTACACTTATTGCGCTTCCCCTTCGAGCCGTTTATTTACTTGATTTTAACCCGTTCTCGGAATTTCCTTTTGCGCTGTCCTGTTTGATGCTGTGCATGGCCCCTTTTCCCTGCGTTTGTGCCATCCAGCATGCAAACGGTTTTGTTCCACTCCTAAGTCGAAACTAAGGTCTCCCAAGGAGGCTCTCGAGGGCTCTCAACTGAATCAATAGATGCTATTGTCAGCCGCCTGACTTCAGCTCCGAAGGACATTGTCTAAACAAACCCCCACACACATCTAGACAAGGCGAGTGCAAGAGCCACATCCGAGTTGACTGTCACTGGCGTCCACCCCCTATTATTTTAGTTATGAAGTCTGTTTCCTCTCTTTCCACCCCCTTTCTCTGCCGCCCCGTTCCTGAAGCTTGACTTCTTTGGGACTGGTTCATGAATAGCTAACAGGGGAGTAGGACACTAAATCGCTTCTTTGTGCGTCCCATTGGTTCGCGGAAGGCTAACCGACCCGAATGGTCAGGACCATTCGATGCGCTAAAATGGTGTTGCAGTGGGTGTTTCTCAACTGCTTTTTTTTTTTTTTGTTGTTGTTGCTGCCAGATCCCTAACTCATAAAAGGAGTAATTTCGGTGAGAGGAACTAGAAACCAGTCACGAGCAAAATCGAAAAGGTTCACGAAAGACCGTGCATGGACCATCCTACGACGCACGGAGTGCGGAGGGCATGACAGCCTGCTTCTCCCTGCACAGCATACAGTGTCAACACATCCCATGGTGGAAGAAACTTGCATGGAAATTGATTGCCGAACGAGAGACCTACATGCAGCTACTGCACCTGCCCAACGATTCCATGCCCCCATTCACCAACACTACACCATAGTCTCGCGCACAAATGAGAAAACCTTGAAGAAGATGAAGTGGCATGTAATTACTTCGTACATCCGTATGCATCTCGATATCGTTGGTACGAAACGTTGTGCTACAGTGACCCTTGTTTGGATTAAACTTGGGGGGATAAAAGGCGCAATCATGTGGTAAAAGACGAAGAGGCCAAGTGCAGCATGGTCGCCTTGTGTGTTGGCTGAACACACGCAATTAAAGGGGCGTACGACGTACAGTATTCCGTGCTTTGTGCGCCCCCATCTGGCGTACACAGGGCTCTCAGACCTGTGTCCTAAGTAGGCGATAGTGTATTAGCTGGCCAATGGCCACGCCGTGTTAATCTCGACAGGTTTTTTCTTTTCTATTTTTCTTTATATATATATAATTTTGTGCTCCGTAACAGACTGGCAATAAACCTGGCGTTGTGTGCGCATAGTACAGGACAGCAATGCAGCTGTGACAAAACGGAAACTTTTAGAGGACACTGTGCCCGAATAGACGACAAGTATTTACTTACCACGGGTTACCCCGTGGTGGCTACGGTAATCTGATCAAGCCATGCGGCCCCCAGATGCAGAATGGCTGGTATAAGACGGGAGCACTGAGACACCATTTTACAAACTTTTCGGTTTGCGACCAACCAAATTTCGTGGGAAGGGGGAACGCAGGTTGTCGTACAGCAGAAGCAGAGTCTTGGCGATGCAAGCACCAAAGAATCTATTAGTATTCGGGAAGAGGCAGAAATTTGCTAAACTGAAAGGGCAATGGTCGGAATTACAAGCAAGGGCCGGGGGGCAATACAAGAAATAGGAAGCAAGATGCAGGGGACGGGGTCAGTGGCCATTTCGCATCCGGCGCAGAGCACAGAGATGCAGTGGTGACAACTCTGTGTCGGCCGTTGCGGTTATTCTTTCATGTTTTGTGTTGTATACGATCAAGATTCTTGTACTTCGAAGACCAGTTGGCTGTCTGATTTGGTCACTCTCCCTTGCTTCGTACAAGCATCCAGATGACATCAGAAGTACACCGCAGCTGAAAGCTGCAGGGTTAGTATCCTAAAAATCACATTAGATGACAGCAATGCCGGCTATTTGCCCGTCCTTGTTGGGTTCCTGGGCTGAACATCTCGGACTTTGTGCGCCGATCTTGGGCCTTTGACATTCTTAGTGCTAATGTAAGTTGGACACACGTTTTCATGTTCCTTTTGTTGACATTTCGCTATTCTAAAGGCGGTAAATTTTATGCACTAGGTCGGCCATAATTAGTACGCAGGGTTGGCTCTGGTCATCTTCACAACTCCCTGCGTCCAGTCTATTTGCTCGCTACACTTCGTATGATCTGCTTCTCTTGCTGATGGAAAGGTCTGTTGCCCATCTTGTGCTCCAGGAAGCGATATCTCGTTGCACACAAGGAATCTGCATGTTGGGTGGCAATCTTGTATGTCGTACATATTTGTTTTGCTACACGTTTTCTGTAAGTCGTCCCTTTTCACCCTTTCTTGTGTCTCACTCTCTCCTCGGCTTTGTATCTGGTCATTGGAGCAAATGTCTTGGTCCTCAAAAGGGTACCGTCGATCCACGCGTGTCTCACAATGCTTCCCACTTGACTACAATACAGGATTGGCTGGTCAGTTCACAACTGTAGCTGGACTTCAGCCCGTCTGCTGCTGTATCCTGTCCATTTTCCCACTTTCGGTTGTAACTCGCTCCTTTGCGCTCGCCACTTTTTGCTGTCCATCCTTGCTTTGCGGCCAAAATATCATACGTCGTAAAATAAAGATTTACACAGTCGCCGTGATTATTTTATCGGCGAGGAGGTGATGCCCAACCAAACCGTCTAGGCTTGTCTTAGCATTGAGACGAAGCCTGTCTTCTTGCCAGCTGGGATACGAATTCCCCAGACTTTACGGAGCATTACTATGACCGAGTATGAATCGTATGTGAAGCCAACGAAAAATGCCCAGAACCAAATGTTGCACAAGGCGCTAGTAGCTTGCGAAATTGGCCGGCGCAGCCCATCTGGGCACTCGTATTGGCCCGCTTCTCCTGCAAGCACTTTCCACCATGAGAGCCTGCTTCCGCACTTGGATGGGAGGTCTGGCAAGGAATGAGAAATGGGCAACTCTGGGGGAAGGAGCGCACCTTTTTGCGCTGTCGCGACAAGAGCCATGAGATCGCTCCTTCCATGCGTCCCATTTACGCCCACATCACGCATGGTGGCACAGAGATGGCAGGTCCACGCCCCTCTCTCATATCTCGTTAGTTGCTGCATCGGTCAGACCAAAAGGAAGAAACAAACGAAATCCTAACATTGCTGATATTGACCTCCGTCGAAGAGGACATCTCGAGATGCGGCCCAACCTCAAAAAGAAGAAAGGTGAAAGGGTTGCCACTGTGGAGCTCACCCCATATGTCCAGTAGCTTCACCAACGCCGAAAAACACGAAAGACATAAAGGGGCCCATAGATCAAAATGACCAGAACCGCATGGCTGCGGGTTCCAGATATCAAATGTCCGATGCGAGACCTATCGAAGCTCAGGAGGTTGTCGTGTGAATGTGGGAAAGTACTTTGCAGCATGCAGAGCTGGGGCACAGGGAACCAAACAAGGGCGACGGCAGCACGCAGCGCACGCTACTGGTCAAAATTTACGACATGGTATTTTTCTCAACGGAAAATGCTACTTGCAATGATGGTAAGCTACCCCATCTGGAGGAAGCGACGAAATGAAAGTCCCCGGGCAAAGATAGAACGAGAGACGGGACGATGCATGGCCCTAACTACACCATCTTGCTCGTCGGACTGATTTGAAGACGACAGGCGACCTGCATCGAACGCGCAGCCCCAGTCGACGCAGACTCTGGTTCTAAACGGGCAATCAACTAAGAATACAAGCACAAGACGGGTCGAAGAAAGGGGAGAAATCAGCGACCATTGAAACACGAAACAAGCAAAAAGAAACATTTGAGAAAAGGGGAAGAGCGAAGGCCAAATCGAACCATCAGAACATCGCCCCAAAACGATAGGCAAATCGACTGATTGGTCACGGCCTGCCAGATTTCCATCTCCCCACGATTTCCGTCCTCGTCCTCAACCACCCTCTTCCCAGCACTGTGAATGCTACCGCCGTTTTCGCCAGCAACCACTGTTCGGTTGTCCTTACAGTGCATTTCAGCTGTTCCTGAGGGCCGAGCGCACACCACTTTTCTGCCACCCCCTTCTTCCTTTTTATCATAGGATTGTCCCTCTCGTGCCTCTCTTCTCCCTTGCCCCTGGAATGACCTTGAGGCGAAAGCCAATGACCGTCGCGAGAGCCCTGGCAGCTGTGGGTCACGACCAAAGTACCCCTGCTAGCACCCACTCCCGTGGTGTCTGCCAGGAACGATTAAAACGTTTTGGAAGGCATTTCGCATCTCGCTAGCCAGGGGTCATTTTTCGGTGTGCGGATCGCGACACATACAAGACAATAAGTTCCAGCGTCCACAAGACACGAACGAACAGCACCACAAAGAAGCCGGGGGTGATAGACTGGCGCAGAAACTACTACAAGCAGCGACATACGAAGTACACAGCTCAGTACATGCGTCGCCCCATCAGCGCCACAGGGTCAACCCGTCCGTGGCAAAGCCAGGGGCTGGCAATGAAGAGGATATTGCTTTCACTCGTCACGCTTCCTTCTCATCTTGTCAGCTCTCCTTTTTCCTAGTGCTGTCGTTACTTTCACTTAAACAGAGAAGGGGATGTGACAGCATCAGTGGCTTGCCAACCTGCGGAACGGTCATCATCAGGTCTTGAAATCTAATCTGACTGGACCCGGCCACCTCTCCAGCGCGTTGTAGTTCTTCCGACGTTCCAAAGAGAGGGGGAAAGAGACGACAAATTCATCCTACCTGGCTTGGTCTTGCTGCAGTTCGTTCAACGGGAGTCAGTCGCCTGGTCGCGGTACTGAGTCGTTGTGGTCTTCTCCAATCCAGCCCAACTTTCGGCCCACTCCTATTTTCCCTCTGCCCACACACCCCCTTCCAATGTCAATACCCATGTTCACCCACGATGCCTTAGTCCCGTTCCACTCCAACTGGGTCTTTGACTCGCTTGGTCCGCTGCTTCTTGCCAGGATCTCTCCGTCGGTTTCCCTCTTTTCTTGCTCTCTCCCTCGTCGTTTTTCGTCTACTTTTCTGTTTCCCTTTTCTTACCGTCGAAGCATCGCCATCGGTTTCCTTTCCTTTTTCACCTTCTACTTTTTCCGTTGAATTGTTTTACCTATCTTCGACTAAGACGAGTCGACAATCTCCCGTCTATCCTCTCCTTCGACCATTTCTGCACCCTTTCCCACACCTCACTGTGTTTTCTTGCCTCGCCTACGCTCGACGCGCCCCAACTCTCCCTCTTAAATCACCCGACGACTTATCATCTCTTGCGCCCACAACGGATTCGCCTTCCCGCTCGACATTCCCATATTCCCCGGCAGGATTTCCCTCTTGCAACAAATATACTCGACGCTGCGCGTATGGGAAAGGTGAACTGCCCCAGTCGACCACCAACCCGTTCTACAACAGCAATTTGGACGATATTCCTCTTTTGGCGAGCTACCCGCGATTGTCCCGCCCGATTAGCATAACTTCGAATTGCACTCTGCTACGGGCCTCTTTTTACGTTCTGCACGAATCCTCCAATTTACTCGTTGCCGTTTGCTTTTTGGAAGGACGGCTCTTGTGCGACTCGACGCGGTTGCCTTGCATTGCATCTCGACACGAGCGACAGACTTGCATCCGATTGCACTCGTCTCAATACCATCCTTTGACCAACGGAACAGGCAGTCGGCGCACAATAAGAGTCCCAAAATAGGTTCGGAAACAATTACCAGGAAGCCTCGAGATCGCACCTCGCGGCGGCCAATGCCTGATCGCCACAGGCCAACCCTGGCAACTTCTCTAATGCTGTGATTCGAAACTCTGGATTGCATTGCACCCACTGCACAAAGGCAGAGTTTGCAGGAGATCTTCCAAGTAAGTCACAAAGCAGGTTGCTTTTCAGTATCCTCCGTGCCAATTGTCTGCAATGCCTCCCTTTATGTGCTTGACCAGAGAGCAGATTCTCAGAATCGCTCTCGCCTTTTCATCCCTACTTTTCAACTGTTCTCCCTAATCTTGCGGACGCCTATTTCCCTCGCATTCTTACCCGGACTATCACAAGAGAAGTTTCTTGAACATAGCGAACTGGGTTGCGTTTGGCAGCCACTACCTACCCGGGTGAATACACCTTTTCTGTGCACATCATCAATGCCGACACACTGCAATCCCTCACCTCCTGTCCACTAGGACAACCCAGGTTGGTTGTACCGCTCTTCCCTTTGAAACAATGGCATTCAAAAGTATAATCGGTTCTACTTGGTCTCAAGGCCAGGCCAGAAAAGCTCCTTTGCCGTGCGCACGACGCTCCCCCTGTGCATTTTAACCATACTTGGATCTTGTCCTACCCTACGCCAGCCTGTCACAATCGTGACGGTGAAGCAAATATCTAGGGCATCTCTTTGCATTATTGACTACCACCGACCTTGTTGCTTCCCTTTTCGCTTCCCACCAGTATTTCTGTATTTTGTTTTCTCTTGTCCGATCTATAACGGATGGCCCAGAATCGCCAGAGTTTTCCGTCTATGGATGGGATGGTGTCACTTCACATTGAATATACGACTTACACACATTTTTTAGGAGCCAGCTGAAATTTCTCAGATTCTGCAGCGTTTCCGCTCACTTACACCAAAACAACCTACCACGATGAACCGGTTTCGGACAAAGAAGAAGGTCAAGGAGGACCAGGCCGCTTCGGCAGGTCGTGCCTCCTCCGATGAGGCGCACTCTTTCATGGGTTTTCGGAGAAATAAGAAGGCGCCCGAGGAAGAGAAGAAGCAGATCGATATCAGTGCCGTTTTACCCCCAAGCGACGACTTCCGGACGAGTTTGCTCATGACTGGCTTGTCTGCACGATTCTCCATGCTCCGGGAGCAGGACGATCCCAGCACAAAAATTGGCAAGGCACTCGACGACAGCGTCTTGTTTCCAAAGCGCCAATCAAGACTCATGGACTTTAGTGGTGGCTTCCACGGCCTGGACGACATTGCAGAGGTCGAGTCGATCCGCGCACCACCACCATTTATGCGCACAAATTCGTTTGCTTCCGACAATGACTCGCTACAGAACGACAGCATCATGAATCGGACACGGCCAACAGATGGCAACAACCTGTTTGGTGGCCGCCAGAAGATCTACCGCATCCCGGCCGGCGGAGCGTCTTCCAAAAATGTTGCCGATGGTAGCATGGGAGGACGGGCACTCTATGAGAGCGATGTGGCCCTGTCCGCGTTTCAAAAACTGCGCCAGGAGAAGAAGGAAAAGTTCCTGGACTATGAAGACGACGCACCGTACAGCACCGGCTCATCCACGGAAATCGGTAACTCTCTCCTCTCCGCTGATGTTTACGACCCATCCACCTCTTCCTACCAGCACTCCGAGTCTCCGTCTCCAATAGAATACAGTCTGCGGCGAGAAACATCATCCACTACTTCATCAGCCGCACGCAACTCCACAGCAGCCACTTCTGTCACGTCACAACCAGGCCTGTCCTCTGCCAAGGAGTGGCAGTCACCACAACTACAGTCGTCCGTACAGTCCACAACCAACACATCTTCCTCTAGCACGGGTGTGGAGCGCATGCCCACATCTCGGATCCGGCGGTTGTACGAACAAGGCTTGAACCAAGACCTACACGAGCAGCAGTCCTCGGCTCTATCCCGCATTGACACTCTTACTGGTAAGCGCCTGCTTCGGACAAAGACGCCCGACCTGTCCGCAACGCCATCTCCGACGTCAAGCTTCGTCTTCCCCGACCGCGTGGCACCAGCGACAGGTACTGTCATGTCGACCCTTGAGCGCCTTGAGCGCCGGCAAGTCCTGTCCAAGGCCAGCGCGCCTAACCTGCGGTCACTGAGCCCGCCCATGTCGGGTTCGTCTGTCGGCTCGGTAGTTCCTCCCGTCAACGAGTCAGCTGGCCCGAATGTGCTTGTTGGTGTACCGGAGTCGAAGAACACCCTCCCTGGTAGCCCCCCGCTGAGTCCGCCTGTGAGCGACTCTGGTGGCGAGCACACCGTGCTGAAGATCCAACCCAACGACGTCGGCAAGGCCACCGCCCTGGGCATGTTCCAGAAGCCAGCTTTGCCATACGACGAGTCTCGCTTCGCCGAGCGTCAGCTTCAGCTGCAGCAAGGCCGCGAAACACCCACGGAGCGGACCCGTCCTAGCCTGGATGCTGCGCCGTCGTCGAGCTCTGTGCCATCCGCTCATCCTGCATCGAAGGCACCCTCAGTTACAAGCAACGAAGATCCCACCAAAGCACGGACGACCTTCCTTTTCGATGATGAAGACGACGAGGATGAGATTTATTCTGTTGTCAAGGATGTACAGTCGAGTGCATCACGCCCGCAAGTTGTCCTCGAGCGGCCATCGGACGCAGACCACCCTGCATTCCGCCAATCTGCCATGCCGCCCCCCTTGTCCCCTACTCGGTCCACCGAGAACTTTACGGCCAGTGCCCCTGACATGCCCCAGATTCCCGAGTCGTTAACGGAAGCGGCCACAGGCGAGGAAGCCGGCGGTCCTCCCGCCGACTCTCCGACTCTAGGCCCTGGTGGCGGCCTGAGTGGCATGGTTCTTCAGCACCTGCGCTCGACTAGTAACGCGTCGTCAGTGTACAGCTATGCGCCCCAGAACAACGAGTACGATCCGTCTCAGATGCTCCAAACCAGCATTACGAGCGGCTCCCTTGACCTGAAGAATGGTCAGCCCTGGGACGACCAGAACTGGACGGCTTCTGTCTACAGCTCAGTCAGCGGTGTCAATGGCGCCGCTGACAAGAAGGATCCGGAGCCCGAACCAGAGTTGCCCGCACTGCCTCAGCAGCCTTTGCCAAAGACCCCGACGCAGCGTCCCCCAATTCCTGAACCGCCGAAAAATGTGTTTGCCGACACCGCGTCCAGCGGAGCACCGTCGCTGAGGTCTGTTTCGTCTCGGAGTCGCATCACGAGCGTCGCCGACTCTAACCGATCCAGCAATAACCTGGACGCCGATCACGAGGACGACGATTTCGCTAGCCAGTTGGCCAACGCCCGCAAGCGTGTTCAGGAGCGCCTGACGACGTATGTCGAGTCTGACAGCAGCCGCAACACTTCGCCCCTGTTGGCGCCCACGGAGCTGCCCACACAACCGCCTCCGATCAAGTCCAACCCGCTCGGCATCCTGCGCGCCAAGTCCAGCCGTGGAGCGCTCTTGGAACGCTCGCGTGACGTCTCGCAGACCAAGTCGACGCGGATGTTAGGCCTCGGCGCCTCGACTATGAGCACTGCTCCTAGCTCGTCGAAGCAGTCCTTTGAGGACAACTCGTCGCCGGCTCCGACACCGCCGATCTCGTCTGCTTCTGCCACTGTGAATGAGGCGTTCTCTCTTGAGGCGCTCGAGGAGGAGCGCGACGTGAAGCCCCGCCCGAGCCAGGAAGGCGGATACTTTGGCCGCATGCCTACCTCCGCGTCTGCCTCTGCCAACCAAGCGCCTACCATTACTTCGCCATCCAATGTTCCGTCGTCTGCCGCATCGGTACCGCGTTCGAGCACTGACACGGACGCTAATGATGCTGATGAGGAGACGGATACAGTTGCAGCTGCGGCCAATGACGACAACAACATGCACCCTGGTCTGCGGGCTTTCCGAAACGCCCGTCGCCAACTTCAGAAGCGTAAAGAGCTCGAGACACTGGCCCGGCACCAGGGTGATGACGCTAGTGGTCCCGAGCCGGGGCCTGCATCAACCTTGGCCGACAAGCAGTCGCCACCGGGACGTGAGCGGCGTCCGACCGTGTCGTCCGGGCCGACGAGCGCGCCGACGAGCAGTGCGCGTAAGCCGCCTCCAGTGTACTACCAGCAGCGTGATCCTAGCCAGGAGTCTCGCGGCAGTAGCAGCGGCAACCGCTCGCGGTCTGCCTCGAGAACCTCGGGTCCGACGGAGCGTGACCGCAGTGGTTCAGAGACCAGCAACGGTGGCAGCTACACGCGCCACGCGCCTCCCCGAATCCGGGCGAACCAGACTGGCCCCGGCTACGACGACTACCAGTACCACCAGCCGAGTCCCAACAGTAACAAAAACCTTGGTCCTCCTGCTCGGCAGGGCGTGCCCATGCGCTCGCCTGGCCTTCCCGGTACAGACATCCGCCGATCCCCACATATGCCGCCCCAGACGTATCCTGGCAGCACCGGAAACGGTCCCTCGTCGAACAACCTTTCCGTCCAGACTGCTATGGGCGGCCGGTCACCCTCGGGCTTCAATGCGTCCTCCGGTCAGCCTTCTCCCATCTCCCCTCTGGGGAGTGCGGGATTGCCCACCTCGCCTTACTTTCCTGGCAGCGCGAATGCTTCGGGACCGTCGACGCCCACGTCAAACGGCCCTCGCATGCAGCAGCGCCCTGGTATGCCTCATCAGCACGCGCCACCGCCGTCCGCCGGCCCGGGATACGGCACAACGAGCAGCTCGCTCAACGAGGCAATGAAGAAGTCGGTCCGCAAGAACGAGATCTCCGAACCTACGTTTCTCATGAGTACCAGCCGTGTCCCGACAGTCAACCTGCAGCAGAGCACATCTGCCCCTGAAATGGAGGGCAACGGGAACAACGGCAACAATGGCAACAGCAATGGGTCTCGGTCTCGCAGCGGCTCGCGTGCACGTGCGCCTAGCAACGCCCCCATGCCTGCCTTTGTCCCTCCTCTGCCGCCGATCAACCCTCTGCGCAAACAGCCAGGCGGTCGGGGTCCCCGTGGCATGCTGGGCGGACTGGTGGGCGGTAGCCGGAGCGACAGCCCTGGTGATGACATGGACACGATGTCTGCACTGTCTATGCCTACCCTGCCGCACAGCGCAACATCCAGCAGCACGAACCTAGCGGCCAAGACGACCAACTACCAGCTCGGCGGTTCGGTCAGCGACAACGAGGACGCCCGCTACGATCAGCATGGGCTGCGCAAGCAGGCGTCAGAGGCTAGCGGCATGCATTCGCGGATGATGGGCGGCGGAATGCCAGTCCAACGCATGGACCTGCCCGGTGGGATGATCTAGGCTGTCCGGCCCATGGCTTCCTTCAACCCCTGTCCTCCCATGTCGCCCGTTGCCCTTTTCTCAACCTTCTCTAGACTCGTTTTGCTTATTCTTTTGCGCCTCACCATCTTCTAATCTTTTTGTATACCCCGGTTCTCTTTCGTTTTGTCATGAAAAAAACTTTATGAGTAGACGGGGCTTGTGATACCACTTTTTTTCCCACCTGAACAAATACACCAGATGTTCGCTCCGCATCTTTTCTCTTCCCTTATGGGCAACCATACACATTCTCTGCTTGACCCTCTGTTTCTCTCATCTCTCTACCTATTGCCCTATTGTCTTCGTCGCCAACTCTCCGTCATGGGACTAGTTTCCTATTTTTTTTTCTTTATTTTTGTATGGTTCTTCTGGAATTTGGTATGTTGTATCGTTTTGTCATTTTTATTCTTCAAGCAGTTTGTCGTTATTTTCCTATCGTCTAAAAACCGATGAAAGGATATGCTGTATTCGCCGGGACATGGATCCCTGGATACGTCAACTATTTTGGAGGAGTTTAGAAATACGGAAAGAACAAAGCAAGCTGTACTTTATGTCTCTTTTGTCGGTTTTTTCTGTACGTTTTGAAAAAGGGCCTCTAGCATTTCACGGTGTTTCCTACTGATTACGTACTTAGTTTTGTTTCGATCCTTTTATATATCGTCACTTTCATTTTTTCATATTCTGCTCTTCGTGGTTCTGCCAGACGGGGAATGTACGAACCTTCTCTCGACCCAATGACTCCCCCACATGAGTGAGCTGTGTGACGGAGATGCCCTGTCTTTATTGTGCCTAAAATATGAGTAGAATCCCGCAAAAACGGAAGAGAGCGCCCGAACTGCCGAAATGGGCCGGCAAATCTCCGGGCTTTTCTCTGATATTCTCTGTATCGTCGCGTATCACCCCCTCATTCGTCGTAGTCTGGGCAGCGTCTCGGTGGCTTGACAATTGTCCGTAGTTTCGACAAAAGCTTTGGCGATTTGTTGGGATGGGAATTGCCTTGCTTACGTTTTGGGTTTTTAAGCTGCATGCGGCATCACATCGAGCTCCTTTATAAAATAAGCTATAATACAAGCCGATGTGTGTCTGGTGGCGGCGCGGCGCTAATCATCTCGCAGGCCGCACCTGCCCAGCTGCAGTTCGTTGCGACCACCGCACCACTTTAATTTCACGTTCTTCACTTTCAACATCTTTTAATCGGCAACGACACAAGTGCATTGCACCACGGTCGCACCATTATACCACCGAGCCAACGCATACGACACAAGACAGGAGACGCCGCAAACGCACTGTATCCAAGGTGCCCCGCAATCATGGCTTTCATCCGCCCTTACAAATTTGCCGACTGGAACGACACGGCCTTTATCGTAAGACGCTCTCTTGCGCGGCAGCCTCCGGTATACCATGACTAACTGGGTCCCAGTGCCGTGCCACGCTCCCGCCGTCGATTATCAACGAAAAGACTGCGATCCGTCTTGCGCCGTACCTCTGGACGCACCAGTTCACGCTCCTCAACCCGCAAAACTGCTTTGTGCTCGACGACGGCACAGGCCATGTCGTCGGCTATGTGGTTGGCAGCACCGACGTGCACGACATGGCGGCGCGGTACGGGCGCTTTACGGACCTGGTCGGCGGCTCGGGCCCCGTGGAGGGCGTCCCCGCGGAGGTGGTCGAGCTGGCGCGCCGCGAGGTCGGGCCTGCGCCCGCGGACCTGGACAACCTGCAGCCGTTCCTGGTGCCCGACCCAAGCGACCCATCGGGACAGAAGAGCGTGGTCAACGAGACGCACATGCTGCAGCAAGCCTACAACCCGCGCTGGCTACTGCTCGAGAGCAACCAGACGCCGCTGCGCAAGGAGCTGATCTCGGGCACCAAGTACCGGGCGGTGATGCACATTGACATGCTGGAGAGCCACCAGGGGCAGGGCTGGGGCCGGGAGATGATCAAGACGTTCCTGGCGTCGATTGCCAAGGAGGGGGCGCGGGGCCTGCAGATTGGCGTGTCCGGCGAGAACACCAAAGTGGTACCATTCTACGAAAAGTGCGGGTTCCGTGTGCAACCTGGCGGCGAGGCCGACGGCTGCGTATGGATGGTGCGCGATGTGAGCGAGACGGGGTGGTAGTCGCGGGGATGCACGCGGATCCATGTCGGTCATACAAAGGAGCGTGCTACGGGTGTTTGACAAAATAGCAACGTAGGACAATACAATGCGTGTTTTCTATATACAGCTTACAGATGCGAAGCGTCCTTCTGCTCGCCCAGTTCCAGTCTCTATTGGCAAAAAACGGCCCGTCTACCGCCCTCCCTTTTACATGAAGTTGATGCCCACACCCACCTGCAGACCCTTGCGGCTGTCCTCGCCGCGGCGCATCACCAGGGGTAGGCTAAAGTTGAGCTCGAAGCGCGCCACGGGGTGCGCGTACACCAGACCAACTCCCACGGCCGTGCTTGGCAGGCCCGTCGTCAGGTCCTGGAGGGCAGCCGACACGCTCTGGGCAACCTGGCTGGACGTCTGGCCGGCTGGTTGTTGTGGTGCTGCGCCCTCGGTGTCGTCCGATGCTGATGCAGCCTGCGGCTTGGGCTGCTTCTTCGTCCGCAGGGCCACCAGACGGCCGCTGTTGGCAAACAGCTGCAGACGCAGCGGCGAGTCGCGGCCGGCCTTGGTGATGGGCACCAGCACGTTAACGCCGCCGGCGGCAAAGACGTCGCCGCCCACAGCATCGCTGCCGTCGTGCGGGCCCAGGCCGCCCTGGGTGAAGCCGCGCACGTCGGTGGGGCCACCGAGCAGGAACCGGTCGTTGATGCGGCTGGGAGCGGCACCGCTGCCAAAGAGATTGTAGCCAAAGGGCAGCGGATACAGCAGACCGGCGCGAAAACCGGCGCCGACGGTGATGCCGTAGTCAGTGCCAGATGCAGTCGTTGCTATTGGGGAGGAGGGCCCTAGGGCCGAGGCGAGTGTGGAGGAGGAGGAAGAAGAAGCAGGGGACGTGGAGGAGGCGGCCTTGACGTTGGGGAAAACGACGGGAACGGCACCCGAGAACTCGGCCTCGGCCTTGGCGAAAGCGACATCGCCGCCCAGTGGGCCCCATCCCGCCAGCTCCGAGGCCGTCCGCACGAGGTAGCCGCTCTGGGGCAGCAGCGGGTTGTTGCGGCGGTCGCGCGTGAACGTGTGGCTCAGGCTGCTCTTGAGGCTGTCGCCAGCGTCGCGGCGCACCGTGGGCGACGCATTGGCACCGAGGCCCGTCAGCTGGCGCCATGACGAGCCGTACGCCACGCTGTGCAGGTCGCCCGTCGCGGGCACACGCCAGCCCAGCCGCACGGTGCCGCCCTTGAGCACCTCCTCGTGGCTGGCCCAGGGCTTCTGCGTCGCCGACGCCAGGCCCTCGAGCGACAGCCGCACGTCTGGGTTGCCCTCGAGCGGCGCCGACAGCACGGCACTGTAGGCAGACCGCGTGCGCGTGCCGGCACTGGCGTTGAGCGACAGCGACTCGGCGCCGCCAAAGATGTTGCGCCACAGCAGGTTGCCGTAGGCCGAGCCCTCCGTGTTGCCGAGGTCGGTGCCCGTGTTGAGTCGGAACCGTGGCAGCTCCGAGACGCGCACGGCAATGTCGTAGTCGGTGGCCGCGGCGGCCGGGTCGCGCTGGCGGGCGTCGGCAAAATGGACCGTCGGGTCGGGCTTGAAGATGCCGAACCGCTCGAGCTTGCCCACGGCCTCCTGCACATCGGCAAACACGTCGCCGAGCGTCGTTCCCACGTTGCGCGAGTCGTCGACGAGCGGCTGGAAGATGGGGTCCAAAAACGACTTCCGCGTGTTGCGGGCGCCGTGGATCTCAAAGGTGTGTAGCGTCGCCGGCTGCAGCATGTGCTCGGCTAATATTGCGAGGGCATGCTTCTGGGCGCTCTCGTCCTCCCTGGCGCGCAGGGCGGCATCGGTCTGGGCCTCGAGGCGGAGGGTGGCAGCATCTTTGCTGAGCTATGGGAAGGGGGCCAGAACATTAGCTACAAATGTCGAGTCGGTACAGCTCTGTCAAGGGACGCACCTTGGTCTCGTTGCTCCTGGAAGAAGCCATTGTGGATCGCCGGTAGCTCGGGCAGCTGTCTCGTAGGGCGTTAATGAGGGGGGAGGATGGGCTTCGTTACGTCGTTAGGAGGCTCCGGTTGTCGTGGTAGATCGTTCGTCCAAGATCGCGAGATCGTCTGCTCGGGCCAAGAAAAAATCGGCCAATTGCGGCAGGGACGCGGTTCAGCACCTTCCCGATGGTCCAGCTGGAGCACTTAGCGCCTCTGGAGCTACCAAGGTGGTGGTGATGTGGCTGATTATGTGGCGGTGTCAAGTGTCAAGATTAGTCAGCATAAGGAGTGTAAACATAAGGTCCTCTCTCATTTTGTTTTCATTTTCTGAGATCAATTGTCTTTTGTAATTCACCGTCGCGTGGGAATTTTCACTTTGTACGTTGCGTCACATTGTCCGTCGCCGTTGAAAAGCTGGAAGAAACGACACGGTGCCATTGTGCTCTCTTTTGGTTGGTGTGTGTGTTGTCGAATTACAACAGTTTTGTTACATTTGTTTTTGTTATGGCTTTGTGGTAAAACCAATTGTCTTTCGCACTTGGCATGCTCGTTACGCTTTTGTGTTAGTTTATTTCTTTATAATTTTAATGGAGTCTTGTCGACGTACTATTTTGACTTGGTTTTTTGTTTGAAAGTAAATAAATAAATAAAAAGCAACTGGGAAGCCACATAAATGTTCACAAAAAATGTAAATAAATTGTATGAGACTTGGAGTACTTGGACATAATTTACAGGGTAACAGTACATAATTTTAAGCTTTCTGCCGACGTTACTCTCTCATCAAAAGACCGGCCTCGAACTCCAAGGTGCAAATTTTCGTCCGAGCCGCCTGCACCAGGTCCTGAAGAGAACGTCTCGTGGATTCTGGGGTTAACGAGTCGGAGAACGGCCACGAGGAAACGAGGAAACGAGGAAACGTGGCCGGGGAAAGAAACTACGTACGCCATGGACCCGGTGCAACCGACGCAGAGCTGTGCAGAATCTCTACGTTCCGTCATATGTCTGTTCTAAATTACGTTTAGGTAGCAAGCACATGATTGATGGTCAGATTCTCATGAAAATTCTTTTCATCTTCTTTTTCTATTTCTTTCCTTCCTCCTTTTGTGACATTCTTCTTTTCCCATTCATGCTCTGCCACGGCCGCTCGTATATATCCCACCCCGCCCTCTTGGCTAATTCCGGGTTTCTAGACCCCTCTGGATGCTTAAATAGATGATCTTTTGAAAGCCCTTTGGATAATCGGTTAATTCCGTTCATTCAGTCTCGTATTTTATTTTTTATTTTCGGTGTCGTACATTCTGTCTTCACACTCTCGTGGAGAAAGCTGTCTTCCAAAATAAACGGCCGGCAATTATTCTTCGTAGACTGTCTTGATATTACCCTGGGGCCGTCTCGCCGTGAGATGCTCACGGTTTTCGCTCTATTTTTTTCTGATTCTTTCATCCATTTCGCCAGGGCCATGTGCTCGCACTTCTTGGCACAACACATGCGTACGCGTTCAAGGTACGTTACGTCCGGCCGGTATCTGTTCGGCTTCGCCTTCCTTATTTTTTATATCTGTAGTCTGTCGTTTAGTTTCTAGATCATTTTATTACTTAATTTCCATCATCCTTTCGTTGGCCTCGCTCTTACTTGCCTCTTGGCAAAAACCAGTTCAAGACGACGGAGAAACGCATAGAATAAAAAAAAAAAAAGACACAACTTATTAAAAATGGGAGAAGGTGACTAAAGGAAAGCCGAGCTGCCAAGATTGGGGCAATAACTTTATTTGAAAGAACGAGACCTGTCCTCCGCATCCTGGCCGTCCTTTCTGCTACTCTCGCTGGCCCCGGAATTTCTAAAAATGGCCAGAATAAATGGAATTGATAGCCTAGCTTGAATGATGACGAGCATCTCCTAATATCTGCTGGCATCCCCTGCCACCCTGCGGCCGGTCCAACGTAATCGTGTACACTTTCCGATTTGCAGTGGCCCTCTTTGGGCATATTGGCTTCCCCCGGGAAAGGCGAACTAGGAACACAGAAAATGGGACGCAAAAACAGACACAGAAGACAAGACCACAAGGGCACAAGGCCCCATTCTGTCCCGAGAGCCAAGACGCGTACAACCAACCTTATTGTCGTGTTCCTTCGCGAGGACAGCGATTGTGACTCTTTTTTACGCGAGTATAAGACGGGGGTCGTAGAATATTTGTGGGCTCTCAAAAAAGAAATCCTTTCTCGCCAGCCTTTTCCTTCTTTCTGATTTTTACCTTCATCTCCTCCACCCGCATCCCATCTGGCCACCTGAAAACACCGCACCACCAGATAACAATCAAATGGCTCCCTCGTACGGCCTGCGCCTGTCGGCCGCGTATCTGGCCATCGTCTCGACGGTCGCCCCGGCTCTCGCCGACAACATCTTGTCCAGCTCGGCGGCTGCCTGCACGCGTCAAATCACGGCCAAGACCGGCGACTCGTGCGTCTCTGTGTCGCAGGCCAACAGCATCACCGTGACACAGTTCCTGCAGTTCAACCCGGCGGTGACCAGCTGCGCGTTGAGCGCGGGACAGGCGTACTGCGTCAGCACAGACCCGGCCCTGGGCTCGCCCTTGCCGCCGCCGGCTGTCTCGTCTCCGTCGACCCCGTCATCGTCCACGCCGACACCCATCCAGCCGGCCGCCCCGTCTGGCTCGTCTGTCTCGTCTGGCTCCTCTGGACTAATCCCCAGCCCAGACGGTAGCGACGGCATCTGTGGCGGCCAGTACACGTGTCTCGGGTCCGTCTATGGCGCGTGCTGCTCGGCCAACGGCTACTGCGGCAACACGGCCGACTACTGCGGTGAAGGCTGCAACCCCGCGTACGGCCAGTGCGGCGTCTGCCCGGCGGTCGAGCCCGGCGCGGCCACGGCCACTGTGACGGCCTTTTTCACCACCACGTCCATTCTGGTCAGCACAGTGACAGCCGGCCCGACTGTGACCGTCACACACACCATCACCGCCACGCTGCCGCCGGTCCCGACCACGAGCAAGCCGCCCGGTGTCAGCACGCCCAGCCCTACGCTCCCCGGCACCACTCGCAACTGCCAGCGCTGGTACCTGGTGCGGGCCACGGACAACTGCCGGCGCATTGCACTCACATACGGCACGACACAGAACCAGATTGTTGCCTGGAACCCGAATGTGAGTCCCGCATCCCGCGTCCTCCCTCTGCGACTGCTTGTTGTCATGATTTTTACATTTTCTCTGCGCAACGCTGACCGTCTAGTTCGATTGCGACGACATCGAGGATATGGCTGGTAACTACATTTGCGTGGGCGTGCAGTCGGCCATTGGCGCGACTATTGGCATAGGCAATCCCTTTGGTGGTTTGTAAGATGTGGGAAGACGGCGGTCATGTGTGTCTTTGTGTCCTTGTAAGCCAGTGTCATTACGGAGTACTCAATACTGCATGCAACGGACTGTGTCACTCCTCCGGCCTACCCATTATCGTTTGAATTGTACTCTGCGTCTCTCGACCAAATTCGGCGTTCTTGTGATAGTTCTATTCAAAGGCTGCATATTTTATTTGCCCACGCATTTCCCCTCACGTCTGCGCCTGCCCACCGGCAGTGACCCGTTCGTCGGCTGCATTCGGCCTGGATAAATACATACATACGTACATACATACCTTTTGCGGCGACTCGTGTAGAGCCAAGATTGGGCAAAGATGCAGGGTCTCCGTGTACCAAGGAGAAATAACGACGAATCCTTCAACGTGTCTCTATTTAGGCACTCGACGGGCCACCGGCTGCAGGAGGCAGTCGTCGCTGGCATCGTCGCGACCATGGACTGCATGCGGCCGCCCAACACTGGCTGCCTCGGATGTGTTCTCGAACTATGTTCGTTTCTCCTATTGTCATCGTTTCTTCCGAAGCCTTCGTCGCCACGTTTAATTTCTCCGCACTTGGCCGTTTCTCTGGTTATTTGGTAGAAGTCCGGACGGCATATTGGTCGAGGACTCGCCTCTGAATCGGCAAAGCAGAGATCGTTCGAGACAAAGAAACCAAAGGGCCGCTATCACCATTTGTTCCACCAAGCAAAGTCAACACAGTCACGAAGCCCGTAGTATATGAGCGAGACCCTCCCATGTGGGCGCAGCATGTTTGTCGTAGACTTTTCTCGTTAGGGGCTGATCGAGTCGAGAAGCGCAAGAAATAGTACAGTCTTTTATTCGTTCATTTTCAACAAAGGCGAACGAACCACTTAGCCGTCCACCGTACAACGTACAACCTCCCACCCATCCACACACGACCATGCGTGGCGCCCTTTTCTCGCTGGCGGCCACGGCCTTGATCGTTGGTGGTGCGTCGGCAGGCCGTATGCTTGACGGAAGCATCGCCGTCGACCGCGCTGCCAGTGACAACGTCACGTATGACTACATTGTCATTGGCAGTGGTCCCGGTGGTGGTCCGCTGGCGTGCGATCTTGCGCGCGCCGGATACTCGACGCTGCTCATCGAGGCCGGCGACGACCAGGGCGACAACCCCGTCTACTCGGAGCTGGCTAACTTCAACACGGCTGGCAACGACCCGGACTCGCGCTGGGATTTCTGGGTCAAGCACTCGGACGACCCCGTGCGCGAAATGGCGTTTGCCCACTACACCTACCGCACCACCAACGGCTCTTTCTATGTCGGCACGGAGCCGCCCGCCGGAGCCACGCCGCTCGGCATCCAGTACCCGCGGGCCGGCACACTCGGCGGCTGCGCCATGCACAACGGCGGCGTGTGCTCGCTGCCCGCGGACGATGACTGGAACATCGTCGTCAACATGACGGGCGACACGAGCTGGGAGGCGCCCAAGATGCGCAAGTACCTGGTGAAAGTCGAAAAGAACCAGTACCTGCCGACCGGCACCGAGGGCCACGGTTTCGACGGTTGGCTGGCGACGGCGGTGCAGCCGACCCGCTGGGCGCGCGACATCGCGCTGCCGGCGACGCGCGTCCTGAAACAGATGGCCGCGCTGACGGGCCAAAACGCCAGCGACGTGGCCAACCTCGTCGACAAGGACATCCTGGGCGACTACCCGCACAAGGACACGTTGTCGAGCTTCTATAACATGGCCCAGCACCAGGACAAGGGCGGCAAGCGCTCGAGCCCCAACAACTACATCAAGGCCACGCTCAAGGATCCCAAGAACTACCCGCTGATGGTGCGGCTGAACACGCTGGCGACGCGTGTTCTCTTTCAGCAGCCGCACGCCGGCAACGCGACAAGCCGTGTCGAGGGTACTGGTGTGGGAGCTGGTGCTGCCCTTCCTGTCGCGCGCGGCGTCGAGATTATGTCCGGCGCGTCGCTGTATCTCGCCGACCCCCGCCACACCAACGCCAACGTCACCAAAAAGGGCCCCGTCTCCAAGGTCTGGGCCCGCCGGGAGGTCATCGTCTCTGGAGGCGCCTTCAACAGTCCCCAGATTCTCAAGCTCAGTGGTGTCGGCCCGGCCGCCGAGCTGTCGAAACTCAGCATCCCCATTGTCAAGGACTTGCCCGGTGTCGGCGAGCGCCTCGCCGACAATTATGAAGGCAGCCTGCTTGCCCTCGGCCAGCAGCCAGTCGGCGGAGGATTCATCACTCTCCTGTTCAAGACCCCCAACGCCGATGGCCCCAACCGGAACATCTTCACCTGGTGCGGCGCCTTTTCCTTTGAAGGTTTCTGGCCCGGCTTCCCGACCGATTACGGTCCGAACGAGTAAGTTTTCGTCGTCGATCTTCGCGGCGCTCGTTTCCTCGTTTGCTGTTGGTTTCGTCGTCGTCGAAGTCGTCGTCGCCGTCTTTTGTGCACGTCACTTACTGTCCCCCCAGGTACGAATGCGCCATGGTCCTCATCAATCCCCACAGCCAGGCTGGCACTGTCAAGCTCGCAAGCGCCGACCCGCAGGTTCCCCCCGATATCAACCTCAACTTCTTCCTCAATAACGGCACCGAAGACCTCCAGCATCTCGCCGACGCCGCCAAGCTCCTGCGCACCGCTTGGCAGGCCGCCGGCGATCCCGTCTTGCCCTTCAATGAGAAGCACCCTTGCCCGGGCACCGGAGCCGGCAACTGCACCGACGAGGCCCAGCGCGCGCTCCTCAAGACACAGGCCTACTCCCACCACGCAAGCAGCTCCTGTGCCATTGGCAGCGACACCGATCCGCTTGCCGTCCTCGACTCCAAGTTCCGTGTCCGCGGCGTCCAGGGCCTGCGCGTCGTTGACGCCTCGGCGTTCCCGCGTGTGCCGGGCGCGTTCCCTGTGCTCCCGACAATCATGCTCTCGGCCAAGGCCGCCGAAGAAATTCTGGCGGACGCCAAGAAGTAGAGACGGGGGAGAGTTCCATGGCGGCCAGTCGTGTGCTGGTAAACGAAAAGTAAATAAACAATGTTTTGTCAGAATCGAAAGTGTAGATATAACTGAAACCGGGTCTCAAGTGCAAGTAATCAGTAGCTGTTTCCAAGGAGACAAAACAGACGCTGCCGACAGGTATTACAAAAAAAAAACAATAAAAAAAAACATGCTATGCCAATGCATGCTGCACACATCGTCTCTCCACAATCATGCCTCCTGCAGATCCCACAGGGTCTTGAACAGGCTGTCGCGTGCCAGTAGAGCCTTGGGCGAGTCGTACTCCATCGCCCGTCCCTCTTGCAGCACCAGTACCTTGTCGAAATCTGCCACCGTGCGCAGGCGGTGCGCCACCACAATCGCCGTCCACCCCGCAAAGTCTTCTTGGACCAGCTTGTCCACAAATGCCTCCGTCTCCCGGTCCAGACTGCTCGTGGCCTCGTCCAGCAGCAGCACCCGGCTTTTGCGCGTCAGTGCCCGGGCCAAACAAAACAACTGCCGCTGGCCCGCACTCAGCCAATCCGTGTCGAGGTCCGCGTCCAGCCCGCCCTTGTCGTCAATGATCTTCTTGAGGTTGGTCTTGTCCAGCACCGCCAGGAGTTCATCGTCGGTCGCCTTGCCCAGCGGGTCTAGGTTGTAGCGCACCGTGCCTGCCAGGAACATTGGGTCCTGCGGCAGCGCCACCAGTGACTCGCGCAGCGCGTTGAGGTTGAGCCGCCCCGTTTCGATGCCGTCGATCTCGATCTGGCCCTGCGAGGGCGAGTACAGCCGCAGCAGCAGGGAGATGAGTGTTGATTTTCCGCTGCCCGACCGCCCGCAAATGGCGACCTTCTCGCCCGGTTGGATTTCCAGATTGATGTCCTCAAGGACCACCCGGTCGCCGTACTTGGCCTCCAGATGCTGCACACTGATCGCACCTCGTGAGGGCCACTGCGGCGGCGGCATGTCCGGCCCGTCGTCTTCGCGCGGTGTATCGTTGGCAAACTCGTTGACGCGGGTAATGGCGCCCAGACTCGTCTCTAGCTGCGTCCACATCTGGATGAGCATGCTGAGTGTCATGCCGATGCCCATTACGCTGGTCAGGGCCACACCTAGCAGACCAGGGCTAATTTGGCTGCGGAGACCGACGGCCAGGCCAATGACGATGACCGCCATGGCGGCAACAATAAGATTGAGAACGAGTGAGAGCCATCGCTGAATGCAATACAGGAGGTAGTACGGCTTTTGTGATTCGTTTAACCGGCGCAGGCTCTCGTTCTCGGCATCCTTTGTCCAGCCATAAGCACGCAGTGCTGTTAAGCCCGAGAAAGACGCGATGAAGTCCGAGTAGAGCGGCGATTTGGCTTCGAGATCCAGGAGACGCATTTGGCGAGATGTTCGAAGGTAGAACTTCTGTACACAGTACAGGACAACGAGAAGGACGGGAACAATAATACCGAGGTAGCCCGATGCTACGCATGTCAGGATGATTTGAGAGACGGCACTGATGAGTTCTGTGGAGCGGTTAGTGTGTTTTGCGAAAAGACATTCGCGCAATGGAGATACGTACGGCCGTAGCACATCATAAATGAAAAAGGAAGCTGCATATCCACGAGCGTCATATCCTGGCTGAATCTGTGGGGGTGTCAGTCCGTATCTTTATGGAAACTGAGCTAGCTGCCGAGAGAACCTACCGGTTTACGATTTCACCAGCGTCGGTAGCAACAAAGTATGCTAACGGCGCGCTGAAGAAAGTCAGTACGAGTTGCCTCAATAGACCACAGAGACACCAGCAACTTACTGCATAGCGGCGACGAGAATCTTCCTGTGGAGGACTTTGGCTGAATGCGGCACAATGATAATCAGAAACGTCCAAAATTCAGCGACCATAAATAAAACGTTCAATACGCCAAAGAGGACGTAGATGCCGACGTAGTAGCCTACACGACTGTCAGGGTGCTCTTCATTTGCGGCCGTCCAAACATTGAGCCAGACCGCTAGAAGGAGAAGCGAGGTTAGTGTCTGCAGTCATTCGAATACAAGCAGCACCTCAATTGCGAGACTCACGCTGCGCTGTCCGGAAGCCAATGTCGCAGAGAGTAAAGATGGCGTACAGGGCAAACGCCGTGCCACCCAGAGACCTGAGATACGAGAACATGGCATCGGCATTCCGCTTGCCACGTGACGCGTTGTCGGACGGGACAGCATCCGGAGGACCGCCCGCACCGGGCGGCTTGCGGCCCATAGCCTTGGCCGAGGCGATGCGTTCAATAATGGCTTCCTTTTCTTTGAGTTCTATCTCAACGTCCAGGGCATCGCGGATCGCGGCGGCGTCCATAGCAGATTTCTTGAGACCCAGGGCAGCAACAAAGCCGTCACTTGAGTTGAGGTGATCGAAACTGCCCCGCTCCGTGACGCGGCCGCCTTCGTCCAGGACAATAATCTGGTCGGCATGGGGTAGGAGTTGGGCTTGATGGTTAGCACATCAGCACGCAAGGACACGGACGGGGTGAATGGACGGCCTACTATTGTGCGTGGCAAGGACAACGGATGTTCGGTTCTTCCTCAGGAGTCCTTCCGGCCCAAGCGTGGCCGTGAAGCATTTCGAATATGTGTCAGCATCAAGTCCTTTCAAGATGTCGTCGAGAATGACAATGGGCTTCCGGTTGTAAACAGCACGAGCAAGAGCCTGGTAAAATTAGCAAACTGCAACCAGATGTAGGGACAACATGTACAGTTGCATTGTACGTACCACCCGCTGTTTTTGACCACCACTCAGAGAGACACCTTTACTGCCAATGGTGGTGTCATCGCGCTTTGGGAACTGCTCAATATCCTCGACCAACTGGCAAGCATGGATGACCTGCTCATAGAACTCTTCGTTGTACGGCTCGTATGCGAGCACATTTTCTTTTATGGACCGGTTGAGCAGCCAGGCGTCCTGGTCGCAATACGCTACCTCTTCCGGAATGGTGAACTCGACGGCGCCTTTGAATTTTCGGCATTCACCAATGAGCGCCTTGAGGAGTGTCGACTTGCCGGAAGCCACGGGGCCGATAACGAGTGTCAATTCGCCCGGCATAATGTCGATGTCGACGTCTTTGAGTACCGGCGGCGCATCGGCTTTCCAGCCAAAAGTGCCCTCTCGAACCTTGATCAATGGCTGCTTGTCCTTGCTAGCCGACTTCTCTGACGCATTGTCTGCACCTAGCATGGCCGAATCGTGCGTCGTAAAGGAGCCGGAGTCTGACCGTGGCAGCAGGATGCGGTAGTCCTCGCGCTTCTCTTGCATCAAAAAGGCCTGGATGCGATCAAGACAGGCGAGAGCCGTGGCCAAGTTCGTCCACGACGATGTGATGGTCATGACCGGCGCAATGAGCACATTTAAGACGCTTAGCGCGGTAAAGGCCCGGGCGACGCCAAACTGACTGTCGCCAGACACCTTCTGCACGATGGCATAGACGGCAAACGTCACGGCCGACATAAGCAGCGACGGGGCGATACCGAGAAGGAGATTCCACACTTGGATCTTACGCATAGCAGTGGACTGGTCTATCTCGTAATCGCGGAGGCCTTGGATTTGCTGCTCGGCCTTTTCGTTGAGACCGGCGACCTTGACGCCCTTCATGGAACCGACAATATCAGACGTGATGCCGACCCGCTTCTGAATGGCCGCCATCCAGCGTCGCTGACGCGGAGGGATCATTTTGCCCAGTCGTGCGGCGATGATTCCGCAAATGAGACAGAGAATAATGGGGGCAACGCTGCTACCGCCTAGTTCGGTTCCGAGAATGCCTAGGGCGATGCCGAGTTGTACCACACTCGGGGCCAAGTCGACGATATTGAAAGTCGTGAACGTGATGCGATCGACATCAGTACTCATAAGGGATAGCGCCGCTGACGAGTTGCCAGTCTCGGCACGGATGGCCAACATGTTTTTGTAGATGATTGTTACCAGGGCGCCACGGATCTTGGCCATGGTACGGAAAGCAATGTGCATGTACCAACGAGTGGTTAACTGTCGGCATTAGAAGGCATCCAAAAGCGTTGCATGCAGAGAAAAGAGAGACAAAGGTTACAACGTACCGCAATGCCAATGTAAGTTACAGCGTAGGCACCGATGAGGCCGTACCCATAGCTCTTTGGCCGATCAGCGTTGTCGATGTAGTTGATGGCTGCGCTGACAAGGTACGGCTGGGACAGACTGAGGCCCATCAAGCCGACGCGGGGAACAAATGCCATGGCTAGCTCTGGTGTGAATGTTCTGAATGTCGCATATGTCAAACAGTGTTTGCGCTTGTAGTTTGCTACGTTGTGTAAGTGGATGTCGGCTAACGATGGAACGTGAGTGCAAATGGTACGGGGATACAGCAGAATGCCCTACCTTTCAGCCAATGGCTTTGCAGACGGTCATATAGAGTCTGGCCACGAAGCCCGTTGTCAACCGGATAGAGGTCGTCCATGGTCAGATTGCGCTTGTATCCCTCAAAAAAGAGAGGGTTCAGCCACGTGAATAATGTATCACCAAAGACGCCCTGTATCTCCTCGGGCGAGATCTTGTCGTCGGCCAGGGTGGAGTGGCTGTACTTGTGTATGGACTCAACAAACATCAGAAGCACCTTGAGGCCAAATGCGGCCGAAAAGATGGGTGCCACAGTGGCGTTGTCTGGCAGCATCCATTGTGTGCGGATGCGTGGCAAGTCGCAAAAGATGGAAATGAAGAGGAAACTCTGGATAAGGTAGGACGGACGGACGGAGCGCACATGCTCCAGATCGGAGAGTACTGTCAGCGCAACAGTTGTGCACAAGCTCACGACGCTCGATGCAAGAGTGGTGTGTGTATGGAAGCCCCTGTTGGTGCCGAGGAGAACCGCAATGCCTAGCTGAACACCTAGCAAGGCAACGAAGAGAAGCTTGGTCGTGTTAGTGGTACACCCCAAAAGCATGTGGAGAGTGCACAATAGCCAAAGAGAATTGCTTACCAGCTTGAGGGCCAGCAAGAGCGGCCAGCGGACAAGGGCATTGCGCTTGAGAAGATAATAGATTCGCACAATGGCTAATAGTAAGGCAATGGAGCAGGGTGCAATCGACAGAATGCAGTCCTCAAACGTCAGTGTGAAGTCGAAGCTATAGCAGTCCGGCTCAGGTGTCAAGACGGGGCCAAAGCTCCCGTCGTTTGCACAACGGACCATGACCGACGGAGGAGCTTGTTGTGGAGGGAAACCTTTGCCTCCTGTCCGCCCAGTGAATTGCCCTTGTGATTGCGGTAGGCTCCAAGCTCCAAGTTTGTCGGATTGGTAAGTCGCTGATATTGGATACCTTCTAGAAACAATGGATGCTTCAAATAAATTGGGAAGATTGCCAACGATTGGAAGAAACAACAAATAAGAAAACAGAATAGAGAGGGGGTAGAGGGAGTACAATGTAGAGAAATCGGGGTTGGACGGGTGACACGATCTATATGAAGTGGTTGCAACGTATATCAGAGGTTAGGAGGAGACTGCAAATCTAGAGAAAGGCACATCTGTCTCAACTGTCTCAAAAGCGAGATGCGAAAGCTCTCGAAACGATTGAAGGGTGCAATATGGGACGGGCTCGGGGTAAGGTTAAGATCGACGGCCGACGGGACTCAAACGGCCGATACCATAAAATACAAGTCGAGGTCCAGATGCAAAGTATGGGTAGACGAACTGGGGATAAGACAGGTGACGGTGCAGGCTGGAGATCTGAGAGATGTGTTGATGCGAAATGGCGCTGCCGAGCCGACGATAAATACTGCATGCACCCTTGGATTCAGCTAGTTTTGCCTTCTCCCAAGGTCCTGCGGATGTCTACCGAGCCCTGTTTCTTCGGCGTCGTCCCTTGTCTGTCTGGTTCGGGTATGTTTAAAATCCGTGGGTGTGTGCTTTGTTCTCAGGATGTTTTGCGCGGCTCAATGAGCGGTGGGTGTGATCGGACCGTGGATGATCGGAGCAAGCTACGACACATGCAGTTCTGCCGAGAAGCATTGTCGTCTCGCAAGGAAAATGTGGACTCCGTCAACAAGAGTGCGCGCGTACGAAGGGGTGATGCGTGGTGTGCGTGAGAGGATACATTTAAATGCCATTGTGTTAAAATAAGTTGAGATGGCGGAGAGTCATACGCGAAAACTCGACAGGTGGCAAGCAAAACGCGATGCCGAAACGACACAGTCGAAGTAGGTACGACCCAAAGACATTTGGTTGACCAGGCTGGCAGGAGCATGGAACGGATTACGGCATACCGTTTCTACTACCTCATACCGATACGGCAGGTGTGCGACCACGGACAGTTGAAATAACCCTCTGCCCCCAACGTCGGGGTCCGACTATTACCGTTTCCCGACAGGCAGGGAAGGGGCGATCAAGGATGGGCTGGACTAACAGGAACACAGCTAGACGGGAAGGCAGCGAATATTGTAATACGAGTTTAACGACCATGTGGAGGGCAACGTCTCTTTCCTGTTTTGTACTCATGTCGCGAACGTCATGAGAGTTATCTGGAATGGCAAGAACGTCCTTTAGACGTCACCTCAACTCCTTTCTCCTTCCCTTTTATCACACAACAATGATAATCAGAGATTTAATTTCGTATCGCTGACTACCCCCCTGCGAACAAGAAACATTTCATTGACAAAATGATCCGCCTGTGCCGCATAGTAAGCCGTCGCTCGACCGCTGGTAAGATACAATTGCCGACATAAAGGAAAACATACGCACCGGCGTCGTCGACAAGACACGGGACGAGAGCAGAGTGCAGAAATAAGCAATGGGCTACGAGACGTCTCCTCAGAAACTTCGACCAAAGGCTGCCCAACCACATGTCCTATTCATCGTTGGAAGGCTCAAGGTGATGGCGAAGGCGGGAGCCCAAGCGTCGTTGTGGAGAGGGCGAATGGTCTGGAAACACTGGAAGCCTGGCCAGGGACGATCATGACGGGAGAAAACTAACGGTGTGAGCACTGTAAAATCGTCTCTCCGTTTCATTTCGTCCGCAGCTGGTCTGCGATATGGCAAAAACCTTACAAAGCATGACCATACGCCACACTCCATTCCCGCAATGCGGCTCTCGGAACGTCCTGTCTCATCTCTATTCTTAAGATTGCCAAAGAAGAGCCTCTTTGGAACGTCATACCAAATATGATCCTATTGCTTTAGCCGAAGAAACACGGAGGCACCAAAGAAGACGACTAGAATACATCAACTTCACTTCGATCCCCCGTTTCTGGGTTAGGCTGTCGTCGAAGTGCGTGCGTTTTTAGGCACCAGCCGCCACGGACATAAAGGACTTTGGCGGTACGTGGCCACCCTCTGCGATACCTGTAGCAGCTCTGGGACAGTGCGCTGAACAGAATAACTGTGTTGCATCACCAGCCGCTTTAGTCATTCGCACATCTGCATCTGGAGTTGGCACCAATACCTTTCAGTCTTTACGAGCGGTAGCCTGCAAAATAAATTGTAGCTGTGCCGCGACCGACGATGCTGGGTCAAGCCCGCCACGTCCGTCTTTGCACGATATCCTCACGCTTCCTCCGACCATTCAATGAAAATTGTTTGCTGCACATCATCCCGTCCGATGAGCAGGCGATGCGGTATCTTTTTTTTTAATTCTCCGGCTCACTCGTCCCTGCCGCCCCCAGCTTTGTCTGCGTGACATCGTCCACACAGCAAGACAAGATTGTGCCGCGTTTCTGGGCGGTTCTTCTAACGATCCTCCCGTCCTTTATCTTGTTGAAATCGACACAGTATGTTGCCGAACAGGCCCCGGTGCCGGGATCCAGCAATGGCTGCCAATTAGAAGCACACCGTCAGTCTCAGCTACGATCATGTCGGAACTTTGAAACACCGACGAGGTTTGCTATTGCCAAACAGTATCTTGAGATTCTGACTGTGAAAAGTTTGTGGGTAATTGTTGAGTTCAGAGCGTTGTCTATTCCGTTTGCCAGATCCTAAGGATTGTGATTTTTTGGGTCGTGTAAGTCATTCACGACGCAACAAACACAGGGGCATTACCCTGCAACAGCAAAACACAGGCTAAATGCCATCATATGCCGCCCTGACAATGTCTGTCTATGCGGACCTTTCTGATTTTAACGCTTCCAAGGGACAGGTTGACGTTGAGATACTTGGGATCGAGATTAATTGACAAAATTAAACTACGTGCATGTAGAAGTAACTGTTGTTTAGGAAAACAAGTCGTATGCCTGCAGAAATGGGACAGAACAGAGTGCTCACGGCAACATGACCAAGAAGCTTTTGTTTGTTCTCTTTCCCATAGTATATAGTGCGTCCCAATTAGTTTCGTTTACACCCTGCAGATGTTGGGTGGGCATTGAGTGTAAACAAGACAAAGAAAATTGCCGTACCAACACAGCTCGTAGAATAAAACTGTCCAAAAACGTTGCAGAGACAGGTTTCTGGAAACGCAACTGCATGGCTTAGCCCGATCCGGATGCATTTTGGGCTTCATCCTACCGCACATGTTGGGGTCTTCAGTCCTCGCAGTAAAAGCACTCGCTTTTTTAATGCTCTTGAGAGGCATATTTATTTATTTCTCCCTTAATTCAGAAACAAACATTTAAATAAAATAAAAACGAGAAGGGCATAAGACATGAACACTATTCTACGTGTCGCAAAAGCGATGACCACCGTTGCAGTCCCTGGTTGAAATATGATCACATCGACAAACTTGTCGACTGCACCAACCGACACTGTCCCAAACGCATGCAGAATACAATTATCCAAGATGGATAGACGTTGAAAGAACCAATTGCCACTCCCATTTGGGACAAACGGCCGGAAAGGGATTGGATTATGAGGCGTATTTTTGCTTTCTTCGCGCTTGCCTTTTGCAGCTCAGTTCGTGCGATCGCACCTTCCCCGGAAACGTTTGTTGCCACAACATCTCTCCCTTGTTAACCTTTCGTGACTTTCCTTTCTCATAAATGATGTGAGAGTCGACCGCAGCACCTCTTCGAGCTTCAACAATTTTGCGAAACTGCTCACATTTAAACTCATCTTTGCACGGTCGACTCATCTTCCCTTCACGCACACCTAGTGTATACCAAACCAGCTGTCTCGACGCTTCTCGTTAAATTCATAGAATACCAACTACTAAGCATTATCAACAAGCACCAAGACTGCAATAGCCTCTTAGCCTGCCGCAGCACGCTTAGCACCGGACGATAAACATGGTGCAGACCAGACGTCAAGCCGCCGCCGCTGCCGCCGCCGCCGCCGCAGCGGCAGTAGCGGCAGCGGCAGCAGCGGCACAACAGCCACCCCAAGTCCAGCCGCAGCCGCAGCCACAGCCATATGCCGCAGGAGCACCGGCACTGATACTGGGTGCACCTGGTGCAGGACCTCCGGCGCCTGCCCAAGGACCACAAGGAGGGCCAGGAGGGCCAGGCGGACCAGCACCTGGCGGAGCTCACCAAGTACAACAAGGCCAGCCACAGCAAGTTCAAGTACTGCGTCCGCCCGGGGGAGTAGTACCGGCACCCGCACCCGCACCACCACCGGCACCGGTACCGCCTCCACACCAAAAATTACTGCCTGCCGCTCAGTATGTGATTCAGTGGAAGAAGAGTAACAAAAATCGCCTGAAATGCGTACCACCGCCACCTCTTGCCGAGCTCATGACTCTATTTGTGGATCTCATCAACATTCTGGACACACAAAATATATGGAAGAAAGAGAACTTCCCTGACAACACCACCGTCGGCGTACTCGATAACCTGAATCTTTTGAAATCCGAGTTCCACAGCGCTTCTACCGCACCACACAGAAAGGGCAAGGGCGCACGACAGCGGAAGATGGAAAATTTTCAGAAAAAGCTGCCCGCGCAAGACCAAGCCGTCTTATCGAAAGCTGAACATGCCGTGGCGAGTTTTGTATTGCTCTTGGAGAATGCGGCGGCGGCAGTACCAGGTCCGGTACATGTTCCGGTACCAGTGGTAGCACAGCCCGCGGTGGTAGCACAGCCCGCGGTGGCTCCTCAGCAAGCTCCTCCCGGTGGCGGAGCGGGTCTTGCAGTTGTCGCGGACAATGATTCCGTACGGAGGTGGCGGTCATCCCCAGCTGGATTCGGACTTTCCGCACCAGCAGCGCCCGGAAATCAAGGACCGCCGGTGATCGCGCAAATGTCCCTACTTCCGCAAGGTGCACAACCACAGCAACAAGGACCGCAAGCACAGCAACAGGGCCCGCAAGCACAGCAGCAAGGACCGGGGCAGCAAGGATCACAACTATTGGCCAGGTTTATCGCAAACCATTTGCGACAAAAGTACAACAATCTCACCAGTGCTGAAAAGAGGCGTCGAAGCTTGGCAGTGTATTTCAGGAAATACTACGCAGAGGGTTCTTTCGCCAATTTTCGTTCTGCTGATCACGTTGCTGCCATCGCCCTGTGTAAAGTTCCCAAGCCCGGAGTGTGGCCTGGACTCAGCAACGGCTTGACGGAGAGCCGGTGGAACAAATGCCAAAAAAATCGACAGTATGTGTCGGAGGAGCCATCGGTTCTTATTTGGCCTCGAGCACACTATAATGTGGACGGAGACTTTTACCCTCCTGGCGACCGGAGGCAAAAAGCACAAAGTCGGGTACCATTTCTACGGATGGGCATTCACAACAGAAGGGCCGTGCTGCCACCAGAACTTCCAACTCTAGACATGAAAAAGAAGATGAATGGCATCTCAAGACTTCTAAACGAAACCGGGCTGCGTTTCCAGAAGGTCCTTGGACAAGGTGGATTCGGTGTCACGGCACTTTATCAAGTCAGAAGACGGGCGTCGCGGGTCCAAAAGCCGATTCAATTTGTGGTCAAGGCCGTGCTGGACGATGAAACGAGCCTCTCCGAAGAGAAGGAGCATTTGAAGGTACGTATGTCCATTCCGGCCACGACATGGACAGGCAACAAGGTTAACCTATGTACAGCGATTTCAAGGATGTCGGCATGTTGTCCAAATTTACCATACACACAAGATCTCAGCCGATCTTGTACAGAGGAATCTATACAAGAAGACACAGCGGCGTATCGTGCATTTTAAACTCGACCGCCTGGACACAGCCGATGACATCATGTTTACCGAGTTCATGAACCATGGAAGTCTGGACGACTACATTTCACGCATACGCACGACGGGGATGATACTTCCAGCACGTGGTCAATGGCGGATACTGAGCTGCCGTGCGTTCTTACAATGATTTTTTGTATCGTCGTACCCCTTCTTCGGACGTATTTTAACTAACTACGAATAGTGGCCCATCAACTTATTGCGTTAAAGTACCCCCGGAACATTATTCGGCCTGATGCTATTCCGAGTACAGCCCCTACTTACGACAACGCGCTGGCCCACAAAATAGACACCGAAAGGATACCGCGGGATCTCGATGACAGCGATGCCGTTGTTCATTTTGATATCGACCCGAATAACAGTACGTCGCCACCCCGTTTCGCTGCGTTGGCCATGCCGCGTCCGTGCATGTACGGACCACCGGAAATTGAAGCAGCCTATTAACTCTATACAAGTTCTTTTGGGCGGGAATGACGACAAGCACAAAAATTTCCCGATATTCAAGGTGTGTTCTGCTACACTGTAGGAGACATTGTTTGGACCTTCTTGTGGGCTATACACTGACCAGCCATTCCTCTTTTCTAGGTTTCTGACATGGGTTTAGCCCGTACTGTAAGGGAAATCAAATCTACGTAGGTTGTCGCCGAGACCTTTGTTTACTTTCCGTATAAGCGCTGCCAATGCCATTGTTATTGCGGCCGTTATTGACTGCTCTTCGCACATCACATAGGTCAAACGACGAGATGCAAAAAATGCGCCGCGCAGGAAAGCGGTCTTACCTAGGACCTGTATGTCGGACATGGGATTATTACTCTCCTCTGCACAGATATATGTGCATCAAATACCTGACCAGAAGCACGTTTTACAGGAACAATTTTCCGATGAATGGGACTACTACCCCGACGGTGTCCATACAACCGGCGACGAAGGGAATTGGACGGCCGGTAACTACGGTAGTGGCATGAATGTCTATCAGATGGGCCAGGTAAGTGTCTTACGGTACATCTTCGCATCGAAAGATTGAACATTGGTCTTACCATAATTTAGGCCATGGTCAGCCTTATCTCTCTAGAACCGCCATTGCATCCGCCTGTTCCAGTTTTGTACTGCGTTAAAAGAAGGACACGCCCGCATTCACCCCTACAAGATATCGATCACGACAACACCGCAAAAGCCGTCCACAACGTGTACTTGGCTTTAAGAAACGCCCTGGTCCCAGATTCGACGGCCAACGACAGAGCAGCGGCCTTTGCCTTAGTCCCTCGTTCCGATAAGCTTGAAGCCCAACGGCTGAAACCCGAGGTGGGAATTGATATCATGCCTTACGACAAAACCCTAAAATATGGGTGGATGTGGACGTACGCCACGTTGTTGGCTTACAATGGCACCGCTCAGCATCCAAACTCGAAAACCAAGGGCGTTCTTGATGAAGATCTGATTGACTGTGTCTGCATGATGATGAGGCATCGGCCAGCGGACCGGATTGAGCTAGCAGAACTCCGGACGATTGCAAAGCGCAAACTAAACGAGCTGGACCAGCCACCAGACGAGCCGTACAAGGTCGATAGCCTCCAAAGCCGCGACCAGGACCAGTTCACGGACGAGGCTCTCCGGAATTTGCACAACATTCTGACTGGGGGCGTTCCCGATTTCACTTATGGACGCATCTCTCGAGCGAACGTCATTCCATTCCCTGAAGCCGAAGTTGTTGACGGCGATGGGAACATGCTGCCCGATCCTCTTTATCAGGAGGACCGCCACTATGTTCGTGCGGTACGTGGCGACCGTCTAGACACGGCCGAGAGCAATAGAACAAGCAAGTGGAAAACGGACCACCTAAGACGCCTGACTCGTTTACCACCGCCGCCACATTCGCAGACACCTTTGCCGTCGGCATCATAAGTTTGACACTGACAGAGGCCATCCGTCCCCCGGGCCATAGATTCATAGATATCCATGTTAGTGTTAGTTTCAGCTAGAAATTTCCAAATGATTTGGGATTTATTGTTTATTTTTATATCATGGAAACACAGCTGAGGATATGTACAATAGACGGAAGAACAGTAAATCAAATTTCAGTATTCTAACCAAAGTAAAGAGGAAAAGAAGTAAAGGAGGAATGAACTAAGATAAACCTGCTGGACAAGTATGGTAGAATCAGTACTTTTTTAGTTGTTCTTGCCCTTGCCGTTGGCCTTGCCCTTGCCCTTGCCCTTGTTAGCTGCGGCAGCCGTGGCCTGTGCCTGACCGTTGCCGGCAGCGTTGTTGGCGGCACCAGCGGCCGTGGCCGTGGCCGCCGCCTCGGACGCCTTAAACTGGGCGTCAATCGACGAAAAAATGGCACCCGTCGTCACAGCACCAACTGTTTTGATTCATTTTGTTAGCCGACCCTCCTTTTTCTTTTTTTCATAGTGCCATAAATGGAGGAATACGTACGATCACCAGCTGCCACCAGGGCAGCAGCCTCGGCGGCCGCGTCGGCGGCCTTGATACCACCAGCGCCGTTGTTGGCGGCGGCGTTGACGCTGGCCTGGGCATTGGCGGCGGTCTGGGCGGCGATGCCCTTGGCGGCGTTTCTCTTGGCAGCATTGGCCTTGGCCGCTTTGCCCTTGCCCTTGGCCTTGCCCTTGCCCTTTCCTTTGCCCTTGGCGGCATTTGCGTTGGCACCGGCTGCGGCTGCGGCTGTGGCCTGCGCGTTGGCAGCACCAGTGTTGACCGCAGCAGCAGCAGCAGTGGCCGTGGCAGCGGCTTCCGAGGCCTTGAACTGGGCGTCGATCGAGGAGAAGATGGCGCCGGTCGTGGCGGCTCCGACTTGTTTTTGTTAGCGAGAGCTACAGCGTCAAGACAAGAATCAATGCATTGTTACAGTTGCAGGCGAAGACATACGATCACCAGCAGCTACGAGGGCAGCAGCCTCGGCTGCCGCGTCGGCAGCCTTGATGCCGCCAGAGCCGTTGTTGGCCGCAGCATTGACGCTCTCCTGAGCAGCGGCGTTCTGGGCAGCACTGGCTCCATTGTTGTTGTTGTCGTTCTTGTTGCCCTTGGGAGCAGCGGCCACGAGCGAGGCACTGGCGCTGAGGAGAACAACGAGGGTGTTGATGTACTTCATGGTGGCGATGGCAGTGAAAGATGGTCCAAAGTTAAAAAAAAGTGAATAAAAAAGAACGTAAAGACAAGATGCAAACGATGGTCGACCGGCGAGAAGAAACGAAGTAATCGAGCACAGCTAGAACATTTGTTCGTCAGTGATAACCGTCATGATATCTATCGATTGCCCTTGGCGAACTCACCTCGAAGAAGAGAACAAAACTGCACGTAAAATGGAACTATGAATGACGATGAATCAATACGAAGCCAAGACAAGAGAAGAGAACGAAGGGGAAAGATAAGATCAGAAGGGCAACATGGAACGTGGTGAGCCGCTGTTCAAATAACCTTGGCGGCGATGTGAGAGATGGCTACCTGCACGTCTGCTTTGCTCTTGCTTGAACACAGTAGACTCTGTGGATTTACCAGCCAGCACGTTCGTCTATTCATGCCTCTTACCCTCCCTTTTGCACCGCCCGTAGATCGCTGGTTTTGAGATTTCTTGTTACAGACGACGTTACGGTGTGCGTATGGGATGGATCGTGTTGTAGAAAAAAACTACAATAATACGCGATATTGAAGGCCGGTTGCGCAGTCATATGTGTATAACAAGGATGCCTCTCTGGCTGCCGGTCTCTTGTGTTTGATCTGCAGCAGCAGCAGGGCATGCAAGGCCAGGGCTAAGGACAACTCAAACAAAGGCCGGGACAGGTACCGACGCTTTGACTTTGGTTCACGTTTTCCGTTATTTGGGATTTTAAGGCGTATTAAGCATAGTTTCTCTTTGCCATTACTTCTCGACTGAACTTGATCCAACTCAAATGCATCCTAGTCAACACTGTCACAGATAAAACAAGACGATTGCAGACATGCGCCGTTCCAGAGCCTTGCAAACTTGCAGTACTGTAACAATCCAAGGTTCTTCCCCGATAGGCGTTCGTTGAAACCCATAAAATAAAGTCGGCCAAGACTTGTACGAACCAAGAAGCCAAGATTGACATTGGCTTCCCGTGGATGTGTGGCCGGACGACGGTCGAGGGATTTCGTCTGTCCACGCAGAGCACTTTTCAAGAACAGGAAGTGCCAACCGGGCACTTTGAAACGGTCTTGCCAAGAGATTTGTTTGGAGATTTGCTTTATTGCCATATTCCGTCTTCCTGCTTTTGTTGTCTTTTGTGATGGCCCTTTCCCCCCCTTTTTTCCTTCTTTTTTTTGCCCCGTCTCGTCGGCCCATCTGGATCCCAAAGCTTGGCACAAACTTTGTTTCACACCCCTGTTTGCGGCTGCAACAACAGCCACGGGAGAAAAACGTATATGAGCATACATGCTCATGGCATACATGGCGTATTCGTGGTTTCCATTTCCCGGATTGCACGTTTGTGTATTCGATGTCGACATCTCACGAATCGTTGCTTGAAGCCAAGATTTTTTATAACAGAGCTCGCTCAGAGCTTGCTTGTACCATAATGCAGCTTGAGCCGAATCGACTCATTCAACTGTCGTGAATACAGCCAACTACAGCTTTCATTGTCTCTCCTTTTGCTCACACACCACTCTTTTTTGCTTTCCGCCTTCTCCTTCTCGTCATCGTAGTTACCGTCCACCTCGTCGACTACCTTTTGATAGACTCGCCACGAATCACGACTCACGAATCACGCTGCGCAAGAAGACAATGGGCTCCGGCGGGAACATGTGCAGTCCCTCCTCGAGACAGGCGTTCATGCAGGGCAGCTGCCCATGGCGGCAATGGTGATCTGGTCGTCCGATCTGAAGGCAAAGCGGATCTCGTTCGTACATCCCATCTACTAAATTCAAACGACCACTCCGGAACGGCAGTCCTGCTATTATACACGTCTACGCCCGGACATCACGGAATTATGGCAGCGTCAGAGTGGCCCTGTCTCTGTGTAAGTCGGCCGGACCAGCGGCGCTCCTCCGACAATCCGGTATGCCTTTGCATCCATTGATCCCACGGGAAGCAGGAACTAGGGAAGGGAATAAATATCAAAGTTAATCGATGCAGCAAGAATAGACGATATGTCAAAGATAGGCGCGTTTGTTCCGTTTCTCAGCACTTCGTCTTCAGGAAAACAACAGCTGGTCGCTCTGGGGCGGAACGAACAAATAAAGTCGAAGTCTTCGCGGCCTCGCCGTAACCCCGGAGCTGTAATTAAAGGAGAGTTGATTCATACAAGGACAATGTGCATCGCAGGATGCTAAGAAAGCCTGCGTCAACGTAAACTGTTCCAGTAACTCTCAATGCATCCTTCAACCGCTGCTAGGGTTGCGGTGGGCGGTGGGCGCCCGCCATAGACAGCCATACTCCAGTTACACCCTTCTAAAGGGCAGTGGCGCTCTACCGATTCTAGACCCGTGACGGTGGGTAGCCGAAAGGCCGCCTGATCTGTGGACGACGACATTGTCGAGCCGCAATCGGGACGCCAATCCTCGGGGCCCGCAAAACACTAGTCGCACCTCCCCCGCCTGTTCCATCACCATTCCTTCCCCGTTTGTCAAATTGTTTCGTGCTTGTCCCCGTGATAATTTTTTTTTTTTTTTTTCGAATTATTTTTCAAAAGCAAAACATCCGTCTGCAACCCCTTTTCCTCTCGCCACAACGCTCGCCCGCGCCACAACATCGCCAGACAGTCATTTTCCGTCACCACATCTCGCACCCAACGCCAGCAACGAGTCTGCCGTGCCGAGCACACTCTCGGTCAGACTGCGGCACTCCCGCAACCCCAACACGTCCCGCGACCGCCGATTGTCAAACTGGTAGACATCCGCCGGCAGGTCATCAGGCGTCTCCTCTGCGGATGGGAGACGAGCGGCAGCCATGGCGGCCTTCTCGCCGCCCCCCTGCATCCAGCCTTCTCGCACAATGTTCGCCAGCTGCCCATTGCTAAAGTGCCCACCAACGACATAGAAGCGCTGTCCACCGGCGCTGGGGACTTGTATTGCGCGCACATGCGCCAGCGCCACATCGCGGACGTCCACCCACGTGAAGACGGGGCGCGTGGGCGGCACCTGGGCAGCTCCGTTCCCGTGGGCCGTCTTCCACTGCCCCAGCACACAATCCCGGATCCGCTGGTTGGACGCATTGACGGCGTCCCAGCTGGCGAGCCATCGCTGCACCGGCCCAAATGTGTATGTGCAGTTGATCACGGCAAGATCAAACGACGTCGCCCGGCTGCCGCCGCCGCCGGTCGTTTTGGTCTCCGTCGCCGTCTCCACGTCGTCGCTTCCATTGACCAGCGCCCATGCTGCCCGCTCGGCAAACACTTTGCTTGCCTCGTACGCATTGTGCGGAAGCTGTGCTTCCGCCCATGTCATTGGTCGCCAGCAGGACTCGTCATACACAGCAGCATGGTGCGCAGGGTTGAGCATCGCGGCCGACGACGAAGTCAGCACCACGCGACGCACCGACGGCGCCAGCGTCTGGACGGACCGCAGGAGACCGGTCGTTCCGCGCAGGGCTGGGTCCAAGAGGTCCCGCACGGGATCTTCGACGCGCAGCTGGTACGGCGAGGCAGTGTGGATGACAAAGTCGAACAGGCTGCTTTGGAGGACGTTGTCGAAGGCACCCTCCTTGGCAACGTCGTCAACGAGAGAAAACGACACAAGGTGCCTTCGTGCGTCGGGAAGTGACGCCAGCACCGCTTTTCCCTTGCCGGCTGTGCGGACCGTTATCATGACGGCGTATCCATGGTCCAAGAGGATATCTAGGACATGCGAGGCAATGAAGCCCGAGCCACCTGCAAGGTCAGTGACGGGTGGGCCCAGCCGTGACAGAGGGTCTGCGTACCTGTGAGAAGAACGTTGCCTTTGTTGGTCATCGTCCTGTTGGTGTGAGACTTGATTTTGTTCAAATTAGCACAATCAAGTGGTTGCAAAATACTGAACAAGGACCTTGAAAAGGGCAAGTCGCTCTACGGAAGCAGACGACACATTGGCGTCTGAGATGCCATTTATTTTGCGACGATGAACTGCTGAGAATCGGATGAAGAAACGCGGCGGAGCATGTTCCCAGGGTCTCACAAACTCTCACACATACGCAACCCGACTCCAATCCGGACGTCCAGTGGCGCCCGTCCGACGACTCTACCGTCTTTGTTTCAGATGAGAGCAGTCGGCAAACAACCCCGCGAGTTGGTACACATACAAAGCCCCGCAATGCTTGCTGTACAACACACAATGGTTTTCGTTGCAAACGTGCTCGGATTTTGCCGGCGATCGTCACCTTGTTCTGGTTCGTGCATAAATACGAGTGGAAACAATATCATCAAGTTCTTCAAGCTGACGTCCCGCCTTGTTGGACTCCGTTTGCTTCAACGCAACGACGCTCCCTGTCACAATGACCATCCAGACTTCACCCATTCATGTTGCCATCGTCGGCGGCGGCATCACGGGCCTCGTTCTAGCCATCGGCCTGCGCGCTCGTGGCATTTCCCACACCCTCTACGAACGTGCTGCCGGCTTTTCCGAGTATGGCGCGGGCATCGGATTCAGCCCCAACGCTGAGGTCGCTATGACCCTGATCGACCCCCAGTTGCACGCTGTCTTCAAGCAAGCCGTCACGCCCAACGGACTAGACTACTTTCAATGGATCGACGGCTTCACAACAGACGATCAAATCTTCCAGTTGTACCTGGGCAAAGACGGCTTTCAGGGCGGGCGGCGGTCGGAGATCCTGGGCGCCTGGGCAGCTCTTGTCGAGCCGGCCAACGTTCAGTTTGGGAAAGAGGTGGTTGCAGTCATCGACCCAAAGAATGGTCCTGTCAGCCTGTCCTTTGCCGACGGCACCACAGCCACGGCCGATGTCGTCATTGGTGCGGACGGCGTTTGGTCGCGCATGCGTACTCTGCTGTTTGGTCCGGAGTTTCGCGCCTCCTACACGCACAAGTACTGCTTCCGCGCCGTCGTCCCCATGGACGGACCTGGCGGCGCGGTTGCCGCCTTGGGTCAGGCCCGCGCCTCGTCTCGGTACATGTATAACGGCCCCGGCGCTCACGCCATTACCTACCCGGTAGCCAAGGGTGCCATGCTCAACGTCTTGGTCGTCATTGGTGATGACAAGCCGTGGGGTGATGCTACACGGGCAAGCGGCAGCAACGACGAACAGAAAGTGTCTGCCGATACAGGCGTCGCCAACCGCCAGACCACTGGAAAAGGCCGTCGCGCTGACGCCGAGGCCGTGTTTGCCGGCTGGCAGTCCACACCTCGCGCCGTCGTCGGCCTTCTTCCCGAAGCACCCGACCGCTGGTCCATCTTTGACATGCTCGAGCATCCCGTGCCCACGTACAATCGTGGCCGTGTGGCCCTCGCCGGCGATGCCGCCCATGCTGCCGGCCCACACCTGGGCTCGGGTGCCGGGTTCGGTATCGAGGACGCTCTGGCCTTGTCGACTGTGCTGGCGGAAGTGAACAATCCTGCCATGGTAGACAGTGCCCTGTCCGCCTACAGCAAGGTCCGCTACGAACGCACGCAGTGGCTGGTCCGCGCCACCCGCGAGGCCGTCGATCTGTTCCAGTGGGCGGGTCCCGGAGCACAACCGGGCGCGGATCCCAAACATGGCCAGGACCCGGCCGTCTTTGGTCCTGAAATTACATGGCGCTTCCACACGATATGGAAGTACGATTTGGAACGGATGCAGGCCGAGGTTCGGGCCCTGTATGAAGCAGCTCTGGGGGCCAGGTAGTGACAGAGGTGGCAATAGCTCCTGGGTAGCTGTCAACGTCGTTACCAATGACAGACAAGCCGCCCTTGACTAGGAGTAGCCACTCACAATGTATACGTGCTTCAGTGTCGTCGACATGACAGCATGCACGTATACATCGGTGACCTCACTTCAATAATGTGTTATATAAAGTTGGTTTCTCCTCTGGCGTTCTTATCTTTTCTTTTGTTTATTTAGGACAACCACTTTTGTTCCATCAAAGTGATTGCAAGTCCTCCAATACATGCGCCTCTCTGTCTGAGTCACTCTCCCATTCGATACATTGCCAAAATGAGCGACAACTCCTTAAACTCTAGCTTTAGCTTCGACTATGTCACGGTGGCCCCCAACAAGACGGTCCTTAAGACGTCCGTCCGCAGCGATGGACCGCGGCCGTTCCCGTCCTCGTGGAGCAGCTCGACGCCCACCTGGGGAAACACCGTTTCCTTCCAGCTGGCGACCTCCTCGCCGCCCAGCACGAAGTCGGGGACCACCGGGCCAACCTACAAGTAGGTTGTAGAAGGTAGGCGAATTAGGCGTGAAAAGTTGTGCATTTTATTCGATGATTCAAGACGGGAAACGGAAAATCGCAAACAATTCTGAGAAAATATAAAAACATTGGATTACAGCTGAGTTAATAAAGCAATGGTTTTAAAAGACGTCATTTTTCAGTGTAACTTTCACTGTGAATCATAAACAAATAAAGAACACCAAAAGATGCAACATCACAAAAGCTAGACAATTCGACAATACGGAAATATTGTTAGATTTCGATTGTTGTCGCTGTTCATTGTGGGAATATTTACTTGCCCACGAACAAAGACCCTGTAAGTGCAGCGAAAGAGCTTCCACATTTGGATCGAGAACAAAGCGAGCGCATACAGACGCTGCTCCCATTCATGAACACCCACGACATTGCAGTTCAATGTTCAAATAGCCTCGTACAGCAGGTATATAATACAGAGCACCGCGGGCTTTCCAGTCGACTTAGTTTTCTCTTCCTCATCACTCCGATCAACAAATTTAAAACCTTAAAATAAAATAAAAAAACTCCAGCGCTCTTCAAGGAAAGGTCTCTTTCGTTGACGAGTGTTCGCCTTTGCTGTCCACTACTCAACCTCCCTGACAACTCACCTTTCGTCCACAGCAGCAATGCCGTCCAAGAGAAACCACTCCCGCCGCAGCCGGTCGCGCCGCCGTAGCCGTTCTCGCAGCCGTTCCGACACCCGCACGCGTGGGGAGCGCTTCCTCGACAGCTTGAATGCCTTCATGAAGAGCTACTCGCATGAGTACACGAATGGCTACTACACCGGACCCAAGGCGTACCAACCAGACTATCCCAACGAGCCCAAGGTGTTGTCCCGTGACGCTCCGCTTCGCCGCAAGCTCAAGGCCATCGCCTACTACAACGATGACGGCGACGGCGACGACAACGACGATGATGGCCCGCAGAGAAGCAAAGACAAGGGCAAGGGCCGGGCCCGTTCTCCAAGTCGCTCGGACCCTCGTCCCCGTTCGAGCCATGGCGGTGGCAGCTACTACGGCACTGGCTACGGCACTGGTTACGGTAACGGTTACGGCGACAGTGGTGGCCATGTGCCCCCCTTCGTGCCTGGCCCGCCCCTTTCCTCCGGCTATGTTCCCACGTCCGTCCTGGACTTCCAAAGCAACCATTTCCGTAAGTATCCCCCCACCCCCCAGAACAGCGGCTACGAGGCAGGGGGCCAGAGCTACCACAGCATCGATGGTGCGGCGGTATTTACGGCTGTGCACCCAGACGATGTGCCGGGTCCTTCCCGTGGCCGTTCGCGTGGCCGCGACTACACTCGCGGCCGCTATGCAAACGACTGGTACCGTTCTCCTTCGGCCGGCCCTGCGTTTGACTACGACCGGGACACGTCTCGCCATCGCTCCCGTGGCCGTTCCCACCGTCGATCCCGTCATCGGTCCCATCATCGGTCTCGTCATGGGTCGAAGCGGTCTCAACGTCCGTCGAGTATTTACTCGAACACGCCCTTTGAGCCCTTCGGCCGCAGTGCTTCCTGCGTCCCGTCGTACATTTCTGGCCGCAGCCACTCGCAGCCGCCGTCGCGCAGCCACTCCCACGGCCATACGTCTTACGGCAGTGTCTCCTATGGTGATGCCAACGTTGTCACCGCCGTACACCCAGACGACAACTACCGCTCAACCAGCCCCAGCGACGGCCTTGCTCCGTCTTCGTCGTCGCGCCACGACCGGCCGCGCCGTCCCCGTCATCGGTCCCACTCGACCCGGCACCGTCACCGTCACCGTCGTCGCCAGTCGTTGTCTGCTCACAGTCCGGTCCGGTACCGCAGCAGCTCGCGATGCCGCCGTGCATCGCCCGCGCGAGAGCGGCCTCCCGCGTACATAACGGTCCCCGAGGAGCGCTACCGCGAGCCTCGCCGGCGCCACAGCAGTCGCCACTATTCCCGCCGTAGCCGGGACGATGTGAGCCCCGGTCGCCACGGGAGCCGTTACCGTAGCCGCCATCGTCGCCATCGCCACCACTCGCCTCGTCCTCGCAGCTCGGGACGCTATGTCGAGGAACGCTACTACTCTTACAGCGCCTCCCGCAAGGGTAAAAAGGGCAGTGGTGGTTTCCGTGCCTTGGTCAAGAAGCTGTTCAAGTAAAACGGCCCACGTAGGCGTAGAAGGTGAGTGAATGGTAAGTCGTACATGCAAGATATTTGAGAGTCGGACTTACAAGTGTAATGTCGGGTTTCAAAGAGAATGAGTATTTTCCTATTTTTTGTTGATTTTTCTGAAAACACCCCATTAAAACAAGAAAAAAATTGAAAATTGAAAATTAAAAAAAATTGAAAATAGTAAAATGCGTACCACCCCATTTCCATTGAAAAAAAGGAAAGAAAGAAAGAAAGAAAGAAAGAAAACAAAAAACAGCAGCATTACGGTGGAGACAATAAAATTGATGTACATTTTACACTAAAGTGCAGTTCTCTTAATTCACGCGTAGATATTATTCCTGCGACAGTCATGTTATCAAACACGTTATTTGGACAGATACGCTCTCCAGCGGCTTCGTTGCATGTCAAACTTGTCAGCGTGGTATTCTTCTTCTTATTGTTGTCCTAGCTACTGGGAGAACGCGATCTTTGGGAAGAAATATACACAAGACCAAAACGGCTATCTAAAAATACACTGCGAAAGATCATCGCCGTTGTGTCGAGAAGCTGACAAAATGGGTGCCGAGCTCTCCAGAACGCTGTTTAGGCGGTGCCGCCGAGACCAGTAGAAGACACTTGACGAACCATCAAAGGAGGAACATCATGTCGACCAAAAAGTCCGGCATGCTGTCAGGGCTCCACCTATTTGCCCTTCTTGTCCTTTTCGCCCTTGTCCTCCGTCTTGACCACCGGCTGGGTCACAGCGGAGTTAGGGGCCGGGAGAGTCGTGCCCTTGTCCTTCTTGACGTCGTCGTGACCCATGTTGGCGGGCTGGGAGTGGTTCGTTTGTCTTGGCGTTGCTTTGCTCTTGTTGTGGTGTTTGTTGTGAGACTTCGACGTGTCGTGCCGTTGTGCTTCGTGAGATCTTGATATGCAAGGAAAATATTCTTGTAAAATAAAGCACGTCTTCTGGAGGAGACACGGCACTATTTATACTTTTTCCTGGCAGGCGAGACATACATAATGTTTTCACTTTTAGTGTGACATGACAAGTAAGCACGCCGTCTGTGAAATAGGTATACAAAGGTGGCGAGAAAGCAAACTGCTTTAGCTGGGCATTCCACTGAGCATTCTCATGAACCACGTTGGTTGCGTTGGCCAACTGTGACATAAAGGGCGTGGTCGCCGTGCTGTTTGTACACTCGTGTAGGAGTAGTGACGGGTGACCAGTGTACAAGACAACTGAGTGGCAACACAATAGCCTGCCCGCAGACCGGCTGGGTATGTTACGCGCTCTATGTTCGTAGCCACTGTTTTGTTGGCGGATCGAATGCCGTCTGTATGACCTCACATCGACCATCTACCCATCGCTTCTCGCACGTCATCGTCATCGTTCCTGACCAGCTGTCTGGCAAAACGACATGCACATTGTGTATGCGCGGTGCGGATAAGGATAGAGGGACAAGCGAAGGCATGGGATCATTGGACTCGAATAGTTCGCTGTCGAGAAAAGTCGGCGGCGATGCATTTGGCTCATCCTGCGCGTTCTTCCCTTCTAGAGTTTCGAGACGGATGACCTTCTCGGCCACGGCACTCGCAAGCTGAGAGTCCCATAGCCCTTCACGACTGGGGATCGACTTGACAAACCGCACTGCCTGCTTCCGGATACGAGGTACCCGGCAATGCAATGCTGTAAAGTAGAGCGGCGGAGTCCAACCGACGTCCGCGTTGAAGAGGCACACTATGGGCGACGTTGCAGACCCAAGCTGTTCGGCGACCTCAGGGTTGATGCTGAAATGGACATCTTGCGAGTTGTGGACGTCCTTGACTGCGCGTATAAACAAGAGGGCGTTGCGCACTATGGCCAAAAATCGCCCGGCATGTGCATCAAAGGCCAGTTCCGTATCTGGGGCAAGACATGTCGAAGCCAGAATAGAAGCCATGTCATAGTAGAGAACGAGCATCTGGTATGCAACGCGGGCAAGAAGGTCGACGTCAGGTTGAGAATAGAGGCTGACCCGCGAGGCCTGGTAGGTGGCATGCCATGCATCAAGGGCAGCAACAAGACGTGCTTGTTCAAGCGCCAAGGACCTTTTGATCTCCACATCAGAAGACGGCAACGGCAAAGGCGACGATGCTGATGACGATGATGTCGTGCCCCCATTACTTAGCAAGGAATCTGATGAATAAGTGTCGTTGTTTGGTTGCTTGTGGAGATCCTGGCTTTGTCCCTTGAGGCTGAGCACGTCGTAGACCAGTGCATCAAGACTATTTCGCGCCTGGCTGATGGACGCAAATGTGATTGGCAGTGTCAGTAGATGATGGTCCGGTGAAAAGAAATACTGCGGCACCGTGGGCAGCATGGATCTGGCATATCCATGACCAAATTGCGCTGCCAGCAAGTTCATGCGAGCAAACGCTTCCAGCAGCCACTGGTCGATGGGATCAATATTGTTTCCCGGGAAACACCTATCCCTAACCAGATGCAACGAGTTTAAGCTGGGAGTGGACAACGTTGGCGAGGTTTTCTGTTTCCCAGCGTACAGGTAGTCGAGTAGCCGCACGCCGTTCTGCAGGTGGGTGCTCCCCGTCCGAAAGTGACCGCGCATAAACTCGAGGCATGTGAAGAGCATACAGGCCACGAGCATGATCCGGATAGAAGCAATGTCTGGTGATGCACTGGATACATCCATTGTATTTCGCATCAACGGCGAAGCCGTCAAATGACGGATCGCCTTGTTGTACTGCCGAAGAGTGAACTCCTCGCTGCACGCGTCTGCCACGGCAAGCCGCTCGTTTGAACTGGTCCCCATGCCCTCGCCGCCTCCAACACGCCTATGCACAGTACTCAAGGCAAGGGCAGCGTGGAGGACAGCGGGCTCCTCAAGGCTCGCGCGAATGACGAGCACATCCCAGAAAGCCATCGAGAAGGCACCCCGTAGCTTGACCGCTGTACGCCAGCGGAACCAGTCGAGCCAGTTGCACTCCTGCGCACTGAGTGGTGCGACTGTGCCATTCAACAGTGGTGGCGGGATCGACGGCCACGGCGGAGACTGTGCGGCCTGTCGTTGGCGTTGACCCATGGCAAGCATGAGAGCGGCCGGAGAGACGGACGCTGTTGCGGCCTTGTTACCGCCACCCCAAATGCCGTATCCTTCACAAGTTCGCCCGGTTGAAACACATCGCGAGCAGGCAGGTCGCCCTTCGTCGCACTTGACCTTTCGAAGCCTGGGGTGTAAGCAATAAGAAATCAGTAATGGTAATACAGTGGGTAGCAAGAAGTCAAGTTGAGCATGGGGTTCGCTGGCTTACTTGCACGTCCGACATCCTGTCTTCACCTTGGCCCTGCGCCGTGCAGGAGCTGTGCTGGAAGGATGCGGCCGATGCTTGCCTACCGTAAGATCATCCATCGTGCCGTTGCCGTTAATAGTCGTATTTTGCACACATGCTTGCGTTGTTTTGTTCGCGGTCAATCGTGAAAGACGACAGAAATTTGGAAACCTGTGCCGGCCATACGCAGTCTATCTCCGCCGACCCGTTCGGTTTGCCTTAATGCGTGTTATTAGTATTGGTGCTAGCAGCCACTCGAGCAAGACACATTGCACAATTCTCACGCTTACCACACTATGCAGATTTGCCATTGAGCAGGTCGTGCAACGGAGAATGTTGGAACATTGGATTCCACAGATCTTTGCAGTGCATCGAGAGGCGACATTCTACACAGCTGGCCCTAACCAATGGCTAACAAAACGACCCGGGAAACGAATCAGGTGGACGGTCGGTAACATCAGCGGGCCCTGGGATACCAAGATACTCCAATGTAATCCCTAATCTGCAGTATGGTTATGTGGCCGAAAAAGATGAAGCTGAAATTGTACGCGATGTGCCTCAGGGGCTACGAGAGTGCCTTCCAAACGTTCGAATATTTCCCTCCAGACAAAGCAAGAGCCGCCGGATTACGGCAGGAGGCTACTGGCTCTTAAGTGTGCCTTCCCACTTACACCTGGCTCAGATGGTTATTCCTGCTCTTCTGAGTTGGAGGCATCAAGGGGCATGGCGACTGCTGTAGTAACGCAACGGTTGCAGGACACGTGACTGCCCATGGAGCTCCGTCTGCTAGTACATGTACCTGATTCGTGGGGAAGTGTTGACAGTCCAATGAAGCTGAGAAATAAACAGAGCGAGCCCCATAAAAAAAGCACCTCAAACTAAAAAAAAAAAAAAAAGGGAAAGAGAGGACTGCGACAGCCTACCAAACTCGCAACTGGCACCAAGGAAAGTCCGATGCAACAGCGCCATTGCTTCCTCCACTTTCTCGTCGTCTCCTCCCTCGCCTTCTGTCGGATTCTTCTGAACTCCACCCCTCGACCACCTCCACCCCAGCAGCAGCCTGCGTTTGTTGGCACTGCTCCCAACATTCACGATCTCTCGCGTTCGCCTCCAGCACGTTTCCCGTTTGCCCCAACCCGCTGTAGCCGTGTTTGGCCTCTTCTCATCGTACCGGAGGAGACTAGCCGGATGCCGCATGGCCGTCGTTGTAAACGTTTGCATCGTCACCAATCCTTTCCTTTCTAGACGTCTTCGCACCCCAGACACAAGCCAACCTCACTTGTGCCAGGAGCATCATTTTGCCTGGCGACCGCTCCTTTCCCCATTAACGCTTTATCACGCATCCTCCTCTGGTCACTCCTTTCACAGCTCTCTTGGCACAAGAAGCTCCCTCTACCGGTAAGTCAAGCTATGGGAAGCCTGTCCCAGCATTGCATCATCCCGACTTTTACCCAATGCCTGGGCTTGTCTCGCTTTCTGGCATCATTTGCGCAGTTTTTTCACCATTCGCGTTTCCTGCACCCCTTTGCACTGTGGCCCTGTATCCAATGCCAGCAGCTCGAAAAGATCGGTGTCGCTGTCGGATGGCAGCTTGTCGACACTGAGGGCCTGAGACCAACTCTGTGGGGACGACGACCTGAATCACTTGTCGTCACACTTCCCCTCGCGGTGCTTGCAGGTTCATCGTCACTTTTGCACCAGATTTCTCACGTCGTCGGACTCTGTACACTAACTCCGGCATCTTGTCCAGGAAAATCGCGCTTCTATTCCAACACCAAGTCTCACCACGGACCAATCGATGTTCCATATCACGTCGACACCCGCCTGACCACCCCATAGCTCCGACGCCTCTCCGACCATGCCGCGAACGGCCAACAAGCCGCCGCCTCAAACGGCTGGCCGGCCCAAGAACGCCCGGGCTGCTGTTGTCCCCGTGATTCCGCTGCCAATTGCCCAGAAGCAGCAGTTGCAGAGACAGCAAAAGCAGCAAGATCAGCTGCGTCTGAAGCAACAGCAGCTAGACCTTGAGAAGGAGCAGCAGGAGTTGACGAAGCAGAAGGAGATGGAGAACCAGGCGCCGGCACAGGAAGCCACGAAGGCACCCGAGGAGGATACGAGCTCACTAAATGGCGACGACAACCACAAGACCGTCGAACCTGCCGCTGTCGTGTCCACACCTGTCGAAAAGGCTTCTCAGTTGGCTTCCGCCTCGACCCCTCAGACTGTGGTTGACGCATCTGTGTCTTTGTCGTCACCTAGTGCTTCCAAGACACCGCAGTCATCGACAAATACGACCCTGGCCGACCCGACTGTGGCCCCCTTCGTTCCTACCACGACGACAGCCGACAAGCATGCGCCAGCCAGCGGACCTGTTGTGAGCGGAGCATCTCAGCCTCACATCCCTGCAGGCCCGGCTTCTGCAGGGCTGCCGCCGAATGGCCCTACGGTGCCAGAATTTGTCTTCCCTCCACACTCTCGCAGCGGCTCCGCCGCTCGGCACCGTGGACCACCGAGACACAACCCCCAGTTCCCGCCGCATCCTCAGCATCCTTTCCACCAGCAGCACCATCAACATCCCGGTTTCCACCAGCCTCACCCGAGTGCCAGCAGCATCACTTTCGGTGCTTTCCACGACTCCAACAACGTGTCGCCGGTGCCGACGGGTCACGGTCCGCTTCCGCCCCCGCCTGGTCTGATTGGTGGCCCACAGTTCGTGCCATACAATATGCCGAATATTGGGCCTGGCGAGTGGCAAGGGCCGCCTGGTGTGCCGCCTGGTGGTGATGTCAACGGATTCGCTCCTTCGTCTGCTGGCTTCAACCCCTCTACGCCCGGTAGCTTCCGCGGGTCGCACTCGCCCGACAATGTGACCGATGGACCCGCCTTTCATCACCAAGCTGGAGGCATCCCGCCGCCCGGTGGTCTGAATGGACATCTGCCTCTCCGCAACAACGACTCGATGTCGTCGATGATGTCGCCGCCGTTCTTCCCGCCTTCTGGTTTCCCCAATGCCGGCCCCGATGAACGCCAAGGCAGGCGAGACGATGCTCCGAACCGCGGCATTGACTTCCAGTTTGTTCACCATCTCCAGCAGCAGCTTCAGCACAACTTCGACAACCCGCAGACCTCAGATTGCCACCTGATCCTTCACTTACCGAAAGCAAACGCCAGCTCCAACAACGGCGCCGAATTGAACGGACCAGAGCAGCAGCACGGACCGACGACCATGTTTGCTGGCCACCGCGGTGTCCTCGCTCAGAGCCAAAGCATCGGCCACCTCCTGCGCAGCGACATTGGCACCATCCACTCGGGCCCCTTCAACCGGCCGATCCTTGCTCTGCACATGAAGATCGAAGACCCCTATATCTCTGTCGAGGCGGCCGTGCAAGCTCTTCGCAGTCTCTACGGCCACCCGCTGGCAGATACCCAGTCTCTTGACAAAGCACTGTCCAATCTGACAGCGGGCTTCATTTTCATGCTGGACCATGTCGAGAGTGTGGGTGCCGAGCAGGCCGGGCGCTTGATTGACTGGACGACGGTTGAGAAGGTGCTTGCCTATGGGCTCAACGGTGCATCCTTTCCAAACGCTGCCGACGGGAACACCAACCCGAACGGACCGGCTTATGCCCATGCCGACCTTCGCTACGGCCGTGGTGCTGGTTTGTCTGTCCGCCGCCTATTGAGCCAAGCTCTCGACTTTGTTGTTCGCAACTTCCCTACCAATTTCGTTTTCAACGCTGCTGTGGCCACGTCAACTGGTCCCCTCTCGACGCTCCTTCGATTCCCTACTGACACTACTAAGACCGTCCCCGCCACTGACGTTCCTCAAAGCACTGCTACAAAAGCGGCGAGCGATGGTACCACAGCCCATATTCGCTCAGCAGGCTCCGTCAGTCTTCCTATGCGTGGACCCAACGACTCCTCCAACTCCAAGAAGGGTGGCCCGCGGTCGCCAAAGATTGTGTTCGGTGGCTTTGCCGACGAGCTCGCCAACGTGGCCCATGGCAGCATCAACGGTGTCTTGAGCGCCGCCGACAACAGCCAGGCTGATGCCGCAACGGTCCTTTCGCGCATCCTGATCAACCTGCCTTACGACTATCTCAAGTATGTCCTCGGCCACTCTCAGCTCACAGCCGACCGAGCGTCCATCACTCGTGATATCGTCGAAGAGCGCGAGCGCAGGCGACTGCAGGCCCTGGAAGTCATCCACGCCGGTGACAATCTGAACAGCCCCGAGCAGCGTGACGCCATCTTGGGCCGTCTTCAACGTCCGACGCCGCCTCTCCACCGGGATCACCCCATTGATATCGACGTCTGGGATGTTCTCGGCTGGAAGGAGTTCTGCCATGGTGACACGGGCGAACTCGTGCGGGTCTGGGCCCATGCTGACGCATCTCGTTAGGGTGCTCGATGCCGTGTCCCCCGGATCCAGCGCCTGCGGCTGTCTGACGTGCAACGCTGTCGCTAATTCGTTCTGCAAGCGCCTGACGTGATGGAGTCTAGTTGTTTGAGCCAAATTATTTGTGTTCTAACCATTATAGTTTTCATTTTCACATTCCATTGTATCGCCACGACAAGTGTCCGTAGCGCACGGTGCTGTTTTATTCAAGCCGTTTTTTTTTTTCGTTTTTTTTTTCGTTTTTTTTTTTACTCTTTCTTCCATTTCCCCTTTCACAGCATGCGCTGCATTACCTTTAGGCGTTTGGTCTCATCATTACCCCATTTTGTTGTGTGTCTCGCGAGTTTGCTCTACGCAAAGCATAGTCTTTTTCTCGGTATTTTCGGTTTCATGTTATTTATTCCTGTATCCTTCTTACGCGGTATGGCCTACTGCTGGAAGGTCAGCACACTGCAGAGATGGTATTTTAAAAAAGGCAAAAAGTAAAGGATACTCACCGGCCGGCGAGCCAGAGACACACCTGTATTTTAGTATTTAATGAGCGACACAAGAAAAAATTCACTACACAGCGGAAGAGGAGGGACAACAGGAAGCGGGAATACAACTGGTCGTGCTGGACGACAAGTTATGGTTTGCAGAAAAGGGCGAGCAGTCCCGAAGCCGGCGGGGACTGGGGAATAAGGGCAAAGACTTGCGAGGTCTTTGTCCCATCCATTAGTTGATACCCACGAGGATATTCCATCATGTTTTACTTTGTTATTTTGTTTAATGTGAATTTTATTATTTCTACTTCAATCTCTCTCGCCATAATTCGTTTAGAGACTCCCGGTAACCAGCGGCGGATACTGTAGTAAACCAGTGGTCTTTGTACATACGACGGCGACAGACAGTTCGCGGTAAGTCGTTCACCGACGTCATGTTGAATGTGTACAACTGTAGTGCGTTGAATACCGTCGACTTGTAAAAAGGCTGCTACTAATTATCGTGTTGATATCGGCATCTAAACAGCTGCGCAAGTCAACTTATTTCATAGCGCCATGCGGATGGGAAATGAAGCTCATGCAAATGCCTGCCAGATGGTAAACCGTGGATGGCCTGTTCACAGCGTGGAGGGCAGTCGTACGTTAGCCGTCGGAGGGAGGGTCGGAACCCAGTGGGAAGTAGCCATGTCATTCGCAGGAAAACATACTGCATCCACGGATGATTATCGCGAAATGGAATGTACGCCGTTTTTTTCTTAGTGGTCCCCCTCTCTTTCTAGGGTCTTTCCAGTGATCCCGCGGAGAAAATATGGAGAAAAAGCCACCACAGCAGGGTGCCATCCGGCTTAGTTTGGTAGGAGCACCACCAAAGCTCGTGACTCTTCTTCGCAAGTTGCTTGCACGTCTAAAAGTGGACTCCTTCCCTATGGAGGCAAGGTGGCTGACCAGCCGAGGTGTTTTGCTCCCACCTCATTCTGAGGGTTGCTCCCACCTCATTCTGAGGGTTGCTCCTGCCTCTTTCTCGTCTCCCTTCTTTGAGCAGTCTTTCCATGGAGAAATGCGAGAAAGAAATAGCACGTGTAATTTGCACTAAAAGTTCCCTGGACCTATCAAAGTCCAAAGACAGCCAATCAAAAGCAAACTCTCGAGGTAAAAAGGGGGTCGCATTGCCAAGCTATGTCGTAGAACGCGTCTTTTGGGTGGTCGCTTCCCCATTTCCTCATGTCGCTATTTCGCTCCTTCCTTTGGGCCCTCCCCCACAGCAAGTCCCCCTATCGCCAGCATAATATTACACTCCCTTTGGCAGCATTCCAACACGAAACGAAAAGCGCATTGTTTCTTGGTCTTCTTTATCCCATCCCACACTCCAGCGTATCCTGTCCTTTTCTTTATTCCAACAACCCATCTCGAGTCGACAACCGGCGCAACCGACTGCGACAACCAACAGCGCCCAACTTCGCCTCAGTCGCCTGTCACGAGCTGATCTTTGCGACGACCGAACTCCACCAGCCTCCTCTTTTTCGTCCTCTTTTCGTCCTTTTTTTGCGCTTTTTATTCTCACATATCGCAATCGCATCGACGAAATACGACAGTCATTGCATTGTATCGCATTGAATGCCGACAGCGGGGCCGTAATGGTACCGTGTCTTTAGGTCTCCGCCATTGTTGAGACAGCCCGAACGCCGCCGAAACCTTCTCTAGACGACTTCTCCTCCACTTTCGCGAACATGGCGTCGTCCGCCTCTGCGGCGACGGCGCCCCGGCCTGGCGCCTCGGCCAACGAAGCCATCATTCGAAACGCCCTCCGCTATACAATCTCTGCACGCGAGTACGCTGCCCTCCACAAATACGTCCTTTCCAAGTCCAAGCTTGTGCGCCGGCGCGCGCCGACCGTCGATCAAGTGGCACGCATCATGAACGGCCCCTCGTCGCTGCCCCCGTCCAAAGCCAGTACGCCACGGCCCAGCCAAAGTGGCGGCCCTCCGAAGAGCCCGTCCAAGAAGGAAAAGCTGCCGGAGCTGACTGATCCGGACACGCCGCACGCAATTCTTGGTGCGGACGACTTTAATGCACGTGCTGTGCGCCACGCGTTGCGCGTTTTCATGGCCAGCGCTGCCGGTCTGAAGATTTACGACGCTGTCCAGCGCCGACTTTTTGGCAAACCAAGGTGCGTCGTGTTGTGCAACAGCAACGGTTCCAGTGCGGCCACTGGCGGTGTACTAACTGCTGCAGATCGAAGAAAGAGCCGCTTCACAAATCCCCCACAGTGCGCCTATCCTTGTCGCTTTCTGCTATCCTTCTACTCTACCGCCTCCTCTTCCGATTCTTTACACGACTGCGCACACACCTGCTCGACCCGGCCGCCCTGCCGTTCCGCGTACGCAATCCGCGCACAGCAGCCGCGCTTACCTCTGCCTATGCGCCCGCAGCAGGTGCCTCTTTGGCAGGTCTGGCGCTCGGTATTGCACCTGCTCCGTTCCGCATGACCCTGGCCGTTATGGCTGTTTTCCGGGCTCTGGAATTTGCGTGGAACGCTGCCGAAGACTCCGGTGCCATTTGGGGCGTCGACATGGTGCCTGTGGCGGTCCGGGCTGCTGTTGGTACTGCCACGAGCGTTGCCTCGTCCGGTGTTGATAAGCTCATTACTGCCGGCACGGCCAAAGCCAGCGGTGTCATGCTGGTGGCCCGCCCGCGTGCCCGGCCTTGGTGGTGGGGCTCGTGGATGCTGCAGCCGATTGCGTTCGGCCAGCTGCTGCATGCGGCCGTCTTTGACCGGGACTGTTTTCCCCTTCCGTATGGCAACTTTATTTTCAACCGGACCCTGCCGACGGACACCTATCTGCATGCGGCGCCCGCTGATATCCCTGCTGCGATGGCTGCGAACTGGCCCGGCCCCTATCAGGTGCTGGATGCGATGGCAGCAATGGGGCGCGCCTATTGGCCCGCCTTTTCATCGCCGGCACTCTTCCCGACCAAAGACGTCAGCCAACTCCTGGCACTGCCTGTTGCTGCATCAGGTGCCTCGGCCGCCGCATCGGCCTCTGCGGCAGCTGCCACAGCCGCCGTTGCGGCCGTCACACCGCTGACAAGCCGGGCGCACCCTCTGATCAAGTCACTGAGCTGTGCCACGTTGCACCCCAACGACCCGTCCTGCGGTCGCACATATCTCACCTACTGGCTGCGTGCGTTCCCCGCCTACGCTCGGTTCTTCCTCGTGGTCTACACGGCGCTGCAGCTGCCCCGCGCCGCCGCCGTGTACCACGCGCCTGTGCGGGCGATTCAGCAGCTGCTTGCCAAGTCGCTGCGGTCGGCGACCTTTTTGACGGGCTCGCTGTCGACGGCCTGGGCGTCCATCTGCTTCTTCCAGGCGTGGCTGCCGCGGCGCGTGCTCCCCACCCAGCGGTTCTTCCTGAGCGGGTTTATTGCCGGCTTCTGGGCCTGGGTCGAGCGCAAGCACGGCCGCGCGCTATTCCTGTACTCGGCACGCGCGAGTCTCGAAAGCGTGTGGCGCGTCGGCGTCAAGCGGCGGTGGTGGCGTCCCGCGTCGCAGGGCGCCGATGTGCTCGTGTTTGTGGCGTCGCTGGTGGTAGCAGGCGCCGTATACGAGCGCCAGGCGAGCGCGGTCCGTGAGCCGGCTTGGCGTAAGGGTGTGAGCTGGGTCCGCGGCGAAGGCTGGCGGGACTGGGCCATTGAGGAGGACGACGATGAAGAGGAGGAGTAAGTCATGGAATTGGGTTGACGAACGTGATACGTCTTTCGTTTTTATTTATTTATATTTTTTGGCTATGGCTTTTGGTTTCTTCTTTACTTCTCTTTTGGCTATTTTCACCTTTTCTCTTTTGTCTAACTTAATCATGCTGGAGATCGCCGACCGGGCGGTATGAACGAAGCACGGCCACAAAAGTTGCATGATGCTGTAAAACAGGTCTATATCAATTTGCAGAGAGTGAGACGCCCATTTTTCAAGACTGTTTTAGCAAGGACCTCGATAGCATATCCACGCACAGTGATGATTGTTTTCCGTTTGGTATGTACAAGAATGCACGTCGTCGTGGCTGTGCTTTATGATGTGTTGGATGGAAAGGAAACACCATACGTTTATTTTACGTGGGTTATTACAGAGTGACTCGTCGTAAGACGATATCAACGTTCTGCTGCGCCATGGACTACCGTGCGGAACGGCTTTCTTGGGAGAAGTGCACAAGTCGTAAGCATCTTTTTTTTTATTGACACTTCACTAATGAAGTTGTCGCCATTTATATTGCCGTCGTTAACTGGCTAGCTTGGAGCCTTAATATACTAAATTAGCTCTCAATTTGGTAAGAAATACGAGACCATCCGATATGGTGTAATGGTCAACATCCGACGCTCTCACCGTCGAGCTCGGGGTTCGATTCCCCGTATCGGAGCTATAAGCTGTTTTTTTGTTGGCTCTTTTCACCGCCCACATTTGTAAACGGTTGTCCACATCCACGAAACTATTTAACATTAATTTTATTTTGTTTACTTTATTCCTAGAGCTATTTTTTTCTACGAATAATGATAGTTAAAATGTAAATGATAAAATAAACAGTGTATACAAATATCGTTACTGTTGGGACTTAAAAACTTCGGGTAAAAAAAAAATCTTTTCATAGTTGCCAGCTACAGGGTTCGAACCTGTGAATCTCTCGATAATGGTGTGATAAGCAATTCCAACGGAAACTTAAGACCACCGCCTTAACCACTCGGCCAAACTGGCAGGATACAAATAATTTTGGCGGAGATAAGCCCTTATTAGGGCCCTTGTACTGACGACAAGCTGGCGCGCCCTCAAACATTAGCACCTCCCCCGTAAGACGCAATGGAAACACATCACAATACACTTTGACGAACTTTTCCATGAAGCGTCACGCATTGTATCACAAAACTACTTATTCAAGTAATGACTGTATCTGCCACTTACTCTAATGCATAAATAGCGCCAGAGCACCCCCTCGGAAATTGACGAGGATGTTCCCTTTTCTTAATTGCATTCGATCAAAGCATTCGCAATTCCTGCTATAAGAAACAGAATCAAAGAATCACAACTGACTCCAGTATTTTTCACAATTATGCCTCGCTCTGCAGACAAGATGTCGCCAACGACGACCTTGCTCACACCATGTACGCTCTCGGCCGCAGGTCCTTCGACCTCCGTTTCCACGACGTCTTCTCCGCCGACTGTGATTCCGGCATTCATTGCTCCCATTACCTCCTCCTGCACGTCTACCCCGACTCTACATCGGTCAAAAATCAGTAACATTCTGTCGCTGCGTGACCTATACGAGCAAAAGTAGGGGCGTGGGGCGAGGTAAGATTTCCACTTGGTTAGTAGCACGGCGATCAGGACGATGTGTTTGTGGAAAGAAAATGAGAAGAAAAACATCAAAGTGAGACATTTCTCCAAAACAAAAACAGTCCACGGAACAATTTCAATATTCAGTTTTTTTTTTTTTTTTTTTGACTAGGCAAGAATTCGAGTGGTGTAAGTGGCATACGTTACTTGTAGGCAAGCATGATTGAGGAACTTTCTGGTCGGTTTTTTTTTTTTTTTTTTGGTGAGAGACACAATAATTTTTGTTTTTAAAATTTCAAATTATTCTTTTCAGTTCATAACAGTCGGGTTAGTACATGATATTCGTTATTTTTAACAAAACATGCATTATTCATGTATTTATTTAAACACGTCACGCATGCAAACACACCAATGTTATTCGGATTGGGCCTCGCTCATAGCGGCGCATATTTCGCAAACTGTGTTTGTAACCAATAATTTCGAAGGCGCTGGGAACCTCCGCAAGAAGCCGGACCCGTATCAAGTCGCTCGGATAAAGGAGAAGACATGCTTTCGGAAGTGGTGTGACTTAGGAACACGAGGTGGACCCAAAGGTCGATGCAGATTTGTGGTCGGTTTACAGTCAGTTCGACGCCGAGTGTTTGGAGCTGACGGGCCTCTGTGGCAACCAGACCTCAAAATCGTTGCACAGTACACCTCAAACAGAGACTTTGTGAAGTGAGACCAGACCAGCATGAGGCTGAGCCTTCAAGACGCGGGAAAAGATGGAGAAAATGGTGGGTTGACAGCCCCCGCTTACATGGACGGCCTCACCCTACAGGGGGATTTAGTGGCACATTCCGGCGTTCAGGGAGGCATATTGCGTCCTATGTGGATATTAGCCCCCTGTATTGGTCGCAGGGCGATTTCCACGACATCAGATCCCGTTTCACCAGAGGCCGACTTATCACTATTCAATTATTTTACAGCTTGGCCTCAAACAGCGGTAAGTGAGTCAATGGCAACTCGCTTTGGGGGATGGCGCGACAAGAGATAAAAAACAGGAGTGAGGTGTATATATATGTTGCTTATGTGTCGTGACATGTTTCTTCTTTTCTCCGTCTCCTCATCAACCAACTCACATTTGGTCTTGATCCTCAACAGCGACCCAGTCTCCTCAGACATAAAAGAACCCAAAACGGAACCGTTCACTCTGTTTCTGTTTGTTCTTTTTATTTTTATATTTATTTTCGTTAGGACACTAGCAACATGGGGAACAAGCACAACCCTTCTCCCGCCGCGGCTCCCCTCTACCGGGGCCGCTTGATGCGCGACATCAACGAGCTCTGCAAGCCGCCCTGTTACCCCAATATCAAGCTGCACCCGCCCGTCGATGGACCTGACGGCATGATGGGCGACGCCTGTCTCCTGCTGACGACCAAGGCCTATGGGGACAAGCCGCTGCACCTCACCGTGCAGTTCCCGCACGACTTTCCGGTGGCGCCGCCGCATATCAGCATGGACACGCCAAATGTCTCGCACCCCAACGTGTTTGGCAATTACATTTGCGCGTCGATCCTCAACACAACCGAGGGGTACACGTCGGCGTACACCCTCAAGGGCATTGCGATTCAGCTGCTGTCCTTCTTCTCAAGCGACTCGGTCGAGCAGATAGGTGGCGGCGTTGTGCATCTGGGTAACTACCAGGAGCAAATGGCTGAGGTGATGGGATGGCATCATCAGCAGGATGAATGGGCGTATGCAGATGACACGCGCTACAATTTCAAGTGCGACCGGTGCTGCTACGACACAGGCGACCAGGCGTCCATGTTGAAGGCAGCGGATACGGAGCCTGCCACAGAATATATTGTCAGACGCGAAGCAGAAGCAGTCACCGACGTGGTAGAAACGTCGTCCCCGCAGGACTTGCTTCCTTCCGCTCTGGCGGGTCGCTCGATCGACATGTTGACCGACGATGTCCTGCTTCTCATCCTCAGGGAGCTCGACACGACCGGCATCAACAAGTTTGTTGCCGCCTCGGACCGCGTCCGGCAACTGGTCGAGTACCACGACGTGCTCCACCAGCGCGAGCTGCAGTGCTTCTGCCTCAAGACGTCGTACCTGAAGAGTGACCTCGGTGTCGGCGTGTCGACGATGCAGAGCCGCACGCGGACGCGTGGGCTCGAGTCCGAATTCGATCTGCTGTCGCGCGAGGCATTTGCCACGCTGCGGGTTCGCCGGTCGGTGCAGAGCATCGCATTTGACCACTGGCTACCGCTGCCCTTGTCGCGGCGGCATTGGCTGCGGGTGCGCAACGATGCGGTGGTGGCCCTTGTGGCCATTGGCGAGGATGCTTTACCACGCAAAAAGGGGGCTTTCAAGCGGGAGCCGGTCGGCACAAAGAATGGCCGCCAGCCAAATGGGGCGCAGCTCGTGCATTTCCGGCAGGTCTCCAAGACGGCACCCACTCCCGAGAGCGTGACGCGGGCCACCGAAGTGCTCTTGTCGTTCATGACGCAGATTGTGGTCCGTCTCAACGAGGACGTCGACAAGCTCAACGAGTCTTATGCTGATGAATGGTGGCTCCAAGATGACTGGGTCGACCATCCGTCAGGACCGGTGAAAAGTACGCTGCGGCATGCCTCCGAAAAGGCCATCGAGTCGTACTTCCACCTGTTCCACTTGTTGGTATGCTTGGCGGCGGAGCATCCACAGGTCGCAGCTGACGCCAACCACCGCCTGCGCTCGTTCTACGTTAACAACAAACGGTCCAAGGTCGACTGCCCGAACCTGGGCATGCTACTGGTGGCGCTTTTGATTGCCGACGACAGTGAGATTGGTGTCGACAACAAGACAACGGACAGCGGCCCCGGTACCCGCCAGGATTTGCTAAAGTCCATTATTACGGAGGCCATCACGCGCAACGTGGTCTGGTTGCTCGACACCAAGGGCGCCGGCCGCGCCGAGCTCGTGCATCTCGAGGCGAAAGACACAATCAGCGAGTATCGTCTGCACCATACCTTTGTCGGTAGCCAGACGTCGTACCGCCTGCTCATGTTCATGGAGCTGTTCCGGCGCACCGCACGCCCCCAAGGACAGAGCCTGGAAGCGGTGCGCGACGCTCTGTACCAGCGCCATGGTGCACCGCCTGCCGGCGCTGCGGCCCACTTGTCGGCCGAGGTCCGCCGCCTCCAGACCATCCAGACGTGGCCCAACTTCCTGGAGGCCATGGGCGTCGACGTCCCGTCCAAGTCTGTCTTCTGCAACGTGCTACGTAAGGCGGTGCGCGACAGCATGAGCCACCGCTACTCGGTGTGGGGTCTGACGGCAGCCGAGGCCGAAAGCCTGCGGGCGTTCCATGAGGACGCATTTGCACAGGGAGCTAGCTGGCAGCCGCCTGCTATCAGACGAGCTCGGCCGGATCGTCGCAGGAACCTCCGGGGTCGGGGTGGTCGGTATGGTGGCGGCGTGGGGCGCACGCGGCCTGTTACGGTCGATGGTGCGCTGCGCGACTTGGCCGAGGAGAAGTACGGTCACCTGGCACGGCAAACGAGCGACGGTCCTAAGTGGACGTCCATCTCCACTTCGGAGCGGGAGTCGGCGGCGTATGTTAAGTGGCGGCTGCTCACGAAGGAGGTGTCGTTCTTCCCTGGCGGGACAGCAAGGGAAGCGCGTGGCAATGAACGTCGGGTGTGGAACAACGGGCGGTGAGCTAGACTCGAGTTGGTCGTGATGAAAACAGCATAAATTGATACCCTTTCAAGCATGAACACTGTGATCTACGCTCGAAGTAACTCGTGATGCCAATGTGATCAAAAAATATATGATCTGGAGCAACAGGCCAGGGCAGTTGCTCCGTCGTGGCTTCCGCTTCTGTTCGCCTCAATTTGGTAGCTCCTTCCTCCAAAATTCGACCTAGTTTCTTCCGAATACAAATCAAGTACTTCCATCTTCCACAGCCTAATATTGTTCTCATTTTTGTCCTAATTCATTTTTCGTATCCTCTTGTTGTCGTTATCCAGGAGCTGATTCCAAACGATACACACCTGTCGGCTGCATTTCGTACGGTGGGTCGCCTCGGAAACTCTCGTTGCTTATTGGCTCGAATTGTCGTGTAAGTGCGCAAAGGTGGCCCTGGTGCCGCCCCTACTGGGGAAATGTAGGCTAACGTCAGACATCTTTGCGGCTTGCATCAGGTTGCCAGGCTCGGATTTTCGATACGGTGATTGGTCTTCTGTGTCATTTGGCATCCACATTCGCTGGGCGTAGCATGGATCTGCTCGAAGCGGTTCTTGCGTCGAGCACACTCTCAGATGCTGATAACGTCCAAACTCCGTCGAAGGACACGACATATGACGGCCTCTATGGGTTATGACGCTCCTACGGGAAGACGAAAATGTCCGTCTGGCCGGCATAGTGTCGAGGTATAAAGTCTAACGGCCGGACCGGGACATATGACAAAAGTTTGTCTCTTCGACAGATTGTTACGTCGACTTTGCCACAGATCAAGAGCGTTGGCGTTTCTTATAGATTACTTTATCCCCGTGTACTGATCCGCACCCAATCCGCCACAATGTCTGAGCATCTTACCAAGCCCGCTGGTATTACGTTTGACCCGGCCACGAACGTCCCCTCGCTCGCTGGCAAGACCATTCTCATTACGGGCACCAACAGTGGGCTCGGCAAGGCGAGTGCCCTTGCATTGGCCAAACATGGACCTGCCCAGCTATGGATGACGGCACGCGACCCGGAAAAGGGCCAAGGGGCGCTGGAGGAGGTTCAAAACGCGGCGCCAGGCGTCAATGTCGCCTTCCAGGAGCTTGACTTGAGCTCGTTTGAGAACATCAAGGCCGCGGTGGCTGCTGTTCGTGCCACTACCGAGAAGCTGGACATTCTCATGCTGAATGCTGGACGTACGTGTCCTTCCCGTTCGTTTTCCGTGACGAACAACTTTCGCTAACAGTAACAGTCATGGGCTGTGCGCCCCGCTTGTCTCCTGACGGATTCGAGATTCAGATGGCCACCAACCACCTGGGCCATGCTCTCTTGCTGAAGCTCCTCCAGCCCATCTTGGCCCCTGACGCTCGCATTGTTAGTCTCTCGTCGTCCGCTTGGAAGCACTCGCCGCCTGGTAGCAAGATCGACTTTGACACGCTGCGCACGGCTTCCAACGACGCCGTTCCACCTGTGTTTCGCTACGTTCAGAGCAAGATTGCCAATCTCTTGTATGCGCAACAGTACGCGAAGCACAACAAGAATACATCCCAGGTGATGGTATCCATCAACCCCGGCGAGGTCAATACCAACTTGTTTACCCGCGAGCCCGGCGACGACCACATGAAGAAGCTGCAGACGGAGGTCGTGCCGAAGGTGGCCGGCCCCATTGCTGACGGCGTAAAGAACCAACTGTGGGCGGCCACCACGGACGCCGCAAACCTGGTGAATGGCGCCCACTATGCGCCCATCGGTGTTGAGGAGAAGTGGGGCATCGCCGAGGACGAGGAGCTGGCGGAGCAGCTGTGGGCGTGGACCGAGGAGGCGCTGTCTGGGCAAGCCTGAGCGTTGCAAAGATGCAACAGGCCATGGAGACAGTCGGCATGGTATGTGCTTTGTTCGTGCAAGGACAAACGCCGTAAGTAAACTCGCCCAATCGAATATGACATACGACCGATTCAAAAACAAAATAACCTGACATTTCCTAAGAGTTTAGCATTTTTGGCCTGCATTAGTGCGGTGCCACAGGTTAGTTTACAGCTAATGGAGCAGTTCACATATTTAATGCCTTTTCCCCATATGGGCCGTTTGATGCACGACCCGTTCCTGTCAGAGCCGATCGGAGCTGGTTGTGCCGATACCAGCCGGAGAACGGCAGAGACCAGGGCATTTTGACGTGATATTTTACTTCATACGGAGCAAAAATTCCCACCAAGCCCGCTGATCTCACTTTTGCAATGAGTAAAACGAGCTGCGTGTATGTGTTCCATACTGTGGGCAGTGTGGTTACTTCGGGGCATCAGTCAGGTGAGTCTGCAGAACTCAAGTCTGTTAACCCAATTTTATCAATTGTTCGTCCAATCGAATAACAGACACAGAATGAGGGATAAAAGTCAAGTGCGTTAAGATGACACTACATCCACGAAGTCGCAATGCCGACACCGGGCGAGAGGGTAAATTAGGGGAGACTACAAGCTGCACGAAAAGGACAGCCCCTCACCGAATGAGGGGTTTGTTTGTATAAAGACTACAATTCGCCTCTCCGTCTCTTCTTTTGTCCTCACAAACTCAGCAACAACATAACCTGCTTCACAACTCCAACGACGCCAGCAACTTAACCCATTTCAAACTCACGCTTTCGTGCCAACCCAGAGTAACATCTCCCCTGCTATTGACCGTCGTACAATAATGTGCACTTACTAACAAACCGATGCGACTCCTAGACACGTAAACATCCACGTAGGGATACCGGCCATCTCCCTTTGCTTTGCACTCTCCTCTTCACCGGAGCAGCTGCCATGACCAGCCTCGCTACAATGCGTCCTATCAAGATGATCTTTATGCAACGGGTAACTGTATGAATAAAGCATTATGCATGAGCCGGTGCCTGCTGCCTGTGTTGTACTCGGGGAAGGCCGTTTTGTTTTTTCGTTCTGTTGTCTGAACAAGAGGCCTTCCAGAGCAAGACAGGCAGTATGGCTGAGATTATACGGCCGTAACTTGATCTGGATAATACCAGCGAAAGGATCATGACTGCTCTCCCCTTCCTGTGTTTTTTTTGGAATTTCGCCATTTCGCCTGCTGGCCTGCATACTAACAGGGCAATACGCAGTCCATTCGCAATGGCTCCCAGCGCAGTGTCCCATGAGTCCGGCTCGCCTGTCGGTGCTTTTGCCACTCCGGTTGTCCAGAAGACTCTTCTCAAAGAGAACAATGATGGCAACACTGCCAACACCGCCAACGGTGCCAACACCGCTACACCTCTTGGCGATGAGGTCAAGGCCTTGTTTGGCCGCTGGGAGGACGATTTCACGTTCGCGCCCATCCGCGAGAGCCAGGTCTCGCGCGCCATGACGCGCCGCTACTTTGCCGACCTCGACGCCTACGCGGAGTCGGACATTGTCATTGTCGGCGCCGGCTCCTGCGGTCTGAGCGCGGCCTACACGCTGGGCAAGCTGCGCCCGGACCTGCGCATTGCCCTCGTGGAGGCGGGTGTCGCCCCGGGCGGCGGCGCGTGGCTGGGTGGCCAGCTGTTCTCGGCCATGGTGATGCGCAAGCCGGCCGATGTGTTTTTGCGCGAGGTCGGCGTGCCCTACGACGACGAGGGCGACTTTGTTGTGGTGAAGCATGCCTCGCTGTTCACGTCGACGGTCCTGTCGCATGTGCTGCGCTTCCCCAACATCAAGCTGTTTAACGCGACGGCCGTCGAAGACTTGATTACGCGTCCCGCCGTCGACGGCGACGACAACACCAAAGGCATCCGCATCGCCGGCGTCGTCACCAACTGGACCCTCGTGTCCCTCCACCACGACGACCAGTCCTGCATGGACCCCAACACCATCAATGCGCCCGTCGTCATCTCGACCACGGGCCACGACGGTCCCATGGGCGCCTTTTCGGTCAAGCGCCTCGTCAGCATGCAGCGCCTCGAGAAGCTGGGCGGCATGCGCGGCCTCGACATGCAGCTGGCCGAGGACGCGATTGTCAAGAACACGCGCGAGGTGGTGCCCGGGCTGATTGTCGGCGGCATGGAGCTGTCCGAGGTCGACGGCGCCAACCGGATGGGTCCGACGTTTGGCGCGATGGCGCTGAGCGGTGTCAAGGCGGCCGAGGAGGCGCTGCGGGTGTTTGACCTGCGCAAGAAGCAGAGTGAGAACTAGGTCACGGGTGGAAACCGTTGGCAGCTGGTGATGTTTCGTGTCGTTCTATCGCGTTGCCGTTCGGGTGTCTCTCAACAGGCGCCCCTACACGGCTAGAGACATCCAACCGTCTCTTTTGACTTGTTCGTTGCCTCGTCTTCAATATGTACAAAACAAAGGAAATCAAGATTGTTTGCTCCCTCCGTCATCAATTCGCCTCACGTTATGCCATGTGGCGACCATTGTCCTGGACAGAGTCCGACGTAGTCATGGTCCAGTTTGTTCTTTCGGATTCGCAGCCCGATGCTTGGAATCAATCAATGCAAAATCCCACTATGACTTAATATAGAGCCCAGTTCCGTTGTATCCCGTGTGGACTGTTTCCGTTCCTGGTTCTATTCCAAAGCTAGCATTGCGACGTGCTTTTATCCATAGTGAGCTCTTTTTGGGCGCGCCCGGGCCATCCGTCCCGAGCTGGACAAATTACGCGTTGCATTTGTTTTTTTATGATTTTGACGATTTCCTTATACACTGCAAACATGACAATGGCAAAAACTGGTCATGGATCGACAGGTTCCGGACCTATCAAAGACGGCAATTTCCAAGCAGCACGGAACGTCGAGTCCAATTTGACGCGTTGGTCATTGAGGAGCTTTGCCACTTTGCATGGAAATCAATAAACATTCAGGGGTCATGACGACAAGATGAATTGGCGTGCTCAAAGGTGCTCAAAGCTTAAGCTCGACTATATTAATGCCAGTTCGTCGCAGCTCGCCGCCATAGTTAAGAGACCGTCTCAATTGACATTGCCGCTCTTTCATCTTTGTTTGATTTCGTCACAGCCATCCTGCTTCACTTTGCATTCTTAATTTCTTACTTTTTGTCTGCACAGCATGATCTTCTCGCAAAAGCCGGCCGTATTGGCCGTTCTTGCTGGGACGGCCGTTGCCCAGCTCTCGCTGTCGCCCTCCACCCTGACCGATGCAGCCACAGGCATCAACTTCTCGACATGGGCGACGCCGGGCGCGGATGGCGCGGGCGCGTTCAGCTTTGGCTTTGTCCTGCCCGAGGATGCGCTGCAAAAGGACGCCACCGAATACATTGGGCGGCTGCAGTGCCAGACGAGCAACGCCACGGCGACGGGCTGGTGCGGGATTGCGCACGGCGGCCACATGCCGTCCGACCTGCTGCTGATGGCCTGGCCGTACCAGAACCACGTCTTCACGTCGTTCCGGTACGTCGACGACTACTTCTTGCCCGGCCAGTTTGGCGGCGACAACGGCACCAACGGCACGTCGGCGGCGTTCCCTGCGCCCGAGCTGACGGTCCTCCACACAGCCGTCAACGCGACGAGCTTCGAAGTCGTCTACCGGTGCCAAAACTGCTGGGCGTGGCAGCAGGGCACGTACAACGAGACGGTGCATACCGCGCTCCAGCCCGGCAACGCAGAGAGCGTCGTCGTCCTGGGCTACGCGCAGGCAACCAAGGGCCCCACGAACCCGGCGTGCACGGGCAACGGCCTCAACTTTGGCTTCCACGACAACGGGTATGCGCAGTGGGGCGCGCCGGTGAGCAATGCGACGCGGCCGGCGGCCACATACGCGGCGTGGACGAAGCTGGCAACGCAGGCGCCCAATGCCGGGGCGAACTCGACGGCCTCCAGCTGCCAGGCCAAGACGAGAAGATGGGCTGTCTGAGTTGGGGCCGTCGTGGGCGAGGGCGCGAGCGGGTGCATGTAATAGTGTAGAGAAGATATTATTGGACGAATAGAGGAAAGGACTGGACGATGCTTATTCCCATTTTGGTAGTCGACAATTTTTTGTTTGTGAACTCATGATGCGGGTGGTATTCGTTGGGATAACGGATGTAAACTAATCAAAAGCGCCAGCGGAGACGTCGACGGCAGACGGCAGACGGCAGACGGCAAAACGCGGCCAATTGATGGAGAGCGACACGGCGAACTGTCAACGGAAAATGCAAGAGATACGATAAAATACATCTAAAGGACAAAACTAGTTGGAACGAGCTGTTCAAAACAACTGTCATGACAAGAGGAGAGCGAGAGGACGTGAATGACTCGACTAGTTGGGCAGTCCAGTTTGGCAGTCCAGTTTGGGCGCAGAGTCGGCCGACGTCGAGCGTCGAGTCATGCTAGTGTGAGAAGTCAAGGGCAGCAGAAAACGAGAGTGCGACATGCGAGTTTGGAGTACGAATGTATGGAGTACGAAATATGGGAGGGCAGAGTCGTGGATTGCCAAGAAAGCTGTCAATGCGTAGAGGAATGGCGTCATACTTGCCATTTGGGGGAGCCGATTTAGCGTCTTTAGTGGGTGTTAGTGGTTTTCAGTGGACGCCTGCCCTGTCCTGTTTGTTAGCAGAGTTCGAGGACTCGACTCGACGGCTCGTGCGGGACGTCTCCCAGGAGAAGCAGTTTCCTGCGAGCTGTACAGCATCGGATGGCATCCATTGCACATTGCAAGCATGTAGCAAGTGTGGCCGAGTCTCTCGCATCTGGCCATCCTCAGAGGCGTTTCCGTACAATGGTGGCGATGACGGGATCTGCCAAGATTCGGGGTCCGTGGGGGATGATCGTGCAGAAGGCTGTGTTGGTTCATGTGGTGTCGTGTGAGTGATTTGATATGCAGGGTAAAGCGAATTCGAGACGAGAGAGGAAACGAGTGGGAAGACAACGGTGACAATGGCCAAATGTGAGTAGAGACAATGCTTTGTATCTGAATGTTGTGCCTACTTTTAAGTGGGGTGGCCACCTGCTCTTCCGTTGCAAGGTCTTTCCTTTGATGCAATTGGCGCCATTGGTTGCGTGCTTGCGCCATCGTGCAAACCGAGCCAGGGCTTGCGACGTCGCGTTGCGAATTGGGGGCAGCGATGTCGAATGCTGCATGTCGGATTGCAGGTGAGAGAATCCGACAGTGCAACGAAATGAAAGGGGACGAGGGAAAGGGAACAAAAAAGATCAGTGATCGTGGGAAATTGAGCGAAGCGAGGACAGGTAAAAAAAAAGACAAAAAATAGCAAGGAAGGAACGAGTGTCATGATCGTCTTGCGACCGGTTGAGAAGGAGCGACACAACGAACCACGTACCTGCCACTTGCTGCCGCTGCCTCTGTCGATAACGATACGACAACAGCCATAGCTAGAAATTACAAAATCACAATCTGACTCAGACATCCCGAGCACTCTCCCAGTATGGACGACGCGCTCCATATCCGCCCCGTCAAGACGGACGGCCGCTCGAGCGCGTCGGCGGCGACGTCGTCGCGCGCCGCCGCCAACCTGAGCATGGAACGCCTCTACCGCAAGCGCGCCATCGACCGCGAGAACCAGCGTGTTCTGCGCCAAAAGAACAAGGCCCGGCTGGCCGAGCTCGAGGGCGAGGTGCGCGCGCTGACGGAGCGGTTGGCGCAGGCCGAGGCCGACAAGGCGCAGGCGGCCGCGCGCACGCAGACCTCGTCGACGTCTCTGGAGGGCATCATAGCCTCATTGCGGTCGCTGCAAGTCTCGCTGGCCGTGGTGAATGCAGACACTTCGACGGCCGGATCGTCGGTCGGATCGGGCAGTGCGGCGGGCAGCTCGCCGGGATCGTCGCCGCTAACGACAACCGCGTCGCCGGTGTCAGGCTCAGCAGCATCGGTGGCAACTACGGTGGCACAGACGACCTCGGCATCGTCGCTCTCGCCATCGCCAGCCTCACTCCAGCCAGATGCAAAGCCGGGGCCGATGGTACGGTCTGGTCACTCGGTCGACCAGCCGATGGGTGGCACGCAACCGTTCGCCGGCGACGCGGTTTCCATGAACCTCGACAACGTCGACTTTTCGGGGCCTGGTGCGACAGTCACTGTGCCTGTCGACGACGGCGTTTCGTTTCAAAATAGCGACTGTACGTGTTGCTCTCTGTCGACTATAGAACGTTCTCCCACTAACAAAACAGTTTCTCTCGACATCGACTTGTTGACGCGGAGTCTGCCGCTGTTCGCAGACGGCCATACACATCCCCCTCAGCACGCACAGCGTGCCCCGTCGCCCACACAGCTGCAACCCTACCTCTACCCGCAGTACGCGGCCCAGCATTCGCCGCATTCACAGCAACCTCAACAACTGCCGCCACTGTCGTCCGATCCCCAGCTGGCTTATCCATATACACAAGGTTATGTCCACCGCAACCCGCCCGGCAGCATCGACTTCTCGGCCCCATCGCCACCTGCGCCATTACCGACCACCGACAGTGTCCGCCGCAGTCCGCCCGACGACGCAAGCGCTGTGTACTTGGCGCGTGTTGAGGCCAACCGACTGCGGGATGCGTCGCCTGTTTGGGCGGTGACGCCGCCCTATGTACCACCGACATCGAACGTGGATGATGTAATTATCAACTTGGTGTACAAGAGGAGACGAGGCCAGTCGGTGGGCTCGAGGGCTGCCATGGGTGCATCATCGACCGGGCGGTCGCTGTCGACGGCGTCGGCCGCCACAACGACCACGACAGGCACGTCTGCCGGCTCGACAGGCTCTACGACACCCTCAGCCTCTGTCTCGGTATCCACAGCTGCCACGTCGCCCTCCGACGAGTTCACGCATACCCACTTCCCCTCGGTCCATTCGCTGCTGAACCCCGTTCTCTACGAACCCGACCGCCCTGTCGCGTCGACGATTGCACGGCACGTCGCCGGCACCGTCATGGACTACGCGTCCCCCGAAAAAACGGCCCTGCTCTACATCACGTGCATCTACGTCCGATGGCTCATCACCCCGACACGCGAACATTACGACGCCATCCCCGAGTTCTTCCGGCCGACCGGCGCCCAGCTCGTCGTCCCCCATCCCGTTTGGATCGACACGCTCGGCTGGCCGCGCGCCCGCGAACGCATCGTGTCGCACCTCGACCACACACGCTACCGCGACTTTGCCAGCATCCTTGTCAAGTCGCTGAGCATTGGCTGGCCCCATAACGGCCTGGAGGGGATTCTCGAAGCGAGGTCGGAGCTGGCGGGAGGCTCGTCTTCTACGACAACAGGAACTGCGACCGGGGACGGGAAAAACTATGTCATAACGCAGGCGTTTGTCCAACACGTGCGGGAAGCCAAGAACTGGACGGTCGGACCGGAGTTGGTGGAGGCGTTTCCTTGGTTGGACGGGGCCGTCAACGTGCGCGGGCGACTGCCAGTGTCTTATTCGTGAGCGGCCAGGATGCTGATGGCATGTGCTCGCACAATGCCTCGTACTTTACGTCGTTACGTCGTTATGTCGTTACGTTATTATTTTTCCTATCACGCGGTTTGTCTATCGATGAATGGGATTTATTTTTACTTTATTTTTTGCCTCTTCACTACTTTATATTATTTATGTTTTTCTTTCGTCTATACCCTCTGCTCATTAACATTTCTAATTTCAACGCTTTCAATTTTGCTCTCCCGAATGAGTAGACTCAACACTGGGTTGCCAACACAGGTCAGCAAGGCCGGTACAAAGTTGTTATGGAAGCCGGCCAGTCGTCCAGCTCGACGTGGTTGGTGATTGTGACGAAATACAGTTCCGATATAGTGTGACTGACTATGATGTGAATAACTTCAACGTCAAGAAATTTCATCGTTTTATTAATATTATAGGCGTATTAATTTGTCGATTTCGGATAGCGCTATGTGAGATTTTGGATGCCGACCCTGTAGACTCAGTTCTTTAAAGGTCCGTGCCACACTTCCTGCCGAGGTCGCCGTCTTATATAGAACTGGTTTAGCACGTCTCGGTTTCTGTTGTCCAGTTTGAGGTCCTTATTTGTTTGTTGCAGATGATATGATCTCAAAAGATTGGTCGCTTGGTTATCAATGGCAGAATCACAACATCTCCACGGCGCCGACTCGAGAGACATTAGTCCGCAGCTTGTGGAGTTATCCAGTGTCATTCACATCCGTTGTTACCATTCCTCTTCATAAATCATGCCTTCTCTTGTCTTTGTTGGCCCTCGTTCCGGCCTTGTTCGGGTTCTCACAATGCGTCTTCCTTGCGTAGACGACGTCGTCGTGTTAGTGAACCACGCTAGCACGACTCGCTGTTGGTGCGTGGACCCTATCTGCCGGTTCAGGTCTCCTGCCACCTCCTGCCACACAAGGCCACACAAGGCCACGCTAGCACGACAATGCATCCCAGGGCGGTAATTACTTGTCGACACGCGAGAGAATCTTCTCCTTTTTATTTACACCACTTCCAACATACATCCTCTGCACCACAACACCGGCAACTCAACGACAGGGAACCCCACGGCCACTCTCCAGTAACTCCAGTGTCTCCCAACATGGATGGCGGTCGCTAACCCATATACTTGATACGACTTTCTGCATGCTCTGAGCCCTTTGAGACCAGAAAAAAGCATCAAGTTGAGTGGCGAGCGAGTTTGACGAAAAGGTAAACAAGCACTTACGCAGCTCTCTCGCTGCGATTGGCCCGTTCTCCCACAAGGAGGAAATAGGCCAGACGGCCGGCACCTGCAGATACTCGTGGCCTACACACACACGGCGGCTCTGCCATGGCAGCGCAGTCTGTGCTGCCGTTGCCTTTTGGCTGCTGTCTGCCCCGTCAGGGTGCGTCGTCTTCTCGTGCCAACTGACCTCGCCTGGCGTTGGTGGTACTGCATCGACTATATTCCTTACGGCCAGTCGATTGTGCCGTGTGCCATCTCGTCCTCTAGAACCGCAAGCACGTCGCCTTGCTCGCATCGACTTTGGTGGCCACTGCGATCTACAACTCCATCAACAGCAGCAGTCATTTTGAATGAATACAACATGACATGACATGACGCGACTCGATCGGCCTGTGAGACGGGAGATGGACAAAACGACACGTGCAGCTGGCAATCATATCGGAGACACCCCTTGCTTTAGATGTAAGGGAGAAGTCATCAAGGAGGCAGCGAGCGTCTGTTTTTTTGTTTTTTTTGTTCAAATTCATGAGATGAACAAATTCCAGAACTGACGCTCATTGTTAGCAACACCCCAGCGGAGGCAAGAGCTGAAGTAGAATACATCGATGAGGTTGAAAAGCGCATTCGCGTCGACGTGATGTCGATTGTGGTTTCTTCACTGCTTCTGACAATGGAATGCGACCTCATCTTGTCAATTCTTGACAGACCGCCGCCGGAAAAGCTTGAGCATGCGCTGTCGTGCGATAGTGACTAGGTCGCTAGAAGCTCGCTAACACCGACACTCTTCAGCGGTCTTAGTGCCCACACCACCATCGCGTATTTCCATCCCACACCAAAATACCCACAACACTAGCACAAAACAGCTTCAACTGGAATGCAGTCTGGATTGCATCCTGACAGCCCATCATGAGGAGAGCTCGAGAACTCTTGTAACTGGACACGAGGATGACGCGTGTCTGTTGGTCCTGTTTGCCTTTGCGTTCCTTGTATCTCGTATTTGCTGCATTGTTGTGGCCCCTTCAACATGTTCACATTTTCGATTCAGACATACAATCTCAAAGCGGAAAGAAAATAAACAAACCTGTCTCATTGTGTACCACGTAGCACATCGCAGTGCATCTTGTGTCTTTTTTCTATTTACGTGAAGATTCTTCTCTCCGTGTTGCCTCACGTCGTCTTCACTCTCGCCGCGCTCCTCCCATCATGCATCTGCCGTCCTAACGATGCCCTGGCTTGCGTGGTCGCATCTGGAAGCGCCTTCACCGCATCATCGGACACGACCGCAACAGTCGCGCGCGCACTGCCACCGACGGCACTGCTCGTCTGTCGCCGACGACTACACCGTGGCGGGTCGAGAAAATCAGCGTGCGTCCCAACGAGCGCCCCAGCAACCGCTCCGAACATTGGCAATCTCGCCACTCTCACCGCGCTGGTCTGTCGCGAGTCTAACAGAAGAGGCCGAGATCGACTTGGACGACATCAACGACATCCACGACGTCGGCGGCGCTGAAGCCTCGCCCACCGCCATCGAAAACTCCCCGTCGCACCGCAACTCGGTCCTCTCCATGGCGTCCACCAACACCACATCAACGACGTCCACGCTCCGGCGCTACTGGTCGCCCTCGCCGTCGACGCCAACGTCCTCGTCACGGCCTCCCTCGCGGTCACAACGGCCCCTCTCCCTGTCGTCGTCGCCGCCGTACGTTGTGCACCTCTCGCAGTCGTCCACCGCCACATCGGGCATGTCCACGGCGCCAGCTTCGTCCCCGTCCAGTGCGCCGTCCACAACATCGTCGGCTTCGTCGGCGTCGACAGCCTCCTCTGCGCCCTTGACTGCGCACTCAACGGCGCCCTCAACATCATACGCTGTTGAGAACATTGACAACGCTGCCGTCTACCGCCCGCCGACGCCCGTCACTAGTGACCATGTTGTGGTGTACATCCCTCCGCTCGTCGACGGCGCCGGTGGCACCCTCTCTCGCTGGCAACGGATCCACCAGTGTCGCCCGCCGGCCGCTCACTACAACTTGGGCGCCGCCTCATCCGCCTTCGTCTCTTCGTCCGCCGCCCCCGCCCTCACGCCGTATCGCCTGCTGGCGTCCGATCTGCGCTGGCTCGCCGTGAACGCCCCCGATCTCCTGCGTCTCGCCTGGACCAAGGCCAGCACGCCCCTGTGGGCCGTGGTCCGTCCGCGCGCTTGGTCTTGGTCTCGATTGTTGACGGTCCCCGTGGACGACGTGGCCGATGCCGCCGAGGCACTGTTGCAGACCGGTCTGGCCGTGGCAGAAGTGACCATGCTGGCCGCAGGGCCCGCACTCTTCCTGTGTCTCCCCGGCGCGCTCTTCCTGACGTGGCTGCTGCTTTGCTTGGCGGCCGTATACGCCGCCGCCTGGCCCTTGAACGGTGGTGCCCAGGCACGCACAGGAACTGTCTACCGATCGTGGGCAGCGGATCGTGGACGTCGTGTAGAGGATGACGATGATGGCCTCGACGACTCTGATGACGATGACGACGACAGTGACGGCAGCCGCCCTAAGCGCCGCCGCGCCGAACACTGGTTCTTCGTCCCTGGCCTGGGTGCGACCTCCCAGTCACTCGCCAAGACGGGCCCCCGCGTGGCTGCCGTCTTTGGGCGCCCGGTGACCCTGCTGCGCCCGGCGTACACCTATGGCGCCGTGGCCGATGCACTCGTGGTCCTGCTGCAGCGGCTCCTCCTGCCCGTTTGTGTCCTGCCCGCACCGGGTGCATACGGCGTCTATGCCGAGCTGCGCCGGGCTCTTCTGGCCACAGCGAACCCGCGTCGCGCACGCATCGTCGTCCTCGCACACAACGCGGGCGCCACGGCTGTGTCGCAAGCCCTGGCCCGTCTGGCAAGCGACGTTCCGGCCGCCCGCCTCGCCACGTTGGAAGTATACACGTTTGGCTCCCTGGCGCCCGATTTTGTCCTGCGGTCAGCGACGGCCGGCGACCAACAACAGAAGCAGCAGCAGCCACAGCAGATGGAAAAGAACAACTACAACTCGTCATCTTTCCATGTCGAGCACGTCGCGCATGCCCATGACCCGTGCGCCCGCTTCGGTGTGCTGCGAAGTGTCCGCGACGACCTGGCCGGGCGCTATGGCGGCGGTGTCTTTGTCGTCGGCAGTGGTACGCCCGGCGGCAGTATCAACAGCAGCAATACCGCCTCAGTGAGTAGCGGCGGAGTTGGACTCGGAATAAGCTTGAACGTCAGTTCGACCACATCTAGCTTCCGGTCGATCAGTCGCGGCCGCAGTGTTTCGCCCCCCTTCCCTCCGTCGTCCGCTGCCTTCAGCAACAATAACTACCACAACAACCACAACAGCAGCAACAGCATCGCCAATATCTCAAACCGGACGAGCCGCCACCGCATGAGCTTCCCCTTTACCTACCAGCAGCAGCAGCAGCACCAGTATGCCATGCAAAACGCCACCTACCGCCGCTCCGCCTCGTCGTCGTCAACCAACTCGCTCGCCAGCGAAACCTCGTCGCTCGCCCGGACGACGTTGCCGCCTCGAAAGCTCGTTCTCACCATGGAAGACTACCTGACGGCTCTCTTTGGCCCTGAGCCCTGGTCCATGCGTCCCGACCCGGCAGTCGACCGGGACGGCAACCTGCTCTTGTCGTCGTCCTCCTCCGACGCCTTCTTCTTGAGCGCCGCCATGAGTGTCGACCGCGAGCTGGCCGAGAGGCGCGAAATGGCCGCCATGGCCGCAGCGAGCACAGGTTATGATGGCCACGCACACGCTCACGCTCACACCCGTCCCCACCGTGCCTTCAAAGAGTACCGCCCGGGCCTCGCCACATCCACGGCCCACCACCGTCTCAGCTGGACCGGCCTTGGGGCCACGGCCAAGTACGGCACCACCAAACACGCCCTGCTGGGCTCCACCAAGACGCGTCGCACCTCGCAGCTGCACAAGATCGCACAGCAGCCGCCCACATTGTCAGCATCGCCGGCCGCTGCCGAGGGCCTGCGCGGTCTGGAAGCCGTCCGCCGATTGTGCAAAGAGCGTGACGGGCGACCGGGTCGGGAGGTAAGCATCCTGGCTGGCTACTTTGCCGACGCCGTAGCACGCCACCGCGAGCAGTTTGGTTTTTAGGCTGCCGGCTTGATATCCACTGTGAGACATCCTTTCTCATTCCTGATCTTCTTCTTCCCTTCCCCCTGTACATAATTTGGAATACTTTGCCTTTTCTTACCGTCCTTGTGGTTCCTTGTTGTTTCTGGGTCTTTTTCACCCTCGGTTTTGCGTTTCTTTGTCATCTCATTTTCTTTTCGTTGTCTGCGTTCAGTTTGGAAACTTTGGAGTCAGTTTAATAGTATGGGATGGATCCATGTCACACAGACATGACTTAATATTAATCAACGCTTTTCTTCAACCGGTGCATAAACAAGCACCTCCCTTTCAAAATGCAGCCAAAATAGAAACGAAACAAGTCCTTGTTGTGAAAACTATGAATGTAGCACCCAAGATAAGTAGATAATATGTAGGATGATAAGAAGTGATTAATAAATATCCAATAGAGACAAAATCCAAATGGTAAAGACATATCCTTGCAGAGCATGCTGACGATTCAGCGTTGCGCTGCAAAGATGGGTATAAAACGATTCTCCTCCCATGTATGTGCGAAAATAATGCTCCAAGAGAAAAGGACGTCGAGGGAAATCTAAATGCGGAAAATGTGGCCAGACGAGCTCGGTAATAAAAAAAAATCAACGCTTCGTATGCAATTCCTCTTCTCGTCAACTGTCTGGTTTAGTTGCGCCGGTATCGTGTTTGTTGTTGTGTGCAATCACTTCGTGTCATTGTTCATTATTTCGTCTGTCGAATTGTCTGTCGAATCGTCTGTCATGGATCGAATAAGGTCGGACTCTACGACCTCCTGCTGGAGCCGCTTTTCTTAAAGCCACGACGCATCATGTTCGAAACACACTCCTTCTCGGTTGACTCCTCCGCCTCGAGCTCAATACGATACCGCCGCACACTGCCCGTATCGTCGTCAAACGTCACCCGCCGCTTGGCCTTGGGGATGAAGCAGTCTGGCACCATGTGCCGCATCATCCAGCCCTTGAACCCGCGGCTGGCTGCGTCGATGGCGGCATACTCGAGCCTCCGTGTCTGATCGCTCGTCCAGTAGTGTGTCGTCTGTGGCGGAGTGTGGTAGACGTTGTCGTTACCGGGGGCGCCATAGCTGGCATCGAAGCCATGTTCGGGAGCGCTGTTGGGCAGTACAGCGTCGTCACCAGTGGTATGGGGATCGGGCGAGGGGAAGTGAAAATAGGATGTAGGATAATAGGATGTAGGATTGCCGGCCCGAGTGCTGTAAGGGCTACTGTCCTGGTAGATGCTGTTGTCGTACAACGAAGGGATGACAGTGACAGGGCTGCCGGAGTGGACGACGTTAGAGCGGCTGTTGTACTTTGCCGTCTTGGGCAGGCGGTTTACCGAGCCAGACATTGCATTTCGCCGGGTAGGAGGACGGGTCCGACTGCCGGGACGGCTCGAGTGAGTTGAGTGAGCTCGCCGCTGGGACGTCCCGGGGCTTTTAGACGGTGCCTCGCGAGGCGTGATCGACTCATAGCCGGAATCTTGGCGGTGCATTTCGGTGGAAGACGGATTTAGTTCGTCAAGACCGTACACAGACTTGAAGTGCTGTTCACCGGGGACTGGATACCTGGACGTCTGTTGTTGAGATTTTGTGGGTTGAGTTGTATTTGATGGGAGACCCGTTTTGGATCTTGATTTCGGGTGAGGCATAGGTGTATATGAGAGGGCAAAACATACATCGATCTCCAGTAAAATCGATGTTGTTGGCAGGCTATGCTCAATGAACAATGGAAGACAAAATGAGCACAAAGGCGAAGAAGGACACAAGAGGGCGAGGTAAGGGGGATATTTAAGAAAGAAAACAAAGAGAATGAGTCTGTTGAACCTCGACAGAAGCAACAGGATGATTGGGCCGTCTTACATAAAAAGACAGACAATCGTCGTCAAAGACAAGTTGGTATGGTAGTGGAACACAAAGGGCGGTGTTACAGATCTTGTTGGCAGTGTTGCGTGCTGCAGTCAAACCTCTGTTCCAGACAGATGCAGCTGCAGGCGACAAGATTTGGTAAATAAGAGGAAAGACGACGAGTCGGGAAGAAAATCAAATACGGGAGAAGAGAGGCAAAAGATGCGAGAGGCGAGAAGGTAATTTCATGCAATGGACGACTGTTCTCTTGCCGACCACGACACGATCGTCAAAAAGGACAAAGGAGGCAACGTGCGTCAACAACGAAATTATAAAAGGACGCTGGTCGGTGGAACACAAACTTGCGGTCTGGGCAAACGGGGTCCAGCGAAGGAAGTCGTGTAAGTGCGCCCAATAGTGTCGAGCGTGGTGGGTTAAATTGGTGGGATGGGGAGTGTTGGTGGATTCCTGTTTGGGCCAGGCCCTGGCAGTGAGCGAGCGTTGTAGCGGGCTTGCGAAACGACAACAAAAAAGGAGGAATAAAATATGGAGAAACGCAAAATGGGGCATTCCAAAGGTGTCGACAAAAGGCACTGTAAATCGTACAACACAAGCTTGACGGCGTGCAACGTTCCTGACGGGGCGGTGGCGAGGAAAAAATAAAGAGATGATCAGGTCGGGTGGCTTGTTGATTTGTCCTTTCGTATTTCTTGTCCGTCTGTCCAGCCTCGCGTGAATGGAGCAAACCCGTACTGCTCTCCTTGCCTCGTTATTTTGAGTTCGACACCCCTTGCCTATTTTGTAAGGTCCGAAATATAGAAAATATATGGTTGGAAATCGCAACTCAGAGCGGCGAATCGAGAAGCGGGCAAAAGAAGCCAAACCTATGCTTCCTATGCCGGACGTTCCTAATCCGCTACGGGCAGAAGGCTTGCGTCCCGGTTGTTGACTCTTCGTGTCGTTAACCGACGGCTTCTTGTTGTTTCTATTTCGCCTGGGCCTGAGTTCGGAGTTCCTCTCGGGTGATTGTCGGACTTCGATCCCCACTTTCTTTTCAAGGTTCTGTTATGTTCACTTCACCCTGTGGTACTCACGGGGCAGCGTATTGGCTGCTACGGCTGGCCAAGTGTACGGCGTTGGGGGTACGGAAATGGCGTGGGCGAAAAAAGAACCAAAACGTCTGTATGTCGGATGTTGAAGCAGAACAGCCACACTAATGCAGCCGTGCAGGCGCATGCAGCGGTCCAGAAGGAAATGAGCGAGTCTGAGGAGCGCACAATGTCGCCACAGGTCGACGGGTCCTGCGTTCCTGTGCGCCTGCGTTAACGCAACGAGCACGCTGCGGGTGTTCTTGTGGGGCTTGAATTTGCAGACAGAATAAACTGGAGATCGTAGGCTAGGAAAAACGGCGGCCAGGTACGGAACCACCGTGGCGGCAGTTGGGAAGAGAGCGTGAGAAACCAGGCACGAGCAGCGGGAGGCATGTGTTGGATGAAAGGGGCAGAGACGAGGGAAAAGAAGACGATGAACAAAGAAGAACATACAGGAGAAATATATGGCGATGCCGAGCAAAGACTTTTCCTTTGCAGTCGCCGCCTTTCCACGTGTTTTTTTAATCCTTGGCGACGCTGATCGTCTTCGGCTTCTTGCTTTTTGTTTTCGTTATTCTGACGTTTTCGCCCTTCCCCTCCTTCGCAATATCCTCCTGATCACTCTAGTCAAGAATGCTTGCAAACTTCGCAGTCTCGAACCAAGACCAGGACCTCCGCCCTAGCTGTTTTAGTCGTGATGCAACTTTATTTTGTTGAGACTCCTGCCAAATGGCACCACATCAAAGGGCGGTCAGGTAGTAGACCAGGTCAAGCACGCCAAATTTGAATGCCCCTTTCGGCAAGCAGCCTTTCAGACCAGCACAAATAAGGAACAAAATCTTGGGGAAATGTGACGCTGTCTCTCGTTTGGGCGATTTATTGACTGTGCAAATTGGCGGTTTGTGTGATTTTTCGTCAGTGTCCAGCCGATGTTTTCAGTGACGATGTTTCTCCGAAATGCCCCGGAGTGTTGTCTCTCACTCTGCCTAGGTATGCCCAGATATGCCCAGATGTGCCCAGATGTGCCCAGATGTGCTCAGAATGACCAAGACATACAGTGCTGCAGCACAAGTTTGTTGGAGGGTGCGAAGTGGTCAGGTGGGCCTTGCGACTAGGAGGGGTGTGTTGTCTTGGTTAACGATCGACGCCTTGCTGTGATCCAGTGGAGATGGCCGTGGGAGAACACCGTGAAAGGCGACGGTCTTTTGTCACAGCCGGTCACAACCTCTCACAAACCAGCGACTGACATTCGCGAAGAAGAAAAAGATGTGTCACCGGCGGGGGCGAAGAGGAGAAAGTCCGGTAGTTACTGGGTCACGGTCTCAAAAAGATGCGAGGTCCAGCCGATATCGCTAACATGACCGACAGACGGTTTTGTCGTGGTTGCAGTGCTTCAGTGGTAGCCGCGAGTTGCAAGGGCGATCCGGAGAGCAAATAAGAGAACAAAAACCTAGCTTGTCGACCCACCACAAGCGACACCAGCAACACGCGATAATATGGACTAAGTAGGGCGTTGCGGCACGCTGCCGTAACTTGGCTTAACAGTAAAAGCCAAGAGAAGTCAAGGGCAGAAAAATCGAGCGAAGAAGAGGATAACAGGCGAGCCAAAAAGAGTGAAGAGGTAGTGGGGTGGGTACCAGCGAGGTACGGAGGCACGCCAAACGAAAAAAGGCGTTAGTGTAAAGGGCAAGCTGCGGGAGGGGCCGTTGTAGGAGACGGTGGAACTTGGGGGGGCAAAGAAAATAAGGAGGCAAGGAAGAATGGGTTCGTGAGAATGTTCATAGTTTTTTTATATTTGCTATCGAGGAACGTTGGCGATGCCAATTTAAAGGGGAAGAACGAAGGCAAGAAAAGAAGGAACAACTGCGCCTGTGTCAAGTTTTACCATGTTCCACAATCACAAGCCAAAAATGTTCAAACAAGCGACACAGGACGGCAAGAACCAAGATAGGCAAGAACATATGTCGTGACGCTCCTGTCCTGTCAGCTCTATTATTATCTACTTTGTCTCGCTCCTTCCTTGTATCTTCGTTGTCCCTTCCTCGTCTTATTGCTGAGTTCGCCTTCCAACCACACTCGGTCACAAACGTACCTTCCTTGGTTTCCCTCCTTCCCTGGCGCACACGAAAGGAATAGAAGTCTGAAACTTGACGAAAACAATTCTGGCCAGCCATTTGTCTTGCGCCGCGCTCACTAGCTGCCACAACGCGACGACCAGGGGCTGGCGACGGGCGTGTCGCGGACAGGGGGGTTTCAATCAAACTAACACATGCCCGAAGCATGCCATCTGGTCGAACGATTCAACGTCGATAAAATTGATGGACGGCGTGGCAAGAGCAAGTCGTCAAGTCCGGGATGTCGCTCCTTCCGTGATACCTATAATTTTCGCCTCTCGTAGTGTTTAATTCGTGACTAGCTATGGAAAGAGCGAAGAGCACACCGCGGGTGTCGCTTCCGAAGCTGAACTGAACACAGTCACAAGGAAGTTTCCCCTGTCCCAGTCCTCTGTCATCGTGTCTTGGTCTTGTGTCCACTACGGCGTCACTTTTCTTTTATTTTTAGTCAGTCGCTCACCAGCCCACCAATCGTGACGTCGACCAGTGCAGCACCTCCGGGCCTCTGTTTTCGTCCCCAATCCAGTGGACGACATTGTGCGCCTCGTCATTTGAGCACGCGATGTGTTGGATGGGGTTACTGTGTTCTCTTCAAGCCTCACGCATGTCACACACAACCACACAGAAGGCAGTACAATGGAACATGGGGCTGCCTGTTGCAGTTCGAGACAACGCGACTTGCTGACATGTGAAAGCGCCTGTGTCTGCTGTGTGCCTGCGTCTTCCCGCCCCCCCCCCCCCCATCCCGGACGCAACCAACCTTATTCCGAAGCAATGATTACGCTTTACAACTGCTGCTCGGTCATTGTCACAACCAGGCATGCAGCGGCAACGGTTCTGCCGCGGGAAGTCGACTGTGACGTGGTGGGCAGCTGTTGGTTCTGCCATGTTTTGTTGTAATGACATTTGGTAATTGGCATGCGCATTTGGTGGAAGAACAGCCTCACTGACGAGACACAGTCGCACTCAACATAGTCAACCACATGTCTCACACATGTCAGTGGCTCGTTCACTGCATCGTGAACATGTGACGTTTACAGCACTGCGCAATGTGCAAGAACTAAGATACGTCTCAATACTGTTCCATTCTGTCTTATTTTAATTTTTGTTGCAGGGTAAGTGGTACGTCGACGACACCTGCCAACTCCGCTTGCATATCCTACGGTGTCCTGAAAGTGACCAAAACACCCTTGTGCTTGATTGCCTGCACTCAAACGAGACGCAGCAATCGACCAGAGGCATGATAGAAGTTGAAAGATGTCGAATCCGGAAGACGATACGAGGATGAAGAATATGGAGATTCAAGAAAAAAACATGTGTGTGATGGTATAACGATATCATGCCTGATGTCAATTGTCGAGTTTCAATGAGTCTACTGCGAGGGGCCTCTGGAGATGTCCCGCTTTTACTAACAATTAGGATTACCTACTTAATCCATAAATGGTGGCTAATTTTTAACAATTAAAGGCAACATGCCAGAGTGGTTAATGGGTAAGACTCGAATTTCCTTGTTCGATATATCTTATGGCTTCGGCCGCGTAGGTTCAAGTCCTGCTGTTGTCGTTTTTTTTTGTCTTTTTCTGCGACATTTTCAGCCCTGAATCCTTCTTATGCATCGGCTGCTCTTTTTGCATTTGATTTCGATTTACTGTTTTACTGATGTTATTTTTCTGTTGATTTTTTTTCTTTTCTTTTTTATTGTGTTTGACTTCTGTTCGCCTTCGAATTACTTAATCAAGGCCGAAAGCGGTGCTTCGCTTTGCAGCGGCTTTTCGACTTTGCTAGCTTCGTTACAGGGAAGTTGCAGCCGATTGGAGGTTTGGAGGGGTATAGCATTTTGGGAAAGCTACGCGCGATAAGTCTAAAAACAGCAGCGCACGTCGGTCAAAAAAGAAGACGAATTTCCAATTGACGGCCAGCCATTGACGAGTCACACTTAAGCATCTCCTCGCATTGATTCAAGGGCACTTCAAACAGTTTCCAACCTTCTCGAGCACACCAACCTCCCAAACTTCAACCACAATCCCTTCCAAACCTTCGAACCCATCCGAAACCATCCCACACAATGGCTCCGTCCGCTCCCCTCAGCACGGCGAAGCTCGCCTTTATCGGCGGCGGCAACATGGCCGGTGCCATCATTGGTGGTCTCCTGGCCGGCGGTGTCGACACGGCCAACATCTCCGTGTCCGAGCCCTGGGACGTCAACCGCGGCAAGATGGCGGCGCTCGGCGTGCACACGACCACGTCCAACGGCGAGGTGGCTGCGTGGGCCGACCTCGTGGTGATCTCGGTCAAGCCGCAGGTCACGGAGACCGCGTGCAAGGACTTGGCCGCGGCCTGGAAGGAGCTTGGCGCGGACAAGAAACTGCCCCTCGTGGTCTCCATCGCCGCGGGCATCACAATTGACAGCCTGCGCGCATGGACGACAACGGCCGCGGGCCGCGTGCCGCACGTGGTGCGCGTCATGCCCAACACGCCGGCGCTGGTGGGCGAGGGCGCGTCAGGTGTGTACGCAGGCGACGACATCACGGACGAGGAGCGCGAGCTGGTGACGCAGATGCTGTCGAGCGTCAGCAAGGCCACGGAGTGGGTGGCCCGCGAGGACCTGCTGGATGTCGTGACGGGCCTGTCCGGCAGCGGCCCTGCGTACTTTTTCGCCATGGTGGAGCACCTGATTACGAGTGCGACGGCGCTGGGTCTGCCGGTGGACCAGGCGAGCCGGCTGGCGAAGCAGACGTGCCTGGGGGCGGGCAAGATGCTGGTGCAGTCGAGCGACGAGCCGGGGCAGCTGCGCAAGAACGTGACGAGCCCCAATGGCACGACGCACGCGGCGCTGGTGAGCTTTGAGGAGAGCGGGTTCGAGGCGATTGTCAACAAGGCGGTCGACGCGGCCACGAAGCGGTCGGTGGAGCTGGGCAAGAAATAGGGGGCCAACACGACGGCCACACATTGTGGCGACAAAAGGAAACATTGTCAAAATCGCCGAGACGAATTACTAAAATACGGTTTACAAGGACACCGAAAATGAAGAAATATTGGATGATGTGGGTGAGAATGCTTACGAACCAACTTAACCGCAGATACTATCTAGAGACAAGGCGCCGTCCGTGCGGATAGAAGGAAGCAACTCGGACATGGGAACAGAACAGACAAAATAGCAGAACAAACAACTTCCACGGGACCGTCCATTTATACGTCTGTAGACCTACTTTTCACAGCGAACAGCCGGGGGTGGCGCAGTTGGCGACACCCCTACGTCGGCCACGTCCTTGGAGCTGCTGGTGGATGGACACACGCCGGCTGCGGCCGTTGGTGTGGATGGGGCTGGGACCGTCGACCCGCTGCTGGTGCTGGAGTTACTTGTGGTCTTGCTCCCTTCACCCTCTTCCTCTTTATGTACCAGAACCTTCTTGCCGTGCAGGTAGCCCTCCTTGTCGACCAGTGTGCTGTAGTCGACGCCGTCCGTGTACTCCTCGCCGTCGCGCACATACCACTTGGCAAACAGGTCGTTTTGGATCCAGATGACCTTGCCGAGCGCCTTCACGAGGCCCATCTTGCGGCGCATGGACAGCCGCGGGTGGCCCAGGATGGCCTCCGTCAGCACTTCCTGGATCAACGACAGCGTCATGCCAATGTGGACGTACTCGATGTGCAGCGGGTGGGAACGGCCGAGGCCGACGTGCATCATGCCGACCTTGTCGAGGTACTCCCAAAAGGCCATCTGGGACGGGTCGGTGCAGAGTTTGGCCAGGTAGGCGCGCAGAAACATCTTGCGGTGCTGGATCTGGGGGGAGTTCTCGTCGGGGACCTCGTCCATGGGGCCGTCGAAGGAGGTGGAGCGGAGCTGGAAGGCGCGGGCCGTGATGTCGTACTGGAGCAGTTTGCGGTAGACAATATTGGTGACGGCAGGGATGAGGGCCTCGACATACTTGGCGCCGCTTATGAGGTGTTCAATGTCAGCTAGCTTGCGTTGTTAGTGATCTATGTACGGATGCATCCATCGTTGTGGGAGCTTTGTTCCTGGCGTACAGCTGCTGAAATCAAGAAAGCTGTGGAGGTACTGGACGCGCGACTCAAGGTTCGTGTAGATGTCCTTGCGGTCGATGTGCCGCATGTCGACGTTACGTCCAGTCATGATGGCGTTGTGTGGGAGAGCGGTGACAGTAATGGTAATGTTGACGATATGTGCGTCCTTGGCCGATCAAGTCATCTACAAAGTCAACACAGAGAGTTCTGTACATGTGGTATTCTATTTATTCTATATAAAAAGACAACCTGCCGCGTTTGTAGCGCTTTAAAGACACTCCATCGAGTGGTGTGAGGTTCTAGCCTTTCTTCGCGCCTATCCAACTAAGAGCAAAAGTGAGCCAAAGAGCGGCCTAGACGAACAGCAAGTGTCAAGATGTGGCCTGGCTCTGCCGTGACCGCACAGCTCGCCTGATGCATCCTTGCGGAGAATGTCACGCCATGTTGCCTGCCCACAATGGAGCAGTCAGGCCACAACGCCTGACCAAGGCGGCGTAAGGCGATGCTTCAAATTGTCACCGGGGGATGCACGTCGCTGTCAAAATAGTCAAATGAACCGTCCTATTACAAAACAATAAAGCTGACTGACTGCCGATTCGACTGACGCAGATATCCGTATATCCACCATTCCGTCAATGTGAATAGTTTTGATATAGAATGCGTGTAATAGCTTGCAACGTAAAACCAATTTCTTTTCACCACTCAAGTTCCTCATGGTGCCCTCGACCACCGCTCTCCATTCACGGCAGAGCCTTGGCCTGCGGCAGCACCCCGCTGCAGTCCGTCAGCGCGTTGAGATCCGCCACGCCCAGCAGACTCAGCCGCACGTACGCCGACGCGTACGCGGCCGTCCACCGGTCCTGCGTCGCTGCGTCTGCGCCCGAGTAGGTCCGCCACAGCGCGTGCGTCGCCGGGTCGCGCGCCACGGCCACGTCCGATGCGATGCGGTAGACGCCCAAGGGCGCGCGGGGCGCGCGCGTCTCGGCGTAAAACTTGGTGTCAAAGACGCCGTCGGTCGTGTCTTGGGGGGCGCCTGCCAAGGCGAGGTCAGTAAAGTACTGGTGCGAGACGGAGTGCGCGCCCAGGAGCGCGACCAAGTCGACGGCCGTAAACGTCTTGGCGGCCATCTTGCGCAGAATGGTCTGCGCGTCGTCCGTGGGCTTGGGGATGAGCTCGTGCGGCGGTTGCGGCGGCGGCGGCGTGCTGCCGGCGTTGAAATCGGGGCGCCCGACAAACGAGCGAATCCGGGGCCCGCCCGGGCACGTCACGGCGGCCACAATGGCCCCGATCTGGATGAGGTCGGCGACGGATGGGGGGTGGGGCGAGTACCGGCCGAATTCGCTGTGCCAGCTCATGATTAGATGGGCAATGTCGGCCAGACCGCGGTTCTCGCGGCGCTGGAGCTCGCCGTCCGCTAGCAGGATGGATCCGTCGGCGCCGCCGTTGCCCGGGCCCATGCTCGTGTTCTAGACGGCCGCATCATGAAAGCCGATGCGGATGGCGCTGCGGGCAAGGGCCGAGCAACGGGTGCCGTTGTTCTCGGAAAAGGCGACCACCATGGCGGGCACAATGTAGCTCCAGATGCAACAGGTGTCTGTGCCGCAGGCGGGACTATTGAGCCCGCCGTTGCCGGCCTTATTTACCGCGTCTGGCGGCGTATAGACGACGGTGGGGTCCACAACGGCCGTGGATTCGCCCTGGAGGATGCTGCGGATGGCCTCGCCCGCGGGCGTCTTGGCGCCCTGGGTGGCAAGATCAGCGAGAAGAGTGGTCGAGGGGCCCTCGGTGCTTGCATTCTGTCGAGCTACATATCCGTGGAGATCGTGTAGAACGGCGCTGAAGCCAGGATGCGCATCGCATCTGCAAGAGAGGGCCAGAAGGATGCCAAAAAGTATTCTTTGGCGCATTGCAATATGTATGTTGGCTGTGGACGCAGCTGTTGCTTGAATATGGCGATAATAATGACCGTATGGAAAGGATGCTGTAGTGGTGTTGCCAATGGGATGTCGCGAGAAAAAACACGTCTGGCAAGATAGCTGATACAAGGCTGAAGTGTCGGTCGCAAATCTTGACATGATCGTTTGTGAAGCTATATATGTCTTTGTGCGTCTTCCCAGGAAAGAACACAAAGATCAGCCCATTGTGCTGGCCGCCTGCCGAAAAGGGGAAGTCAACGAAAGGCAAGGAAAGAGCCACCAAATATACATCTTTGGCAGGTGCAGTTGCAACACCGGCCTTGCCCCTTGCCCTTGCTACAAGTATAATTCTTCAATGGAATCTGCCATTTGTTGTCTAAATTTACAGATTTAATTGTATTTGGTCACGCGCATGGGAACAGATTAAGATTTCATTGCCTTGCGGCGCTTTTATTGGAACATCTAAGTAAGGAGCACAAGCTCAACCATGGGATAGCAGGTATATTCCTGGCTACGTTGGTATGGGAGCACTGCTGGGGGTAGGGGATGTGACCGCCAAATACGGAGGTCGTCTACATGCACTGATTTTTTTGGTATTTTGTGGTAGCCATTGCTCAATCCATAAGGGAGAGCACGACTGTTTTCCGAGTTTTTTTTTTTTGTTTTTGTGAATTTCAGGTAAAGAAAAAGGAACACTTGCAGGGGTCTCCAAAAGCCGAGCCCGAAACACGACTTCGAAAACAAGGATCGTGAAAAACTAAAAACTTCTGTCAATACGGCCAACAGAGGAAATCGCAGGAGGCAGATCACGTCCCCTCAATCAGAAATTGGCAGAGATATGTGAGGGAAACGGTGCCTACTTCTCTCTCCTTAGTTAGCGCGACTGGCATCAACAATGGGCAAGGGGAAAAGGTTGTCTACTGATCGGAAGCAGAGTCAGACTCATCGAAATACATGTCTCCCAGAATGCACGTCACGAAGCCGGAATCGGTCACCGCGAACGGGTTGGCGACAGGCGACTGTGCTGGGACAAGGTCAGGACGGCGGGTGTTCTCCGACGAAGACTCCGAGACGACTGTGGTCGTCGCCGCGGGCGGGTTGACGTGGATCTCCGTGTGGCGGTGGACCTCGACAGCGGTCGAGAAACCGTGGAAGACGGTCTCCTCGGTGGAGGGGGTGGCGGGCACGTCGAGCGGAAGTTGAGTCTGGTAAGCCTGGTGAGTCTGGTTCTTTGCGAGATCAGCATTGAGGGAGGCCAGGTTGCGGCCCTCCCACTTGGCACTGTAAAACGTCAGCAAACCATTGAGCTTGATGAGGGAGTGGACGTAGGTGAACAAGATGTAGGCCCAGAGGAGTCTGAGGTCCTCGGGGTGGCGCCGGAAATAGGCAAACGGCTTGACCATCTTGAATGCAAACATCCACACAATCAGAGGAAGGAGAGAGAAGAGGAGGCTGGTCGACGGGACAGTGATGCTGTTGTCGCCAACGCGGCCGTGGTCGATGGTTCCATCCACGTTGTAGCCAATGGGGTTGACGGGACCGTTCGCGCGGTAACCGGACAGGTCCGACTGGGCAAAGGCGTACAACAAGAGAGGATCGTAGAACAGGGCAAAGTTGGTAAAGAGCGACAAGTACACGGCGTAGACGCTCCACGGCTGGGTGTACCAGACGTGGAGAGAAGTCAAACTCGTCGAGTTGCTTCGCCACGTGGTGCGCACCCAGCGTTTCAGGCCGCCGGTGAACTTGGCCGCACTGCCAAGCGATGTGGTGATGAGGGTCTCCGGGCGGTATTGGATCTTGACGCGCCAGCCGTGGGCGATGCACCAGCGCGTGATGAAGTTGTCGTCGTCCACCGCCAGGGGACCGATGAGGCCGAACAGAAAGTAGTCGTTCAAGAAGCCACGGAGGAAGTTGGTGTCCTGCAGAATCGACGTCCGCACAAGCGAGGTGCGGCCAGAAACGACAAAGACACCACCATCGACTGCATTGGACGATCGGATTTCGAAGTTGTGTCTCTCGAGATAGAGGCACTGGACCATGTTGAGGATGCGATGGTACAGGTTGTCGTGCTTTTCATCTCGAGTGACGCGTTTGTTGGTCCCGACAATGCCCACCTTGGGATCACGGTCAAAAGCGGGTAGCGTGTACTCCAGGAACGTGTCCTTCCACAGGACATGGTCGTCCATGAGCACGCAGATTTTCGTTGTGGCACGGCGAGCGCCGGTCACGGTCTGGACCCGCTTGTTTGCTTCCGCGGCCGCCAGGACTTCGATCGCAACCCCAGAACACTATTGGGGGAGAGTACGACGGAGCCGACGGCAGACGGAGAGAGTTTCACGGCGGAGGGCCTCGCCAGCGGTGACCACAACAATCTTGGAGGGCAGGTTGCGGGCCGCACTGATGATGCCGGTCTGAAAGTGGGCATTATTAGGATCAATGGTTGGCACAATCACCGTTACGTCACGGCTGGTGATTGTCGGAAGGGTCAAAGTCTCGGCCGGGCGGTACATCCAAAAGGACACGAGATGCACGACCTGGCGGAGGTAGCGCCACACGAATAGAATCACAAAGGCAATGGTCCAGTTGGACCACCGCTCCTTGTCAATTCCATCGGCGGGGCACGTGTTGTCATAAGTGTAAATAGGGGCGGGCATCTTGGAGGTTGACAAGGAAGATGCCGTCAGAAGAGTGGATAGCAAATAAGAAACGACAAAAGAAAGGCCTGTTGGGTAACAGACGGGGAGGAAATGGAGGAGGGCGGGTGAGGAGAAAGGAAGCAAGAGAAGACGGTAACAGAGCGGCCGTGATGCTTCCTTTATAGAGAGAGAAGGAGGAGTGAATTGTCCATGGCCACGATGCGATGAACAGTCGTGGAACATCTGAACGACAGAAGCTGCTCCATGTATCCTCTTGTTCGGGCCGGACAGCCTGTGCTGGCTGGACGCAGAACATGTTCTCGTGCATAGCTCGGAGATGTTTGATGTGCTGTGGTGGTTGCTTTGGCTGATGTGATTTTGTTGTTTTCGGGTACAATCCGTCGTTGTGGACTGCAGTCAAGTCGGCCACGATACTGGGAACCGCCCATTGGAAGTGCGGAGGAGCTTGGGAGTGGACATGTGGCAGGAAAAACCATAGGATACGTTGCTATCAGCATCCGGGAGTGCCAGCCTTCTTGGTGACAGGGCCGTCTCGATAGATCAGAATCTGCTTTCAATGCGGCAGTTTTTCTTTGTTCAGAAGAAGCCATAGACGCATTTCCTTCGGTTGTGGGGAAAGACGGTGCTCTTTGTTCATTGAAAGGGGCCAAGTTGTGTGCGTGGATCGAATGCGATACATGATATGTTCATCGCACAAATATTGTTTTATTTTATTTATTTAATTGGATTTTTTCTAAAAAAATGAACAGATCTTACTTCGTGTATACAACAATCAGCTGTAGTGCTTTGAACAAGAACTACAGAGTTTTGTTGACGGTTAAAACACACAATATGTTTGTTCACGTCTATCGCAACCAACTCCATTGTTCACGAAAATGGCACAACCATGACTTATATGAATCGACGGATTTCCTGCCTCTGATTCAAATATGACCTTCTCTCCCATTCGCAACAACAACAACTCCCAACGGCATTCTCTTGCAACAAGTACAGACCGGAGAACAACTGTTTGACGTGTCTTCTTTTCTCTGGTAGAAAGCTCCAAGACACAGACCACCAAACAGAAACCGTCTCTCATTATTCTTTGCAGTTGCTGGAAGCAAGAAAAGCCAACTATTCCAAACTTTGACTCGGACGACAGGACAACAGAAAGACGATCGACCGACCAGACCAGACTCATTGACTCAACCCACGTCTCGAACGAACCAACTCAACATCATCAAAGGACCCATCTTGGACAAAATGTCGCCCATCGGCTTCAACACAGACGACATTCCCCTCCAGTCGCTCGACATTCCTCGTCGCGACATGTCTCCGTCGCCGTTGCTTCTGCCGTCGCCCGCGTTTGAACGTGAGCTCGCCTCTCTGTCTTTGGCCCTGGCCGCCTCGTCTCCATCGTTCTCGGACCAGACCTTTGTCTCCGCTCCTGAACGGCCTTCCTGGTCGCCCCTCCCGTCGCCTTCGCTCTCGTCTCTGGTGCCCCGTCCTCTGTTTGCAGCCCCCATTTTCTCGCCTCGTTCGCCAATGTTCCGCCTGGCTCAGCCCGCTGTTGCCCGCGAGTCGCTCGTCTTCCGTCGCCGCCAGATCTACCTGAACGTCTACGCTCCTCCGGCTGTTGTGGTCCCCGGTCTCCCCAAGTTAGACAAGGTCAGTAAGCCCCGTGCCCTTTCTCCCAAGTCCCAGGCCGCTTTTCGCGCCCGGCGCGAAGCCGAAGATGCGTTGATTATGCCACCGATTCTGTACACGCCGCCGCCGCAGCCGCAGCCGCACATAGTCTCTCCCTTCCGGCAGGACTACATTCACAGCTTCAAGCCGGACCTTCCGGCCCACCTTTGTGAGTCCCCTGCGGCTATTTCTCCGAGGGCTGCTGCCCCCGTTGCGACCTCTCTGCCTCTGCCTTTGTCGTCTTCTTCGACGTCCGCTTCGTCTCCGTCGCCCCGTCCGCTGCTCGAGGAGCGCACGTCCCCGATCCCCATCCCAGGTGCTCGTCGCCGGCCATTCCCCCCAGTCCGCCGCACGTCTGTTCTCTTTGACCGTCCTCCTACCCGGGCTGATTACGACTCGGACTCCAGCTCGTCCGCCTCTTCTTCCTTCATCTACGAGTCGCCTCGCCGCTACCCTCGATCGCCCGACCCTAAACTCCTTGGTCTTCCTCAATTCCCCATTGAGCCCGACTCGTCGGACCAGGAAAGTGAGGAGTAGTCGGAGGACGAATGGTGGGGGTGAGGAGATAGCGGAATGTTCAACGGACGGACGAGGCGGTATTCACGATCCTTCCAGGTGAGTACTTTAGTGTTGAGCAAGGACTAATCAACGAGGAATCCACTTTCTCTACATCTCTTGTCTTTGTCCTACTGTCTACTTATTTGATTTCTTCTCATTGCTTGTCAGTATTTTTTAAAAAAACAAAAATTAATCACTTAAGCATCGCAATCATGTTCCCAATCATGCACCTTGTGACCCCGAAAGAATAGTAAAAGAAACTGCAACTTGAGCACTCGTACAGACGCCACTTCAGTGCTTCATTGCCCGCCGTTTCTGGCAATCCAGCGCGGTGTACTGATTCGGGTTGGCCGCAGCGTGAGGAAAATAAACTGGCACGCACTTGTCCCCGTCATCGTCGTCGTCTTCTTCACCGTTTTCGTTGTCGCCTTTTCCCCGTTCATCCCCCCATAGGTCTTCCAAGACGAGACCCCCTTGGGCGCGGACCTGTTTCTTGAGAGCGGCAATATATCGAAGAGCATGGTCCAGCTGCGTCTCGAGCGTTTTCATGTGGGCCACACGTTCATTGTTGGTGAGAATGACAGCCTTGAGGCTAGTGACGCGGTTCTCGAGGTTCCACTTTTCGTTTTGAAGCTTTCTGTTCTTGGTCTGCAGCTCGTGGACCTGTGACTCAAGTCCGGAAATGATGCACTTCTCATTCGTTATATGTCCTGAGCGGTCGTCGACTGTGTCTTCAGAGCTCGGGGACAGCCCGGCGTCCTGTCCAATATCCTCCTGGCGCTGTCCTTGCACGCTGGCATTGGACCCGGCCTGGTACTTCTTCTTGGCAATATGGACGTTACCAAAAGATGCTGATATGACCTGGGCACCGTCGATATCTGTGGAGGAGGAGGGACTACCAGTCTCGAGGCTGTCGCGGATGTCGTTAGACCTCTTTGGGCCTTCCACTGCAGCAAATGACATCTCATTTGCGTCAAAGAACTCCTCATCCTCGTCATTGCTGTCGATGTCCATGTCATGAAAGTCTGAGTCCGAGAATTCGGTGAGAGTGGAGATGGTGGATGGAGTTCTGACAAGATATGGTTCGTCCATAGCGACATATTGCTGCATCACTGCTTGATTATCGCAAGGCATCACAGGACCACGTATGCTATTGAAAACGGATCTGGTTAGGTCAAGGGACATGGCCTTACTTTTGATTGTTGTCGTCTTGTTGTCGTCGCTGTGGTTCAATATGAATAGAAGACGGTTAAGACGAGTCGAGTTTAGCTTTTGTACTAGAAGTGAGATGAATCGCGCGGATTTTGAGTTATTGCATGTAAATGAGAGTCGACGGACATGTGAAGAGGTCAAATAATTGAGATGAAAAATGAAAGTGGCATGACAGTATAAGATGTCAGATTAGCCACCTAACACTGACTCGAAAGTGAACATGGAAGGAGGCAAGGAGACAAGAAACAGAGCAAACACAACTCAGACTGGAAAATAAAAACGAATTGTACTGAATAGAATTTTGCAGATTGATCGCACAGAAATCTGACAACCTCAAGCGTACCACGGCGCAGCTCACACCGCCATCTTCTAGCCATTATCATCTTTTCCCTGCTGTACTTCTATTTTTTATTGTTCCCAATGGATCTTCATCCAAGTTGACAGCAACATCGGATTGACGTAGAACTGAGAAAGATCTAAACATCTCCTCGTTCAAGTAAAAGTGGATTCTGTGAGGTGTCGATCACTTTAGTGGACCAGACTCACTAAATTAGCGCTGTGCAACGGGCGCTAGTAACCTATCCCCGCTATTTCTCCAGCGGACGGTAATTACCTGCAAACACCATTGGCAGACGGCTAGGCTCAGGACCCTGGGACGAGATCGACAAGGCGGCGCGTCCAAATTACAGTGTAAGTCGCACTTGAAGTTGGACGCATAGCCTTGCCGACGTCAACGGCCATATGCGACCTGATGGTCACGACTACCACCTCCACCAAGTACCTCACGATCTCGCAATGCTCCGGGACATATGCAAACGCAGAAAATAAAAAGAAACCGCAGCTTATCATGGTTTGGACGGGTCCAAAAACAATGGGTGATTCGACTCGACCAGCACGCTCAATAGCTATCTGGTCGCTCGTTTGCCGAAAAACACCAGAGGTTCTTCCAAGCCTTGACTCCAAAACCGATATCATTCCCTTTGCAAGTCTTGTGCTGTCTCTGCCGTACATCAACTTGGTGGAGCTTGTTGTGCTTTTATGTCTAGCGTTCTTTTCACCATGTCACCCACGTCTACATGCAATTTTTTTCAACTTCATTTTCATACTGCGTAACTGCTAGGACATGGCCCTCATTCCTATCAACTCCATATATCACCCTTAAAGATCAACGGCATTTGTGCAGCCTACGTAGGCTTCGCAATGTGCTTGATGCTGTAGAACTCGTTGGTCCACCGGAGCATCGTGGCCGCCTCTGCGTCCACAATTGCCTTGACGCCCGGGTTGACGGCCCAGTTTTCGGCGTACGCATCCGAGCAGTGGCTGCCGCCCTGCACCACGGTCACCGGCACGTTGGCGCTGCTGGCCAGCGGTCCACCAGGGCGCTGGCTCGAGCTCACCGACGCCGCTCGCCACGGGTCCACTTCGCCGTTGGTGTAGATGATGCGCGGCGTGCGGCTTGGCGGCACCGACCACCCACCTGTGTAGCCGTTGAAGCCCGCAATGGTGGTGCCGTGCTCGAGCCCGAAGCCACCCGCCATGGCAGGGAACTGCGCATTGCAAATCTCCAAAAAGTAGTTGTAGTCGAGCTGCCGGGAGACGATGGTGGGGTGGCCGACGGGTGCGGCGGTCTGGAACCAGGCCAGCGGGTTGTTGCACAGGAGCCACCAGTACTGGCGGCCGACAAAGTTGCCAGGCGTGATGTCGAAGTACATGGAGCTGGAAGCGTTGGTGAAGCGCAGGCACTCGGTGTTGTACGTGCCCTGGAAATCATCGTAGCCATACACATCACAGACTGCAAGGACGGCTCGTTAGCATAGGCTGAGAGTTGGAAAACGGGAGAGCCACGACCAAAACAAGAATTGGCACATACAGTCGGGAAGAAGGTAGTCGATTGTCCACTTGGCATAGCCAGCCAGTGCCTTGGTGACACCGACACCGCTCTTTCCTGGCACAGGGTTGCCAGAGCCGTCCCAGACGTTCTGCAGTGACCGACGTGTTAGCAGTCATTCCTTATTTAGGCCAATGGCACAGAAAATTGGTGCTGACCTCAATGTAATCACAGAACTGGTAGTACGGGCTGGAGCCGTAAAGGGGCGTGCTGAAGAATTGCGTGCTCTGAAGAAGAAGTGGTCCAATGGACAAGGTTCTGTATGTGTTAGAGTTCAATAAAGAAGGAACAAAAAGATGAAGAAAAAAGAACACCAGAAACCAGAGGCGACGCAATACAGCAAATGCAAAGTCGTACCTTGCAAAATCACCATCAGTCAAATCCTGCAGTTTGAAGGAAGTCTTGAGTGCCAGCTTCTGGGCGTTCGTGCCGTGCTGCAAAACGTTGTCAATGTAGGAGGCCACATTCGTGAGGTCGATGCTGCAGTTCTGCGGCGTCGCCTGCCGCACCACCTCAAAGTACTGCCAAAAGTCGCCAATCGCCTCGACCACGCCGCTCGTCGCATAGTACGCCCAGAACGGGCTCGTATGGTCCTTGGCCTCGGGCTGACCGGCTGCCAGGTTGGCCTCCCATCCAGCCAGGGCGCCCGCGTACGAGCCGCCCGCCAGCACCCACGGCGCCTTGGTGGGCTTGCTCTTGCCCGACGTGTCAAACGGCGGCACCCAGTTGTTGGCAAAGTAGGTAAAGTCGCGCAGGGCCTGGTCGACGGTGAGGTACTGGAGATTCTTGACGGTCAGCTGCTCGTAGGGGGAGCTCTCGCCCCAGTAGCGGTGCTCCAGAATCACCACAGCGCCGCCGACAGCCTCACCAAAGTAGCCCGTGATGCGTTGGTTGGAAAGGTACGTGGCGTTCCAGTCCGTGCCAGACTGCTCGCCGGGACAGGTCAAGACGACGGGCGAGCCGGGCCCCTTCCAGAACTCGGTGCTATACCAGAAGCGCTGCGAGAAGGTCCCGAGATGCGGGTTGTTGTGATCAATGGGCTGGTCGAAGGTGCCCCAGCCAAACATCGGAGCAGGGGGCGTGCTGCCTCCGTGCCCACCACCTCCTCCACCCCCGTTCGGTGTCCCAGGATCGGGACCGCAATAGCCCTTGGACCTGCCATGGCTGGCAGCAGCCACCTTGTCGGAGACACCGGGGCTGAAGGTGCCTTTGATCAATCCAGGGGGCTTGAAGCCGACTGGCCAGGGGCCAACGGCGACGGTGCTGTGAGCAGCAGCCAAGACGGCCGTCACAGTGCCAAAGGAGAACTTCATGACCTCAATATAAGGCCAAAATTAACAGCAGAAGTAGGAGGGAGAAGAGGTGAAATGGAGAATGAACGAAATGATAAAGCTGCAGAGAAGCTCGGCAGTACGTGCTGTGCCTCTCTAGCTATCCCACATACAGAGGATAAGGGCAGCACCTCCATCTTAAATACGTAAAACAGAGCAGCGCAATATAGAACGGAAGTCCTCGTGGACGGTTAGGAGAAAAGGGGATAGGTAAAATAGAGGACCACTGAGCGTCACGTTCCACAAAGGTTCGTCGCTTAAGGAGGCACGGTCACTGAGCACTGAGTCAAGACCCACATGATGGCTACCTAACTATGCAGATTGCCGCTTTTTCTGTTCAACGACGGCGTGATCATCAAGAAGCAAAGGGACGAGCAGCTCCACACACATCCATGCATCTTGACCTTGCCCATTTCGGCCGTGCTGTGTGACGGTCGTTCATTTTTGTTGAATTTGGTTTCAACGTTAGCGCTTGACGCGGTGGAAGCAATCAGGATCGGTTGAAACGGCCGTCGACTTTGCTCGTAGGAAGACAACATGTCCAGAGTCACCCACAAAGTCAAAAGGACGTGTTCTTCATGCTGGGTGGGGGGATAATGCACGACCTGCAGCCAGTGAGGAGGGGCAACTGCAAGGGAAAGGAAGACCTTTGCCAAGTAAATTCGGAATCAATTCCACCTGGGAACTCATTTGCGTGCACCGCGGATTGGAGTTTTGTTAATCTCCTTTTTTTTGAGCCCGTACAACTTTGTCAGACGTCGAGACGTCAAATGTGTGTAGAAGGGTCGTCGTTTTCTTCCAGTTGTTCTAGAAGGATATCCCTCACATCAATGTTGTGGATGTCGAACTAGGCAGCCAATCACAGACCGCACTTGTTAGCATTATGCATTGAAAGGAGGCAGGAAAGGTCGCTCGGATCCGAAGCCCCAGCATCCGTCAGGCTTCGTTTCTTTCAACCAATATTTCTCCCTTTCAATCTCCTCCCAAGTCATCCTGTCGCCATCCCGGATTGCACCTCGCCAAGACAACCCACACTGCATGTACTACCCCGGGTGAAGACAAGAAGCGAGCCGTCTTGCGATTGTTCCACAGCTTCTCAATGGGACCAGACGGGGCGGCCCAAACGAACCCAGTTCAAAAATAAGGCCCCAGCTCTGTAGCTTAACCTTTCAGCACTCTGCACGTCACGCCATTCGTGGTCCCCTACTCCTGGGTCCGATATCCTGTCCCTTCCTCTCATCTTGCAGCATTGGCACTGGGGAAACGTGGAGCCCTTGTCCGTTTCTAGAATGTTTCCATCGGTGTCTCCGTGTCGCTTTGTTTCTTTCCGTCTCTTCCGGTGGAACATCGACGTGATCGGGCATCCAGAAAGACGAGACAAGCTGGAAGAAGCGCCGACTTCATATTCATTTGGTACCTGCTTGGACCGGTCGCCCATCTGCTAGCACCACGGCTTGGCTAGCAATAAAAACACTTTGCAAATCAAACGTCAATATTGAACACAGACGGCCTGCGGTCTGTGCACAATACGAAGGCTATTCCTCCTGAGATTCCTGGGCGTCGCGGTTGTACACATGTCGACACCGCAAAATGTACCACAAGATGCAGAGTTGCGCGATGGCGAAGCATAAGCTCTGTACACGATTTTGCATTGGCTGTCCTGTTGGTAAGTAGAGGAAAACATTGGTATCCAACAAAACATCCACGCCGCCTAGATGCAAGGCCGATTTGGGTCAAAACAATAAAATAACTGTAAATATTTGTCATAAAGCTGCCACACAGGCCCGCTTCTATGCAGAAAAAGAAGACCAAAAAAAAAAAAAACCTTAGTCCAACGAAGGTCATCAAACATGCTGTGGGAACTCGCTAGTGAAGGCAAGCACAAAACTGAATGGTAAGACTGTCATGGGGGTCTCCAAAAATACGCAAGAGACGAATGGAAAGCAATGGAAACGGGCTAGAGAAAGACTGTTCGGGTCACTCCGGCTTCTGGCCGTACACAACGTGGCTAACAAGGTTAGTGAACATTCATGTTTTTCAATCTTCTTTCGAGCTGTCTTCAAGGTGTTGAGGTTGAGCCAACATACTAGTCCAGGATGGCGTGGATGGTCGGGTCGTGCAGCTGCTTGCGCACATTGGCCAGCATCACCACGACCTCCTCGCTGGTCCACTTGAGCACATTTGTGAAGAGGCGCATGGAGAGGCCTTCCAGTCCCTGGTTGATCTGCATGTAGTTGTAAAGACCAATCTGCTTGAGGACGGGATCGCGGGGCCATGTGCCAATGGGCAGCTTGTACCGGCGGTGGACGATGTTGGTGAAACCGGTCTCCTCGAACCAGCCCTTCAGTTTGGACCCAGGTCGCGTGTCCCGCCCAATGGCTTCGGCAGCATTGCAGGCCCTCGTGATCCAGACGAGGAGCGGGTTTTCGGGGCCCAGGGAGCCGTCTTCCGAATAATAGGTTAGGTCAAAGTCCTGGAACTCGGCCCAGCCGCCTGGCTCAATGTTGTCATACGTGCGGCGGATCAGCTGGGGCCAGTCATTGATGCTGGCAGCCATGTAGCGGCAGAAGATGTAGGAAAACGGCTGGTCGTAGATCCACTCGTTCTCGACGTCGTCGACCTCAAATTTGACGTTGGGCGGCACGAAAGCAGGCATATTGGCGCTGAGGTCGTTGCCGATAACGATGGAGTTGGGTAGCAGGTCGCCCATCTCAATGGCCCAGACGCCGTTGCCAGTGCCAATATCGAGGATGCGCTGCGGCCGGTCGACGTCGATGGGTGCCTGATACAATCCACCTTGTGCGGTGGTGACAATTGTGTGCAAGAGCAAAAGACGGTCCATTTCCAACTCATCGTTTGGCCTTGTGTATCCTTTGCGGTACGGGATATATTAGTCATTCAACTCAGTAACAAAAGAAGGGAAGATCGCAACGGCCAGTGACGTACTGCCGTCTTGGTAGGCATGGTACCGGCGGCCATATTCGACGGGGTAGTTGAAGATGCTTGAGGTGAGGGAGGTAGTGTATGTGGCGCTACATTGTGTCAGGTTTTTGATACAAATCATGATGTAGAAGGGGATGCCTTACATGGAGTCGGCGAGTGCGGATTCATCGTCGTTATCCTGATAGTATAAAAATTAGCGCATGGTCACGATTCACGTCGCTGTGGGAGTATATCAGCGGACAGAGGTCAAAGAAATGAAGGCTGACATACAACTTCTTCCGCATCGATTACTTCATTGTCAGCAGCGATGCCCGTCCCTGACCTTGGCGATGCTGTCCCTGGAGGTGAATTGGGTGACTTGGGTGACTTGGCAGCGCCAGCAGGTGGTGATGAGGCTTCAGCGGCAGCAGCGACAGGAGGTGGTGCTGTGGCTTCAGCGGCAGCAGGCGATCCGGCCTCTTCTGTTGGCTTCGTCGTGTCCGCCATGTCTGCTTCGTGTGTTCGTCTACCCTGTATGATGTTCTCCGTAATCCGGGGCCGACTGTGGTTCGTCTTTGGAGACGGTCATGGACGGCCGGCGCGGTTATCTCCTCTTGACTTCTGACGATTTCCACCACAGGTGCTTCGTTCGACGTACAAGGTCGGTCCTGAGGATCGTCACGCCCGTGGTCGATGCGCGTCGAAAGAAAAAAGGGCAGCAGGTGGAACGTGGAAGGTCGACCGCTGCGTGCCGTGGAAAGTGGAAATTAGACAGTTGATAGAGATTGGGAGGGAAGAGAACGAGCAAGGAGACGGGTAGGAAACGCCAATTAAGCAGGCGCTTCAGCAAGTGGCCCCTGTTCGCACGAAAGCACTAAAGTAAACCTGAAAAAGCACAAGTAGGGGACCAACCCCTCCCTCTACTCACTTACCCCCACGAATATGTTGTAGTTGGTCCTGGAGTTCCGGAGGCTTACGACCTGCTCCGTTCAGGGAAGCCGTCCAGTAAGATCTAGTGAACAGGCGGACGAACATCATACAGCGCTAGACACAACAGGGAGAGTCGTACTTCGTAATGTGGGTTCGGGATGGGGCGGGGACAACCGTTGTTGGATGTGGAATGCGTGATGGAGTGGGCCACAAAAGAATGACAGGGGGGTGGAGCGCAACCCACAAGGGCGCAAGAAACAGAGACGGCAAGCGATGGAGAAGAGAAAAAGAAGATGCTGTGGTCGACAAGCGCAAAAGTCTTGACAGAAGCCACGGGCGATGGTCGAGCAGACGGAATTGTAAATTTCGAGACAAAAGAGGAAGAAGAGGACAGAAGAGCACCAAACAGAATGGAACCATGATTTACGGGGACTGTCGCAGTGATGCTCCTTACAAATGCTGCGGTTGGCTGTTGGCGTGGCAGGAAAGAGACTGCGCTGGGTTTCTCCGCCTCAGCAAGGGAGGAAAGAAGGAAAGTTCAAAAGGCAAGCGTGGCCGCGCTCTTTCCCCTTCCCACTTGCGACGGCGCGACAAAGCGGAAAGAACAAAGGGCGCCGTTCGATAGCACTTTCCTTGAGAGAAACTCCTGTTTGTGGTCTTTGCTTCTTTGACGCACGGAAGGAGCCTTCCTCATTCGGCTGCAGTTGCACTCGGCTGCATGTGCTGTCCTTTGCGAAGCAAGAACATGCTTGCGATTGGGTTGCAATTGGACGCCACCAAGACGTTCACGCATAACGAGACCCACCTTTGTTCTGTGGTGCTTCGCCAAAGAAAGAGGGAATTTGTGCGAAGTGGGTGTGAGATTTCAGACATTGTGCCATCTCCATGGAGGACAATGATCGACGGACCACCGGTGGCGGCCGTCTCGTTTTCCTCCCGGAGTCGACGACACTCGGCCGAGTCATCCCCTCTACTCCGTAAACCGACGGCAAAAGACTCTGCCAAATGAATAATCGCCTTACAATGTACTCCGTATATCCGCGTGCTTTTGACGGCAGTGGGGTGTTAGGCAAAGGCCTCGGGCGCCAAGGGCTGCTCAAAAGAGAGAAGTGTCGGTCAGACAAAGCTGAGAGAAAATACGACGTAGAGGCATGGCACTAGGGGAACACGTCCGCGTGCATCAGGCGGGGACAATGCTGCAAGTCGCCGGAAAGCGCCTAGTCTCGGGGAGCGGCGCTGTGGCGTGGGCTTTACCGTTGCTAACTTTTAGCGATTAGAGAACTGCGGCTACGGTCGCTTGCTGAATTCGTCCATGGCAAATATTGGAACTTGACAGCCAGGCCGCCGTGGTCCAAAATGATACACAAATAATGAATTAGAGATGTTTTAACGGAGCCACGAAGCAAACAACCGAGCGTGGTACAACGCAATACTCTATTTGGACTCTGCGCGTGGCGTATTCCGTACTGCAATCAGTGGCAGAATGTTCTGTGACATAAAAAGTGGGTCCACCACGGCGATGTGCATCGATCGTCACAACCGTCAACGTCGCCTCTCGGAGCATCGCCGTTTCGTGCAGCCTATCTTGATTCTCGACATGTTCGTCACAACGGCTGTGGTCAAGAACCGTGTCACTGGTTATTTGATGCATGCAATTAGCCGTTCAGTTCAATTTTTGTCAGTTATGCGACATCTGGATGACAAACGAAACTCCATTGCTCCAATGCTTCTTTTCCACTTCTTCGGCAATGCTCTTGTGTTTTCACCCGAAAGCTCCCGTATTCCTATAGTTCTCTCATCGAGGCCTCGATTTCCTATTGACGACCTCAATAGAGATTCACAGGTTAGCAAATCACAAAGAAAGTGGCTGGTATCGTTCCGTCACCTTGCTGTAAACCCACTTTATTTTCGTTTGCTTGTGTCACCGCAGCACTCGAATCCGAGGAGGCAGAGTATGACAAGGTGGAGTATGACAAGGTATTCCACAGTCTCACACAGACAATCGAACGTAGATCTATGGCAAGTGGCATATCATCTCTTATCATCACTTTGATGGGGAAAGTCACTTTGAACTTGGGGTCGGGCATGTGTCACAATATTAGTTAGCGAAATGTCCGATATGTGTATTTGTTTACATCAAGATGCAATATCTCATTTTCTCAGGAGATTGTCAATGGCCACAACCGTATCTGGTAACTACCGCACGAAGTTCAAAATTATTTTACTTTGGTAGTTTGAAAACGTACAAGAATTATATTGTATATTGCAAGTTCCAGCAAAGGTAGAGAAGGCAGCGACACATAAATTGAAGTCAGCCCCCCGATTCGTTCCAAAACCAAACCTCCTCTTTCCATGTCGCCATCGTCTTCATCAGAGAGTATCTCACTATCTTCGCGAGTTTTGTGTCATCATCTGACTCTCTTTTCTCAGTGCATCTTCTCTCTTCTGTCTACTTTCTCGTCATTCCCATCCCCCCTTATCATCTGCCCTCCACGTTCTCTCTCTTCTTATTCTTATACTTTATATATTTCGTCTTCTATATCTGTCACTTCACCTCGAGGTCACTCCAAAGATCTCTCCATCCTTCTCAGTTGCCTACTCTCTGGTTTCTGACCATCCTTCCCTCCCGACCATTACGCTCGGCGGCTTTTCAGCCTTGTTTTTTCAGCACTGGTCGCATCTTAAACCCTCCTTCTCAATATCACATACTTTCACGACACGAATATCATCTTCAATAAGATGGTTTCAATCACCACCCTCGGGAAGCGGCCCATGAAGCGCGCACGAAGCGATTCGGACACATCTGGCACCGGCCCGCCGACCAAACGCCAGCGCTCTCAATCTCCCGATAGCGAGGCAGAAAAAAGTGATCTTTTATTTGACTCGGAGGGACGTGCCAAGAACAAAAGTGACGTGGTCGTTTCATTCAAGTCAAACAACTGGGATACATAGTACGACCCAGTTGTCGACGAGAACGAAACTTTAGACAGGTTGTTAGCTGATATAAGAGCTGTCCACGAAGACCAAGCTGCTCTGGCAGCGGAAAACGACGGCCGCGCATGTGCCTCGTGTGATGCTGTGGAAGAACAATCTCCATCCCAACGCAGTCCGAGCCAAGACGCAAGTGAGAGCGACGTGGTCACTTTCATTGACCCCGGTCTGACAGAGCCCGCCGCAACGGAGTCGGAATATGGTGATGAGAATGTGGCCCCTGTTCCTTCCACTCCTCCCAATGTTGGACGTTACTATTTCGAATCGCCTGCGAATTGTAAGCCACCCCAGCACTCTTTGCATCACCCTACTGCCAGCCATATATCCTAACGAAGCACATCACAGTCATTGCCCCGTTTTCCGAGCCCGTTGATCCCGCTAAGATTCAAGCTCGTGAGGAATCCTGGGCACGGTGCCGTCAACTGACGTTCCTTCTTGCCCGGGAGGTTAATATTGCCCCAGCCGCTCCCGACGCCACGACTACTAATCAGCCGCTCGCGTCGCCATTCAAGCTCGACGACCAGTATCAGTCCATCAGAGCATTCCTTGACGATGAAGCGGAATCCAAGGAAAATGACGAGGAGTCCAAATCCGATACGTCGGGCATTGGGATCTTACAGCCTCTTGAGTCCGAGGACGAAATTGTCAACGGTCGTGACTCTGTCGTCGATTTTCAAATCTTCATCGACGCCGACGCGAAATCCAACATCTCGGACAGCAACGCTTCGGATAATGTCTCTGGCGATGACAAAGTCAAGATACTCGAGACAAGACAGAATGTCGCTGAGGATCTTGGCGATGCTGATGATAAGGAACCTTCCTCCTACGTCATGATTCGTCCGGAGGCACGCAGTCCATCCCCAGGAAGCGAAGACGGCCTTTTGATGCATCGCCACATCTTGAGCCCGATTCCTGTGTCGCTGCTTCACAAGGCTTCGGATGATGCGTCTGACGCTTGAATGACGGGTTGTCGGGAGCTCTTTCATTCAACAATGGAGAAGACCAGATCATGGTCACCCAACACTATGCCAACACTATGTTCGAATTTAAGAAGCCCAACTGTTGCGCAGCTGCTCTTGCCTTTTTATCACTCGCTCTTCGCCTCCGCCTTCGCATCGATTGTCAGTACCGTACAGTCATTCTTGATACTGAGTTTGCAGTGGCCCATACACAGTCACCGCTATACTGTTTTGTTTAGTACTATGCTTCAGTGTCTTTGTTCATCTTTCTTTCTTCTTTCTGACTTCCGACTGTTCCGATCATGACGAGATTGAGTATGCGTCCTTTTCCGTCTTACTTGTCACTGGAGCAGCTCACACCTAGACGGAAGCCTACCGGTCCGTTGTTGTTTTAATGCTTTCACTTTTTCACTTGCATCGACGTGGTCTTTTTTTCGTCTGCTCGACACATTCCACGCACCATGATTCTCGATTTACGGACGTCGAATCGAGAAGGGATGAATGGCATCAACTGGGGAGAACTTACACTCCCTAATTCGAATCTACCATTTACTGGTTGTCAAGGACTGACGTTCAGATAAACATCAGGGGTCGGATGAACTGTTACAATTGTTTGTTTATGTTGTTGTATTTGTTGTCTTTCTGTTTGCCCATACAATTATGTCATCTATATGGAATGAACCTTTCATCAATATGCTCAAAGAAAATGTTCTCAGTGGTAGATAAGCAATATTTTTAAACTAATTGAAAACTAAAAAGGAGAATAAAAATAACAGCAGGTAATCACCTATACGCTGATAACAAAGCAAAGAGCAACCAGTTACATGTGTTTGTGTGGATGTGTTATTGCTGTCAATTCAGTCGACCAAATCCTGGCTGTTGCAATCACATGTGAATCGTGACACTTTGCTGCAGAAGGACGAAAAAGTAAGCTATTCTGCGCTGGGTGGGTCGGCTACAGGCGGGTGACTCTCGGAAGCAGTGGGCGGACTGGCATAAGACGCTGCCAACAGGGCTGCCAGTGGCGGGACAGAAGACGCAGGCTCGATCCGTTGTGCTTTCTTCGCGTCTCTTTTACCTCTCCGATTTTGACGTCTTGCTCTGGGCTGCGATCGCATTCTCTCACCTCAACATACATTTTACTCGACGACGACGACGACTTCGCACAGCTCACACAAACCACCCCCTTTCCCCTCACACACCGACGTCATCTCGCCCATCCAGCCCTCTCTTCTACCAGAATCCCTCCCAGTTTGCGCTTCAGGCACGTGCTTCGACCACGACATTCCGACCGAGATTCGCTTCCCAATGTCGACAGCGCCGCCTTGTCTTTCTTCGAGGCGGCAATTGTGAACGCATTTCAAGAGCGACCCAGTCGATCTGTCGGCAGCGAGGGCTGGGAATACCCGCTCCTGATTTCTCGTCGGCGAGGCTCGACTCGATAACTTGACCGTCCGACGCCGGTAGATGGCTGCCTTTGTAAGTTACGCAATCGCCCACTAGAGCCTGGACGGTCCTTCCTTCTCCCGTTCTTCATTTCGCCTTCCTGTGCCACTGCATTTCCGCACGGTCTTTCCTTCCCACGGCCCTCTGTGCCTTCCTTGCATGTGAACGTCCATAGCGGTCGTGCTTTCCCGCCGCAATTTTATATGCAAACCACCTGACTTGTTCCCTGTCGCTCCTGCATTGTATTCATCCTGGGGTCATTCGGGCCAATTTGGCGGCTTCTGGGGCGCTTAATGACCAGGAAGCTGGGGATAGCGGCTGGTAGGCACCTGCCAAAACTCCGAGCCAAAAGCGGCCGGCAGCAAAGTGGCTGGGTAGGCTCTACCGAATACCGCGTTGGCCCAGAAAAAGTGGGACTTAAGCCTCTCTACCAGTCTCCAGTCAGCAGGACAACAGCGAGGTCAGACTTAACGACGTCAGCCATTTCTCGTGCAATGCTCGACACCTCCTCTCCGCACACCCTCACCTTTGTACCCGACTCTTTTGTTTTTCATCCCACCATCCCTTCGCACTTCCACCCTTGATGGGACTTCATTCACAAGCAGCCATTCATCTCTCCCATGTGGCCTCCCATGGCCTTTACGTCGTCGCGGCATTCACGGGCGTACCATTGAATGCCCTGACATCATCGTGTCTGCCTAATTGACCTAATTGATCTGACCTCGTCTAACACGCGGGACATTCGGCCTTTCTGCCTTAGGACACGCCCTGGCTCTCCATGTCCGCTCCGCGCTCTTCGTTCCTCCGCCCCGACTCGTCTGACCGACACGGCCACTCCAGTCCTGCGTCACCCAGCCTGTCTGGGGACCATGACGGCGGCAACAATGGCAACGGTGTCGGCGGCAGCGGCAGCGGCGGCGGCAGTGGCGGCTACGACTCCTACCACAATAACTCCTCCAACCCCAAGCCAACCTATGCGACCTTCTCCCCCGCAAACGCACTGTCCGGCAAAAACAACAACACCTCCGCGGCGGCGAAACGCCGAAGCACCATCCTCGTCCACCAGAAATCGCCGCTCCTCCTCGCGACCCCACCCCAAATCACACGCGCGCTGGCCTACAGCCACCCGTACCTCCTTCCTCTCAATAAACTGGCCGGCCTGATTACCTGGACGACAGGCGACCCGTGGGAGAGCTTTCTCCTTGTGCTCCTGTGGTGGCTGGTCGTCTTGTATGGCGACACCATCATTCGGCTGGCCGGCCCCATCCTCTTTGTGCTCACTCTGATTGGCGGTATGTACGGCCGACGGTACAGCCCTCTGTCGACAAGCGGCTGGAGCAGCGAAGACGGCGTTGTGGGCGGCGGTGGTGGTGCTGGCGGCGGCGGCAGCCACAGTCGAAGTGGTGGCAGCACAACCAGCGGCAGCGGCTTGGGCTACTTCCTCTTTGGAATCGGTGGTGGCAGCAGCGCGAGCGGCGATGCGAAAACGACTGGCCGTGAGGCGACGGGCAAAATTCGGTCTCGGACCAAGAATCATAGCCTCGACGGCGCGGGCGCCAGCCACATGACATCGGGAAAGGGGCGCAGTGGGGCCAACGGAAGCGTCGAAGCTGGTGGCAATGGCAGCGGTGGCGGCGGCGGCGGAGGTGGTAACGGCCACCAGCGCTCTGCGTCCGAGGCGGTGGCCAGCGCGCGACACCAGAAGACGCTGGACGAGATTGTCGACACGCTGGGCGAGTTTACCGCCCGCTGCAACCTTCTGCTTGAGCCGCTGCTGGGGCTCACGGATTTCCTGTCGACACAGAGTACGGCAACAAGTGCGACGACACGGCCGGCGCTGACGGTGCTGTTTGTGCGCATCTTGCTCTGCACGCCATTTTGGTACCTATTGACGTTGGCGCCCATGCGTCTTGTCACGACACGCCGCGTAGCGCTGGTGCTCGGCACTCTCATCTTGACATGGCACTCGCGCGTAATGCGTGTGAGCCGAACGATCCTGTGGCGCAGCGCCAGCATTCGGCGGACGGCGGCGCTGGTAACGGGTCTCGAGTTTGAGGGCCCCATGCGGCCGTCCAAGGCACCGTCGTATGTGACGGCCGGAGGGTCAAACTTGTCGGACCCTTCGACGACGGCGGCCACAGCAGCAGCTGCGCTGCAGTCGAAGCTGTCTAGCACAAAGCCGGGACGGCGGCTGTCCACGCCGCGCGAGTCGGAACTCACAAAAGCGATTCGACGCGCCCGCGCAGGACAGGACGCCGGCGTACGGTTTACGTTCATTCTGTACGAGAACCAGCGGCGGTGGGTTGGTCTGGGGTGGACAACCAGTCTGTTTGCCTACGAGCGCCCGGCGTGGACGGACGAGCACAACAACGCCGTGCCTAGCAAGGACGAGTTTGAGCTGCCCGAAGTCGAAGACGGCAGCAAGATGCGGTGGCGGTGGGTCGAGAACAGCCGCTGGCGCGTGGACGGCGTGGTGGACGATGCGGTGCGGGTGGAAAAGACGGGAGCGCACGGCGAGCACATGGATACCTGGGACTATGACGGCGAGGGTGGGCGGATGGGATGGGTGTACTACGACAACAAATGGCAGGGCGGTCGGCGCGGCCAGGACGGATGGACGCGCTGGACACGACGGCGCAAGTGGTACCGCGACGCCGAGCTAGTGGAGGTGGACCTCGAAGACGAAGCAGCATCCGCCAGCTCCCAAACCGACGAGACCGTCGGCGCCAATGGCACCGCAACACCCGGTGATGCGGCACAGTCATCCATATCCTCTGCACAACGATCCTCCTCGCCGGCACCATCGCAAGCGGGCACTGTTCTGACAACCCATACGGCAGCGACATCGGGTTCAGAGGGCACCAACGCGGGTGTGGCGGCCAGCACTAACGGTGCAGCCGACAGCAAGCCTGCCACCAAATCGGCGAGCATCGCCAGCGGCGGTGACGCGTCAGCTGGTGCAATCGACAGCGTAGACGGCGGAGACGGCTCCGAGACGGCATCCATTATGTCGACATCGTCCAAGTCCACGCGCTTCCGCGCACCTGGCCTGCGGCGGCGCGTCACGGACACCAGCTCACGGGGCAGTGCGGCACCGGCCGTGACGACAGCAGCCACAGCAACGGCGATTCCAGCCAACGACGGGCGCTCCCGACGCAGCAGTGAAGCCGAGGAAGAGGCAGACATGCTCAGTTCGAGCCTCGGCGTCAAGCCACACGGCAGCGGCGGCGGCGGAACCAGCAGCTGGGGCTATGGTGATGAGGCACTCATGAGCCTAGACTAGCATACTGGCTCGCTGACGAGTTTGTAATAATTCACTTTACACAGTCACGAAGGCATGCTTATTCACCGGGACATTGGAGAGCACACACACTCTTGTTTATGTATCATTATGTTGTGGTTGCTCATTTCGGGAAGAGCCGTTTTGACACCGTGGGCTGGTTGGCATATGCTATGGAATGTAAGTTTGCCATCACCAGAGTCTATGTGATTGTGATGTGTCGTCATAAAATATCAATAAACAGACGACAAACAGACAAAGACTCGTCCTCGTTTAGGCCAGACCTTGCAGCTGGGCAGCATAGTCTGCGACTTGGGTGATGCTGGCCGGCGAGGCAGTAAAGTCGGTGGTGTAGCCGTAGACGGTAAAGTAGAAGCTGTGGACGCCCTGCTGGACGACGGCGGCAATGTCCGTCTGCAGCGCAGATAGCGAGGCGGGCGCAAAGGGCGACCACGTCTCGTAAAAGTCGTGCACGACAATGCTCGACTTGGCCGACCGCGCGGCGTCGCCGACGGTGGTCGCGAGCGCCGGGGTAAAGGGCGCGTAGCCGCCCGTCGGGCAGCGCACAATGCCGCCCGGGTCGGTGGCGCCCGTCGTGTTGGTGTAGCACGTCTCGATCTGCAGGATGGAGTCGGCCAGGTCAAACAGCGACTCGCTGCCGGCCTGCACGAGCGTGCCCGGGTTGAGGACGACGGGGCCGCCGCGCCCGGCAAACGCCGTCTTGGCGTATGTCGTCAGCTGCGTGTTGTTGGTCAGCTTGGCGGGCACGGTGTCAATCTCGTCAAAGAAGATGCCGTCAATGTGAATGTCGTAGCGCGACGCGTTGGTGGTGAAGCCGGCCGAGGTGGTCCAGCTGGCGTACTGGTCGACAGCCGCGGTGAGGTCGCTGTAGGCACGGGTGGACCGCGAGGTGTAGATGTAGCCAATGGTCTTGGCGTTGCTGCGGGTGTTGAGGGCGTCGATCCACTGGGCCCAGTCGGGTATGCTGGCGGGAGGGTTGGGGCTGTAGGGCGGGCCGTTGGCGTCGTTGATGACGACGTAAAAGGGCAGCTGGGGGTGGGCGTCAATGGCGGCGATGAGTGCGGTCCAGTCGGCCGTGGCGGTGGTGCCGGTAGGATACTCGTAGAGGGGAACGAGCAGGCCGACGGCGCCGGCCAGCGCACGAGTGTAAGCAACCATGATGGATGGGTGGGAAGAAAGGGATGGAGTGAATTGGTTTGGTGGAAGAAGACTGGTGGTTGTGATCGATCGTGGTGAGATGGAGGTCCGTTGGCCTTGTCAGTTGAGGGCGTCGTTGTTTTATATCCATGTAAGTGTGTTGAGCAGCGGCGTTACTCCTTTGTATTCTGTTCCAGCAAAGCACCACGGCGGTCAGCATGGCTGCCGTTCGTTCTCCAGAAGAGCCGTCGTCTGACGATCTTCGCTTATCCCTGCGATCATAAAGTGGAGGCTGGCCTTCCTTCCAACCATAGGGCTGTCCTGAAGGCGTGCTTGCAGAAGGAGCCCTCCAAGGCTTGCAAGGGAAGGTGCCAAGGCTCGAGGACCCACGATACGATGTACTCCGTAGGGCAGGCGCAGGCGAACCGACGGTGCCTAATTGCGGCAACTACGCCCTGTTCGGTGATTACCTGCGAGTTCCCGAATTAAGGCTCCGGGGCTGACGGAATATTACGTCGTAGTATGGAGTCGAGTATTTGAAGTATTGGACGGTTTGCTGCGGTATTACCGGCCCCCTTGTCGTTTGTTGTCTTGTTTCTGCAGCCTTTTTCTATTTCTTTTGCGCCCCGTTAAACGTGCATTCGTGGTCTAGACCGCCATCGTCTCAAGCTGGACGCAACGCAGTGCAGATCTTGCTCTCTTTTGTGTCTTTGGCATTGTTTGGCTATGGTTGGCTTTGTTTGGGGATTTCCTTTCGTGGCGGAGTCGCAGGAGCCGGGTCAGCCCTGCCAATCCAGGGCCAGTCTCAACCGTGTTTATACGATATACCACTTTGAAAACCTGAGCCACCTGAACCACTTTAAACCACATTGAACCACTTGGGACCGCAATAGATCACAGTGTCTGATTCCTTCGCTCCTTTGTAGAGCCCGGACCCGTGGTATATGACCCCAGGCATCAGCATCGGATGGCTCGGTGAGTGCGTGGAAATGTGGGAGGGCGAAGGTCGTTCTCCGTCTTCGTATCATTCGGGATGACGTAAATTGCATGACGTGCGCAAAATCAAAAGGAAACCAGCCCAATGGCTGAAAAATTGGGCGGAGGATCGCGAGGATGAGCTTGGGATGCAGGAGATGGGGGAGTCGGAAACGATGTGCTTGTTTGCTCAGGCATTGAACGGCAAACCATCCTTAATGACAATGCCGCCTCTTCCGGATCCACTGCGCCATGGTCGGACCACTTGAGTACAATAGAGTTGGAATAGTTTGTAGAGACCACGAGGCGAAAAATTAAGACACGCGTTCTGACCATGTTTCAAACAAAAAGTGGCCATCCACGGATGCGTGAAAAGGACCTGATAAATACGGAAGCACACATGCAGACATAAGACTGCGAAAGGGAAAGCACCGAAGCACACCCGAGTAGCCCGGAGGCAAAACGTGGGGAGCAGCACGGCGACCATTGGGAGGCTCGAACTGCAAAAGCAAAAGGGGTAGCCATAGCCTCTTTGTTACCGTCCTCGTGGGCCAACACTGCCCTTGGGAATTGGTATTGAAGGAATTAAAGACACATTTTATTCAACAGTTTCACAGCAGCTGTGCGGTAAAAGACAATTGCGTGCTACGTCATACTTGTCCGGAATATGGTTCACGTATATAATAAGTTGTGCCAAGATATGTCTGGTCGTTATTCACCCACTGCCGGTGCTAAACGAGAAGTCGTTCAATAAATACAGTTGCAGAACTGCTACAATAACCTCGACACTGATTTCTAGTGATGGAATTCCGGCCACATCAGGTAGTGGTGGCATACCAGTTCCAAAGCCGTGACTATTTGTGTCTACTTTCCTTCCATTACTCGACTGCTGCGCGATTGGGAGAGGTGATGAGGAGAAATAAGTCCTATGTTTACCGGTAAACAACAGGCAGAACTGCCGCCGGGTCCGGGAAAATAAATTGGTGGAAGTCTCAAGCAGCAGGTCACAACAGACACGTAAAATTTTACTACCAAATCTAATTAGAACGCGTGGTTCGGCGTCTCCCTGCCTTACAGAAAATATCAAAATCAATTATTTATTCCCTTTTGTTTGGTCAAACATCGCGGCCTGCATCAAGTGGATGCAAGCCAAAAGGCGACGGGCATAGTAACATAACAGAAACACAGTTATTGGTGCATCGTGTGCCCCTCCATTATTTCAGCGGGTAAGTCTACGCCGCTTTGCTGTCACATACACAGCACATCCTCCTGGCTGTCCGCATAACCGTAAACGCGCCCCGTTCAGACTTTAGTTTGCATCTGCGTCCTCTTCGTCAACTTATCATGGCATCTGATGAGGTTGAAACTCCGACATCTCGGCCTAGTCCACGGAACGAGACGCCTAAGCCGGACGCCGCTCCAAGCAACATTGAAGAAGGCGCCGAAGTGTATCGCACGGGTGGATTCCACCCAGTCTATATCGGCGACGTGTATGCGGGCAAGTACAAAATCTTGAACAAAATTGGATTCGGGGTGTACTCGACCGTCTGGCTGGTCCGAGACGTGACAAAATCGTGAGTTCATGGTTGTCTGGTGATAAATTGACGAGAATGTCGAGAAAGGAGAAATGACACATACTAACGATGCTGGAATAATGGCTTCCAGGGACAATGATGAGCGCAGATTCCGGGCTCTGAAGGTGCTGAGTGCCGAGTCGTATGGAGGAGACCGGCCCATATTTGAGAGAGAGATCCTTGCGCATCTTCGTGACGGAGACAAGGGAGATGCCGGCTACGCCTATGTTTGCCACCTCGTCGATGATTTTGAACACTACGGCCCCAATGGAACCCATGTTTGCCTTGTGTTTGAGCTCATGGGAGAAACGCTGCGGAGCTTTGGTGCGTGGTTCAAGGAGGACAGGCTGCCGTACCCGGTAATGCGCAGATTCGCCATCCAACTCGTCTTGGCCGTCCATTTTGCACATAATCACAATGTCATCCACACAGGTGTGTTTTTTGGGGACTTCTATTCTCTTTACGACTCCCAAGACCAACACGTACCCTCCCTTCCACCAGGCTGACAGACGATTGGCAGATATCCAGCCGAGCAATATTTTTGTCAGGTTCCGAGACACGTCTCTCATTGAGTCACGATACCTCGTCAACGTTCCCACCCCTCAACAAGACAAAACCGAAGAGAGATACTCTCCAGTTCCCTCTCAACCTCTTCGTGGCTACTACTTTGGCGAGGCAGACTCGAGGAGGGTCGCCAAGTTTGATATTGTCCTAGGCGACTGGGGGGTGGCGAGCTGGACCACACAGCACCTCACCGAACATATCCAGCCTGTCGCTCTTCGCGCCCCAGAAGTCTTGATTCGAGCACCCTGGCATATGCCCGCGGACTGGTGGAACCTGGGCGCACTGCTTTTGGAGCTCTATCGCGCGGTGCGCATGTTTGACGGCAGAGTCCCACCGGACGGCCATTACGAACTGAAGAGGCACCTAGCCGAGATTGCCCATTTTTTTGGCTCCTTTCCAAAAGAGTTGCTAGCACGCGGGAACCCAGATCTTGTCCAGAGCATCTTTGACGACGAAGGGATGCCCAAGGAATTCAAACCCATCGACCGGCCGCCCCTGGAGTCGGAAGCGTTCATGCCAGGACTCAACGAGGAGGATCGGAACGAGTTTGGATCGTTTCTCAGGACTATGATGAAGGTCGACCCGGCGGACCGGCCCTCGGCAGAGGATCTGTTGAGGCATCCTTGGTTGCATGCTATGAAATAAACTTTTTTTTATTTAAGTTTTCTTTATTCCTGTAAGATTACAATTATTCCAGGTCATCATTACACAACTACATGGAATGATAAACTCACAGAGATAAACTCATTCATGGGACTTTTACTGTGGAAATTACCGTTACTGTACTTTTCAAGGAGCGTTTTTAATGACTACCAAATTTGTAAATTAAAATTGTTTTATTATGTTCGAAATTCAGAATATATCGATGTCGTAATTATTGGGAATCTATTAACGTGGTTGATAAGCGAGTGAATCAGACAAGCGAGTGGATCACTTCAATTTTCACTCAAAATCGAAATTTTCAAAAAATCATAACTTCGCCAAAACATTCTTAAAACAACTAGGATTTTCAAATTCACCCAAGTAATATAGAACTTATATAAAACAAATTTCTTAAAATTTTTAAATACGTAGAACTTTACAAAATGAAAAAGAGAGGTTAAAATTAATCTCCACTTCCTATCTACCCATGTTTTGTTAAAATTAGAATTTTTATAGGGACTGTTTTACATACTATTTACAGTTATTTAATGAATTTGAAAATCCTAGCTGTTTGAAGAATGTTTTGGTGAAGTTATGATTTTTTGAAAATTTCGATTTTGAGTGAAAATTGAAGTGATCCACTCGCCTGAACCAGACTGCAAACAGTACCTTTAAGCGCATTGCTGCAAGGATGTTCTCCACAAAACGTAAAACGCATCGAGAACGCCGATGAGTATAATCCGGCAGACGTAACTTTAATGACTTGCAGGCTCTTGTCTGACAGACCGCCCGCTGCGGTGGACATCTGCGGCTCTGCCCTGCTCAGCCAGACAGTCTGAATCGGGAATGAAGATTCTTCCATAACGCTGTGCTGTCGAGTATACCTTCTCGACGGCCTCCCAGGTATTTGGAAGACAGGACACTGTGATATTTATCAACGACGAATGGTTGACTGGGTTGATGCAAATGTTAAGGAATTCGACAAGTATTGCAAGCTTCCTTTGACATGGCCGACTCGCCCAACATGATAGTCAAGAAACTCTGACTTCGAAGGTGATGAATGGTTTCCGTGCAACATCTTGTCTCCTTTACCACAATGATCTTGGGGACACCGTTGCAGATACGCAAGACCTGGGAGGTGGTCTTCTTCGTCGTGGCGATGAAAGGTGGCGTAGTAATGGCGACTGGCAAAGTTGGCGAACAAGTCTGTCGTTGACGTCTACATGTCAATGAAGCGGAATAGACTCTCGCAGCGACCCGTTTCGATGATCTGTGCATGGTACGACTGCCGTATGTGTGTTTCTTTCTTCTCGGATAGAAACGACGTGCAGAATGGACGTCGGCGCCGATTTATGAGCAGCGAGGCCGTTTGTTGATCGTCGAAGCGACATATGCACTTCGGAATATGTTGCAATTCCTGTGGCATCCATTCTTCTCTTTAATTATCTGGTTTGCAGTGCACATGCGTGCCACAGTGTTTGTCTGTCACCACCTCAAAACGGCTGATTAGATGGAGACGGTGAGCCAGGGTGGTGAGCGGTTCCAACGTCAAGCATTGCTGTCCTCTCCGGTGACGGTTGGGATAAGGTCGCCGAACGTGACACTAAACGAGGCCCGTTCTGCTCATTCCGCAACCCAGTGTCGTCTGCTGATGCCACGCAGTCGGTCATAACAGAACAAAAGTGACTTTGAAACCTCATTGGACGGTGGAGACTTTGCACATATTTTTCAACATCGAGACGGATTTTTACTGATCTGGTGGGCCTCTAAAATGTTGCTACGACAAGACATTCAAAGCTCTTGCTTGCCCTTTGCTCCACAATCCCGACACATTCGCGAATTCGAATACCACTGGGCTCGATGTGCAGTAGTCGTTGCTATCGAGCTACACCAGTACTGCCGTCGACTCTGTTGAACGCCCAGATGTATGGGTCAAATCAACGTGAGAAGGCCGGCCATAATGCGTGTCCGTTCAGGAGTCGACACATGATTCCCACCGGGCAAACGAGCATGCCTCGCACTCGTGTCGCTCAGAACCCACAAAAAAAAAAAACCTTCAACATACCTGCGGCCCAGCGCCGGCTCACAGGCGAACCACGGCAGAAGCGCGCTAGGGAGGAGCGGGATCAAGGCGCCGCTTGCTACGGTCGACGTGGACGAACGAGAGACCCTGTTCGGACGCATTGCGACCAACCAGGTCCATGAAAATGCGGCGGTCCTCGAGCCACTTTGATGAAGGGGATCGCCGGCCCCGAGTCGCAAATAGAACCGCTCGGGGTTAGTGCCGCCATCGTTGGACGCCAGAAGCATGCGGTCTCGAGCTGCGCGCGACTCCATCACGACACCGCCATAGGCGGCCCGACTCACCGCCCCATTGGGGCCAGTAACCAGCCCGTAGGCCCTCTTGTGGCCCCGAACGAGCACCACCAGACGGTGCATGAACTCACCAGCGATGTGCAGCAGGGCCCGGGACAACTCCTCGTCGAGTCCCATGGAGAGGTCAACCACATCAGCGATCGAGCGGAGAGCAGCGCGCACGTTACCCATAACAAGCGCGGGCACTTCCTCGCAAGAATAATGACGGTTCTCGCAGCGCTGGCATCTCGTGGCGACGCCGCGCACGCAGCGCAGACTCCAGACAGGACGGGCGCCATTGAGGTTGTTGGCGGCGCTGGAGATGCACGTCACGCACGCGTGTACCTGGGGATCAGTTGCGACACGTTAGTGAAAAGACCTTCTCCTTAAATACTAGGACTCCCTTCTTCCTTTTAGGAAGAAGGGGTAAGAATTAGTCTCTGTTATAATACACACCTACCCTCGCCCTCGAAACCAGTGCTTTTCATAGACTAATCTATTGTGATGACCTATCCATCAAACATTTATAACAATTCTCGTGTTTTTTGTCGCGCCATTTGTTCCTGTTGGCCATCTTGACAAACTGTTGCGATACTACGGCGCATCAACCATCGATGTGGCGTGCACCTTTGGTCTCCTCGCCATGTTTTGTTCATTCGTCGCCAAGCAGAGCGCGTCGTTTACCAATAAAGGAGGACGGAGGAGAGAAAAATGGGCTGTTTCTTCGACAGACATAACCTTTGATAGTCTTGACTTGGAGCGGACTGATCACCGGATGCCTTTCTCCTCTTGGCAAAGATCTCTCTCTCGGTGGGCATTTTGTCCATGCCTCGGTTCAGTCTTTGCAGAAAGAACGGCGTCACGCTCTTTTTCATCCACATGATCTGGTATACGCAGACATGATGCTTTGGTTTCGACGTAGCCTATTTGGTCCGCCGTATAGCGCACTGGACATTTGTTGTCGATTTGTATAGAATTGGCCCACGTTAGACAGCCCAGATGGTCCGTATCCAAACCAGTATAAGGTGAGACGAGACCACAGTTCTACCACGACGTCGACTCTTTGGATAGTTCAAGCGGTAACATGTGCCAGTACTACTGGCTTTCCTGTGTTCGTATGGTAGATCAACTCCAGTTAGGACCTGCTGGGAATAATTGCGCATATGGTCACCGCACATGTCAATGTCGTCATTTCCCTCTACTTCAAGAGCAGGACTTGAAATAGTAGTTGGTCCTTTCTGGTCGCACCGTACCTCGCAAGAAACATGTACATCTCTGCCACAATGGTGATCGAAGCAGAATAACGCAAAACGAGGGCCGCCTGAGATGATGCAATGGCGACAAAGGCTCGGGTGGACAGCCAGTTGCACGCTTTATTTGACTGCTCCTGTCGGAGCACGGAATGTGTCTAATCCTTTCCACTTGTTTGTTAACGAGCACTTCTAAGCTCATGGAGGGTGGTGGAACGTCGATGGCCCTTTGGAAGCCGGACACGTCAGTCTTGTTCGTGTATTCCCGAGCCATGGCGAGAGAGGAGAGTCCACAAATACGCGCCAGCACCGCCGTCACTATGGCCAGGAGGGCCTGGCAATCTCCGGCCATCATGGCCGGGAGCTACATCAGTTAGCAGGAACCCTGTCACGCAATCCTAAGTACAAAGAGCCTTACCGGCCAACAAATTCCCTTCCCTCTGCACGAGGTGTGCAGGCACCGCAGGGAGCCCCCCGCGAACACGCAGGCCGGGGCCGCCAGCGGGCCGGAGCCCGAAAATGCCGCTCGAAAGCAGCGGTAACAGGGGAGCGGCGCCAGGTCGTTGGGCACTATGATGGCCCCAGCGACGTCATGGGCCAGGGGAGCAGGAGCAGCAGCGGCACTGGGCCGACGGACCATTATCGTGGTTGATTCCGCCTTCGAGATGTAGCCGCTTACAACCAGTTTTGCATGAACTTTGTTCCGTAGTGTCTCACCGACGCACTTTCTGTGTTGTTGTCATGTTGGGCATTGTGTTGTCGCGACTATTCATCTCGTCATGTTCGGCTCGTGGACTTGCAGCCTTTGCCGCGGCGGTCGTCCGCTCACTTGAAAGGCCAGAACTTATCAGAGTGCTGGTCGTATTGACTCAACAAAAAGCACCTGATATTTGCTGTGGTTCTGCTTGTCGTGGCTTGTGTACGGCGTGCGTCTCCTTTTGCTTTCGAATCGGCCGAGGAATCGGCCAGGTCTTCATACAGCTGGCGATTCCACAACGTTCTCCGTTTCTGCATCTTGGACGCCACGGTGCATTTCCCGGTAGAGTCGAGATGTGCACATAAACAGTAAAACGGCCGGTTCTACGGCCATGTGTATGCCTCCATCTTTTGGTTTGGGCGGCGCCGCCGACGAGACTCCGGTCGCTCTGCGCAGCGCATCCGATGCAGCAAGAACTTTTGCGTAGACCAGGGCCAACTCCCGCGCCTTCGCCTCGCTAGTGACAGTGCCACTCTGATTCTTTGCGGCATCGTATTTCGATCTGAGGTCATGTTGAGTGTTCCACACTAGTTGGCAAATGCCGCGCAGGTCGGCCCGGATCTAACAAGAGAGAGTCAGTATGTCGACGAGCCTTCGGAGACGAATCTGAGACTCACAGGATGACACGATTTTCCTTCACAGGAGCACCCCACGCAAATGTCCTTGCCTTTAACCCCAACGCAAGGGAACTTACTGCGAGATCCTGCCCAGGGCGCGCCACGCAGCGGAGGCAAGGAGCCTACCTCTCGTAGCATATCGTCGACTTAGAGACAGCTCTCCATCACTTACCCCCTTGTCGGCGCGCCCTGGGCGCATCTGCCACCCAGCCGCTTCGTCAAAAGCAATTGCGGCTGTCACGTCCTCACAACTATACTTCGCGTCCACTGACCGAAAACCTGGGGCCATGTCTGCGATAGGCAGCTAAAAGGTTGACGAACGGCGGGAGCTGAGAGACTTGTTGTTGTGGGTTGTTGACGAGAGAAAACGCGCCCACAATGCGCCGAATTGTGCGAAAGTGGTATGTAAGAGGGAGAGTTGGCATGACCTACGGCAAGATACTTGCCGCGTCAGACTTACATCCGATAGTAGTCTGTCCCGTGGTTTCATTCTCGTCAACAACAGGGTCGTAGGTACGTCTCCGGTCAGTCCGTAAGCGGATTTGTTCCGATCAATAAGACAATTGATGTGCTTGGATGGAACGTCGTTGTTCTAGGAACTTTGCTGAGTGACCTAGGCGCCTCTGATATAATATACTTCTGCTTGTTAAAGTGGCCATCCCAAATACCAATATCTGATCAAGTTCTGACATATAAGAAGGCGAGCCCATCCACCTTTTCTCATTTGAATAGCTGGATGGCTCCGCGACTCAATGTCGAGTTTGACAGCCACATGTCCTGGCTGGTTCTACAGGCCATCGAGACGCCATTCGTCTGTGCATAATTTTCGTAGCCGTCTGTTGGTCACGATGGATCGAAAAGGGGCTTGGGGCCATAATCGAGGCCTTGTTCACCCAGTCTCGCCCTCTCCCACCACGGATCTCCCATCCTGGTGGACAGTTGTCTGTAACATGACATGATTGGTCGATGTTACAAGGCCATTATGCGGCCTTCGTGGTGTTTGGTTTTTTGGAGGAATAACAACATGGCGCAGCGTCGAGAATGGGCTGTTTTTTAACATTGACATAACTCTTTTTCATAGCACTGCCAACCACAGTCCTTTGTTACCTCAAAGTCGATCTTGTTCGGGCCAAGGATCGTCGCAAAATCCCCATGTAAAGTTTTTTTTTTTTTTTTTTTTTTTTTGGCTTCCACAACCATATCATTTGCAATAGTCTTTGAGGCCGGGTCGAAAAAAAGCATTTAAAGAATGGAAACGTCTCTGTTGGCACTTCATAATACGGCGCCAGGTTGCTCGAGAATGGCGCGTAGGCGATTCACTGGTAGCCGTATTTGATCACTTGATCCATTTGTGGTTCTGGAGATCCATACAACGTGTATTCTTCATGACAACAAGCCGCATACCCGAAAAAAGTAGACTAGCTGCTCGAAGAATTGCCTGCGGAAGTTGGGCTGTCTATCAACTGTCGTAGAACAACCGGATCGAAAGAAATTTCCGAATCCCTGAGTAGACGTGTCACCGATTCCTGGGAATATAAATCGCCGGTATATCGCACTGATGCATTCCTTTCATGAATTATAAATATACCTTACTATTCCTCGATATAGAAGTTGTCACGACGACTTTTGGCTGCTCTTCGACAACAGGCTCTTATACCTTGTTGTATCCGTGTAACATAATATAAGTGATGCTATTCCATCACGGATTGTGAACCATTCCTAGGTTTGAATGACAGTGAAGTGGAATGCTTATCTAGAACCGACCCTGTTCCGTTTCCAGACGTTGTTAGTTTATTGTAAGCAAGTACATCAGCTTCAAGCAATTGGTATTGTTACTCTTGCCTCCTCGTCGTAAGATGTGGGGTGGGACTCTGACGCCATATAGAAATGCAATGCCTTGATCCTCGGCTAAAGCAATAGTCTTTTATCTTTGTTATTCATGAGTAGAGCTTCCTGTTTCTGGTTGTCTCTACCATGACTGATACCAGCAGCCAGACTTCTATCTCGCTGTGGGTGGTGTCTCAAAAGCATTATACTTTGCTCTCAACGACCCAAATCCGTCTTTGGAATGGACGTAATGAGCCCTAAGGCCAGACGGCAGCGCGTATTGCTGGCCATCTGCCTTGGAAATACCTCTCTCTCAGTTGTTGTTGGGTGATTGAAATTGGCTCTTCACCACAAGAACATGACTCGAGGATGACGGCGACAATAACGTGGTGTCGACCGATATTGACCAGTTTGTCTGGCATGTCGGGCATCCATACTTGCAGAGCGACTCGTTGTGTGAGGCTCATTTGGGTGTAAATGCAATTTGCAAGTCAAAAGGTACTTAAAGTCAAGTAATAGGCCCCAGCAGTCGACAAAAAAGAACGACTTCCGAGAATAAAGAGTTACGAACAGGATAGACAATTGGGGTTAGCCAACCGTCATGCCTGACCACCGCCAATTTAGTTGAGCCTCTTTCCAGGCCATTACCTCCCCTTCCCTACACGAACGGCTACCAGTGGTCGCTCATCTGATCGACCGCTACTTATTTCCATGAAATGCTTTAGCATTGTTTCCTTGGCAACTTCTCCGATGTGTCTGCTCGTGTGGCTGTACTGTATGAGGCGTGAAACATTCTGCTGTGCACGACATTATGACGCCTTGTCCGTCGTCGTTAACCGGCCAAGATGTTGGGCTGTGTACGTGGTGAGTATTTGGCAAGCAAAATTCGAATGGTCTTGCTCGGTCTTGAATTTTCTTGTCACAATGTTCTTGGCGCCATGAGGCCAGGTTCTGAACGGAGAAGAAGGCAGCCGAGACGCGTCAAAGGATTATGTCAGTTGGTTTCAAGCGGTCTTCACATCCGATTTACAGTACAGCCAGCGATGACGTGGCTTGATGGTTGCAGACCTAGGATAAAAGTCAACGCCGGCTTCAACAATGCATCTGATGACATGATCCCGACATCGTACTTACTTTCTTCATTCTGACATCACAGTGAATAGTACGTCCTTCATGGCTAAGCTCGTGGACATACTCTTTTTTTTCCTCCGCGTTCGGGGGGAGTCACAGGCAAGTTTTCGACATCCTATTGGAAGTGGAACTGGGAGCTTGTTGGCGGCTGGGATGAAATTGGATCGTAAGGCGACGACCTCTATGGATCAGGCGACGTTTGGAAGGGAGAAACAAAAAGGGGGGAACGAAGGGGGGGTAAAGAGTCACAGAGACAGTGTGGACGACGAAGAATGTGGACAAAGAAGAGTGTGGAAGAGGGAGAGTGGAGGAGGAAGAGTTTGCTGGAGAGGTGAAGGGGGGAGGCTCTCTATTTATACCTGGAGGTAGAGGAGGCAGAAGCCGGTGGAAGGCCGCAGAATAGTTGCAAACAAAGGGTGAGTGATGTGTCATGACAAGTAGATGGGATCGTCGAAAGACAGTGAATGCGAGTTGAGGATGTGATGAAAGACAATCAAATATCAGACGGTAAACAACTGTAAACAAACGAATAGTCAATAAATCATCGATAAACTGAAACATAAATGCAATAAACTATTTTACCGAGTACTCAATAAATAGAAATTGAAAAATGAATAGGTGAGATGAGTTACGTTCATGTTCAACGGCAGACTGAGCAGAATGTTGAGAATAAACAAATATGAAGTGAAGTCGTGTGCCCGTGACGCCAATCTTAGCGCAAGGCTGAGCAGGATGTCAACATCATGTCATTAGATCCAAGGGCCGGCATACGACAGAAGTAATTAAGTGGCAAGGTCCACAGATTCCAGTATCTAATATTTTACTCCAAGGAAGTAAAGCTGATGGCAAGAAGAAGTGATCTCCTCACTGCTTTCCTGTTAGAGTGATCTATGCAGCCGGGCACCTTCTCAGGGGTGTCTCACAACCTGCCCAGATCAACACCATCGATAGAGCCAGCTATAAGTTGAGGAGCAGAAGACATAAGGGTGGTCATGCAGTCCACCTTCAGAATGCTATCAGGTTTACTTTTACTTCACGAAGATGCACCTTTGATGATGAACTCTTTTGCACCTACGTGTACTTTGTATTCATTTTTCCGTATTCATCTAGATTTATTACTGGCCGTATATATATCTTTTCTGTTTTGACATTCGACATCAAATTCTATAAATTCTTCATTAGAATCTATCTTTACATCCTCCTACTAATTTTCATAAGATGTTCCTATCGGTAAAGTGCCGTTTAACATCATGCACAGTCACCAGTCGAGGTGTTTCACGTTCTCCATTGAACTCGTACGAGTCCTCTGCATCAACTCTACGAATACGAATACATTGCAGAGCTGAAGTCGGATAGACATCGGAGTGCGTTTTTGCACAGAGTGCTGTTTGCTCGTTTCTGGACGAGAGTCGTTGCAGTGCCACCGGGTTTCCCAATTCGGCTGCTTCGTGTCTTACAAGCTGCTACACGCCTCCACTCCAACCCTCCTGCGTCAATGTGGCGGCACCTGACTTTTGTGTGCCGTCGACCAACCAAGAGCAACTTGCACGGTGACTTGGATGCATCCTTTTTCAAGTCCCAAAGTATGAGCACGTTTTTTCTTGCACCCCATTTGTCGATAGGTCGACATATTGGCCTCATTTCTTCCTTTGGGACGGGACAGACGTGGGGTCGATGCAACGGAATGACTCCGCAAGGGGAAAGTGATGAGAGGAGAACCAGAAACACAGCTCGACGACTCATCATGCAGAAGGCCGAATTCCCGAGCTGTGATGCTGGCGAGGAACGACCTACCCGAAACGGGGCAATGGATGAGAACACGAAGCGAGAAAAGAGCATACGGACGCGGGGATGCCGCGTGGGAAGCAAACCAGGGCACTGCTACGCGTGGGGATGGTTGCACTGACTGGCGGGATGCGGATAGCGGAGTGTTGGCCGTCGTGGGCCAAGACAAAAGAAGACGCAAGGAAGTCAAAGGACTGCCGTGATGCGCGGACTGTCCTTTCTAAGCTCACAGAAGAGGTACAGCATCCGTGTGCTCGTTTGTTGTGCTTGTTGCCGGATTATCCAGTGCACCTGCAGGACGTCTAGACGGCATACGTTCAAATTAGTTTACCTTCTCTTATCTGCTCGAAATAGATTGGAGTTGCCCTGCCAAGGCGTGTTGTCATAGCGGTCCTGTTGCATCCGTTTTCGCACCGAGCCATGTCCTCATGTCGTCGTTTGCAGTCTCCCTCCGGATTCTCTCTTGGTCCTTTTAGAGCACATGGCCGTGTTGTTGCGTGTGGCCTGCCGTACGACAACCTCCACTGTATCTCTGTGCTCCCTCACCTGCATGAGAGTCTGCTGTACAAAACCGATCGGATAGCTTCCGGGACAGAAGAAGCAGAGGACACAGGACACGACGCGAGAGGCGCACAGGGTGGACACGACATAAACTGCGCACGGCGTGTCTTGCAGATGGGTCGCTGGTCGAACCGGTGCCACTGACAAACAAGGTCTGCTGGTTCGTGATGTCGCTTGTTTCCGTGCAGCGGCAATTCGGCCGGTGCATGTCAATATTTATGCAAGCAGAATACGGAAAGCCGAGTCGACCGCAATACGTCGTACATACTACATAATACATAATGAAGCACAAATCAGTGGACGCAGATCGACTTGTTGCTGTCTCTTTTGTTCATGACCCGATGACATCGCCGTCAGGACTGCTGGAAGATCCACGCGGGCACACTCGTTTCTCGTTCCTCTTATCCATGCCTGTGTCGGTTCTCCTGTTCATGTCTGCCTTGCCTGCCAGACGGTCTGTCCCACGCCGCGGGGTGTCTTTCTGGGCTGCTGCGACGATGCCGCGACGATGCCGCGACGATGCCACGCCCTTCGTTGCCTCCCACGTCGGCCGCCACGGTTTACGTACTCTTTACCGACGCTATTATGTACCCCGTACAACACGTATTTTGATTGACATGCCAGGAAGTTGTAAAGGACAAAGCTAACCCTCTGTGGAACAGTGGAAAACAGGATGAAAAGCGCCCCGAGCGGCAACTCTGAACTGAAAGTTGGCAAGTGTCGTTGTTCCAGAACAGCTGTCCAAGGTATCCGTCTCTGCAGAACTGCCGACGATAGCCTTTTGGTCACACCTTACATTGTTTCGTGTACTCTGTAGTCGCGCGCCCGCCGTCTTTTGCTGTATTACATTCTGTTGCACGACCGTTTAACAGGAAAAGTGGGACAAATTCAAGGGACGTATGCCGCAGACTACAGCACAAAGTATAGCACACAGGCAGCCTGTTAATACCCCGTAGGCAGCCTGTGATTCAACGCAGAAAAGCCGCACAAGGCACACAAAACGCACAATGCACTCAAAGCTGGATCCGATCCCCTTTTCTGATCATCTGCATTGCCATCATTGAAATGCCGTCAAACGCACAAACAGCGCAGAACGTTTGCGTCCTGGGCAAGGACACAACCGCAAAAACCACGCGGACCCACTGAGCCACTGTCGTAATGTTCAGCACTGTCGTAGACTGCCTGTAAGACGCTAATCTGTTCACCCACTAACCAGCCAGCCCACTGAGCCTTCGGCGCAAATCGCGCAGAGTTTAAAAATGAACATTGCGGCGGCCAGTGCAGGAAGAGGCCAGCCTAACCCAAACCCGCTTAGCGCCTCAGCGACCCGTGCCCCCCTCATCCACCCACTAACAGGTGCTATCAGCCACTAAAATCGAATGCCGTCAGAGCGCGGCGCTACCTGCGCGCCTGGAATGCCCTGTGGGATGTTTTTGCATCAGCAAATACGTTAATCTTCAGCGGTAGCCCTTGTCGTTGCCTTCTTAAGTGTAAGTCACAATTGGCAGTTGGCAGTTGTCAACTCTCAACGTCAACTCAGTGACGCATCCTCGGATGTCTCGAAACAATCGGCGTGTCTGTAGATGCTACATATCGTACGACATAACGCAGACATTGAAGCAGAGATACCGCCAAGTCCTGTGTAGTCGCAGACGAACAAAAAAAAAAAAAGAAAAAAAAGAAAAGAAAAAAAATGCAATACGCAAAAGAAAGAAACAAGAAACAATCCTTCAAACTGGGAACAAGACCTGCACTCATTGCTAAACATGCTCACATCATGCATTTCCGTGTCTCCGTGTATGCTCTGCTCTTCACAACGTCCCATTGCCCCATTTACTTCACACCCTCCATCGTGGAGTGTGTTTCAAACAGTCTACCTGCACCCCCTTCTTCTTCGACTTCTTCGACTTCGACTACTTCGTCTCCATTTTGCCTTTGCGAGATACGATTTCGCCTCCTCTGCCCCTGTCAAGTATTGCCGCCCTTTCGTCCTTCTTACAGCACGCCGTACTTCTTCGTCGATCTGCTCGAGTCACTCCACCCACGCCCCTCCCTTGCCTCCATTCTCGACTCACTTTCTGCCCTCCATCACGCCCATCATCACATCACACTAGTATAGCGTCTTAGTCTCCGACGGCCGAGTCCTTGTAGCGTAGAAGAAAGAGGGGCCATCTCCCTCTGCTCGTGTCGAGTCGTTGCAGATATAAGAAGGCCGTCTCCCCCTCTTTCCAGGTCCTTCATTTCCCCCTTCATCACCAAGTCGACCACAAGACACATCTTCCGCCTTTGATAACAACTCGTCAACAACATCAACTCATCGTCAAAGATCCTTTGACGTTGCCCACCATTCTCTCTCTTACGAGTTAAACCACCCCACCCACAACCAACCGTCAAAATGAAGGGCGAGTGCGGCTGCTCTGGCACCTCCTCCTGCAACTGCGGCTCTGACTGTATGTTCTTTGACTGTTCCATGACGATGTATACACAATAAAATCAAATCCTAACCTATCTAGGCTCTTGCTCCAGCTGCGGCAAATAAATAACGTCGACACGCAACCATGCCGACGGTGCGCTGACGCACTGGTTGATGCTCGGCCCCGAGGCAGTTTTCCGTTCCTACCAAACCGAACCACATCCAGAGATTGGAGATCGGAGATGGGAAGGGTGACGGACTGCGGGTGCTAGCGCTCATTGTGCTCTCGTTTTTGTTCTTGACCTGCATTTGTTTCGATTTTCAATTTGGAATGTAGTTAGGAAATTTACAAACAAATTTGCGACTGTCGACCTTGTCTGGGATTTATTGCACTGCAAATGTGATTCACAAGAAAGCTGTGATACACGTAGATTGACGAGACAAACGCCGATTCGAAAAAGAGAATGATCGTGAGCAGAAGCAAAAATATCCAATGAAATGAAAGGATTTTCTTAAAAATCCGCGAAAACACAAACGGAGACACAAAACGGCAAACCGCCACATTCCTCAACACCATAAGTCATTATCAACCACATTAACACTCGATCCTCGGCTCCATTCCAGAATTGTCGCCCGCCCAGTCACCGAATACACGGCGGACAAAAACAAAAAAGGCGTCGACGTCGGCTGTGTTGGAAGCGATGCCAAAGGACACGCGGACGGCGCCGGTGACGGGCCAGTCGCTGTTGTTTTTTGCTGTCGATGCCGATGCAGTCGACGGAGTCGGTACAGACGACGGTTGGGGCGATGAGGCCGCCTCCTCCTCCTCCTCCCCCACCTCCACCTCCGACGACGACGCCTGCGTCACCGTTCCGTCCTCATACCCACTGTCTGGCCGCGTCCAATCCCGCGCAACGTGGGCGGCGGGACCAGCCACCGCGGCGCTGCTCAACGCCGGCAACGTCTCGCCGCCCACGCTCCGCATGGCCAACGCCTGCAGCTTCAGCATGTCCGCCCAGGTGTACTGCAGCGCCGCCTCGCCCGCGCCCGGGTTGCAGAAGCATCCCGTCCGCAGGGAGATGCGCGCCTTGGCCGCTTCCCGCGCCACGATGCGCTCGTCCACGACCACGCCCGCCGTGTTCAGGACATTGAAGGTCACCGTCCCGCCGCGGTTGCTGCCGTCGGGCAGGCAGTGCGGGGGACCGTAGAGGCGCACCATCGGGCGGCCGTTGCTGTGCCGCAGGACGACCAGCCGGTCCAGGAACCAGCCCGTCAGACAGCGGACGCGCACGGACACCAGCGCGAGTCTGTCCGCAGGCGTGACCATTTGTGTGTTCCCCTGTGTGTCCTCACCACGCTTGGCGTCGTCGCTGCCGCCGCCGCCACACGCGATGGCGGTTCCCCCCGCGCGCGCGGCATTGTTGAGCCACTGGATGCCCACGCCCACGTCCGGGATCGACTGGAAATTCACCGTGCCGTCCTCAAACTGCGCCTCGATGCGGTGCGCCGGCGCGTGCCAGTGCAGCCCGACGCTGACCGCTTGGATGGTGCCGCCCGAAAACCACGGCCGGTCCAGCCGTGCCAGCGCCTCGCGCCGCGCCACCAGACAGCCCACGCCGGTCGGGTAGCCAAACAGCTTGTACCAACTGACCAGCACAAAGTCCGGGTGCACGCGAGACAGGTCGAGCCGCGACGTCGGCAGGTAGGCCGCGGCGTCCAGCAAGACGTCGTAGCCGCGGCGCTGGGCGGCGGCGATCCAATCCAGGGAGTGGCGGACACCGGAAAAGTTGCTTTGGGCCGGGTAGGCAAAGAGGCCGCGGTCGTGGGGGTGGTCAAAGGAGGACGAGGCGGTGGTGGTGCTGTTTGTCGTTATGGTGATGTCACCAACGCCGTCGTCCTCAACCTCGACGTCCTTTTCATCCATGTCCGCCTTCCCGTCCAAGAGTCCACAAAAGACGCTGCGCAAGAACCGCTGCCACGCGTTCGACTTTGGTTTGGATGTTCGCCGCAAGCTTGCCGTTGGTCCGGCCTCCGGCGCCAGGACGTCCATCAGCACCGTCTCGTCCACATCCATGTCCGGCATTCGACACGGCACATACTGCGTTGCGACGCCCTGCCGCCGGGCGTATTCCCGCAGCCCGTGGATGGAGTTGTGGTTGTCGGCCGTCAACACGAGGCGCCTTTCTGCGCGGCCCCGTCGGCCAGACCGAATCCCAGTCCCGGTCGCGGTCGCGGTCCCGGTCCCGGTCCTTGGTCGATTCCTCGTGCTCGTCGTTGTGGGCCCCCAGCGGTACGCCTCGCCCACAAGACGCGCCGCGCCCGTGGCATTCGCGGTAAAGACGACGGCATACTCGTCCGGCGACGCCCCAAAGTGCTCCAGGATCTGCGTCCGCGTCGCCTCCACCAAGGCCGTGGCACACTCGCTCGTGGGGCTCACCGAGTGCGGGTTGCCCAGCACCAACGACGTCTGCCGCTCGGCGTGCGCGCGGTGTTGGCTGCGGGCGGCCAGTCCGCTGCCCGTGTAGTCGAGGTACACGTGGTGCTGTTCGTCGAGGTAGCTGTAGTCGGTCTGCCGCAGCGTGTCGAGGCAGGCCGTCGAGCCGTACTCGGGGTAGGCGTCCAGGATGGACATTGTGGGGTGGGGGGGAAGAGGGGAGGAACGAGAGAAAGAAGGGCGTGAGCTGAAGACAGTCCAGACAAGGGAATAAACGAAGTGATGGTGTGAGAAAGGATGACGGGATGATGCCGCGTGTCCAGTGTCAGGTAGAAACAGTGCTCACAGGGAAGAAGGATACGGATGGGATGGAAAGCCTACTGCTAATAAAAAATGACAAGGGAAATGAGAAATCAAAAAATAAATAAAAATAAAATAAAATAAAAACAAATGATAACGAGGACATCAACTAAGAAGACGGAAGGATGACAAAATAGAAGGAAGTGGGTGTGTATAGAATGCAGCAGCAAATGATAACTGGCAGGTAGAGCCGCGAGGGAAGAGGGTGGTCAGGAAACGCAAAGGGGATGGCCACGCCATGTTATACACGCATCGAAGGAGCCGACATGCACAAAAGAGGCAAGCTGATGCCACCTCCAAAGGTCTTGTTGAGACCTACTTGGGATCCCCAGCTGGCCAAATCGGTCGATCTCAGCCATGGCACTGCCGCTTACACGACTCGACCTGACCTAGACTGGACTGAACGAAACGCCTCTCGGCGACGTCCATCACACACCTCCGTCTACACCATCGTCTCCGAAAAAGGAAGAGTGGACGGCGATATTGATGCACGAGTTGTGGGCCAGTAGGATACGCCAGTTGGCCTCTACGACGATCACCGGTGGAGATTGCTCCTTGACGGGCATCCAACGGAAGCTCCGTGTAGTGACGATGCGGTGACGACAAAGGGGCGGTGGCTGAATGTTGGAAGGGGGGACGCAAAGGGGAAGACGAGCCGACGACAAGACGATGAGACGACGAGACGACGAGACGACCAGAAGGGAAAGGTCAGCGGGGAAGCAAAAAGCGAAGCCGGAGGGTGGGAGGATGATAAGAAGGGGTGGGGGAGGAAGAGAAGAGAGGAGAAGAGTGGACGAAGAGTGGACGAAGATGAATGGAATACATTGCATTAAAGATGCAGAAGCATACCAGTTCCGTCACAGGAGAGTCATGTCCAAAGCAAGCCTACGAATTCAAAATTGGTGGGTGAATCGACCACGGAGGACATATCGTAGCCCACACGTCTCGTTTTTGTAACCTCGTTTAACAGCTATGGACGTTCCAGTTATCAACAGATGTTGGAGGTTTTGTGTAACGTTGTGATAATATGATGTGCTGAGATTGTTCGGGAGACTGTTGGCGACTGACGTAGGCTGCTCGATTGTTTACCTTTCACCTCATCACCCCTTACTTTGCACACGTATAACGAGACCACTTGGCGAGACGATGCATAGACTGGCTGCGGGCATCTCGCCGACATAGGCGTCGAGAAGCAGAAGAGCAGAGAAAACGAAAACGGAAATAGAGAAAAATCGAAAAAGTAAAAAAACTCTGAGCTGGCAAAACCCGCGGAGACGGAGAAGCTGATATGCAGTGAGGAACACCAAGAGGGTGTGAAGGATTCCACAAGACGAAGCAAAAGAAGAGGCTGAGTGTCGTGCTTCCATTGGAATCCCAGACTGGACGTGGTGATGGCTTTGGCGGAAGAATGGGTAGGATTGGGGGCCATGTTGACAGCATGAAATAGGGAGACAAACAAAGAAGAGCAAAATACGAGACCAAATACGTGCCCAAATGCGAGACCGAACACTTGAGAAACCAACAGGACAAGACAATCGAAGGAAAAGATTAACCAGGAAAGTCTTGCATTCATGATCAGCATATCCGGTATGGCAATACACCGTCGGGTTTGAACATAAACAATGAGGAACGAGACGAGATGTCGAGTATCTGCCGAACCAGACTCGGCACCGGCCTTGAACAATGTCCTTGTCCTTCGAACGTCGATAAAGGCTCTTGCCTATGTTTAATTTTACAAAAGAAGAAGGGGTGTCATCTGTACGGATGCCGTGTACAGAGGCCCGCCGCCTCCTCTTCCTCTTCCTCCTGCGCTGCTCACCTCTACAGGATTTGGTGGTGTACCTTGTCCCGCCGCTGCCTTGTTGCACGGCTTCGGGCCGCCGTGTACAAGATCGTCTTTTTTGGGGCAGACGGGCAGCCGAGCATCTGCAAGCTGCGAGCTGAAAACTGAAAACTGAAAACTGAAAATTGAAATCCGAAAACCGAGAGGAAGACGAGCTGATATGCTCAACGGTGGATACGGCTGTGCTGTCGTGGAGATCCTCATAGCCCTAAACGGGGCTGTTGTCGAGATGCCCGCTGAACAACAGTCCAATACGCTTATGTACATGGCCGCCAATTGTGTTGCATAAAATCGACCCGCGTCTTGGATAGACAACGCAGCAAGTCGACCTGTACGTTGATGTTTCTGGTTTAGCGGGACTATTGTTGCATGCAAGCAAAGCAGCACTCACGGCCGCACCGTGCTATTTTTATGGGGCGGCACATACATTTACTTTTTTTTTTCTCTTCCTTCTCTTCTTATGCAGCCATTGTTAAAGAGTACAATGTCCCGTCTTGCCATCACATGGTGCATGCATGCTCGGGCCATAGTCTTCTTTGAGGCAAAAGATGCTACCATTACGTTCCATTCTCATATACGTAGGACCGGGATGACTCTCCACTCTCGATGCTTGACACTTGACATTTGGTCATATGTACGAAAAGGCTTCAACTTTAAAGACGGGGAAGCATGACCACTGGAATGAGAGTGAAACAAAACATCGGGAAGACATCGACTGCAAGCCTTGTGGGGTATGACACGAGGCAGGGATGAACCTTGTCGGTGGGAAGAGAGGGGAAGGGTCGTCAACAAAGAGTTACAAAAAGAAACTGTTTGTCAAGCCAGCCGTGACACATGGTAATTTTTATTTTATTTTATTTTATTTTTGCTTTAGATGCATCTTTTGTATGGTTTATTTCAGTATTTTGGTCAGTATTTAAATGAAATAAAAATAGAACAGAGGGTGCCTCTTGATTCTTAGATGTTTGTTGTAATTCAAACCAAAAGGTGTATTTTCTGTGCATCCCAGATACCAGGTTCACTCGAGTTCTGCTGTTCTGTGCACAAGTTTCTCCAAGCAAAACGCACACACATGCACACACAAAAGGACCGAATGACATCAAAGCCTCGGTCGTGCTACACTCCCATTCGACGGGAGGGAAGGCAATGCTACGGTGCAGTGCGTATGCCTCAAAGGCAGCGCCTTGCAAGTCAGGAGGTGTGCCACGGAAGAGAACCAGACAATGAAAAGACAACTTGCCACGGCACCTCGTGGCAACTCCGCAGTCTGTGTGTCGTATCTTTCTCTGTGTCTGTGCGAGTCCTCAGACGCCGCAGTGGACAGGGATAACTATAAAAATACCCGGTAAGAGCAAATCCCCGTGGTGTGCATTGACGAGTTGTCATTTGGAGGAGCAAAATAAATAGATTGAGACGGCGCAAACGACATAATGACAGCCAGCTGTACGCTGCCAGCCGCCACCAGATGCACGACTCGAATAGACAGACGCCACTGCTTGTCTCTCTTTACGGGGCACAAGCTTGGTGCCCGTAGCTGCCGTCGTATCGTGCTGTCAAACAGCTGGGCGGTTTTGCACTTTCTGGTGAACGACAACAAACCATTAAAAAATGAAAAACAAAAAAAAAAAACAAGCACAGACTGCAATACATCCCGTCTGACGGAAGGCCGTACGATCAGCCGCAAAACAAAAAAGCAAAGGGGTGGCGGACAGTGACATGCTCAAAACAGAGCATCACGGCCCGGTCAGTGTTTTGCGCCGGGCTTCTGAAAAGACGGGTGGCAGGCGCATAGCCACAGACAAAGCATCCCAAAAGGTTCCGTCCCGTCCGAAGTTGACCACAGACTTCCGCTGCATGCGCCTTTCGCTTACGACGTTGCTCCTTGCTGGCTAACTTTAGCACACCGGGTCCCATATTTCTGTGGCTGCTCAACTGCAGAGTTACCTTGCAGCATGCGCAACCAGGAAAGGGAACGAAAGCATGGAAATGCAATACATGCAAGCCAGGCTGGGCACTTGTTGACGGATGGTCCGTCTGCAGACGCCCGGGCGTCGCCTGCCCTCTTTGACCAAAAAGAGGCAAGAGTTTCGAGAGCAAACACAAAAGTGCCAGGTGCCGTTCTGATGTTTGACCAGGAAAAAGCATCCATTACCGGAAATGGCCAAAAACTGCACATCTTGTCGGCGAGGATACAACCCGGACGATCAGAACGTTTGCGGATAGTGCGGAAGGACAAGCAAAAAGAAAGAAAAGCGATAAGAAAGAAAAAAGGTAAGAAAGAATGACACAGCCCTAGGCAATGCAGTGGTCGGTGACATGTAGGAAGCCATCGGAAGAAGAGGCGCGACCGAAGACCGCCCGCCAGGATACCGGGAAATATGCGACATGCTTTTTGTTTCCTGCCAACTGCATACTGCATGCAGAAATGCAGAGAGTCCAGTTGTTTGCTCTGGCAAGGTAAAGACTTGATACCGCTCACTGCTAACATAATAAATGACTAAAAATATGCGTTATATCGACAATTCCCTTTCAATTTATAGATGTTCTGCCCCCAGCCTCTGGGCATCGCATGGCAACGTTGGCTGGCATGGGTCACGGTAGAAAGCGTCTGGGAAAAACGAGCACAACTCGTCGTCATAAGAGGCTCACAAGCCAGCACGCTGCCGAGGTAGGACAAGCCAGTTACCGACCATCACGATAATGACGGCGACGAGGGGATGAAGAGTATAAAAAGAATGTGGACAATAAGAGGAAGTTATGTCCGGTGCACGAAGAGCTAATACGACATCACGAACAACGATCACCAATGCTTCCACAGAGGTTCATTCTGCAGTGTACCCTTTTAAGGGCGGCGGATCAAGGACCACCTTTCGTGCTTGTCCTCTGACAATCCTGCTGCCTTTCGCCCTGCCTCAGTTATCGTATTGTGGTGGACCATACGGTCTCGTCCTCTCGCAGCCAATAATTCGTGTCAACGACTTCCGGTTTCTGCTTCGAACTTTGTCCTTGTTCAAATTGTTCCTCCTTGATACCTTTGTATCCCCTCACACGACGTCTTTTACAATGCATGTACGCGTATGTACACAGAATCCATTGCGCCGTGGGTCGGGATTCATGCGTTCTTCTTGGTTTCTGATTGCTTCGTCGTCGGCATTGTTATTTCGTAACTTGTGCCTGGTTGATCCTTTGTCTTTCAAAGGGAAGATGGAGGTGCAAACCTCATTCCTGTGGCCCCTGAATAGGAACGACTCTGTGCATCCTCGCCGTTTACCGTATTTAAACCAAAGTCGTTCGTCTCCATAGTGCTTCTGCTTTGTACGTCCTGCCACAAGAAACCTCAAACAACAGCGCCCCTTGATCTCTGCATGACGTAGGAGGAACGAGGAATGACCCCAAAATAACATGCTTCCCGAGGCACACACCACCTCTCACACACTGGGTCGAGGCATACTGCTGACCATCAAGCAGCAGGGTTGTGACGGAAGGATCGTTGCCGGCGCAGACTCGTTCCGCACGCTGGCTGATGAGGGTCCGCGTCTTGGCCGACCTGTCCGGGTCGTCAGGACGAGCGGGCCACAAAAATGCTCGGTGTCGGGTCACACGAGGGGTTTGGCAACGTCGAGATCTTGGTGGGCGAGCACGAGACGGGTGTCTGCTAAGCTCCACTTTGACGGATGCGTGGTCGGCGCCTCGAGCAAGTCCACAAAGGCCACTAGACGGGGTTAAAGGGCTGTTCGGAGGAAAGCCAGCGCAACGGAGCAAGCGAATATTGCCCTTTATCTGGGCAACGACTGCCGCCGGCCACGAGTCGTTGGGCGCATGTAGGTTGAGCGTCGTTGAGCGTCGAAACTGTCTCGTCGACAGGCCACAGCGACAGGTCTCCCGTCCGCCAGAACGTCTCGGCAACCACTTGCGCTGGAGCTATCTTGCCATGGACTATGTCGAGGTCACCGACACGTGTCCACCTTTCGCCACCGTGCAAGGCAACCAAGATGTTGAGGACACCATCGAAAATGCCCTTCTTTTGTTTCTCGGTGCGTGTCGACCCAGATATCCACATCTCGTTGTGCCTTTCCCGGTGCGCGGGACACTAATGTGTACTCACGCCCGAGCGGGTTGTCGCTCGTGGCGTCGTAGGCAATGACATCGGGAAAGGGTATGGCTTTGGCGGCAGCCGTTGTTTCTGGCCATCGATGATGCCGATCTCGTTGCGCGTCTTGAATTCTGGCATGTGGTTGCGGCGGTGCGGAGCATTAGGTTTGTGTACCCCCGGTGCCTGGCATTCTTCCGTGCGCAAATGCCTTGCCCCGTGAGACTGGCGATCTTGTAGATGGCATGGCAGTCGGCCGTGACATTGAGGGCCGTGATGCTCTCGGAGGCTGGTAGATGCAAGCTTGCCAATAGAGCCTGAATGGTCTCGTGCGCGATCGGCGGCAGTACGTGGTCGATTGAGGCCAAACTGTACGTTGTTGCGCGATGACCCGAGGCAGAGAAGAAGACGTCGTGAGGTGCTCCGAGGCAGTGGTTAACAGGGAGATCACGACATTGCTTTCTTCTGGTATCATTTCCACGCCGTCACGTGGAAACTGGAAGTAAATGTTTCCATTTGCACGTCCCAGAAGGGAAGGAGCAGAGGCCGTGGAAGATGGGCCGAACACCTTATATCCAGTGATGCTATCGAGGCTTAATATCAGTTACTCAAATCCAATAACACTGTGTCTCAGGAGCTGGCTCGTGGTTCGACTCAAATCATTTCATCACTTATATTCTTTCTAGGATGAGGACAAAAAGGCACAGAGCTTCAAAGTATAGATAGCCAACGGCATCAATCCGTCCTGTTTTCATTCCGCTTTGTCGTTCGAACTCTCTCTGACGCTGTCTCTCTGTCACAGAATACCACGCGCTGGCCAACGACGACCAAGTTGTCTGCGAGAACAAGACAGCCTCTCACTTCCCAAACACGGCATAGCAGGGGTCGGCGGATAGAGCGCATGTGACATGGGCGGCGACTGAGGATTAGCAGGGGAGGGGACAATCCACTTTACTTAGGCACATCCCTGTGTGAGAGGGGGAAGAACAATAGGAAGGAAGCAAGGAAGCAAAGAAAGAAGTGCAGGACGGGGCAAAGAAGACAACATCGTTCAACCTCACATCTAACCACTGCGATGGCGCTGCCCTGTGCCAATTTGTATCCACGTTTCTGAACAGCGGTATTTGGAAGCTATTTTGAAATCTGCCCGTCTCGTGCCTCTGCACTGTTTACTGTCTCTCCTCTTCGACCTGTCGTCCACTTTCTGTCCCGCGTTACCCAGAGCGTTTGAGCAACAGCTTGTTCGCTTCCCCCACGCTTGCCGATCGTCTGTGGCCTTTTTTGTTTGTCCCTTTCTGCCTCTCGCTTGCCATTTTCTGTCTCTGTCCTTTATCATCAGTTCCTTTCCTTATTTGGTCAGCCCGTCGGGCACGCAGCGCAAAAGGTGGAGCAGGTAACAGCTGGAGAGATGCTGAGGGAAAGAGCTCTGTTTACAGAGGGGGGTTTGCCCCACTTGTTGGTGGTTCATGCTTGCAGCGGCTCTGTTAGGAAAGAGCGACTGAGACGAGGCGCTGGCCGCGGATGGCCGACACGAAGAGCATTTTGAGAAATAAGTGAAATGGAGAGACAATGTTTCTCTTATTATCGAAACGTGCCGTGCTTTCAATTCAGTTTGAAAAGGAGGCAACAAATGAATGGAGAGTGATCCGGGAGCAGGACAGACACGAGAGCGACCCTGACCAATGCTGTTCCTGAGTCTGACGTGGCAAAACCCAATGGCTCGTCCACCACGGTCGCTCTTTCCTACGATGTACAGATTCTCACCAGGCCACTTCCTCTCCGTCGCACCCCACCTTACTGCATAAGACGACCAAAAGCAACAGGAGAGGGGCCGCTTGCAATGTGGGGTTGTTTGGTCTCTGCGCTGTAATTACGCGGTGCTGCGTTTGCTGTTGTGCTCCTTCCTGTGCTGAATGTGAATGCGTGCTTGTGCTTCGACATGGGTAGCTCCTTCCCGCCATGCGACTGGCTCCTGCAGAGTCCCCTCCACAGCCATTGAAAAAGGAGGCGAGCAAAGAGCGGAGTTCTCAAGACAGTAACAGAAAGCATCGCCCCAAGATAGAGACGGATCCACGATCTGAACGCACATGTGGACGTGCATCGACGCCTAACAGCTGCCGCGCCGATGGACGTGCAGATTTGTTAGTTACCGATGGCAGAGACAGCCATTTGTGTCTGCTTGGTTAGTTCTCCTTTCAAACTCACGGCTGTCCGGTTGTTCGTCGTTTGAAGGACGCTTTTGCTCCTCTCTTGTCTCGTTCTCGTTCTCGCCGTCTCGCTCTTCTTGTCCCTCGTCGATTGCCTCCCTTTGTTAGCTTTCACTGTTTACATCTTTGTTGCGCTCACTCCACTTTCTTTACAGCAATTGACTTCTTTCCTTTCCCCCTTGGATTCACTTGGTTGGACAGCAGATCTCCTATTGACACTCTTTCACCAATTCCATCTTTTTTACTTACATTGGGCTGAGGGTCGAGATACATCGTCGTGTATTCTCAGCATCCCATTGACACAGCCCAATTGACCAAGAACCTCTTGCATCGTCCTCCGTTACCCCCCACGCAACCCCACCATGGCATACCGGCGTGAACGGGACATCCATCATTCCAAAATGGATTCCACCACCGAGTACGCCAAGATGTACCAACGAGCCCAGCGGGCCGCGCGCAACGGCAGTTCGTTTTCGCCGCCAGCGTCACCCACGCCGGCATACGAGTTCACAAGACAGCACACGTGGCCAGGGCGGCCAGGGCCGCCACACCCACCAGGGAGTGGTGCCGGCAGTTATGAAGACCGGGAGAGAGGCATTCCCATCCGGGAGCGGCAACGAGACCGCGGGTGGGACCACCACAGCCACGCCAGTCGAGACTACGATGGCCAGCACGAGCAGGAGTACGACGACCGTGACGAGCCACGTGACGAGCCAGAGTATGAGTACGAGTACGAGTTCGACGGTCGGTCGTGGCAGCCGTCTGGCTCGCCGCGGACGCCACGAACGGCCGGCATGACCAGCGGGAGTAGTCTGGGCGGATCCTACGGCCGTCGAGAGCGTGACCGGGAGCGTGACCGGGAGCGAGAGCGAGAGCGAGAGCGAGAGCGAGACCATGACAGAGAACGGGAACGGGACCGAGACCGGGAAAAGGACCGTCGAGCCAAAGAGCGAGAGATTCGCGAACGCGAACGGTCACGCGAGTTGAAGTTGGAGCGAGAACGTGACGAGCGCGAGCGGCAGCGCGACCGGGACGTCTGCCGCCAGCGCATGCGTTATGCCACCGAGAACTACCCGAGGCGCCTGCGGGCCTACCTTATGCCCGTCCTCAAGAACCAGCAGGCCATGGACCACGCCACCGACATTTTTGTCAAGCTCGACCAGGACGCTCGTTACCTGACCCAGAGCGCCAACACGCTCCTGGAAAGTTTGACGGCCGTGGCCGAGGACCAGGCCACCGGCGGCAATGGGACAGGGCTCGATGACCCGGCGCCTGGCACGGACGAGTCATCCGAAGACGTGACCACGACCGAAGAGAGCAGCGCCCTGGAAGACTCGGAGACGGCGGCCGAGTCGGTGAGCTCGGATGCCGACTCGGACGACAATGAACAGCAGTTTGGTTCCTTTGGCCACGGCGGCGACATGCCGAACTTCAGCAGCCGGCGGTCCAGCCTGGCCAATGGCAGTGTAGTGGGCGGCAGTGGTCGTCGGCGGAGCAGTGCGAGCCAGCGCCACAGCGGCAGCGGTGCCGATCACCAGCGCAAAGGATCCAACAGCACAACGACGGGACCAGCATCCACCACTGGCGGTGGTTCGGCCGGCGGCGGCGGCCCACCGCCGCTCATGCACTGGAATGGATTCCGGCCGTTTGCCCTCAACAAGCACCCAGACAGTGTCAACGACCGGCGTAAATCGCTTATGGCCTTCACCCAGATTATCAGTGTCACCTTGCTGGCATCTCTGGGCGTGGACACCGGTAGCAACGGTGGTCGTGCCCGCCTGTCCACTCGAGGCTTGCTGGCTGAGCTACTGCGTGTACTCCAACCCAAGGACTATCGCGCCTACTTCCGTGCTGCAGCCCGCGTCATCTTGTTGCCCGAAGGTGGCAGCATCGTCTCACGCGCGCAGCCGCCTGATGAAATGGCCCTCGAGGCGCTCGAGCGCCAGCTGCTGGGCACAGCCAAATTTGTGCCCGGTGTGGCCACCTCGGCGTCGTCGTCGCCAGCGCCCATGATGGCCTGCCTGACGTACACATCGGCAAATCACGGAACGATCACCCTGTATCGACTTGAAATGGGCGGTGGTGGTCTCGGTGCGGAAGGCTGGCCACGTCGCATCACGCCCGTGTCGGCCATGGCGGCCGTGCCCAAAGAATTACTGCGGCGGACGGCCCGCTCGATGCCGCCGTCGCGGCGGACTGTCCTCAAAGTTGCTGCTGCTCCGCCAAGTGGCACAGACAAGAAGAAGGACGAAAAAAGGGCTAGGGGTGGACGCAGCGCGAGTATCAGTGAGGACAAGGCGAGCTCATTTGACGATGGAGACAAGGACAAGGACGACGAGAAGGAACTGGAACGGCTCCGATTCCGCTGGATATCCATGCCGCAGGACACGTCCGTTCCCCAGATTGGGCACACGTCGACCGTCGACGCGCCCGCCCTGTCCCCCAAGTTCCTGGCCGCCATGGGTATGTCACGCGAGGACCGCACGTTGTCGGACGGCACGACGGCCAATACGGTGCAGGCTACACTACCGGCCATGTTTGCTTGGCTGCACACGCGCGCGGCGTACCTGACGGCCATGGATATGACGGGCCCCGAGCTACAGCGGCCCACCGCTCCCTCTGTCTCCAAGTCAGAGAAGACATCGCCCACGAAGGGGCGCGATCGTGATCGTCGTGACCGCGACCGGGAGAGGGACCGCGACTACGATGACAACGCGTCGACGTCGACGTCGACCACCGCCCAAACGTCTCGCAGCCGCATGCGCCGTGTCGTCCGTTATCAGCATGGCCCCACGCCTCTCGACCACGACGGAAAGGAGCCCACAATCGTTGTCCTGCACCCGAGCCGCGGCGACTGGGTAACGTCGTCGGTATTTTGGACGGAGAAGAAGGAGTAGAGGTACTCGTATGTTTTGATTATGTTACGTTGGAACATTCATGCGATTGGCGCGAATTGATCTACTTGCCAAACCCGGAACAACGTTTGAGGATGTGGTGGGGAATGTTTATTTTACCAACTACGTTTGTCATGTTCGGCAGCTTTGTTACGTTCTTTTCGCACGTTTTTCTTTCGTACGTTTTGTCTCCAACTACGTGCCAATTAATAAACCGGGGTTCACAGCTTTAAACAAGTCGTTTGTAAAATGTCCATAACTTATCAGGCCAGGTTGTACTGCAGTTACTGGATTTGGTGTATATCTAGTGCAAATCTACCGCCACATGCTATCTACACTGTTGTCCATCACATAAAAAGACACACCGCGAGGTCTTGCTCGAAGAAACGTCAACACCTCTCATATCAAAAACAAAATAAAAGTCGGGGGTGTGGCGAGGTTCCCTGTCAGACAAGTACACCTATTTGGCTCCTCCTCGGGTTCCTGAAAACCCGGCAAGCTAGGCTCCACGCTCCGTTCTCTTTTCCTTTTCCGTAGACCATGCGAACCCCCTTTCCCAAACCCTTCCCCTCTCCTGATGATGTGCGGAGAGCCAAAGTGTAAAGCTTTATGCTAGCGTCGGCCCGGAGCTTTTGCGTGTGAATATTTCCATTTGTGCCATGTCGTTTCTTTTGCATTTGTTTTCTATATTCTACGAAAATGATTGATATTTTCAATCGGGCAACTAAGAGAAATCCCGTCTCGCGCCTTTTTGCCAGTCCTCCTGTGGAAAAACCTGACAGCCCATGACGGTGTAAGTGCCACAGCCGTGAGTCGTGATTGTGGTAGTTATCCCCGGGATAACAATAACCGCAACCAACTGGGGTCGCGACTATATAAGACCTGCTTCCAATGTTGCTGCAAAGTCGAGTAAGGATTATTGTATGCACTGAAACCAATTACGATCCAGCTCTGCTTTACCTTTTTGTACTCATTTCTTCTCACTTTCAGTTTCCACTCTTGCAGCCACTCTTGCAGCCACTGCTCGGCTTACACGGCATCCATCCACCTCCACTACTGCTTCAGCTTTAACCACTACAGCTTTTCTAACTTCAAACTCCGCTCAGAATGGCCTCTCTCAAAGGCAAAGTCGTCTGCGTCTCGGGCGCCGCTTCGGGCATCGGAAAGGCGACGGCCAAGCACCTGTTCTCGCTGGGTGTCAACCTGTCCCTGACAGACAACCGCAAGGACGCCCTGGACGCAGCCGTCGAGGAGATCAAGACACAGCCCTTGGCCGACGGCGTGTCGGCCGCACCCAAGGTGTATGCTCGCGTCACGGACGTGCGGTCGTCGGCCGAGGTCAATGCCTGGATTGACGAGACGGTCAAGACGCTCGGCGGCCTCGACGGCGCCGCGAACCTGGCCGGTGTCGTCGGCAAGAACATTGGCAAGCACGACGTGACAGACCTGTCGGACGAGGAATGGGCGTTTGTCAACGACGTCAATCTGACGGGCGTGTTCTATGCGATGCGCGCCCAGCTGCAGGCCATGAAGAAGATGGGCGGCGGCACGCCGCGCAGCATTGTCAACGCGGCCAGCACGGCGGGCATTGCGGGCAACGCCAAGAACGCCAATTACAGCGCGGCCAAGCACGGCGTGGTGGGTCTGACGCGGAGTGCCGCCAAAGAAGTCGGCCGCGACAACATCCGGGTCAACTGTGTGGCGCCCGGCGTGATTGACACGCCCATGGTGCAGACGCTCTTCAAAGAGCTGGCGGACGGGATCGAGAAGATTGTGCAGGAGGGCCAGGCGCTGGGCCGGCGGGCCAACCCGACCGAGGTGGGCAAGACGATCGCCTTCTTGCTGGGAGAGGACTCGTCGTTTGTGACGGGCTCGATTGTGACGATTGACGGCGGTCAGATTTGCTAGCTGAAGTGCATCGCGCAGCGCATCGGATGACCAGGGAAAAAATGTTTGCGCTGTACATACAATGAAAAGAACAAATCAATTTCCTTCATTCTATGAAGCCTCGCAACGACTATACTGCCTCACTTTGATAATACACTTCCTTGTCGAGTTACTCATACAGAGTCTGGACGTGCCCTCTTCAGTAAAGCTTGAGTTTCTGGAACATGTCGGCAGCAAAATCGGGTAGGCTTCGCACCAGCGAATCCACCTCGGGCACGTCCCGGAAACGAAAGAGAGCAGATGCGCAATACTCACTCACCATGCTGCGTAGCGAGTCTCGTTTGCTTGGTAACGTATTTTCATAGGTGAACTGCACGAGACAGACTATCTGCTCCAGGCTGTCCTTCGTGACCGTGTACCATACAAGAAGTCGGTGTAGCTTTCTCAGGGCAGCGGCCTTTAGGCTTTCGATCTGATGATAGTCGGCCAGAACATACATGTGGGCATGGACCATTAGGATGTTCAAGGTTCGGTTGTCCGGCCAGGCCACGTCGTCGTGGCTGCAGAGCGGATCCGGGCATGTAGTCATGAATCGACCGGTCTGACTTGTAGTGGTAGTGGCACGGTCCTTTGCATTCCTGGTTGGCGAACACATCTCATCCTTTGATTTTTCAGTCAAACTAGGTAATTTCTCGGCGCCGTTGTAGTCACCCGTGTACAGAAACATGGCAAATCGGCCAAACGTCTCCTTGCTTACTTCGGGCCAGACTACACACTTGCTTGCTGCTTCCTGCATATTGCCGTTCACAAGTGCATCGAGAGGGATGGATTGGGCGGCTACCAGTCCCGAGTGGAGGTGGTACTCTTTCTTTTCTTGGCCAATAATGAATTTAAACGGGTTAGACGAGACAATCCTATTTGTCGTACACGTTAGTATGCAAATTCAGAAGACGTTTATGGGCGAATAAAGGACTGACGTCTCGTATAGTGCAGAATCCATGGCCAATTATGGATTGTTTCGAGTAAGGTCGGCAAGAAACACTCGGAAAAGATGCCTTCGAAAAGTTATGTCGTCCGTGTACAATATGTGAGAAAACAACTGCAAATCTTGGTAGAGACATCCGTCCTATATATGTTTGAAAACGCCGTTTGCAATAGTCAGCTGAAACAGGGCAACAAACAGCCTGCCAGTCATTCACTTGGATACATTTGGAGTACACTGACTTCAACAATTCAGAACATAATGATTTACGTACGCCGGTTAGAGGTCATCGCACCAATTCAATAACATGAGTTATGTGCATTTACAGGGAATACGATTGTTTCAATATAGTTATTGTCTTGCGCGCATCATTCTACGACACCTCTGCGAAATACTCGGCCGATAGCGAGAGCCGGTCTCGGATGACTAGCACAATGTCGCGCCAGTCGGCCATCGCCCCTTGGCCAACGTCGCCACATGCAAGTCCTTTGCTGCAGGTGTTTGTCAGCGTCTCGTCCAGGACAACAGACAAAGGGTGAAACGCACACAAAAAACTTACCTTTGGGGCAACAACACTTCGTACCAGCCTGTTGGCTCTGCTTCTTCCGCGTCGCGTTCGCCGTCCTCGTCCGTCGTAGCCACTTTGGGCGGCTTCACGCCCCATGTGTCCCGCAGCGTCGCCAGCTGCCGCGCCGTCAGCGGGTGGTTCCACATGGCCGTGTTCATGCTCGGCGCCACCAGGATCCGCTTGCCCAGCGCCGGATCCGTCTCCCACGCACGAATCACGCTTGTGAGCAGCGTATCGCACAGACCGTTGGCGATTTTGGCTAGCAGGTTCGCCGACAGCGGCGCCACGACCAGCAAATCGGCCCAGCGGCGGAGCTCGATGTGCAGGATGGGCGCCCCGCGTGTCCAGGGCGGGTTCCACTCGTCCGCCTCGCCGACATAGATGGCGTCGACGTTTGGTAGGCCTCGCAAAGCGGCAGAATCGACGGCGGGCTGCTCAGCGGCTTGGCCCTGCAAAAACTGAGCGGCGCTGGGCGTCAGGATGATCCGGATAGATAGGTTTGGCACGCGCGAGAAAGCAGCGGCGATCAAGGGCAGCTTGATCGTGGCGACAGAGCCGCTGGCCGCGAGCAGAAGATGTCTCTTTCCATCATGGAGGGCGGCGGCAACCTCGGCAGCCGCCGACGGCCGATCCGGCCCTGTTGTTGCTGAAGACATGGAGTGTGATTTTGTCGTATATACGTCAACGTATTCGGGAAACAAACGTCATAATGGCATGTCGCGGGCAAGAAATATCATTGTCATTTCAGTTGAATTTATAATCTCAGTCAGTGACGTGCTGCGATGTACGCCGTAGCTTCTAGATCAGCGAGCTGCCAGAACACTCTCTGGGATGACTAACGTGGTCACGTGCACTTACACAACTTTCATGTGCGACTCCTCGACATTTCTGGGCTCCGTGGCTCCTAATCTCATAAAATCAATTCGTTATCGCTAAATTCGTAATGCGTCATGCAAGGTGCTCTATGAATACGAGTATAGGTAGTGTATGAAGCGCTGTTGCGCCGATCTAAACAAGAAACAATCAAAGCCAAACCACTGTCATCAGTTTGTGGCTCGTCCACCGTCCCAGAGGGTTTTGCATCAATCCGTCTTCACCTCTGCCGTTTTATCGAGTGTCTCCTCAGCTCTTGCAGCTATCTTTTCAGACAGTTCCTCGGTTTTCTCGGCAGGCTCCTTTGTTGAGGAAACATCCTTGTCCGTCTCTTTCTCGCCGTTGTGTTCCGCCGTCGTTTTCTCAACAATCCCCGTGTCCATCTTCTCCTTCTCGTTTGCTCCGTCCTTATCGACAAACAAAATATCGTCAAACCTATCCGTATTCGTCACCAGAGAATCACCGCCGTTTAGATTGACTTCTTCAAACGTTTCGACCGGTTTAGCAACAGCCGTCCGTGGCGGTAGTGGCGGAGGGGGACCTCTGGGGAATGATACAACATTTAACTTGGTTTCGTCCCTGTACGGGTTGCCGCTTTCGTTGCTCCACGGGTTGGTGTTGATAGCAACACCCCGCGCTCCAGGACCGTCCGAGTCGACTTGTGGCGCATCCGGCACGTCTTCATAGACACTCCGTTCCTCGTCCTCATCAATGGCATCGGGCACCACCAAGCCTGTTGCGCTGTTGCTTGCCTCTTTCTGTCGCTCTTTCTCTCGCAGAGCTTCCCGTTCTCGCTCTGCTTCGGCTGCCTCGGCCGCAGCCATGGCTGCCATGATGGCCTCGGCATCGGGATGTGGCTCAATCAGTACGGGGTCGGTTTGCGTCGCCATGTCCGCCATGGTCACAGCCGGTCGGCGGTCCATGCTCCAGCGTTGGCTCAGGCTGCTCTGTGTACGCCGGTGGCCGTTGTGGAAGGCGCTGTAAACAGGACTCTTGGGGCTCGGGTTAAAGGCGAACACCTCGCTAGCCGGGCGGGAGTTGGTCGCGGCTTCGCGAATCTCGAGGCCTTCCTTCTCAAGAGCCAACACACCGTACGGGTCCGGGTCTTCGGGGTCCGGCACACCAAACAACGAGACCGGCGCTTCAATGTCGACATCGCCAGGCGCAGGCTGGCCCTCAAGCTCGTCCATTAGCTCTTCGTCGACGTCAGTGCGGCCCTCGGCGGCCTTTAACGTTTCCATCAGCATAGAGACCTCGGGCGGCCGGTGCCGCACTTTGCCCGCCAGGATGTCCACGGCGGCAATCTCTTGGTGGTAGAAGCGCTTGTTCTCGTCCGTCCGCTCGACGATTATGGTGCCGTCGACCTGGACGCCTGCGTAGAAGCCGCGCGACTTGAGGTATGTGAACACGGGCCGGTTCATCTCTTTCCACTTGCCGTCGTTCTCAAGCACGCCGCCCGCGCCGACAGGACCTGCTACCGCACTGATCTCGCCGCCGAGCGTGGCCCGTAGTTTTGTAAACGACGCAAGCGCCTTGCGGTTGTTGATCACCAAGACGCAGTCGTAGATATCGACGCCCACCAAGAAACCGAGGCCGGCCGTGTGCAGAAGAATGCCCGAAGGCTCAGACCAAGTGCCGTCCTCCTTGCGCGCGACAAGAACACCCGAGCCGCCGGCGCCCGAAATCCAGAGACCCGTGCGCATGGTCGTGAATATGGCGAGGCCGACGGCCTTCTGGATGACTTTTTGGGGAATCTTTTTGAGGACGCGCTGTTTCGACTTTGGGCCGTCACGGTCCGGGCCGGACGGCTTCTCGATTTCCGTGTAGAAACCATCCTCTGCGTTGTGGTTAGCACCAATGCTGCCAAGATGAGTCCAGACCCAGCGCGACGTAGTGCACCGAAAGACTTACTGCAAAAGGACCGGAGAATACGGGCTGCTTTGTCGCTTTCCTTGTCAAGCGTAGTCGGCCAAAAGGCCTCGCTGCCGATGCGGTTGGAGAACCGGTTGACGGGTGCGCCAAGCTTGTCCGCCCAGCCCCAGACCTTGTCGAATCCCTGCTTGCTCTTGGTCTTGGTCGTGTCCCACGACGGCAGCCTGGATGTCACCTTTTCCATTGCGATATCTGTGGGAAGGTGAAGAAAAGGTACGGAGGAAATTGCAGAAAGCAAAGACAATGAAGAGAAACGAGAAACAATAGAGTATGAAGACAAAAGAAGCCTCAATTAAAGGTGCATGGCAAAGTTGGCGCCCGTCATGGAGCTCTCTCGGCTTACAATCACAAAGAGGATCAGCGACGAGAGTCAGAATCGTCAAAAGGACAAGAGACAAGCCGGAAAAATAAAGCAGTCAGACAGAAATCAGTCAAATGGTGACAATGGGGGAAAGAACGAGGGACAGCACGGAACATTAGAAAGACAATGCAGCTCCTGCACTTTACTACATCAAGCTCCTCCGGGGCGTTCGGTAGGCAGTCGCAAAGCCAAAACGGGGTGCGGTGTGAGGTGCGAGCTGGTGGTGCATTCCTGCGGTGCTTCGTAGGCACTACGCGGGGCCGCTGTGGCTTTGCGTAGAGGAGGGGCAGGCGTGGTGCTGACGCTATGCGCTGACCTAAACAGCGGGAGCGGCCCTAGAAATGCCCCATTCCGGCGTTTCCGAGACAGCGAGAGCGAAGCGCGAGGCTGCAGATACCGACATACAGAGGCAAAGAAGCTTAGAAGAGCTCGAAAAGTAGAAGCAGATCGAGTAGCGAGATTCACGGCGTGTCGGTGGTTTACTTGGCATTCGTTTTCTCACAAACGGCCTCAATTGATCAGCTGGACGCAATACTGCGGCACGGCCTCTCCGTCACTCGGTTTCCGTCCGTCTTCTTCCGTGCATTGCCCGCAGCGTCGCATATCCTGCCATCTTGGGATGTGTTCGTTGCTTTCTGTCTGGTATGTTTCCAATCCTCACCTTGGCGACCTGCATGGATCAACGGTTGGCGGTATGAACGTCTGGCCGAATTGAGATTGACGTGCTTTGAAGACAGCGTACCAGTCCAGTTATTCTTTGCCTCGGGCGGTCTCTTGACCGTAGGCCAATAACAATCTCGCTCACTTGCGAGATATCTCGAGAAAATTGGTAGCCCATTGTTACGCATACTGTCAACGGCTGCTCGGTCAGGAACGATCTCGACATTCACACAGTATACTGTTTCGCACTGTAATCGAAAGGGCCCATCCCAATAGTCAAGCTCTTCAAACGGAGCATACAACCCGGAGAATACACAATTGCCCTGCAGGTGTTGCCTTGGCCGGACAGGCCGAGCGCTTGATTTCATCAGCAGCTTTTGTCGATTCCTGCAACAATCCAACTGGCCTTTCGCAAGGCGAGGCCAATTCATCTTGCACTGAGCTATCACGTCACCTACCAACTGGCGCGCTAAGAGATATGTACCTGACGTACTGCATCTACCGCAAAAAGATACATGCTCAATTAGGACAATGGCAAGGGCAGCAAACGAAGAACATCGGTTCCATACCTGTAGAAACCTACAAACGACGCCCGAGATGTGCAAAACAACACCCGTCACGATGCGAACCTACAACCCAATAAACAACCGTCATAGCTCCAAGTCGAGCGGGTCCAATTATGCAGGTTATGTTTCTGTGCCGCTGTCTGTCGGCTGGCAGCAGCTGACAAGTGGGGCCTAGTCATATTTTTCGACTCTCCCTGCCCCAACCACCTGGTCACCAAACAACGTATGTACCAGTACAAGCACCAGCACCTGCTACTGGGCCGCTAGCGCCCTCAACCTTCTCCTAGATACCCTTCAGGCTGCTGCCCGGTTCCCTTTTCCAGGCCCTAATACGCGGGGTTTTGCGCGCGTGATAGCCGCTTCAGGATGCCAAAGCAGGGCTGCACGCCCGCTAAAGGGGTCCAGGGGAGCTTCCCTGCCTGCAGGACCTTACCAGGACCTGCAGATGCAGAGATGGTACACAGATTGAGCGTGTCTGTGCCCCACAGCAGGCGACTGTGGAGATCGTGACTTGCGTCTTAACAAAGTATCGGTACCGTGTCCCAAACCTGGTCGCTTTCCTTTTTTGTCAATGAGGCAGGTCCGTTTGTACTTCTGTATGGTTGCGTCGTTGGTTGCCTCGGCGGATTTCGTGCGGCGTCGCCTACAGAGTCGCGCCTGCCGTGTCAAACCACCCCTGTAAAATGACACAAATAGGGGGAAAGGGAGGAAGGCGCGTCCGCAGACCTTTTCCAGCCACAAGCCCATACACGCCCAATCCACGCCCCCAGTGTGGCACCAACAGCACATTACCTTCCTCACTCAGGGCGAAAAAATAAGGCAGGATGCTGCGCACACAGCAACCCAACGAGCCCACATTAGCAACCCGCTAGCAGGAATTAGCAGGCACCATGCGCACATGACAAGTTCTCCAAAATCCCTTCGTTCTTCTCCTTGCCACTCCTTCCCATTCGACCTTGCCATCGTCATCACACTTCTCAGTATTCGCATTCACGAGCGCTTCACCACAAACATCAGCATCGTCTTCGCGGTTCGACTCCTCTCTTCCTCTCCCTTCCACGGGCCTCGTCTCTCGGTTTGCTTTGTCTTGTCGACCGGCTAGCCTGCCCTCACTACAGCTCGCTGACACCCACCCGCGTTTTCAGCCGCTTCGATCGCGAAAATCGAAAACTTTTGTGTTTTTCATTCCCCTGAAAAACACAATCTTCTACCACATCCGCCCATCCTCCTATCCTCGTCGTCTTGGACACTCTCGACTTCATCTCCTTCCTCCCTCTCTCTTCCGCATCGTGGACAATTGATCCTCGGTGTTGACGTTCTCCCGTTTTCTACCTTTTTCTCAGATTCCCTCTACAGACACACAATGTCGTCCGAGGTACAGTCTCGACCGGCTGCCACACGCGGTGGCCGGGGCGCTGCACGCGGTGGCAGAGGAGGCTTCGCTGGCCGTGGCAGCACGCGCCGGACGAATGGTGATGCAAAGAACGATGACAGCAGCCCAGTATCCCTTGAGGACGAGGGCGAGATTGGCCAGCTCAAGAAGCTGTACGGCGCCAAGACGTCACTCATCCGCGAGTTGTTCCCCGACTGGTCCGAGGTCGACGTCCTGTTTGCTCTCCGTGAGACCGATGGTGACGAGAACCTGACGGTCACGCGCATTGCCGAAGGTGAGTTTTTGTGGTTTCTTGCTTTCGTGCGGTTCTGTCGCTCCATTTGGAGAGCTTCAAAGGTGGACACGTGCTTTTTTTTTGTCTCGAGAGCTTTTGTTCAGACAAGCTTCATCCTCCCTTGATTCATCACACAGCTTGCATCATGCGATTGGTGCCACGCAGCAATTGCTTTGGCTTTCATTGAGAGAATCAACGCTCGGCAACACCTCCTCGTCTTTTCGATTCCTTTTTTTTTTGTTCCTTCTTTTGTCACACAACTCCACACCCGATCGTCAACCTCACCGGTCTTCACTAGGACCGTTCTGGCCCATACTAACTGCTTCCTCCACTAGGCACAATTTCTCAGTGGGACGAGGTTTCCAAGCCAAAGAAGGAACGCACGAAGCCAAAGGCCGCAACCGCCGACGCAGCTGCAGCCCGACCGGCCAGACGCGAAGGGGCAGGCCCCGACAAGACCCGTGGACGTGCGAATGCCAGGGCGGTTGAGCGCGGTGGGCGCAGTGCTCGTGGCCGCTCAGCTCCCGCATCGGCAAACGGCACCCGCACCGACGCACCCCTTTCTGTCCCGACCGAGGAGTCGCAAGCGTGGGATGGCCAAAAGCCCGCCGACGAGTCGACCCCCGAACCGACCGCTGCCGCTGCTGCTGCACACACTACCTCCGCTGCTCCCACATCTGCTCCTACTGCTGCTGCTGCCGTCCCGAAGACGTGGGCGAGCATGCTCCGCCAGACTGTTGTTCCCCTACCAAAGGCCGCTGCAAAGCCCAAGGAGGCTGCGCACGCAACCAAAGCTCCCACCGATATCGCTACCGATTCTCTCCCTCCCTCCACTTCTACTGCCGCACCCACAACAGCTCCCTCCTCCGCACCAACTGGCGACGCCGAGCCCGAGTCAGCCACTGCTGAAGACACGCCTGTCGTCAAGGAAGCGGCGGCGCTGGACGTCGCCATTCCGGTTGTCGTACCGGAAGTCGCCATTTTACCCTCCAAGGATGCCCTTACCGAAAGCAACCTCGAGCAGGTCGACGACGACTCCCACCCTCCCGAGACCGATACCCTCCATAGCGAGGCCGCCGACTCTTGGGACCCCCGTGCCGCTGCTCTTGCCGGCACCAGCACTCCCATCTCTGCTTCCCAGCAGCAGCACGCCGGCAAGCCCGCCGCCGTGGGCAGTGGCTATGCTACTACCGCCTCCAAGGCCACCGACCGCGGCGCCGTCCGCACCCCCAGCTACTCGCGCCGCATCCTCGACCAGGAGGAGGCGGTCCGTATGCCTGTCAACCGCGATGTTGACCGCGCTGCTGTGCAGTTCGGTGCCTTGAACTTCAACGGCGCAGATAACGAGGACATTGACGGCGACCGTGAGGAGCCCGAGACCCGCGCCCAGCCGCCCGATGATTCTCCCGTCGCGCACCCCCGCGCGTCCCTCCCGCCCGTTGCGCCGCCCGCATCTGTCCCCGACGCATTCGCAGCCCAGAAACAGGCTGCCGCCAACGCGACCCCCACCGCGACCTCTACCCTTCCCTCCGCACCGGGTGCCACGGCGCCCGTCGCTCCGCCGACAGGCCCTGCTGCCCAGGCCCAGAACGCCCAGCCGTACGGCCGCTACGGCCAGGCTGCTCAGGATTCCGCGTTTGGCCAGAAGCCCTTTGACACCTACGGCCAACCCGCCCAACCCCAGGCCTCGGCCGCCTCCCAGTTCGACAACTACCAGAGCATCCCGACTACCGCCAACACCCAGGCCCCGCAGGCCCCGACCGCCTACAGCTCCGCCGCCCCCAACGAGTACTCGCAGTACTTCACCTCTGATGCGCAGAGCCGCATGCCGCAATACAACAACTACTACCAGGCGTACGGCCAGCAGGCCCAGGGCCACCAGGACGGTGCCCAGAACCAGCGCTCCTACGGCGCATACGACTCGCTTAGCCAGTACCCCCAGAGCAGCGGTGCGTCCCGCTTCGGCGGTGCTGCTGCCGCTACGTCGACCGCTGCCGCTGACGCCCAGAACAGCGGCACCTCGACCCCCAATCCCCCGGTTGCCGGCCAGCCGCAGTCCCAGCAGCAGCCCGGCGCTGGTGCTCAGGGCCAGCACGGCCAACAGCAGCACCAGAACAACCAGTACCAGTCTTACTCGCAGCACCCGTACTACGCCAGCCCCTACTACGCCCAGTATGTTCAGTACGGTGCTTTTGGTGGCCAGAGCAACTTTGGCACCCCCTACGGTGGCAAGGGTGGCTACGGTGGTGCTCACCACCCTTACAACATGAACCCGCAGTATGACCAGCACTCGCAGTCTTCGGGCGGCTTCGGCGGCGCCTCGTCTCTGCACCGCGGTGCTGGCGCCGACAACACCGGCCTGGGCTCCGCCGGTCTCAGCGACTACGGTCGCGTTGCTTCTTCCAACCAGTCCCAGACCGGCTTTGGCGGTGCTGGTGCCACTGGTCACGATGGCACCTACGGCCGCGGCGGTGCCTCCGGGTACCAGTCGCAGGCTGCCGGCCAGGGCTACGGTGCGCAGCAGTCTCAGGTGGGCTCGCAGCAGACCGGTGCTGATGACCTCAAGCCGTACGGCGATGCCTCCAAGGCCGCCGGTGCTGGTCCCAACCCATCGGGCCTGGCCCGCCCCGGCTCTGCCACCAACACCCAGTCCTCGCAGTCGCTGCCTCCGCCGCAGTCCGCCCAGCAAGGTGCGTACAGCGGCTACCCCTCGCACCTGCAGCACGGTGCCGGTGGTCTCCACGGTAACAACCAGTCGGCGGCTGGTGGCGCTGGCGGTTACGGCGGCAATCAGAACCACGGCAACAACCCGTACATTAGTGCCTACGGCGGCCACAACGCGCAGCATGGCGGCCATGCCGGCCAGGGCTTTGGCAGCAACTACTACAGCAACCAGCAGCAGCAGCGCGGCTGGGGCGGCAACTACCACTAGATGTGAGTTATCCGCGCATCTCTTCCTGGGCGGGGAGACTGTTTGTTGAAAAGAGAGGATGATTTGAAGGGTCTTGGCCCGCGTCCTCTTGTCGTTGCTTTAATCTTTAATTTTTTTGTTACTCGGTCTCTTTTTTTTCTTTCGTTTGTTGTGTCTCTCCTATGGTATTTGTTTTCTTTTTTTTTGTTATCGTATGTGTGTCATTATTACTACTCATCATCTTGTTTTTGTTTGTACTGCAGATTGAGAGAAGAAATGAGAGTGAAATACCAAACAAAAACAAAAATACACTCCCACACAGACACGCAAAACTGCTCTTCTATTTCTTATTGCTTTTTTGACAAAAAAAAACATTGTTGTGACTGTACGGTTTTTTTTCTTTTTCGTTTTGGTCTTTTGATCTGATTGTATGGGTTTTGTTTATTGTGTTTCTTTAACCCAACTTGTGTTCCGGGACAAATGGTTTTGCTACTTGCCTTCATCGCTGGTTTTATCTTGATGGGCACCAAAAAATATGGTTTGGAGGAGAATATCATTTTGCCTCTTTATGGTTTCTTTGCCAAATTATATAAAATGGAAAAGGTTATTAGTGGGAGGAGTTCGACGAGGTCTTTCTCTTGTCTCAGTCTAGTTTTCACAGAACACAAAATGTTCCCTGCGCTGGTCCAAACATGTGAATCTTGTAGAGAAGAATACTTTTCTGTATTCTAAATGAAATTTCCAAATTGAGAATTAAAATAATTCATAGAGGGTTTTTTTTAGAAAAGAAAAATATAAAAATAAAAATAAAATAAAAATCCTCCTGCATGTCTATTCTGCTCAGGTTCGCTGAAGTACAGTGTGAAATAACACTTCTTCGACGCGCCTTTCGTTTCTTGGATTTATTCACGTATTGTTCCGTACCCCTTCTACCTACTGTGCTTTGCTAGAAATTTATATAAATTCCAAGACACGGAGTGCTGGTTTTCTCTGCTTACCGTTTGAGTCTATTGGCTTTTACGTGGGTTAGGGATGAAGGGTGACGGTAACAGTGTCTTTTGTCGAGTCTTATGTCTTATAAGGATCGGTTCATAATATACTCCGTGTTATGATCACGAAAAAAAAACGAGGGATGACGAGTCCAGGAAAGGTAGAGATGGGGGAATGTAGATCATGACTCGGTGCAAAGGCATCCGCATCGTGTCGATAGCTGTCAGGAGGAAAGGAGAAGTCGTATTGCACATCCACGTATAGCAGAATACCACAAGATACCATATAGTACCATCCCCGCTCCTAAAGGATCATCGGAAGGTTTGCAGAGCGTGGAGACCAAGGGTATTTCGGGACAATTAGCCGCCAAGAGATATCGTTTTGGCAGTGCGGTTGAAATTGAAACGAGAAAGAAACAGGCGACAGGCGGTGGGATAGAAACAACACATATACAGTGCGGAGGGGAAGCCGTCGAGTTGAAGGGGCCAAGATAAACACACGCCAAGAGTACGGAAAGAAGGGAAGAAAGGCACGAGAGAAAAGAGCCGAACGACTAAAGAAAGCTTGTCTTTGCTGTGAGGGTTTGGCTGGCACCTAATTATTTTTTTTCTCCTTTCCTGCTCTTTGCGTTTTCGAATGCTACCCCATCTGATTCGGGACTTATTATCTTCTTTTGTTTCTACCCCAGCTTTGTTGGTAGTCCCTGGACCCCACATTTTGAATGTGGTGTTTGCGATCGCGATCGTAATGAAAATAAGGGAAAAAAATGAGGATCTGATACGACTGTCGTTTGCACATGAATGTTCTCTTAGTGTTCTATCGAATAAAGTACAGCTTCGTTACATTTCTTATGGAATATCAGCCTGACCACACAAACGCATCCGCCGGTAATCCCCTTCTTCCTCCTGTTCTTCCTCCTCTTCTTCCTCCTCTTCATCCTCCTCTTCATTCCTGGCAACCTGACAACTATCTCGCCCTTCCCGCCGCATCGAATCTCGCCCGAATGGATGCCTCGTGTTCTGCAGATGGTCATAGGAAATTCATCCTGCGAGCTCATCGTGTTCTCCCGCATGTTCCAAGCCTCGTCCAACTTGTCCAGCTCATAGATAACTCTCCTCGTTCCTCTTTCCCTTTCCCCACTTCTACCGTCCTCCCATCTGGTCGCCAGACTTGTCGTTCCGGTATTATAAGCAAGATCTGTATTTAACAAAGGAGCAAGGAAGTGGCCCCAAACTTATCCAGATTGGACAACACGTCAGCCACTCGTTCCCACGGCCTGGATCCAGGACGGTCCAATTTCCATTTTTGACGTTCCTCGGCCCTCATGTGTGCCTCGTTCTTTGAGCTCGACACTCTGTGGTACATGTTCTTATCTGTGGAGTTTTCTTTGGCTTTTTTATATCATCTTCCTCATCCTGACTACCGTGTTCGCTGTCCGTTGCCACACGACTCAATAACATGCCGTGGCCTTTCCGCTCGTACTCTCGGCCCCGGCACGGCGAGTTGAGATGCACATAATCCTGGGGATTGGGAGAAGAGGCTTTGCCATGCATCCTTTACCCTTTCCCATACCGGTCTAATAAACAAGGGCCAGAGATCGCCTTGTGTCGTGCGATGGCCGCGATGGCACAGACTCCTGCTGTCGTCATCCCCAATGTGGGATGAAAGTAGATGAGAATTCGAAAACGGAAAAGAGAAAAGGAAGAGAGAAGAGAGACAGGAAAGCAGACAAACGACTCTCAAGTTTTGTTTTCATCAACCACTTCCAAGTTGCAACAGCCGAACATGCACACGTGCCTTTCTTCCGTATTTTCTGCCCCCTTCCCTGTTCTTCCAACTCCCTTGCTTTCCCTTGTTTGATTTTGATTTCCTTGAGCCGCTTGGTGCTGTTCCTTGATACCAGTCCGTCCATGCGACCACTGCAGAGCAAGATGGCTACCCCAGATTTTCACATATATGGGCCTTTTGTTCCGGTCTTGGCATCGTCAAGTCTTGGCACTGCTCCTGAACAGATGCCACTTGTGCCCATGTTCCGCGTCGTCTGATATCTCACCTTCGTATCTCTATATAGTATTCCCTGCCCATTGTCTTGTTTTGCTTTCACGTCGTTTACTCATCCAACACACGTCTTTACATCGTTTCACTTTTCCCTTCTTCTCTTCGTCGTCTCCATCTTCTTCCTGCTTCACCAAAATGTCACCACACGCGAGGGCCCGGCCGACGAAACCGTCGACTTGGCCGTTCTTCAGGCACTTTACCAAAGTCTCCTTTATCTCGCTGATGCTGCTCAGTCTCAGCGTGCTGGAGTTTGGCTTCGACAACTCCATCACCAGCCTCGTCCAGGTCATGGACCAGTTTGACGTGGATTTCCACATGTACCTGCCGCTCAACGAGACGGAGCCCACACACCACCACGGAACACGTGCACATGAGGGAAGTCATAGCAACAGCAGCAGCAACGGGACCCATCATCACGGCCACCCGCAGATGGATCCCGTCAAGCTGTCGATTTTCGGGTCGATCGGCACGCCCTTCCGCGCCGGCATGCTCTTTGTGGCCCTGCTGATCGCCGAGCGCTGGGGCCGCTGGGCGGTGTTCGTGGTGATGCAGTTTGGCAGCCTTCTGGGCGCCACGATCCTGTTCACGGCGCACTCCTTTGTGCAGGTCGTCTGCGGCCGCGTCGTGCTGACCATGTTCTCCGGCTGGCACGACTGGCTGATCCCCATGTACCTGGCCGAGATTGTCCCCGGCCCGGTCCGCGGCTCCGTCATTGCGTTTTACATGATCTTTAGCTATTCCGGCTCCGTCACGGCGGCGCTGGCCACGTTCTTCTGCTCCCGGGCCTACGTCGACGACGCCCGCCAGTACCGCATCCCCTTTGCCCTCATGTGGATCACGCCCGCCGTGTGCCTGTCGCTCTGCTGGGTGCTGCCCGAGTCGCCGCGCTGGCTGGTGCGCAAGGGCCGCATGGACGACGCGGCGCGGGCGCTGCGGCGGCTCAACGGCACCAAGAACGGCTACTCGCCCGAGGAGGAGGCGAAGCTGCTGCTGGCGTCGATCGAGGAGGACGCGGCCACGCAGGGCGCGTGGCGGGACCTGTTCCGGGGCACCAACACGCGGCGCACGCTCATTGTGTTTATGAGCATCTTCATCATCTCCTTCACGGGGCAGTCGTTTGTCACCAAGTACGGCACCATCTTCGTCAAGGGCATCGGCGCCATGGACCCGCTGCAGTTTGGCCTCATGGAGAAGAGTCTGAGCATCATTGCGCCGCTGACGCTGCTGTTTGTCATTGACCGCTTCGGCCGCCGCACCATTTACTTTGTCAACGCCGTCGTCTACGCCGTCTGCCTCTTTCTGATTGGCGGCATCGGCATGATGGACGTCCACCGCGTCGGCAACGTCATCATCACGCTCTACATCCTGTCCGCCATCGTCCACATCATCGGCTACCACGGCGCCTGCACCGTCGTCGCCGCCGAGACGCCCCATCTGCGCCTGCGCGAGCGCACCCTCACTGTCACCCACATTGCCAGCAACATTGTCGAGTTTGGCGTGTCCTTTTCGCTGCCCTACCTGCTCTACAAGCCGTACGCCGACCTCGAGTCCAAGGTCGGCTTTATCTACGGCACCATTTCCATTCTCGGCATCGTCTGGGGCTACTTTTACCTGCCCGACACCAGCAAGCGCTCCCTCGAGGAGCTCGAGGAGCTGTGGCAGGCCGGCGTCCCCGCCTACAAGTTTGGCTCCTACAAGACCACCGGCAGCGGCGTCGGCTTCCGTGTCACCCAGCTGGAGCGCCATGCGGGCGCGGGCGAGCTGGGCTCGAGCTCCGAAGACCTGCCGCAGGCCACGAGCCTCCGCGGCACCGCCGAGAGCGGCAAAGCCGACAGCGACATCCTTGACAAAGGCGTCGCTGTTGTGCACGAAGAGGTGGTCGTGCCTGAGAAGGTGTAGCTGTTGTTGTCCATTGCCGGGTTCTAGCACTCATGAAGAGTTTTATTTTTATTTTTATTTTTGTTTTAGTCTCTCTTCCTTTTCAGTCATTTCCACTCATCCGTACACTCATTTCTGCGCGACTATACATGTAGGCATTGCATATCACTTGGCGTTTGATTTCGAACCTGCTGTTCTTTACTGCATTATAATCTCTCTTTGTGTGCATCGTCACGTATGGCAAGATTACTGCAAAACGGAGTGTGAGTTGGACACGCTTTGCTCCACATTACTACTTGTCTGAAAATTATGTGCAATGCACTGTAGCCTTGCAAGAGACACTTATGTGCCTTTATCAGTCTCGGCACCGAGATCGCTTGATCAAATGACGGGACGGGCTGGGACGAGTCCGTCCATCTGTCTGACCGTTGCCTTTCAGGGGGTAAGAAACACCATAAATCACCGTGCAAGCCTTGGTCTCTATCCCTCGGTAGTTCATACAATGCTTATAGCGTACAAAGACAGGTACTACGGAGGATATGGCAGGAGATGAAGAGATACAAAGTGGCCGCGCGTTTCAGGGCTTCGAGAAGGCAAGAGACGGCCCAATGCGGCACTGTAATATAAACAAAAGAACATGATGCAGGCTTCTCGGAGAATAAATAAAGCAGAAGTAATGTGAATGACAAACATGAAGCTGCATAAAAGGAACAGAATGAAGAAAGTAGTAGCTGTGATACAAAAGCACATGTCCCTCTGGCGTCAGTCGCGAGTTTGCCTCCACAGTTCCAGGTCGAAACGAACATGTACAGAGTAGACACCAGCACATCTTAATAAAGAATGGTAAATTAAGAGCAGAGTGGCGATGTCCTTTATGGTCGGCTCTTTCTCCGGCATAACTGGCATGGAAACATTTCAACGGCAGATATCTAGCAGAAATGAGAGAAAGAAATAGACAGTTATCGTCGAGACGTCAAGACACGTCCAACAAAACAAAGTCAAACAGATAACCTCCCATCAACGTACACTCCTCGTTCAGCCTCCCATGGCATCCCCCACCCTCGCGCCTACTCCTTCTTCGCCTTCACCGGTGCCGTCACCTTGGTCGTGCCCTTGAAAATCATCCAGCTGCCGATCAGGTTGTGCACCCACCGCCCCGCCGCGCTCTCCAGCAACGACGGCGGCTCGTCCTTGGCATGCCGCCAGAACCACGTCTCGTTGACAAAGACCACCTCGTTGCCCGACGCCGTCGTCTCGACCGCCGCCACAATCACCGCGTGCACCACCAGGTCCGGCTTGTCGGCCAGCGGCTGCGTCATGAGCTCGGCGCGGTCGCGGCTGCGGTACGTCACCAGATGGGGCCCGCAGGCCACGTCGTCCTTTTGGAACGCCAGCGCCTCCAGGTGGTCGGCGCCAAACGTCTTGCGCAGGGCCGGGTCCTGGACGATGCGGTGCATGATGAGGCCCATGGGCGTCCAGCTGAACGCGCCAAACGTGCCGCGCAGGTACGTCGTCAGGAGCTGCCCGTCCGCGCGGCCCGTGGTCAGCCGCTGGATGGGCACCGGCTTGGAGACGACGCGCTCGCAGTAGACCACGTACGGCGCGTCGTCGCCGTACACCTCGGCCGGCAGCGAGTGCGGCGGCACCGTGTCGGCCACGGTGGTCGCGTCCGAAAAGGTCTTGGCGGCGCCAGACGCGGCGGTGGCCGCCGCGGCCGCTACGGCGTCCTTGTCCTTGGCCGTCAGCACGCGCTGCTGCGTCGCCGAGGCGCCGACGTAGTACGACGTGATCGCCTGGACCAGCAACAGGTAGACGGTCGGGGCCACCACGGGCACCAGCGACAGCGCGACGAGCGTCGCCTTGGACGGCACCGTGAGAGGCATGGCGTTTGGTTGCGGCGAGGTTTCGGTACCGGTGCGATCCAGCTTACAGCGATAGCAGGCGGTGCGGCAGAGCTTCAGTGGGGCTCTTTCAGGGCTGCAGTGTCTGCGCACTAAATAACGACAACAAGGTGACCAAAAACAAAGGCCGAAAGCGTAGAAAAAGGTGAGGTCAAAAGCAACAGAAATCAATCGGTGAGCCCTGGATGTTCCAGAAAAATCTCGGTCAAATATCGTTATCGTCTGGGCCCCCTCTCGCAGCCTAACATTGGAGGGTGGTGTGCACAATGATGCATTGTGACTGGCCCCGTCTCGCTTGGCGGTTAGCCAATACGGCGTAATACGGTGTAATATTCTGTACGGCGTTGATTGTTCACTGCTTCGTAGCAGATACGTGCTATCGGCACTCTAGCGTCTAAATGCATATGCTTGCCCCGCTATAGAAATGCCTACGTTTCCGTTACAGCATTAAGACAGCTGCCAGTTTGCCTTCAGAAGCACGACGACAGTGTCGAACACGACGACGAGACCTGGCCACTGCGAACATTGACCACTCGAGCGTTGATTCCTTTGCGACGCCCTTTTACACATTTAATCACGACCATGGCGCGAATACAGCGCATCCTCGCGGCGCTCAGCCTCTTCTTCGCGTTGGTTTCTGCCGCTTGTACGTCTCCTCAGAAAACACAATGCATACACAGACAATGCACACGTTGACACGACGTGGTCGCTAACATGGACAGCTGCGCCCACGTTCTGCAAATGCACTTGCTTCACCAACAGCACCATCATCCCCCTCGGCCCACAGCACGCCCAGCCCGTCAACGGCAACCCGCCCCCGTCGTCGCGAGGCGTCCATGTCGATGGCGATGTCGATGGCGATGCCGTTGCGTCCCGTTACGGCCGCAGCCTCCACAACGTGGACGCCCGCGCCAGCTCCTCGTCGTGCACCCAGTGCAACCGCGCCTTCTGCCTCAACTACAACCTGCCCATCTGCAAGGGCGCCGAGGAAAAGGACGTCGTCACCATGTGCTTCCAGCGCGACAGCCGCAAGGACCAGATTATTGTCTGGTGTTTTTTGCTTGGCACGGCCGGTCTGCTCGGCTGGAAGGCCGTGCAGCACGCGCTGCACTTGACGGAGGGCGCGGATGCACGAGCGCCGTTGCTGGGCGGCGGTGGGCACAACGACCGTGACAACGGCCGTGGCAACATCGTCCAGAGGCTGCTGGCGACCATTGGCATCGGCGGCCGCCGCCGCGGGTCGGGCAGTCCGCTTTCGGCGCCCTCGGCAGCCGGTCCGCGTGGCCAGTATGCGCCGTTGGGCGGTAGCAGTGCGGACTAACTGGGAGATGGTGGGGCCGTTGAAGACTTTCGAGGCGTTGTCATTTCGAGTTTGCAGCGATTCTTTTAATAAAAACCTTGGTTACGATCACATCGTGCTGTGTGTGTTGGCGAATCATTTGTTCTTCTTTGTATGTTCCCGTAAACGACTCAAAATATAGACTCTCAGGTCCATGGTGGTTGTGGTTCTATCTCATTCTATCTTCTCCTTCCCAGATTATGGAGTCCCAACCCATGTGTGTGTTTTTGGTATACTAGCCTCCTTTTTGGTATTGTATCGTACTTCCCTTTCACACCCCAACGTATATTCGTGTGCTCGCATCTTACTCTTCCTCCAGAAGCGTCGTCTTTGGCGTCGCGGCGTCGGCGGCGCCCGTGTGGATCTCTCGCCGCGCGCGGACGGCCGCGGCCAGGTCCTGCAGGACAGTGACGGTCGACTCCCAGTCGATGCAGGCGTCCGTGATGCTGACACCCTTCTTCAGGGCGGCCGCACCCTCGGCCGGCACCTTCTGGTTGCCCTCGCCAATGTTGGACTCGATCATGACGCCGACAATGGCCTTCTCGCCCTCGCGCAGCTGCGCCGCCACCGTCGCGGCCACCTTGGGCTGGTTGCGGTGGTTCTTGTTGGAGTTGCCGTGCGAGCAGTCCACCATAATGGCCAGCTTCTGGCCCTTCTTCTCCAGCACCGCCTTGGCGTCCTGGATGTGCTCCTTGCTGTAGTTGGGGCCCTTGGTGCCGCCCCGCAGAATCACAAAGCCGTGCTCGTTGCCCGATGTGCGCGTAATCGCCGCCAGCCCTTGCTTCGTCACGCCCATAAAGTGGTGGCGCGCCGCCGCCGCGCCAATCGCGTCAATCGCGACGCCCAGGTTGCCGTCGGTGCCGTTCTTGAAGCCCACGGGGAACGACAAGCCCGAGGCCAGCTCGCGGTGCAGCTGGCTCTCCGTCGTGCGGGCGCCGATGGCGCCGACGGAGATGAAGTCGGCCAGGAACTGGGGCGAGATGGTGTCGAGCATCTCCGAGGCAATGGGCATGCCGCCGCTGGTCAGGTCGCAGAAGAGCTGGCGCGAGACGCGCAGGCCCTTGTTGATCTTGAAGGTCGAGTCAATGTCCGGGTCGTTGATCAGGCCCTTCCAGCCGACCGTCGTGCGCGGCTTCTCGAGGTACGCGCGCATGACAATGTGCAGGTCGTCCTGCAGCGTCTTGGCGAGTGCGAGCAGGCGGTCGCGGTACTCAATGGCCGTGGCCGGGTCGTGGATGGAGCAGGGGCCGACAATCACCAGCAGGCGGTCGCTGCGGCCCATGATAATGTTGACGGCATCCCTGCGGCCTTTGACAACGGTCTCGACGGCGGCCTCGGTGATGGGGATCTCGGAGATCAACAAGTCTGGGGGAATGAGGGGGTCCTGGCCGAGGACTGGGCGTGTTAGTGAACTCTGATTTTTTTTAAAAAAAAGTTTAAAAAAAAGAAAAGGAAACAAGGCACTGCACTTCTCTCACTCACCTCGCAAATTGTCGACGACGAGAGGGGAAGCGTCAACTCCAGGCATTTTGGAAGCAATGGCAATCGAATGGGGAATGTATCCGAAGCAGCTGTAGACGGAATGGGAGAAGTTGCGAGACGTAGAAGCAATTGGAGCTTTTCCTGGACACCAATTGAGTTGAAACGTAGACGGGGAATATGAAGACGACAATAACCGGCGCAACAACAGCGGACGAGGCAATGGTATTAAATGAGGCGAGGCCAGCTTGGAGTACAGTGGTACAGTGGTGCAGTGTAAAATATGAATCGGCGCATGTAAAGTGATTCCAACAAAAGAAAAGAAAAGGACCAACGAAAGAGGACGGGAAAAACGGGACAAGGGGCACCGACAGCGTGGTGTGAGTCAGACGTCAGGAGAGGCAAGCACCAGCAAGAGCAGCAACAAGGTAAGAAGGAACCACCAAAGAATATCTGCGAGGGAAGAAGGCACGGGGAATTGGGCAGAAAGAGGCGTGTCCTAACTAGGGCACAGGGGAATGACGGCGCTTGGAGAAAACGGCCACAGAGGCAAACAGGGCAAACGATGCTGAGGAATACACTGAAGAAAGAACGACCGAAGCTGTTATGGCTCGTATTCGGGAGGCGGCCTACGGTCAGAAGCAAGAGAAGGAGCGATTGACGGACAAGTTCGACATTGGCCGATGTGGCATTGGAAAGTTTGCTTGGCTTGGTGTTTTGGCAATTGCGACCCGGTCTAGCCAGAAAACATAAAATAAACACTTGCAAATTGTTCGTATACCGTGCTCCATCAGCTTGCACACAACTCTACGTGATACTAGGAATGCTGTGGCAGGCAATGGAGAGAGACAAAAGGCCCTTTGTGTTATGATTGTGACGCTCATTTTTTTTTCCCCCTCTGATCGGGCGCTTTCGCAAGAAAAAAAACCGCCCCTCGTTCTTTTTTTTTTTAGTCCCTCGTCTCTTCCGCGATTCTGCAGCGCGGGGTGACGACTGACGACACACCGCCTTTGGCTAGCATTTGGGTTCGGTTGTCAAGACGGACGAGCGAATGGCAATGGGAGGAAAACGCAGCAAGACCCAAGCCTGTGACCCACTGATGACAGCATTGGTAGACGCCGTGCTCCGGAGCACTACACAATGGCCAAAGCAAAAAGAACGAAAAAGAAATGCATGAAAGGCGTGCGGCGAGCAAGTCCAATCCGACCCGGGCACACAGCCTCGTGCGTCTCTCCTGCTGTGGTCCATTGGTTACTACACAACACTGCATCCTGCCATCCGTGGGCGGAAAAGATGCCGTGCGCCGTTCTCTCATTTATGACTTTCGTAAAAAAAATAATATCTGACAGTTCGGGCCGGCTGCCGAGTCAAAACAAATAGAGATGCAGGACCGTACGGGACATCCTCCTAATGATGTAAGCCGTAGCAGGAAGCACAACGTGGGACATGGTGTCAAAGGACGACTGCGAGACACAACGAGTCAGAGTTGCTCGGATTCTGTTGATTTTATTTTCTTAGTTAGACATGTTCAGCTGTTTCCACTTTTATCATGTTCAAAATCAGAATTAACCCAGAAAACACAAAAGTAAAAGTTGGAATACCGCCGACAGTGCATCGATCACACAAAAACGGTGATAGGAGAGCCTCACAGACCGAGAATCGGAGAGTCGCGTGTGGTTCAGGCAAAGTCCAAGGCCTTGACGATATTTTACAAGGAAAGCAAGCATGGCCCGGACAATATCTGAAATGTCAAATTGCGATAGAGACACTTGAGGTTGTGGTGCTACATGTATTGTATTTTATTATTTCCCGGCGTTTTCTCAGTACAAGCGCAGCGACTTAACACCGTTTTTGTAAATAAAATATACACACAAAGGTAATTGAAATATGAGATGCTTGCATTGTGTATCGTCTGAAAACGCCAACAAAATACGACACCCGTTGTTTTCTGTGATGGTTTCTATTTCCATGTATCTGCTGCGTAAACTCGATAGGCAAATCTGTCGGGTCAGCATCATCACGGAGATTAATTCCCTCCAAAGGAGACGATGCACATCAAACCAAAACGGCCAATGAACCACGTCTTCATCAGTAAACTTTGCTCTCCAGGCTGACGGATTTCTCCATCCACAGGACCCGCTCCGTCCGTTGTTCCCTCTGGACATCTCCAACTCTAGTCCACTTATATGGAACCAGCTGTTGTCGCAAATAAGTAATGCCAAGCCAAAACGACGCTCTTATATCGTTTACAAGTCCCATTTTGCGTGTTCTCACCGTCTCGTCTGCTACAGATAAAACAGGGAAACATCGTCTCGCTTGCCATGGACGCGCCGTTGCGACGATGTCCGCAAAGGCCTGCGCTACCCCCAGCTCATCTTGAAGCAGTCCTGAAACTTGTAGGCCCGCGACGCTGGCCAATGTCACGGTGTGCTTTTCCAAGAACGGCAGCCAAAACAGATGGACAAGACAAAGGAAAGTGGCCAACCCAGGGACGCGCATCGTCCCTATGGATCGGCATCCAGTTGACGGGTCCCACCACGTCCAAGAAAGGACGACGGCGAGCGACAGAAGACAGGAATATATGTCTCGCAGTGGATGTGACCGGCGCATGCTTGCCTATGGCTCAGCTCCAGCAACTCGCCACCGAACGTGACGATCATTGTGAGCACCGACATTCTTGTCCTCTTTCCTCTCTCCTCTCTTTTTGTTGTGGTGTATTCGCATCGTTTTTTTCGGTGAATAGGAGATCACCCGTAATAACACTATACCAGGAAAGACGCCAGTAACGGAGGCAAGGGGAAATCAACAAAAAACAGTTCGTACGAACTCCATCTCGGCAGAATACGAGTTCTGCCAGCCTTGGTGTGTGAAAGCACTTTGCTGAATCACCAAAAGGCGCCCCCACTATACAACATACACACTCTGACACTCTGGGCAACCCACCGTCCTTCATGCACACATCGTCCCTTCAAAAAACAGACCCAGAGATGAGGATCCGGTGGCCTGGCAGGCCTACGATGATCACCCAAGGACCCTTTGGGTAACGGAAGCGGCAGTGGCCAGCAGCCAGCAGCCAGCAGCCAGTAGCCAGGATCCTGGTATGCTCCATTCTGTAGTGTTTACGTTGCATGGCTTGGTATGGCGGGGACAGGGTGTGGCCTGGCCTCCCTTGCACACTCTATGCCGAATGCCCCGACCGTCTTGACTCCAATGTTGTTTGCGTACTGTGGATGTCCCTTGATGTCCAGTCCGTGAATGTCTCGCGATTGTCGCCGAGAAAGGTCATACGCGCTCCATATTCATATGTCTACGGTCATGACCCCGGTGTTTACTTGTCTCTTGTACTTTCACTCTTCCTCGCCAACTTCAAAATTCCCTTTTCTTTCTGCTCTTTGTCGACATCGCCACACCTCAACACTGCCTCGCTTCACTCCGTACTCATTCCAGGTTCTTTTATCCTCTTGTCTCACCTTGATTCTGGTTTTCTATCCATTTTTGCCTGTTTTTTAGGTTCTCCTTTGCTTCCCTTCTGGTCTTCATTATCTCGACGAGTCGTCTATTTTGTTTCTTGGTCACTCTATAGTGCCCGCCGTTTATTTCCTTTGTTTTCCTTATTTACCCCGAACTTCCCACCTCGTCCAACCAACTTCGTCTATAACACCCGTCTTCAATGCGCCCAGTTCGATGCCGGACAAAATAAACAGTGAATCATAAAGCACAATACGTCTAGTTCAGCACGTCCCTTACCATCCGGTTGGTCCTGCCTCTTTTCTGTGGCGTTGTCGGAACACCGTTATTCTACCATCCATTACACTATCACCGGCCTGTAGGAGGACTTGCTCCATCACTGTGGTTTTAGCTGGGTCGCACTTGCCTTCTAGTCCGGTCCAGCAGCCAACCTCGCCAGGCGCTTTTCTTCCAGCACTCTGCAGTCACCTCCTTCCTCCCCTGTCGATTTTACTGTGCCTTGCGTGTCGCAAGTTCGAGTCAACGGCAACACTCCTGGCTCGGCTGCAAGCCACATTCTCCGACACAAAAAAGGACAACAACCAGTCTCCTTTGCTCCTTCCCTCCTCATTTTCGTCGTTCGTGCATCTTGTCACCATTTCCATTCTCACCAAATTCCGACATCGCTTTCTCCTCTCTTCTTTCTTCCCTTTGTTGACTGTCGCCATTGCACGCTTCGTATCATCCCATTCAATAATACCAGTATCGATCACCGGTTGTCATTCTTAGCAATGCTAGTGCCACCAACCACGCCACACCCACTGCCGCCCAGCTAAACTCCCACTACAAAACATTTAATACTCCGCACGCCGATCTGCCCAGCTACGTTTTTAGCACATCTGGTTCCTCTTCGTCACCAAACCCCCGCCACAAAAGGACGCCAGAGGCCGAAAAGCCTACGCTTCGTTCGATCTCACTCGCCTTTCTTTGCTATCGGATTCGCCCTGCTTCACGGGTGCCCACCTTTTCGGCATCCCCTCCCTTTCCCCTTCTCTCGACTCGTCTTTCGCCACTCTCTTTTTCTCTTCGTTCCGCTTTCGCTCTCATTTTATCGACTCAACCAATACGACGAACCTCACGTCTTTTGTCATCTCCATCTCACAACCATCGGGAAGCTCTCTTGTTAAGCACACAAAGAGCTGCTGCCACCATGTTCTCCTCACAACCAGAGTCTTCGGACTTTGACTATCCTCGCGGTCCATTAAAACGGTTCCATGAGGACGAGGTGGCTACCGATGGCATGAATGGGTCGACCGTGGGCTTTACCGAGCACAGAAATGTAAGCCATCCCAACCTGCGTCCTTGCCATTCCCTCACTCCCACATTTGTGCTATCGAGATGCAGTGAAATGCTTCTCATTCTGCAAATTGTCGAAATAGCGATGACATGAATTGCCGATGCAGCTGCACTTGCATTGTTGGCATTGTTTACAACTGGACCTGGACGCACGGGATATACACTTGTCCGCATCCCCCGCAACCTGCGAACATGTGCAATTACTAAACCGTCATTTCTAGAAACGGCTGCAAACACTGCCGTTTAGGACGTCGCCGACCTCACCGCGAAAATGGGATCTTGCCGTAGGGGCCGATGCCGGCCAACAGCGCCCTGATCCCGCCATAACCCCACCGGGCTCCTTCTCGGAGAGCGCACCGCAGCATGCCGCACAACATGCAGCGGTTCAGCAGCAGCAGTCCATCTACGGCCAACAGAGCGGTGTCCCCGCTGTCGTCGAGAGCAGCGACATGGACATGGATATGGCCACCGACGACATGCTGAGCCCCCCTGCACACGTCAACCACGCGCAGCAGCAGCAGCAGCATCAGCACCTCGTGCCCGGTCCGTCGCAACCCGACCAGGACTCCGTCATTGCCAGCCGTATGCCGACGCCGATCCAGCCCAGCTTCGCCGTCCAAGTTCGCGGCAACAACTGGGGCGGTGCGGCCGGCAACGTTATGCACAACAGCATGGTCGCCCCCACTCCGACCGACCCCGTCGCGGCTGAGGACCGCTCCGTGCCTCGCTCTCTGGAGCATCCTGCTGTCCTGGGCGAGTGGTCCATGGTCCAGAACCGGTCGCTGCCTTCGCCGATCAGCGAGAGCGGTGGCGAGGAAGCAGCTGGCAGCCCCGATATGGTTCTCGACAGCATGGCCCTGCAAGGAGGACTCGGACAATCGCCCGGCCACGAGAACATCGAGGGTTGCGGTGAGCATGACGACGATCTCCTTGGAACACCGACCCGATCGTCCGCCATGCATTCGCATACGCCGATGGCGGCGTCGTCCCCGATCCGCGGAAGCGGCAGCACCCTCGACAGCGATCCCGCCGCTACACCGTCTCCCCGGAAGGGCCACACGCGCAGTCGCCACACGATTGTTGCCTGGACCCAGCAGCCTGGAATGAAGAAGTCGTTCAGCATAGGCTACCGGGCCGACTGTGAGAAGTGCCGCAATAGAGTTCCCGGCCATTTCAACCATATTATCGTTTCTTAGAGAGGCAGAACCGTGCTTGTCGGACCTCCTGAGGGCAGTGCCGACACAACCAGTCGGTCAAGGAGGGAAGCGAATCGAAGCGACCGGACCGAGGCCGTGCTCTCTGATGCTGCGCAACGCCGTGCTCGCATCCAGGCGAAACGGTTACGCATTCGAAAGCTGCTCGATGAATTTAAACCGGCCGGGGCCGATACGTTGCAGGAACCTTTACCTGCTGCCGACCGAGAAGACGAAGAGAATGTTCGAAACATTAGCGCTGGCGACCGGCCTCTCCAGACTGGCAAGATCTACATCTTGGGCAGTGACGACAAAGCCATTTCTCTCACAGGCTGCCGTCCTTGCCAGACTGTGCCTGCGTCGACAGGCCTGCTATCGAGCGTTATCATTCCAGCTTCCAATGCGCCGAGTTTTAACCAGTAGCTCTCACAGCGGCTGCGATTGATACGACTCTTCGCTGAGCTTACTTTCCGTTCTTTCCACGCCGACACTGGCCTCTTTCCCTGACTTCTCTAAGCGGGTTTTGCGACAAGCAGTAATTGCCGACCAATATCACTCAAGCCCTCGATTTCATCTTCTTACCAGTTCCTTGTTCCATTTTCCTACGGCGTTCTTTCGGTTTCCGTTACAGCGTGTCTATATTTTTCTTTCATTGCTTTTCACCACAGCATGGCGACTTTCAAGGTTTTTTTTTTTTTTTCATTGCTTTTTTTAGGCAGCCCGGGCTCCACGGACTTGTCACACATTCATTCTCGACTTACATCAACAGCAGATCGCCCCTGCTCAGAACAACAACGGGGGATACACTGCGACGCCTCTACCACGGTGCACTATGTTTATTGGCATTCACTCCTTTTTTAATACCGACTAATACCCCCTTCCATTCCTTACCTGTATTACTTTATTAGTACACTATAATGAGAACACGACCAGACAGCAGAACTACAATGCAAATCCAGACCAGCGGAAAGACCTTCTTCGTTGGATTTTGAAACGAACATTGGCAACGCTAAACTTATGTTTTCCTGCTGCTTCATGATTTTGACAAGTGAATTTTGGACTATATCAAGCAGAAGTCTCTGCTGTCCCAGAGACACCATGAAATGCAAAGAAGATAGACGACATGAATGTGAGAGATGTAATGTAAAAATAGAATGCAACAAGAAGCCACCGGTTCTCTTGTAGGATTTGATAATATACAGCCAATGGACAAGTCACCATTAGCAACCTGCCCATCGATTTTTTCACCCACGGCCCCAGGTCCCCTCGCCGGCACCATTCTACCACACCTGCCACCAGCTCTTCTTGGCAGCGGGAGTGGCAGCCGGGTTACCCGGGATCGCCGTGCCGTGGCTCTTGTCGTCCAGTCCCAGTCGGTCCAGCGGGCCACCGTCCCGCTGGTTGGCGCGCTCACTGTCCAGTGCCTGCCGTGCCCGGTCGGTAATCGCCTGGTACGCGGCGGCGGCCGCCTTTTGCTTCTCCTCCAGCGCCCGGCCCGTGTCCCTCTCTTTCGGCGGCGCGCCGGCGGCCTTGCTCGCATCGTCCTCTTCCTTGGCACGCGGCGTCGACGAGAACCACGAGCGGATGCCACCGCCCCAGGACGACGCATCTGTCGACGTCGTGGCCGCCGCCTCCTGTTCCGGTGCGGCCACCGGTGCGGCCACCGGCGCAGGCGCACCGAGCAGGCTCGGCACCTTGAAAATGGGCGCTTCGCCACGGCTGGCATCGGCAGCAGCAGCAGCACCGCCGTCCGCGCTGCTCCGCACCGCCTGTTCGTGCTCGTGCGCTGCCTCGACCATGGCGGCCTGTGCTGGCGTGGCGTCGCCGCGCATAAACGCGAGGCGGGCGGCCGCCAGACTGTCGGCGTCCATCTGCTGCTGGGCGGCCTGGAACTCCTTCTTGCGGCGGCTGTTGAATCGCAGCATGTCGACGGTCGTGTACGCCGTCAACAAGCCGGCGATGGCTGGGAACGAGGTTCGTTAGACGACATGGAGAAAAAAAGAAAGAAAGAAAGAAAAACAATAAAGACTGGTCTGACCTACCGGTAAAGCCAATCAGGCCGACAATGGTAAAGCGGTGGGCGTTGTCAAAGACACGGCGCGTGCCGCCAATGACGCGGTCGAGCTGCGAAACTTTTGCATTCTTGGCCGCCTGGTGTGCGGCGCGGAGACGGGCGACTTTCTGCTCGGGGGTCTCGCCAGCAACAGGCGCCGCGGCACCACCGGCAGGGGACGGGCCCCGCGGGCCCCGCGGGCCACCCGGCGCCGGTGTGGCGCCTCGCCGTGCAGCTTTGGATTGTGCTGCCGCGGGTGGCCGGCTGCTGGCGGGGCTCTGGAAGCGGGAGGTGTTGGAAGAGGAGGTCGAGGAGGAAGAGGAAGCGAAGGCGGCTTGTGAGGACGTGGCGCGGCGGACCGACGCGGCGGCAGCAGCGCTCCAGGCGTGGGGTGTCGTCGAGGTGAAGCGCGTGGCGTCCGAGACGCTGCGTGGTGGTGTCGGGATGGCCATGTCGGCTGTGTGTGGCTGCTCGGTTCTCGATGTTTCGCTTCGCTGCTCGCTTCTTTCGTGTTAGGTTGACTCCCACTCTCGCCAATTGCCCGAGCCCGTAGTCGATCGAGCAATTGCAATTGAACGCTGTGCTGTTTGTGCGGGACGGGTTGGAAGGGGGTTTGAGGTCAAGCTATTGTTTCGCGGTCGAGCATCAGGAGATCTTTTTGGCGACCACATTCTCGTTTGGAGCAACTTTTTTCGCCTGGGCAAAAAGAATCCCCCGCGCTTGATCAGAGCAGCTGCCAGCCGCAGCACACCTAAGCGCACCAGTTTTTTTCTCGTTTTGGTAGGCGGGGCCCATTGGCGGGACGGAGAAGCATTCGAAGAGCGCTGTGGCAACTGTGCAGTATGATTGGCCAGCACTTACAGCTTGTGGACCCACCTGCCAGCTGGCGACAAACGTAGCGTTAGCTAGACGTCAAGGAGGCGCATCAAAGAAAGTAAACAATATCTAATACGTGAGGAAAAGTAAGCTGCAAATAAGAAGTGCGTCCATTCTCTCTGGGAGCGGAGGAGCGAGGTACAGCCGATACACGTACAGCAGCGGGTATTCGCTGGTCCTCGCCGACGCATTGGTGCGAGGAGAACAATGAGACAGACGGTAGACAATAATGCAAATGCGAATATTTGTAATGAGAGACATGAAGAGAAAACATACATGAGTTATTGGCGTTTCGGGCACGGGCCGCTCTGGCTAGCACTATTCGTCATCTGCGCTCATCCCCCGCTCATGTAAATAGGTGGTACATGGGACCTTGTACGCTTTATCATTCCATCAGCAGGTGAACAATATCCTATCCTACCGTTTCCCGGCCCGTTCAACTTCTTGACAATTGCGAAAGAAAAACAGGCACCAAAAGTGATGATACGACGAACCCAGACACCGTTGAGTCTTGTGTATGACGAAAAAGAAGCCCACGTTCCATCTTCCTTTGCAACGTCTGCTTTGCTAACTCGACGACGCATAGGGCTCATTTGTCGGCGCTGGCAGCACAGGCCGTGTCGAACTGGTGCACGGCGGAAAACCAGTCCGAAAAGTCGTAACCCCGGCTCTAAAGGGTCACAGTGTATATTTGGTCGATGAGATGCGCCGCGATATCGAAATCGACAAGCATCTGCCCAGGGATAGCCGCCGAACTCTGCATATGCCGAACTCGATTGGCCATGGAGATCTCGCCTACATTGAAACGTCAAGCGCCATCATGCTCCGTCCTCAAGTCTGCGGGCAGGGCACGGTAAATACAGACGGTCCCACGGGCAACGCTATCGTGCCACACCGTCTTCCGGTACCTAACGAACACCTGGTTTGATTCACTGCAGACTGATGAAAAGCAAAACGTATGTGGCAAGTAATGTAAATGTGATTTGTAAGTATAAATTATAAACGTGAAGAGAAAAACAGAAAAGGGGTATGTCATGAAATAAACCTAGCAAAAATAAACAAAATGGCTAGGTTTTGGGCATCAAAATGTGAAAATCCGATAAAGAAACGTATAAAGGCCACAAAAAAACACCAATAGACGCTAGAAAACACAATAGTCTCGTACATAGCACGAGCTCCTTTTCTTTGTCCGCCCATATCAAACCCAGTATATGATATGCAAGGTGACAATGTAATCAAAACCGTAGATGGAATGTAGACCACCAACTTGTTGTATTGTTCGAACCGGCATTTACAGGCGTCGGCGGCGGCCTCGACTGGGACCCTCCGCGCGCTGAGCCAGGACATCGCGTAGAAGCGGATCGTCTTTGCTCTTTTCTTTGTGGTGAACACGGACGTGCCTATAAATGACTGGGTTAGAACAAAGCTTGAAATACAGGGGAGGGGTACATTGCATGTCGTACCTTTGCAAGTTGTCTGGACGCGGGTACTTGTGCTCCCGGTCCGGACAAAACGGGCACACATAGCCCGGCGACTGGTGCACAAGACCATGACGGATCATCTCATTTTTGCGTTTGAAGCCCTTGCCGGTTTCGCTTCGCGGGCAGCCAGGGACAGGACAGTAGTGCGGCCGTGCAGAGGAGTGCACATTGGCGTGTGAGTTTAAGAGGTATTGCGTCGGGAAAGGCGCGGCGGTGCAGCCCGGCACTTCACACTTGTACGGGCCCTGGGCTGTCGTATGCGACGGCTGTGGTGGTCGTTGTAGCGGCGGTTGCTGAGGGTGAGCGAGCGGCGGCGGCATATGCTGGCCATTGGGCGAGTGCGGCTGCATGTGACTGGTGAGAGACTCGATCGATGGTTGCTGGCGCGGCGTACTGTCGTGTCTGACCGGAGGGAGAACCATGCTACCGGGCCCCGGTAGCGGAGACGTCACCATCGGGTTCAATAGGTGTCCAGGGGAGGCGGCTGGCCGGCCAGTCGACCCAGGTGTGCTGTAATGTGGTTCTGAAGTGGGTGTGTCTGCGCCGTACTCGGCCGTACCACGGTGGCCGCCGCTATGATTGCTCAAGTGTGCAGTCTGCGGAGCGTAGTAGGACTGACTACTGCCAGGCTGGCCTCCAAAATTCCCGGAACTGCTGTTTGGCGACGCATGGTCACTGTTCCGACGATAAATTTCGTCTGGAGATGCGGGCGACGAGTGGTGTGAATGTGACATGGAAGGGAGCCGTGTGTACCCAGTCGGAGGCGGAATGAATTGTGGCGGTCGTCGGGTTTCTGGGCCTGTCGGGCTAGACTCCGTAAGGGGGCCCGCGAGGTGCTCACGGATCGGCGGGAGCAGGGTTTGCTGTGACTGTCCAGCACTGCCACTGCTGCTGTGGTTGCTGGGAGCATGGCCCGCCGGGGTATTTGCAGACATAGGAGACGCGGCGCTATGTATATCGTTTCGTGGCGAGCCGTACGGTTGCATCGGCGGTAGCGACGGCAGGGAACTACCAGTGGATTGTCGGTAGACGTGGACGTCAGCTTGGTTTAGCGGCGAGAATGCCGTGATCTGCGCCGGGGATGCAGCGACACCGGTACCATTTGGTGAGAAAGGGGAGTGGTAGTCGTTGGGCGAGTGTGTAGATGAGGGTGTGGCGAGTGACGAGGCTCCAGTGCTGCCAACCACAGAGCGGTCGTCTCTCAAAAGAAGAGGTGGAAATGTCGTCGAGGAAGCGGACATTGCCCCGGGCGTTACGGCGGATGCCGGAGTAAGTAATTGGGACTGGTCGGATTGCTGGTCCTGGTGTGACGCGGTGCTGCCGGGGCGAGGCGAATATGCGGGAACGGCGTTTTGCGACGAGGAAGAGTACTGGCGGCGCATTTGTTCTGGACTGAGGCCACCGCCGCTCCTGCTACCTGCGGCGTCCATAGGCCCAGCCGGGCGGCCGCCATGCTGTTGTTGCGGGGACAATACGATGCTTTCCAAGCGAAGGCCACCGGGTGCGATAGATATGGGCTTGAGAGCGCCACTGTGGTCTCTCTTGGCTCCTGGTGAGCGCGGAGGCGGCGGGGGAGCCAGGCTCGTATCAGGCCTGTTACTGATGGAGGTTGTCTGCGGTATTGTGACATCGGATGGCTGTACACTCTGGCCTGGATTCGCGATGGCTCCCGCCGCAGCCATTGCTATCGCAGCTAGGTTTGCGCCCGCTAAAGGGACTGTACTGGCGGCTCCGGATCTCGCATGTCGTTGTTTTCTGTCATGTTCAGGACTCCGTTCCGGCTTTTCTTGCTGCTGCCGGCCGTGCTGATGTGATTGCTGCGGCGGCCTCTGTGGCGGAGGGCTAGGTTCGTCCAGAGACATGGCGTCATCTCCGTTGTCTAATGTCAGAAGGCTGGTAGGTGATTGCTGTCGTTGTTTGCCTCTTGGAGACCTTTCACGCCCTTCACGGTGTACTGATCGCTGCTGCTGCTGTTCTGGCCTTGACGGCCTGGCGTCTGTTGAGTATCGTCGCGTTGTCTCTCCAATAAACAGACGTCTGTGGTTCTGGTCGGATATCTCCTTGTGGCTCCTCCGGTGATCGTCCTCGTCCGTGCTATCCTCGTCGTCGTCCTTATCGCTGTCCGAGTCGTTGTTTAGGAATTCCGAGGTCGACTCGCGGGTCCGGCCAATATCCTCGTCCTCGTCGTCGTCTTCGTCCTCCTCAGACTCGTCAGAGGGGACACATTGGCTGGCAAAATGAGCAATATCAGGGTTCCGCCCGCCTGCCATGTACTGCAGAAGCACAGTCTGTCCGAGTGACGGTTTGGCCTTGCGACGACGATTAGAAGAGGAACGGCGACGGGAGGTGGAGGGAGAGGAGTGCAGGGAGGAACGACTAACTTCAGTCACTTTGGGCGGGGGGCTAGGAGTTATGCGCAGCTTCAGCGTCTTTTGCTGTAGGGGCGGGCTCTCCCGCGGGTCGATGCCATCGGAATCGTAGACATCTGCTGAGTTGAGGGAGGCAAGGGTGGCGCTGGTGGAGTGTACCGTATTCATATCTTCCGGCCGTGCTCGTCCCCGTTGGGTAAAGGGGACGGCTCGATATTATAAAGAAGACGGGGAAAAGAAGGTGAATGTGAGAGGGAGGGGGGGAGAAGAAGTAGATGACCCAAGACAAGGGCAGGGGGGGAATAGAGGATCAGGATGTTCGGAGGACTCTTGACGACAGTCAGAGAAGTTCCAGGAGGTGGGCCTCGGTGGCATCAGCTCGCCATGGGGTGGAGTGCACGAAGGCACAGGATGAACAGACAATAAAAGCTGTGCAAGGTAAACAACCAGGCCAAGTAAGACAGACGATGTTAGACAAAGGTTGTAGACGTAGAGTTGTTTGTGGGTAAGACCAAGGGGGACTAGTACGAGAATGGACGGCAAAGAACCGACGAGGGGGCCAAGCGGCTGAAGAGTTGAAGGGGAAAAAACGAGACGAGACGGGGAAAGGTAGGTTGGGTATGCCACGGCGGAGCTGGAGGAAAGAGAGGAGACAGGATGACAAGGCGAGGCCTCAGGACAGGACGGGAGTTGACAAGGCGAGACAGCGGCCCATGAGATTCGAGATGCTACAGCTAGATCGAAGTACTGCAGCTGTCTCAGAGATTGGAGGTTGGTGTGCCGTCCGGCTATTTCCCTTTTGTTAACTGCAATCAGCGTCGAGTGTTGCCGCTATATTGGACACAGGCACACACATGTGCACTTGAGCTCGCACAACGAGGGGGTGGTGGTGCGCACAGAAGCCCAACGAGAGTAAACAAGGCACACACTCTTGCATGCAGTGCAATGGCTGCAATCCAGAAAGCACGTACTCCGTGCCAACGGAGCAGCGGGGAGGAACTGCAGAAGTGCGCAACGTTTGCGCGCCAATTTGCTTAGTGTGGAAGGCGAATAAATGATCGAGGCGGGTAAGCAAAGTCGAGGCGTGGAGAGGCAGGAGGCTGTGAGACACAAGGTAATAGGAGACCAAGAAAGAGATTGGGTTGGTTGGTCGTGGGATTTGGGGATTGTCTGTGTCCCTGTTTTCCCCTTCTCGGTCTGGGCTTCTAGAGCTGTCGGTGTTGAGGACAGTGGGCCAGGAGCTTGAATGGCTCCCCCAGTCTTCGTCTTTTGCTTTCACGCTTTCTTTCTTTCTTTTCTGTTTTGTTTATGTGCCTCTTCTTTGCTTAACTTTATGGACCCTGAGGTGGGAGCTGTCGTCCTCGCCGCGTGGCAAGGCCAGGAACTAGGTTAGGCCACTACCACACTCTCGGTCCGTTGTCTTTGGCGTTTGGGCCAGGCTCTTTCAGTTTTGGTTGGCTTTGTGTCCTTTCCTTGTCAGTCGATTTCAAAGAAAAAAAGCGGGCTTGCGTAACACGGCCGCGGTTGTTGTTGCTGGAGTGTCTGGCGGGAATATAGCACTGGGAAATAAAATAAAAAAATAAGAGAGAGAGCTGCAGACTTGGTGTGGCGTTTGTGCTCGATATTCCTATGCTTGGTCCGAGGTCGGATTGTTTTATTGTGGCCCTTGGATGATGTTGTGCGGCACCATCAAGTGCAGCCGGCGCGTTGTGATTTGTTTCTTGTTTAGGCTGCAGACCGTCTGCTGGTATCCGGGAGTAGGCCAGAGAGAGAGCGAGCGAGCGCGTGTGTTTCGTTTCGTTTCGTTTCGTTTCTTGCCTTACGGTCCTGCCACACTGAACACAGGGTCTTGACTTTGACTATTTTTGGCGGCGGCGGAAGGCGGCTAATACATTCGTAGGACTCGGGCGGTGCGGCGATGTGGACATTGGGGGTTGAGGCTGATGACGCCAAGGGCGAGACGGAGTGACAACAGGGACCAGAAAGCCGTTTGGCTCGGGGACTGGTGCTCTGCCCCTTGTTGACGCGTCTCCTTTGGAGGTCACGGCGGTGGCAGATGATGTGGATGTGGCGGACGTGGTGGGACTGTGGATGTTGGTGAAAGGAGACATAAAAGTGCACAACTGGATGTACGTCGCCGGTGGGCTTAGCTAACGAGGATGCGTGTCCGCGTGAGAATGAGGGAGTGGGATAAGAAGGCAGCAAATCAACGAGGGGACACGGAGAGGCGAAAGAGAGGAAAAGGTGGGAATGATGCTTCACCGGGGGAAAGGGGCCACCTTGTGATCAAGTTCTGGTGGCGGAAGGTGCCACCAATCGCTGTTGCCTTCGGCCTTCGTAATGGATTTTAAGAAAGGAAGGAAGGAACGAGCTGGAGATACATAGTTTCTACGAGGCAAGAACGAAAGGCAGTAAAAGGAGGTGACAATCTCAGAGTACCAAAAAAAGTATCGAAAGGTGGTATCCAACCCAGAAAAGAAGCAAAAGAAAAAGAAGAAAAAATTGATACGCAATGGCAGAGATTAGGGAGAGATCAGCAACTGGTGTGCTGTGTCTGGCCCTCTTCAGTCTCCATTGCTGGCCGTTGAAGATGATGTTATGGCCGAAAAGGCGGGCTGCGACCACGTCCTGGCGGCTGATGCCCTTGCGTTCTGGCCCGATTCCCTGTCAAGCCCTGCGCTACCGGGAATGTGCAGGGGGTTGTGGCATGGCATCAGGGGGGTGTGTTACATGCTGAGAAGTGAGTGGAGTGAGGTGCGCAGAAGCCAACCGACAGCAACAACCAGGAAAACAGGGCAAGACAAGAACCAGAGGAACCACTGCAACCATAGAGGAGCAGGGTAACAGTACGAAACCAAACTTGTGGAGAGACTTGTTTTTAAACATCAAGGGGATGAAAATGCAAGATGCTTAGAAGATTGCTGAGGGATCACAGCCGTCTCAATCTTACTTCTGTCCCCCTTTCTTACTAAAGGCCCCATTTTGGGTGCCGCATTGCTTGGACTCTGTGCCTCATCTGTTGGGATGGTCAGAAATTATATCTCACTGCGGGAGGGGAAGGTTAAAAATGAGACGCAGTCATCTCTGTACCGTTTCGCAGGACAGGTAGCGAGCGTTTTGGGGGCGTCGTTGTCTAGGCAGAGACGGTAAGCTCCTGGGTCAAAAGAAATTGAGAATCTATGCCAAACAACTTGATGCACGATGTAGCTCTTTGGTTGAGTCCCAAATATTTGTTAGTGCAAGGAAGAGCAGAACTCCAGGGCGGGGTTGGGCCCATGATTGGTCTGAGCAAAGCATTTCAAAGGTGCAGACAGACAAGGAATGCATGGCGGGCCCATGTGGATATATCGAAGGCAATCCAAGGTGTATTTTAGACGGAATGGGAAAGGAGAAAACGGTCTTGAAGTAACCGTCAGAATATTCTGGACGCAAAGAATAACTGATTCGATTGTAAAGAGGGGAAAGGCCGAGGGGGAAGGAAGCGGAGTGTCCAACAGCCCGTCTGGGCTGCGTAAGACCGACAGTTGAAGGAAAGTTAAACCGTTGGCAAAAAGGAATAAAGTAGCATATGCGAGACCAGAGACTTGTCCTTACACTGCAGCTTGGGTGGACTGCAGTGCAAGCCTTGTCAACATCATCATCCGTACCAATTAATTGTCACCATTGGCAGAGGTAGGAGTCTTGCAGGAAAACTAACCCCTGTCGAGGAGGCTATGAAAAAAGGTCTCATTCCCATAATAGCGAGACGCGAAGCCGCAACCTCTGTGTGGGTAATACGACGAATCCGCATTCCGTACATCGTACAGAAACCAAAATAAAACTCAAAAAGGCTACAAAGTACGAGAGGAACGAGGCCAGAGCGGGTAATGAGATAAAGATAAGTAGACTCTGCAAAAGACAAAAAACTGTCCTGTGCCGTAAGATGCGAAGCGCGTTAAGCCCGCATAAGCCAGGAAAAGTTTGGGACCAAAGGATTCACGACGAAGGATGAACTGAGTGCAATTTGCATCGATGCAGGATCGGTGAGGGACTGTAGAACCGTTAACTTGCGGCCGATGTGGTGACCAGCGCCTCGTTTCCCCCCTCAATATGTCCAGAAGTGAGTACAAGAGAGACTTTCAAATAAGGATTTCGCCACCCGCACATATATGCACAAAATAGAGCCCCAAAGAGCCTTTCAAAGAGCCTCCTTTCCGAAGCCTCCATGTAAAAGCCTCACCCATGTCCAACAGGACGTCTCGTAGTACGCCCCAACATCTCCCAACCCGTGCAGCTGCTCTTGTTGTGGCAGGAAAGTGCATTTCACAACTGTCGTGGACGAATTACAGTTGCAGGATGAAAATCATGCCCACGTACAGAGGAAACAAATACAAATACTTTTGAGGTAGCATAAATAAAAGTGGGTATGTGCTATCCTCCTGTTGTTGCCCGCCATTTCCTATCATTTTTCTTTTTGCGAGGTTCGAATCCCACCAAAGGAAGCGAGCGTTTTGAGGGGCACAGCCAAAATCCCGGCACCTGGCCAGGGGCCTCGTTGGCTTCGCGCACTTCACTACCCTGCGGGGAGGAGTCGAGTTTTGATTCCGGAAAGGAGTAGTAAAGTCCACGAACATGTCCTCGTTGGCTATGGACCCCATAAACACAAAGGAGAGAAGGAAAGCTTACCTCCTGCACTGCTGCGCTGTTCTGCATGAGATACTGCGTCTTAACGAAGCGTCAAGGGTGGCCTGGTTTCAGCGAAAATATAAATAAAGTAAGAAAGAGGGGACAATGTGATCAATTGCTGAGGGTTACCAGTGAGTCTTATGGTGAGATACATTGCTCCCCAATATTCTCGCTACGTCGCTCTTTCCACTTTGCACTTTTTTGGTATCATTTCAAATATGGCGTATTGTTCGTGATGCGTATAAGTCGGACGCATGTAAATCGTGAGGCACTCATTTAACGGGACCAGACAGATACGCGCCAATGATCAAATCAAAAAACAAAAAGAAAAGGCTAAAAAGTAAAGTTGCTCGAGCTTGACGTATTGACTTTACACGCGAACGCGTATTTCGTATTGCACGTTCCGTGAAGTGGATAACAGGATGAAATGCAATGAAAAAAACCCCAGGGCAGAGCGAAAGGCAGACAAGAGACAGCCGAAGACAAGCAAGAAAGAGACAAGCAAAAAGAGGCTCTTCGCAAGGTCCACACAAACAAAAAAAGGCTCGGGAAGCAGCAGGGGGGTGGGGCAGCCGCGATTGGTACGTACACGCAGGGATCAGGTTCTATTCAAGGATGGGCCCGCCCAGTGCTAGTGGAAAATAGTTTGACGGTCCGCGAGACAAAGAAAACGTTAGATGGTAACTGTTTGTCGTTCGATGGCTGAAGCGTAGGCGAGACCCGAATAATAGACGCGGGCCTAGAAAACAAGGGCCACCTCGAGGCAAGTTTGGAGTGGACAATGTTTATGAATAATACGACGTATACGCGTAGGCGGACGGGAGCAGAACAGAAGAGGGGAGAGAGTGAGAAAGGAAGCAGAAGGAACGCCATCTCGTTGAGCCTTCTAGCAAGAGTCCATTGCCCACACACAATCACCCACACCAGTGCGGGAAGCGGTCGGGCGAGGGAAGCGAGAAGGGCGGGGCGGCTGATGTGACTTGGGGCTGTTCGGAGACAAACAGGAGCGCAGGATACACGTTGGTGCCCATATGTTGGTTGTTGTTCTTGTTTTGCATTCCGCTTTGCCTTCTGGCGATGCTGAGAGGTTGCGAAATGAGAAGGATGAAATGGGAAGAGGGGGACACTGATGCCGGTCGGCTGCTCTTTCCTTGCTGCCTGTTTTCTGTTCCTGCCTGATGCTTTTGGAGAGTGATGGAATTTTCCAGCCACATGCTTGTTTCTTGCCGTTTGTGAGACACTCTATTCTGACAACTCTAATCTGTCTTACTCTCCTTTGCCCATATTTCTTTTGTTCTCTCCATATTGCAGGCTGTGTTCTTCCGGCTCGTTGGTCCAGGCCGCTCACTTATTGACCGAGGAGATGTTTATTTCCTATAGTCCTATTTGTGAGAACTCAGATTGGCGGCGGGAAGGAACGGCCACCCCTGCCTATTGGGTATTTGGAAGCAACACGCGGAAAGAGCAAAAAAAGTGCAAATGCGCTAGCGTAAGTCTGTCAGCTAAGAAGTGTCAGCTATCGCCGTGGCGCACGAGTTATTCTTACTTTTGGAGAACCCATATTCCGTGCTATGAGCATTTTAGACGAAATGAAGAGTGATATGGAAAATGGCTTGCTCGAAGCCTTCTCACCAAATATAGCAACGTTAGGCGATTTTCACACATCTGGCAGACCAGAATCAAAGAAGGCAGGAGCAAGAGGCGGTTTGTCAAGATCAGCAGGAGCAACCGTCAACAACATAAACAAGGCACTAATGAGGCAATGAGGCAAGGAGAGAAAGGCTTCGCCAAGGAAAGAGCAAACGAGGTAAGTGAACAGCATAGTTTAATAGTCAACAGAAGATGCAAAGACCACAAGGCCGCGCTGGTTCCTCGACATGCACGCAACGATCGTCCAGAACGCATAGACAAACAAGAAAAGGAAGGGACAAAATACACAAGCCTCGACAACCTAATCAAAAGAAGGCGGTTTGCTGCGTTTTGGCGCCTAGCACCATGCTCGAGGTGACAGTGACGACCGTAACATACCAAAAGGACAAAAAAAATGTTTTTTAAAAAAAATCTCAAGGTGGTGGACAAACTCTCCTCCCGCAGTCAAAACGGCAAGTGTCCGCCCGGATCCAGCACGCGTCGTTGCCGTTTGGAGTATGGCGCCGTGCCGCCCGCCACTGCGGCCTTTGCAGACATCAGATGGAGAGTCTCCAGGAGCCGCAAACTCTGTAAAAGTCCAGCAAAGAAGGAGGGAGCATTGATGACAGAGAAACACGCCGCAATGTCAATGCTGTTGGCACTCTGTCGTCCATCTCGTTCTCCTTATTTTCTCCTTTCTTTCTTCTACTTCTCTGTCTTTTCCATCTTTCGAACAGGGATCCAGCCAGTTGGGGGATACCAGGAGAGGCGACGGGAATACGACGTATTGCGTCGACCTTACAGTAACTCGTCTGTGGATTGGCCTCGGATACCCTGGGGTGACAGTGGAGCCCGCGTGTTGTTGGAACAGTGAGGGGCGACTGGGATGGGATGACCTTGGTCGGCATTGACAAGGCTGAGAAGGGGACAAAGAAATAACAAAATCAGGAGGAAATGAGCAAACAATAGATACAAAGTACAGCAGCACGAGGCACAAAGGGTACATTGGGCACATAGGACACGACAAGACAAAGGAAGCAGACAAAGGAGGAGAGGCTCATGTCTCGTGTCATACAGACTGTACAAGTAAAAGAAAACTATAAAGTCGACGCATCTACCATTGTCCACAGAGACAACCGTAGCTTCGACTCCAGCAATGAACGAAGCAGGCTGTTGTTGCCCATTCTTGCTGAATAGAAGAAGGGCCTGTGACCGAATACGACGTGTTCCATTCCGCACATTGACCAAGAAACGATGACCGAGAGTTGAAATCTTAAAAGCGGACAGCATCAAGGCCGAATACGGGAGTGTTGCTGAATTGCCTTTCAGCCCAAGCTCCACCCCCATCCATGTCCCTTGTTATTTCATCTTTTGCTGTCAAACTAGCTCAGCTTTGGTTCTTTTTGCTCCTCGGAAAACCCCTGCTGGCTAGGAACACGCCGCAAATGCATCAACTACGCAAGAAAATAGTCCTCCGCGCGATGTTCGACGTATGGTGCCGAGGGACAGGAAGCAAGGAAAGTAGCCATGTGTGCCAATGCCCTTGAGGTAGTGGCTTTTTCTTCTTGTTTCGTCGCGTCGCGTTTTTGGCCTGTTGATGAAGCCAAGCGTGTTGGAAGCTAAATAAGTCGAAGTGGTGCAAATGCGTCACGATCATGGCAACCTTCGAAGCAACGGAACCCATGGAACCCATGCCCACCGAACTACTGTCGGCAGGCAAAATTCCGTAGGACAACTCGACAAGTACTTCCGTACAAGGTTGGAATTAAACAGAGACAAGAAATGGGGAGGCTAAAGCAATCAGACATCAAGCTAATCGACTCAGCAACAAGAAATGGACACCAAACGAGCCGCAAAGTTCATCCGCAAACTTACGCCATATGCAAGCCACGTTTTAACGCTTGTTTCTTAGTCTCAAAACAAAATAACCTGCATCGTTTACACACACCGCCAAAAGCAGAGGCATTTTTAAGAACTGTCTTGGTAATACGGTTATGCTTCAGGATGTTTTCGGACCTGAAATACCACGGCGTTCTCTCATGTGCATGCTTTACCAAATTGCCAAGCCCCAGACTGCCCTAAGAAAACAAGACAACCCCCCCCCCCCCAACGAAAAGAACAAGCCCTGGCCCAGCCGGGTGGTCCGTAAACCAAGGCAGAACAACAGGTGCGGCGTGTCTCGCTTACCTGCCCCAGAAGTAGTTTGGTCAGCTCGCCGATTTCAATCAGGACTTTCTGGAACGGAGTTGTTCAGCAATCCGTGCAGGAGACTGGAAGGTGCTCGTTTGCAGTTTGCAGCTAGTCTCCAACCACGAAGCAATATTCTGTACTCCATACGAGCAACGGTCGACGTCGTTTGGTGTTAGTTGGAGGGGGCCACCAGGCTAGCACAGAAAAGCAGACTTTCCTTTGTATTGGGGTTGACGACTAGGGGCCCTGAAGTGACAGTCTTTCGTATGGATCGCGATCTATACGGTGGGTGGAGTAGCTAAAATTCAGCATTCAGCCGCCAATAGCATAGAATCGATACAACCGTCGTTGTTTTGCCAGGCTGAGCCGCCATCATGTTAGAGAGTGGGGGGCAGGCTGAATTTCCTCGAGTTGTTCTGTTCGCTTTCGTATTGTCTTGCGAAGTACGAAGTAATCTCGACCACTGATACGGAGAATGATTTTACTTGGGCAGGGAACAAACAGTCAGGGAGGCAGGAACACGAACCGCCAGTGAACAAGATGAGCTCCTTTCCGCGTATTTCGTACTTTCTGCGCATAATTTGTCCACCTGTGAACAAAATTTGAGGCAGATATAAATGCGAGGCTTCGAGAGCGAAAACGAGAGGAACGAGAGCCCGGAGCCCAACGACAGCGGCTCGAGATATGCAAGGCTCAACATTGGCACCCCTATTCCATTTTCTAAGCTGACCCTTTTTGAAAGCATGTTGATATGCAATTTTGTGATTGCTCGTGCGCGTTGGACATTTTCCTTTCCCAATTCCCCCTTTGTTGGATGTTGATTCCTTGTAAGGTTCCCTTTTTGTGTGCAGTGACATTTCTCGACCACCTCACCGGCCTCGAGCTGTTTTTCAACACACACATGCCGAAAACTTGGAGCTGCCTCGCTGGTGGATATTACAACGACCACGGGTCAACGCAGTTCGATGACACCCTTGTCTCCAGCTGAGATGCTACGAACAAGACCTAGGGGCAAAAACGCCACCAATACCTCGAAACTGAATGAACGCTCTTGGCAATCATGAGGGGCGGAGGCCTTGTGCGCCGCTTTTCATACGCTTTTCCACCGAGGTGCGACGCGTTTATTGAAAGACGACGACGGATATGGAAATAGAGAAAGGGGGCAGTGAAAAAACAAAACAAGGAAAGAAAGGGGTAAACTGATGTAAATAAAAGTGACGACGCCGAACACACGAAAGCATTGATGATTGCGGAGCTGGCCAACATGTCGCACAGGCTGCCTCCTAAAGCAGGTCTCGCATTGGCAGCACTGGGGCACTATGGCTATCGTCACCGTCGTCTTCTTCCGACTTGTCTGGGTGGAGTGGTGGTCGGGCAACTTCAACAAGGACTTGTATGGGGCACATTCCCGCGGGCACTCCAGCGGACACTCCAGCGGGCTCTCCCGATCGGGCAACTTCCGTCTTTGTGTACCTTCTAAGCATTGCGTGGCAGTCTCCACTTGCCTCCCCGCTGAGGTCGTCTCGGGCGTGGCCGGCAAGCGGCTCTGCTAGCGCAGCTCGTGCAGGTGCTCCAGCAAGAGCCTCTCTGAGCCTCCATGGTGCCTGGACCCTTCGATTCGCGTAATGGTTGTCTTGCTGCCTTGCTGTCCCTTGTTTTCTTCAGCATGCGCGTACGACGCACGGAGTACGACCTCAGAGACCTGCTGTCGTACTTGTACTCCGTGCCCACATGCAAGTCAGACGTCGTGTTTGGATGCATGGAGTGGTCTCGCCTCGAGTCTTTCCGGCAATGGCCATTTGAGTGTGCAGAAAGGAGCTGTTGTTGGAGCTTGGACCTCGGACGGCAACTTTGGAGAGTGGGTGGCCGCCCTTTTATGTACATTTTGTATGTCGTAGGCGGCTTGGTTCTCGCCCGTTCGTACCTTCCGTATTTGAGATTTTGTAGACAATCCCGGGTGCGGTCCCGGGGGAGCCGGAAGTCGAAATGAGGCAGGTGCCAACTAACGGATACGGTTGCACCTTCCTGCCGTCGCAGTTGCCCGGAAGTTAACCGAGCCACAATACTTGGCCGACGTATTATATAATTCTGAAATTTGCATCGCATCGCGACTCTCAAAAAGTGCCTTAGTATCATGGGGAAAATGTGTTCCGTTTCATCAATCACGATATCGCCGTCTTCGGCGTCTTAAGCCGCTGGTATCCTACAGTCAGATCAACAAAAGAACTCCTAAAAGCCCCAGCGTTAACGAAAGCCGGCCACTAGTTCCGACACTGGATTGCCGCTTGTTGCTTGTGGCAGGCTCTCCTTACTCTCGCTCTGCATTCGCTCCTGTATTTGCCCGCGCTTGTTCTCCGCAAAAGCCGGTTTCAGTCGGGTGGTTCGGTTGCTCTTTGACTACGTTTGTGCAGTGAAGGAATGCAGCGACGTTCAGTAAATTACTTTAAAGATCTGGCGCGTTTCCGAGACGGCGTCAGTTGTGTGGATTGCGGTGCTATTCCCGCGTGGAAGCTTGCAAATGAGGGGCATGGGGACAAAATAGGCCGATCGTATCGCGGCCGCAGAGTCGCCAAAGTCAGGACATAATATCTGCCCACGTCCGGCACATCAATTCAATGTTGCAAATCATCCTCGACATCAACGTCAACACCAACCGCGTCCAAAGCTACTACTCTCTTGCTCGTACAGCTGCAACATGTCTGCGACTATGAAAGCCGTCGTCTTTGACGGACCCGGCAAGGTCTCGATCCAAGACCGTCCGATACCGCAGCGTGAGTCGGAGACGCACCCAATTCCATCTCCCGTTCCGCTGACATGCCACACAAAAATGAGGAGGCATTACAATATACGCATTGCACGATTCAAGCATCGAGATGACTTTTATCGTGACGCTTTTGTCTCATTGTATTACGGTGGACGTCCATTCTAACAGCCCTCCCGCCTTGCAGTTGAGAACGACCATGACGTCATTGTCAAGGTGCAGGCCACGGCGCTCTGCGGATCGTATGTTCTCGTTTCTCTCCCGGCACGCCCTCCCTTGTCGTCACCATGCGTCCGCTCTTGCTAACAGGAACCCCAGCGAACTCCATGTCTTCCGCGGCCACCAGCCGTCGGCCACCGGCTTCATCATGGGCCACGAGTTTGTCGGCGTCGTGACCGAAAAGGGCGCGGCCGTCAAGACGGTCGAGATTGGCGACAAGATCGTCTCGCCCTTCACCACATCGTGCCAAACGTGCTTCTACTGCCAACACGAAATGTCGTCGCGCTGCAACGAGTCCCTGCTGTTTGGCTGCCCCAAGCTCGACGGCGGCCAGGCCGAGTTCGTGCGCGTCCCCAACGCCGACGGCACCGTCGTCCAGGCGCCGGCCCACGTCGACGACAAGGCCCTCGTGCTCATGGCCGACATTTTCCCCACGGGCTACTTTGGTGCGCGCAACGCCTTCCGCCTGCTGGCGCCCAACGTGCAGCCCGCGGACGCCGTCGTCGTCGTTGTCGGCTGCGGCCCTGTCGGCCTCTGCGCCATTGTGGCGGCGCTGGAGCACAAGCCCAAGCACCTGTTTGCCGTCGACAGCGTGCCGAGCCGTCTGGCGCTGGCCAAGCAGCTGGGCGCGGAGCCGCTCAATTTCGTGGAGGACAAGGAGCGGATGGTGCAGCGGGTGCAAGAGGTGACCGAGGGCCGGGGCGCGGATGCGGTGGTCGAGGTGGTCGGGTTGAGCCCGGCGCTGCGGACGGCCTTTGACCTGATCCGGCCGTTTGGTGTGATCAGCTCGATTGGTGTGCACAATGCCGAGGTAGGCTTCGCTTGCTCAATCGTTCCAACGCCCACAGTCCATTTCCTCGCCGTCGTCGCTAACACGTTCTCTGTTAGATTCCCTGGGACGGCAACGATGCCTACAAGTAAGTGCCATTCCCCCCAGAAGCTCGGGCGCCCCCGCCGTGACCTCCATTCTAACACGATTCCACAATTCCAGCAAAAACGTCCGCGTGCAGATGGGCCGCTGCCCTGTGCGTTCCATCTTTTCCGATGCGCTCGCAGTGCTGGCCAAGAACCAGGACAAGTTCAGCTTCATGTTTGACAAGATCATACCGCTCACCGACGCCGTCGAGGGCTATGATCTGTTCAACAACATGAAGGTCCAGAAGGTCGTGTTTACAGTGTAGGCGTGTGGAGGAATAGATAGAAAAGCTATCGCGCGAAACTGCGAAATTGCAAAATAGGCGGACCAAATTGATGTCGTGGTATTATGCCGTTCTTCGTATCGTATCGTTCCGTGTCGTCCTCAGTTCTGTCTGGGCTTCACGATGCCGTCGTGCATAAAGTAGTAGACCACCGATGAGTCGTCCTGAACGACGGCCAGCAACAGACGCTTCCCCCGCCGAGCGCCACGCCATGCCTTCCAGTCGTTGTCGTCGGCCGACGTGGCGGTCGTATCCGTCTCTCCGTCGATCGCCCTCGGCAACGCATCAATCGAGTCAAAGATGGCTGCAAACTCCCCCACTGTTGGCGTCTCTCCCAGGTGAACTGGCAGCACCCATTCGTACTCGGGCGGCTGTGGGATGCGTCCACCGTGGCCCAGCGCCCGTTCGGCACGCATGATGGCGATCTGCTCGTCCGGGTGGATGTACATGCGGCGCGGTGGGAGGCCAGACAACAGGGTGCGAGGGTGTCTCTGTGTCGGGACATCGTCTCTTCCGTCGCTGCAGTCGTTGTGTTCGCCGTGGACGCGCATGTCGGTCCAGTCCTGCTGGTTTTCGAGGTTGTTCAGAACAATGTCGGCCAAGTCACGGTCGAGCTTCCGGCTGGGGCTATGGCCAGTGCCGAGTGTGGCCGTCAGTGTCGGCCCTTTGACAATATTCATGATTCACAACAAGTTATGCTGTGCCGTCAAAGAATGATAGGGTAGGTGTTTTGAGAGGGAAGCTTGTTCTTGCACCTGGTTGGTCGAGTCCTAGGAAAGCTGTGTTGGACATAATTTCTTAGCGCGATTCTGAACTCAGTGCTTCCTTGGCCCACAATTGTTCCATAGGAGGGATCTAGCAACACTATATGCCAGGCGCCATTTCCAAGCAGTTATTACAGTGCTAATAGCATATGAACAATTGTTTCGTGGACCTTATTTCAGCCTTGCATCAAACGACCTCTTTTGAGCAGCAACGACCTGCAACCGTTCGTTGCAATTATTTTAGTTAAAGTTGCCTCTTTATATGGGGTTTTTATAGCGTATATTATTTTCAAATAAGTTTTTAGGTACATGTATGTAAATGAAATAAAATTGAATAAAATTGATAATATTTCTTGTTTTAGCAACATGTTCCCTCATTTTCGATTCATGAGAACAATGAATACTGTTATGCTGTCACAACGTGCAATTTAACAATACAATTCATACGCAATCTCACCATCGTTGTCGAACAAAGATTTTGCCCGCTGAACAGAGGTCTGAACAATATGAGAGCGGGTGACTATTAAATGTTGAAAGAATCCTTCGAAAGTGTCATGCAGTGTCTTCTTTTCAGAGTCGGCAAGAATTGTCATTCGATGGCAAGCAACAAATAAGATTATATTTGTTTATTTTTATTTGAATTTATATATATATATTTGCATTTTCTACTGTTTCGATTCTTCGCTGGAGCGCCCCATAGTAGTTTGCCAACCTCGACTTGTCTCTTCCTTTCCGTCTTCTTCACTCCAACGACATCATGGGTTTCACCCTGGAAGAGATGAAGATGGTGCATGCTCGCCTTAGCGATCTCATCGCGGCAAGTAGCCAGGAGCTGACGCAGACGACCGGTGTTCTGGACTTCGTCGCTGGTATCGACACAGACACACAGCAGCAGCTGGCCAGCGCCGCGAGCAGTGTTCGTGGTCGCCGGGGCCGCAAGGCTGTCCTGTCCGCAGAGGAAGAGACGGCCGAGAATCTTCGTCTGTATGCGGAAATCGAAGCCAAGATGGGCCGGGCGTGGATGAAGAAGTATGACCTGCAGGAGTCCAAGCGGCTTTTGGAGGCGAAGAAGTAGTGGCAAATAATAATGAAAGTAGATGGGACGTACGCGTAGTAATCGTAATATAGAAGTGGCTGGCTCACATTACGATCCTACTTTTTTTTTTCCGTTATTATTTTTTCCTTACTTTTGGCTTGAATATCAAGAATTCTTACAATTGCCCCAACACCATGTGAACTCCAAAACGTCATGCACGATTTACCTCCAGTCGCCTCACAGACGTTTGACTGAGCCACAGAGGGTCGTCCCGGATGACGTACCGAACGGTTCTCCGGTGGCTGACAATATTGGCTCAGCCTTGCTTCAAGCCTTGTGCAAAACGGCCACTTGTAATGATACAATGGAACAGTCCAATGAACACTGCATCCTTTGCTGGACTGATTTTGGCAAAGGAGAATGTAACTGACGTCAATTTGGTGCCCATCCCCCCGGCTGCTGCCGTACGAAATACACCAGTTGATCAGAATATGTGTACGAATTAAGATACATATGGAATATTTTGTACTCTGTCTCTCAATGCCCTCTGCCAGCAACGCCTGGTAAAGACCATCAGTAACAGTATCTTACACGTTATATGTACCTCCATCGTAATCTGGGTAGCATTATGCAAATGTGCAGCTTTATCGTGAACCTGTTCACGTGTACATCTTTCCTATGTGAATACTCTGTGTTGGTTGTTTCCCTCTGCTTTGTCCACTGTTCTTTCTCATTCCTTTCTTCCTCTTTGTTCTTCCCTTTCGTGCAGCGATTGCCTGTTTTTTCTTAGCACCGTCCCTAGTTCCTGCTCACTAACTGATATTGGCTTGCCAACCGAGGAACTCTTAACGCTGGAGGCTGCTAGAAATCACGTTCTGTGCCTGGAAACTAGCACCAAGTTCCCTCTGTTCCCTCCACCGTCGCTGCCGATAGGCCACTAAGCCAGTACTAAACGCTGACAGGACGAGAGGACCTCTTTCCAGGGGCTTAGCGGAGTTTTAGCGCCCCATTAGTGTGTAATTATACGGCGGCAGCGCAAAGAAAAGATCAACACAAGCAAAAGAAAAGCAAAATCTTCCCTCCGCTTTGCTGGCCTATTTTGCAGCTTCTCCTCTTTTCGATATACGGATGCGGCAGGTCGCCTGTCGCTCGCTGTATTTCCGCTAGACGTTGTAAGATTATGTGACTTCCTCGTGCATCAGAATACGCCGTATATCCATCGCACCTGCCTCTGGCTTCTGCATCTACATGCTCCACTCTACCTGCTTGCTCGCTCTTTCCCGTCACCCCGTGCTTTCGTGGACCGGTCGAGACCCTATCGTCGCTTCCCCCGTGCCTCCACTGACGCAACTCTCTCGGTCTTTCCATTTCTTGTTTTTCTCTTCAGCCTGCTATCGGGTCACGAGAATTGCCCAATTGCCCAATTGTCCCAATATCTACCCATAGCCTTAAATCGCCTGGAACGCATACCATCCCAAACTTGCAATCTGCCGTTTTCCATTTGCCGATTGCCCTCCATTCCTTGTCTTTCTCGTTCCGGTCCTCTTGTGTTTCGTCCCGCGTGTTTCGCTGCCGTCTCCCGTTGCAACCACGAATTGCCCTGTTTTTCTGCAGCCGTGACTTGCGCCAGCTTTCGCAGACGATTGTTTTGTTGATTGCGTCACTGGCTTTTCGTCTTGACTTGCCAATGACCTGATTGACTTTGCGAATCGATCGAAGTCATCGTACCGAGCGCACTGATCCAACGTATCCAATTGATTGAATTGGACGGACGACATCAGCGCACTCGTGCTTGCGGAGCACTCTGTGGCAGTGACGCGGCGACGATTTTCTCGCCACCACTCTGTCCTTTCTTTCCCCCTTGTCCACACCCATCGGATGCCCAGCATTTCACCTTCTCCAGTGGCAATCATCATGGGGCAACCGACCGAGCCCACTTCCCCCTTGGAACCCTTCCCTGCTGCGACGGTCTCGCCAGGCATTGAAATGAGCTCTGTACCCGCCGACAGGAGCGATGGGAACGATAGGAACGACAACTCGCATACCTACCAGACCTCACAGACCTCGCAGACGTCTCCCACTGCGCCAAGCAACGATCCCATCTTCAGCGACCGCCGCAACACCGTCGGCCGCGAGCGACGCGAGTCCGTTGCCGCCCTCAACAACCCGAACCAGCGGTCCTCCGAAAGCATCCCGCGCAGGCTGTCCAAGAGCTTTCAGGAGTCCAATCTGCCGCCCGGTTTCCTCGCAGCCACCGCAGACATGACGTCGACCGTGATGACGGCGGCGCGCTCGCGGTCCAGCACGGGGCGCACCCGCTCGTCTACCGCCAGCGACCCTGACGAGCGTAGCAAGGCGCTGCAGCAACAGCGACAGCGGACACCATCGAAAGGCGGCGACGGCACGCTTGAGACGCTTGATGAGCAGAAACACTTCTCGTCTCCGTACCCGAACGGCAACGCCGACACGAGCAAAACATACGGCGCCAATGCGGCCGCCGCCGGAGACGCGGAACAGAAAGAGGGCAGTGCTGCTGCCACCCTTGTCCGCCCGACACTGTCGGCCGACGAAATACACCACCAAAACGCAAACGTCAACAGAAACGAAGACGACGCTGCACCGGGAAGCACACCCCCAGCGAACGTCCTTGCCGATGCCGACCTGTACAACGACTATGACAACGGCTACCACTTCCCGCCCAAGTACTCCACGGGCGAGTCGTTCCACCACGGCGCCGTCGCCTTTTGGCATTATGCCCGGACACCCATCGGGTTTCTGGTGGTCCTGTATGGCCTCAATGTTGTCGCATGGGGCGGCATGCTGTTCTTGCTGCTGTGCAATGCTAGCCCGGCCATGTGCTACCCGACATGCAACGACATCAACTCTCCGCGCCGTAAGTGGATCGAGGTCGACAGCCAGATCTTGAACGGCCTCTTCTGCGTCACCGGCTTCGGCCTCGCCCCCTGGCGTTTTCGGGACATGTTCTACTACCTCCAGTGGCGCATCGGCAAAAAGGAAAAGGGCATCCGCCGCCTGGCCGGCATTCACCGCGCCTGGCTGCGTCTTCCGGGCTCACAGGACCTGCCCAGCACCACGGGCCCGGGCAGCGTGCCCGCTGAAACCCCCTGCAGCGCCATCCCCTTCCCCGAGTCCAAGATCCCCGACAAGCCGCTGACCGGCCAGCGGGCACCGGCGACGCGCCACTGGGTCATTGTCTTTGTTCTGGGCATGAACATTGCCAACACGTTTCTGCAGGCCGTCCTGGCCGGCTTCATGTGGGGCATGAACCGGTACGACCGGCCCTCGTGGTCGACGGGCCTGTTTGTCGCCCTCGGCTGCATAGCAGGCGCCCTCGGCGGTCTCGGCATGTTTTTCGAAGGCAAGCGGGTCAAGGGCATCGAGGGCGTGCCGCTGACGGACGAGGACCGCGCCAAGCTGGCCCACGACCGCGAGCTCGGCATTTACCACTACAACAACCTCAAGGGCAAGCGGCCCAAGGAAGACAAGCACACGCCCGACCTTGAGGCGGGGAAGACGTAGTGCAAGTCGTCCTTGCGCTGACGGTGCGTGCGGTGTCTGTCTGCTGTGCCTGTGTTTTATGCTCTTCACCCCGACATTATACCACATACTTTTTGTAGTTCTTCATGCTGTCCTTTTGTCTTCTTTGGATCTCTGGGTATTGCTTTGGCTTTGCTCTGTTTTTGGATACATACATACGTCGCACCTTGGCAGCAAAGGCGTTTTGGGCGCAGGAGCAAGGTCTCCTCGGATATCGGCCGTGTCATAGACTGTATTGTCGCTCTCGGGGTGTTTTCTTATTCATTCGTTGAATTCTTGCTATAATTCTTGTAATTGCCCACACATAGAAACGCCGGGCCTTGTATCGCTATTTATAAGTCACAAGAACTCGCGTTCTCCCGCTTGATCCGAAGTAAACTGCATTGTCTTCTATGTGCGCTAGGTGTGTAATCATAGCTACATCTTGAATCGATTCCGAAAGGTCGGCCAGTATTGTCACATGATCCGCCTGCCAAAAGTCCAAAGAGTTCAATGTTGCGATAACGATAAGGACAGGCTGGAGGCGCCCTGGCGCTGCACATTTCCCGAACGTAACGCGTCGCAAGCGCTGAAATACAGGCCTAGAACCCACCAAAAGCTTAGTTGGGTACAGCGCATGGAGCTTATTTCGCGTGGGCGACCCAATTCAGCAACCACCCCTGGCCCAGACACCCAAAAAAGGGGAACAGCTGTCCACTGCTGCATTTGCATCGCGACATTAGCTCTGATCGCTCCGTCCTCGTTCGTTTTCTGCATCTCGCGACAACTTTCCCGACAATACTTCTTGACCCGACCGGTGACGATCTCCCAATCCTCGATTTTACCTTTTTGCCAACACACCTCCCCATCCCACAATGGCGCCTACGAAGAACACCAAAAACAAGTACTCGGTAATTCTGCCGACGTTCAACGAGCGCCAGAATTTGCCCGTGGTCGCCTGGCTACTGAACCGGACCTTTACTCAGGAGTGCGTTTGACAAGGAAAGAACAAGAGGAAGAAAGAAAAGAAGAACATGCCGGACAAGAGGGGCAAGAATGACGAGGGAGACACTGCTGACGTTGGGCCTAGGAACATTGACTGGGAGCTCATCATTGTCGACGACGGCTCGCCCGACGGCACCCAAGAGGTCGCCAAGCAGCTCGTCAAGGTCTACGCGCCGCACGTCGTGCTCAAGACGCGCACCGGCAAGCTCGGCCTCGGCACGGCCTACGTCCACGGCCTGCAGTTTGCCAAGGGCAACTTCATCATCATCATGGACGCCGACTTCTCGCACCACCCCAAGTTCATCCCGCAGATGATTGCGCTGCAGGCCACGGCCGACTACGACATTGTCACGGGCACGCGCTACGCGGCCGGCGGCGGCGTGCACGGCTGGGACCTGCGGCGCCGCCTGACGAGCAAGGGCGCCAACATTTTTGCGGACACGGTGCTGCGGCCCGGCGTGTCGGACCTGACGGGCTCGTTCCGGCTGTACAAGCGGTCGGTGCTGGAGAAGCTGTTTGAGAGCACCGACGTGCGCGGGTTCGGCATGCAGATGGCGCTGGCGGTGACGGCCAAGGCCATGGGGTACACGATTGCCGAGGTGCCGATTACGTTTGTCGACCGCGTCTACGGCGACTCCAAGATGAGCGCGTCTGACATTGCCGAGTACGTCACGGGCGTCGTGAAGCTATGGCTCAAGGTGTAGGTGGTGGCCGGACGAAGCATTTTGGACGTTTTGGATGCAAGAAAATACAATACAGGAGCGGGAAGGGGGCACACATAATGGAGTGGGGATTGCGGGACTTTGTGGGAATTGTGAGATTCGCATCGACGCGACTCTACTGTTTCTTTTGTCACTTTGGGCGCTTTTACACAACAAAATACATTGGCATTTATTTTTCGTGTTCTATCGTGGAGGATGGACCTAGAGTTTAAAGTCGGCATTCGTCTTCTCCCAGGCTTGGCCGTCGGCGTGCGTTTGGTCGGCCACGCGTTGTGCCAGGTTCAACTTCATAGCCTTGGCGCGGTCGGTGCACAGCTCGTACATGGTGGACAGGTTGAAGAGCAGCGTGTGCGACGAGTAGCCTGCGTCGACCAGGCCTTCGAGCACAGCACGGCCCTCCTGCATCTGGCCGACGTACAACAGGCACACGGCCAGGTTGACGCCAATCATCTCGTCGTCGGGTGCGTCGTCGCGGAGCGCCCGCCATGCCGCCAACGCTGTCCTGTACTCGCCATCGGCCATATCGCAGAGAGCGGCCACTACGCGAGGTGCGAGGTCGCCCGCATCACCACTCTTGCCCGTCTCAAACGGCGAGTCCGCCGTGTCATCGCCCGCGGCCTGCGAGGCGCCGTCGCGCCCCATGGCCGCCCGCGCAGCGTCCACGTCGCCCAGCTGCAGCCACAGAAGCGCCTTGGCCATGTCGATGCGGCGGGTGGCGAGTGTCGCTGTCGTCGTCGTGGGCGAGGAGGAGGAGGAAGCAGAGGAAGGGGTCGACAGGTTGGCCAAGTGCGCCGCTGCACCCGCCATGTCGTCCATTTCGATGAGCGCGCCGGCCACTTGGATGCCCAGTTCGGACAGACGCGCCTTCCACAGCTCGCGCACCGAGTTGTCGTGCGTCGCCAGCGCCGCGGCAATGCGCACGCGCGCCTCGCGGGCCAGCTCGTAGTAGCTCATGACGGCGCGGCGGGGGTCGCCAAAGCCCAGCGCCTGCAGGCGGACGTGCAGGACGCGCAGCGCCCATGGTGCGAGGTGGGGCGGCAGACCCGACGGGTCGTTGGGGTCGGCCTCGCCGCGGTAAAACGGGCTGTTTAGATCTTCCAGCGCCTTGGCTTCCTGTGCGGCCAGCGACGTCATGTCGAGCAGCAGCAGACACGCCAGGCGGGTATAGAAGAGCGAAAAGATGCGGGCATAGTCGGTCGGATCTGGCTGGGCAACAAGCTGGCGGGCGGCCACGATGGCAGCGGCGCGGAAGTGGCCAGACGCGAGCAGGTCGGACAAGGCGGTGGCAGACAGCTCGGCGGCTCCGACGGCCTCGTCTGGATTGGGCTGGCGATCCGATATGCGGAAAGACTGTGGCACATTAGCGCCGGCAGCGGTGGCCGGCAGTGGGTGGTAGATTTCGGGCCGCAGCAGGTAGATGAAGTCTTTGGGGCGCGGCGAGGGGGCTCGCTGTGCTTGTGTTTTGCCAGAGACGGCCGCATCAATGCTTAAGCCGAGTCCAGCAGCTGCAGCACCACCTCCTCCGCCACGCGAAGGCGGCGGTGATTGCTGGGACGATTGGCTCATGGGCGAGCCGGGCCCTGGTCCAGGACTTCGTCGCCGTGCACTTGTATAACGCGAGGGCGTCAGGCCGTGGACAGACGCAGTCTGTGGTGGTGGAGAGAGAGGGGAGAGTTGTGACGAGGCGGAGGCGGCTGTCTGGGGTCGTATCGAGAGTGTTGATTGCGCGAGGGGGCTATCGACAGTTAGCGAGGTGACTGCTGCCGCGGAGAGAGCTCAGGCTGAGGGACATACTCGTCTACATCCAACGGGCCTTTTGTGGACGATCGTGGCCTTGCTGCTGTTGTTTTGTTAGTCGTCACTGTGATCTTTGATTTGTGAACTTCGTATCGACATCGACATCAATGTCCGTTCTGGAGGCGGACCTTTTGTGGACGATTTGTTGCGGACATGGCCTTTGCCGTCGCTGGACGGTCGTGATCCGTCCATCTGAGTGGTCTGTTCAGTCAAGTGGTGCCGGTTAATACGTGCTGTTGGTATTGTACCAGTACTTTTACGGTGGTGACGTTCCTTTGTAGCTGGAGAGAGCTCCATGGGAGAAGGTAGGTGACCCGCCTGGAAAATATGGGGCAAGTTGTCGCAAACGCGAAGCCACACTGTGGCTGCACACTGTAGAGTACCTGCCGACTTTTTGTTAGGACTGAAAGTAGCCAATCAGATGCCGGAATTGCCTTTTTCGTGCTAAACCTTTGCAGGAAAAAAAAATATCGGGCGAACTTCGTCGTATTGCAGCTCACATCGACGACGACCGACGCCGATCCAAGACAACTCTACGACGTTTCCGCCATATGCACTCGTCCTACCACTCCACCTCTACACTATGCGCAGAATAGCACGGTTACCGAAGCCGAGCGGCGCGGCGGTGGTCGAGTCCACAGCAGCACGCCCCAGCAGCCATTGCGCTTTCCGATGCCACGCGACAGCATCAGCGACGCCCTTGACGCCCTCATCCGCCGCAGCAGCACGTTTCCGGTCCTCTCGGCCCGCCTTTCCCTCATCCTCCCTCATACATGGCCGCCTCTTCAGCACCTCGATGGCGCGCCGCAGCGCCGACCCACAAAAACCAGCAGAGCCGACGACAGGCGTCGAGGCTCTGAGCGAAGCAGAGCCACAAGAGCAGCTTGAGGCCGATGCGTGGCCTGAGCTGCCCGACGAGTCGAGTACACTAGCTGTCCCGGGCGCGGTCCAGGTGGCGCCCTTGCCGGGCCAGGTCGCCGACTCGACATACACCCCCGCCGAGTCCGGCGCCGGGCTGGAGGAGGTCGGTGGCCTCGAGGGCTGGTGGGAGGACGACCGGCACTGGGACCCGTCTCTGGAGTTCCGTGGCTTCGGTCCGAGGGCGCCCGTGACGGATCCGGCCGTTCTGCAGGTGCTGGCGCGGCAGGCTGTGTCCGAGGCGCTGGCCGTGCAGCAGCAGCAGCCGCAGAATGCAGAGCTGCTGACGAGCACAGCCTGGGCGCGCGGCAGCGATGGGCCGGCAGCCTTGGCCCTGCAGTTTGACGTGGCCGCCGACGGCAGCGTGGCGGGCGTGCGCGGCGACGTGGCTGGTGTTGTGGCGGGTCTCCAGGCCGGCACCGAGGCAGAGGCCGGGGCCGCAGAGGATGTGGCCACGCCGGCCGTCGAAGAAGCCCAGGCGCTGGTTGAGTCATGGGCCGGTGACGCCAGCTGGAAGTCTATCTCTCTGCATGACGTTGCCCTCAAGTTTGCGGTAGGATGACGGTCACACTTCGAACGCACTGCACTTTTGCACCACCTACTGACGTTTTTTTTTACTTTTTACAGATCAGCAAGCGCATCCTGCAGCTGACGGGCCACCTGCTGGCCGACGCCCACCTGGTTGAGGCGCGCACTGTCGGCGACCTGCTGGCCGTGCTCGTGCGCCCGCCCAAGGCCAAGAAGCTGGCCGAGGAGCTGGCCGCTGACGGCCAACTGGCCGCGCTGCCCAACGTGTCCGTCTACGGCCGGCGCGTGACGCCCATTGACAAGCACAAGGCCGTGGGCCGGTGGAAGGTGATTGTGCAGGAGCTGGAGAAGCGGAACCTGCCCGTGACCGGCACTGGTGGCTACGGCAAGAGCATCGAGCGCAAGTGGTCTTACAACTAGACTGTTGCTGTTGTTGCTGCTGCTGCCGTGGCTCTAAGAGAGCCACATTGTCTCCATGTATCAATATTCGCCATTCACCAGCTCGTACCGCTTTTTGCTGCGCATAGAACAACTGCCACACTGTACCTGTATCGGCTTCCATGTACACAAATAAAACAAATGATATATAATTCCCCGAATGCTCCAGACTTGACCCGGTCAAACATGGCAGACGGCAGGCTTTGCCGTTGTCAAATGCCGAGACATTGAAAGTTCCGTGTTCTTCAAGATCCCGCCTCGATGACAGACGACCAGCGGATGGCATCACAAAGCTCACTGCCCGCAAAGGGGTGTCGCCACGTGCTACAAGTATATGCCGATGGACGTAGATACGGACAGGAGACGGGTGAGTGGTGCTCGATAGTCTGGGCCTTTGGGCAGCAAAATACAAGACAGAGGCCTATCATGGTACGAAAAATTGCCGACTGGTCAGGGGAAAAAAGTAAGACTTCTAAGAATAAAGCTTGACAGGAAACAGAGTCCACATCTAATTTACTGGGTGAATGAAAGGATCATAGGAATACATCTACGTTTGACTGAGCTCCACTAACCGGCCTCGCCTTTCAGGAGATAGTCAGATAAGGTTCGGTTAAACTGAGAGGATAAAAAACACATATGTAAACGGGAAACGGAGATTTATTATGCAGACAATAATGGAAGCTGATGCCCAGTCGAAGACAGATCCGCATCTGGAGACGATTCAATAGACGGCAAGGGTAAAGTACGTGCTCTCTCGTTGCCGATTTATGTGTTGGATTGTCGTCTTTTGTTTACTTTTTGCAGTTTCAAATCACGACCAAAAAACGTGCCTCTGGGATGACCGGTTAAAGAAGATCGGGTCGAGGCGCAGATGGAAGAATATTCCCGACTTGGATTTGGGATGCAACGAGTCCGAGTCGGAGAAAAGAAAAGCAAAACTACAGACGAAATGATAGCAAAGCCAAAAACAATAAAGACAAGAGAGATTGGTGGTCATGACCATGTGCCTCTGTCGGACGCGGTCCGTAAGGATAGTAACAACACTCCGATATACTGCAATGTGGACCATCAAGAGCCGAGGCGCTCTCGTCCAATGACCGGGATGGCTTTATATAGCAGTGCAATTTACTATTGCCCGACTTCCCTGTCTTTGCACCCGCCCTCTTCCCCAAACTCCCATTTTGCCTCTCCCCAGATTTACATGTTTATATTAACCGCCGAGAATGGTCAACCTCGTCCAAGTCGGTTGATGAAGCGGGTCCGCGGCAGTTGTCAGACTACAGCCGGCTGCCACAGTCTGGGCACGGAGGGTTTGGAGAAGCCAGCACAAAAGAACACACTGACAAATAATACATCTTATATCAATCAACATAAACGAGGCAACCAAAAACAGCGCACTATAGGCAACAAGAGCACGCATAGTAGATGAGAAAATAGACTTTGGACACAGGAAACAGAACACAGGATACAGGACACAGGACACAGGACTGGCCCCCGGTCGGCTTTCGGTTTACCCAAATGAAATGAGATGGAGAATGCCACTATCATAACAGAGAAGCGAGAATATGGACTAGGCCTTGGTATAAGAAGAACACTGGCAGTCCGGATTCCGATTCTTGGTCTTCTCTTCTCTTTCCTTCTTTTTCTTCGGTTCCTTCTTGGCTTCTCTGTTTGTTGTTTCTGTCGTCGTCCAGTACCTCGAGTCGTGTGCTTCACCTTGAGCCATCCCGTCCTTTACTTTTTTACTTTGTATTGTAGCATCGTCTCGTTTTTTCCACGGCACGCATTCCAACATGCTTCTCAAGTCCGTCATCGCCTCGGCGGCGTTCCAGCTCGCGGCCGCGCAGGAGCTGATGCGCTTCGGCTGCTCCCAGCTGACCATTGACCGCATCGACCCCCTCGTCAACCCTGGCGACCTGCCGTCGGCGCACATGCACCAGATCGTCGGCGGCAACTCGTTCAACGCGTCCATGACGCCGTCGGTCCACGACCCGCCGACGCTGTCGACGTGCACCTCGTGCACGTACAACGAGGACTTCTCCAACTACTGGACGGCCAACGTCTACTTCCGCGCCAAGAACGGCACGTTCAAGCGCGTGCCGCAGGTCACCAACCTGGGCCTCGGCGTCAAGGGCGGCGCCACCATCTACTACATCCGCGGCTACCAGGCGAGCGCCAAGGTGACGGCCTTCAAGCCGGGCTTCCGCATGATTGTCGGCGATCCCATGAACCGCAAGGCCAGCGCCGTGCCGCGCGGCGTGTGCTTCCGCTGCGAGAGCAACATGCAGCAGAGCCCCTTTGGCGGCGCCCCCTGCACGGGGTCCGACGTGGCCGGGTTCCCCAAGAGCCCGTGCGGCGGCGGCTGGCGCGTGACGGTGACGTTCCCGTCGTGCTGGGACGGCAAGAACACGGACAGCCCGGACCACCGGTCGCACATTGCGTACCCGGCGTCCGGCACCTTTGAGAGCGGCGGCGCGTGCCCGTCGACGCACCCGGTCAAGATCCCGCAGGTCATGTACGAGGTCATGTTCGACACGCGGCAGTTCAACAACAAGGCCGACTGGCCCACAGACGGCAGCCAGCCCTTCTTCTGGAGCATGGGCGACAAGACGGGCTACGGCATCCACGGCGACTACCTCTTTGGCTGGAAGGGCAACGCGCTGCAGAAGGCCATGGACTCCAAGTGCTCCGGCGACAACTGCGCCGCTCTGACGCGCCAGGCCAACGACAAGGCCATTGCCTGCACCAAGGCCCAGATGGCCCACGAGAGCATTGGCGACGACAAGTGTAAGTGGAAACCTGGGGAGGGTAGTGGTCGAAAAAAGAAAAAAAAGAATAAAATTAAGAAAAGAAAAACCCAAATGCTAACTTTTCTCAGGGCTCTCCGGCCTGCCGGGTATCGACCCCGCCACTTACTAAGCGTCATGGCATCAAGATCCATGAGAGGGATGCTGTCTTTTCTGTGGTAGTCTGATGGGAGCGAATGTGTTGTTTGATAATTATCATAGTCTTTGGGCTTAGCTCTATTCTCGTTCTACTCAACAATGCAAGGTAGAGATCGACTTCCTGTAAATTGTGCATGCAAAGCCACTGTTAGTAGACTTGCATACGCTTACCTTCCATTGATTGCCGAGTCTCGTACCGATTTCAAACCTTCCCCCCGGATGAGCATAGATTGCAATCCCGGGTAAACGTCTTGGCCCCCGCTGTTTGGTGACTTTTTGTTTTCGTGGGTGGTCATCGTCCTCCTGTCGGCTAATGTGACTTACATCCCAAAATAGAACCAATGGTTGTAGGAAAGAGAGACGATTCATCCGCCGGCAACGGCAGGTGAATCATGGCAAGAGGAGGCAATCACGTGGAGTGGTACCAGACGTAAGGAAGTTTGACGTAATCCATCATGTATTAATGATTAGCATATGCCCCTTCCGATGTGTATCCAAGCCCAGAACTGCGAACCCCGTGCCCAAGTACCCAAAAAGTATAAAACAAAAAAGCCGCGCTGGCAGTAATGATGAGCTAGACCAATAACTAAAAACAAAAAACAGAAAACAGAAAACAAACGAATTGTTAGTTGTAGAGGAGCCAAGATGTCATGAAAGCCCTTGTGGCCATGTACCATGCAGCCAGTTGCTGGTTTTAAGGGAGGTAACGCCGTGGAAGCAAATGGAGTGAGTGAGAAGCAAACGACCCAATCAACGAGGCGCCAAAACAAAACGACGAAAAAGAAGATGACCGGCAATTACGACAGCCGCCTCTCACCCACGGACACCAGCATGGGCGGCGGCCGCGGGGCGTCCTACCGCCTGGACTTGGCGCCCAGCTCGACGACGCTGTACCACGCCGCGCCCACGAGCGCCACCAGCATGCCCACGCCGTTGGCCAGGCCGACCTTGACGCCAAACATGGTGATGCCCAGAAGGACCGTGATGCTTTGCTTGACGTTGCCGCAGACGGTCATCGTGAGGGCACCCGTCTGGCGGTTGGTGCTGAACGACGAGATGTTGAGGGCAAACGCGAGGGCGCCGTTGCCCGCGAGGGCCAGTGCCATGCGCGGCGCAATGGGGATCTCGGTGAAGCCGCTCGTGATGCTCGAGAGCTCGCCGGTGAGCAGGGCACACAGCAGCGCCTGGGCGCAGGCCAGCGGGGACATGCGCAGCAGCGACTCGAGGGGCGACAGGGCGAGCGGGCCGGTCATGATGCGGTTGGTGGCGACCGTCTTGGCGGAGGCCAGCACGACGCCCAGAAAGGTCAGGATGAAGCCGGCGGCCGTGAAGTAGTAGTCGCCGTAGGTGGCCAGGCCGACGCCGCAGACGACGGGGATGAGGGACAGGTAGGTCTTGGTCGAGTAGGTGCGCTTGTAGCGCAGGCGGTAGATGAGCACCGTGAAGACGGGGCAGGTCGAGCGCATGATCTGGTGGAAGGGGATCGAGACCATGGCCAGCGACACATTGGAGACGGCAATGTTGACGGTGAAGAGCACGGAAAAGGCAAGCAGCACCGACTCGTCCCGGCGCGACAGCTGCGTGCGCCGCACCACGCCGCGCAGCTCCAGGACATAGCAGCCAATGGATGCGGACCCGGCATGGATCGCCGTCAGCAGCCACGGATACGAGAACTTGCCCAATATGCTCTTGTTGTAGAGGGTCAGGGCGACGTTGCAGGCGAAGTAGGCGGCCAGGTACGCATACTTGGTGGCGGCCGACACCGTGTACTCGGCCTCGGCGCCACCGCCCCCGCCCTTGCTCCTGCTCTCGACGCCGCTGACGCCGTTGCTGGTGGGCAGCAGTGGCGAGCCGTGATCTTTGTCCCACTGGACGGCGATGCCGTTGGTGCCGCCATCGAGTTGTGCCTCGACGTCCTCGGGGCGGCCCATTGTGAAGGACGATGCGACGTGCGATGTATATGCGAGGGAGGGCTAGTGCTCGCCGCCAGACGAGATCACGGCGCGAGTGTCCCAGCTACAGTTGCTCAGGTTGACTCGAGTCGAATGAAGTGAACCAGTTTGTTAGCAACGGACGTCGATCGTGGAATGCGTTCTCCTTGTGGCTTTTTTGGTTAAATGGTGTTCTGAGCTCTGAAATGCTGGACGCTATGGAAGAAATATGGCTGGAAATTGCAGTAATCATGCAGACGACCGACAGTGTGTCAGATGACGTCGACAGAAACGGTCGTGCGAGAGAGTGAGAGAACTCAATGGCCGACGATGCCAGCGAAACGACGGCGACAGCTGGTGGAAGAAGCAAGCGATGGCCAAAAACAGAAGAAGCGAGGGTTCGTCTGGCACAGGAAGGTCCGGCCGAGCGACGACGTAAGTTGGCGACTTCAAGGAAGGGACGGTTGACGACGCGCGGAAAGAGCTATGCAGGGCTGGACGAGACACATACCACGGACCAGGAAAGCGGTCGCAGGAGAAAAAAATGGTGACCTCACACAACCAGGAAGGCACGAGGGGGGCCGAGGGGAACAACGACAGGGGTTTCGGTACAAGTAGCGGTGGCTTGCAGTAGTGCTGGCGTGCTGGTAGGCGCTGGTATGGTGCCTGTTGGCAACCTAGAAGACGCTACTGGGCGAGCCTTATGACCGTTTTCAACCTTTTTGCGCTACGGAGATTCAGAGACTGGACAGGGAGGGCCCGCACCAACAACGGCACGGTCAAGGCCCCAATACCCGGAAATGGCTGTGGTGGTGCCTGCCTTTTTACACATGTCACGTATCTTACGTGAACGACAAACGGTCGGGGCAGGTGCGTTCGGATGGGACGCAACGGACAGCTTGGCGAATGTACGTCGTATTTCAGTGGGAAGGAGCTGTGCACAAGTCGAACGCCACTGAATGTGACTATTGCAATTCTCCGTGGGTTTTGCCAATAAATTGGACGCCAGTCTGTAGCTTGGCAATAAAAGCTGCTCCCGTTCCGTAACAAGCTACCCGAATATCACTGAACGGGGATGGACTAGACCTGGTTTGGTCTTGGCCCAGCATGACCCCCAACCGAAGACAATCCGCGGCCTCTGTGTTTCACTGGTCCTTGTTTCCTTGTATCGGACCACGTAGCCAGGACTTTTGGCGACGCTTTCGTTTAGGATACAAAAATCGAGAGAAAACACACTATTGCCCCGTTTAGAAGTACAGCTGCGTTTTACATTTGTATGGAAAGGGACACAAAGCCCGTCCCTCGCTAGGGCAGGCTTTTCCCGTCTCAGCTATGCAAGACAGAAGATACATAAGCTACATCTCGTATAATACGACACACTCTATCAAGTGGGATGCAAACAAGCATACGTCGTACGAACAGGTCCCTTAATGTGGCCAACGCATCTTGTGGCGAGTCGCCACAAGCACATTCGCATTCCTGGACCTGCTCACGCACAGCACCTTTGCTGTCTTTTTCGTTCACCGTGGCGGACTTCTGCAAGAGGCTGATATAACGACGGAAGTTCGTTGTCCTTGCTCACCTCATTCACATAGTCCATTTTTCGCTTTCCCTTCATGGTCCCGTCGAACAAACAAATCAGGCCATTCAACACGCCATTAGATGTATTTTTAAGGGAGAAAGTACACAAGCGAATAGCCAATGCAAAAGTTCGATATAGACGAGACATATGCTGTCAATCCTGGACAAGCAAGCGAGAGGGCCTCAAGTAGGGAGAATGGGCAAGGGATACTCCCTCTCACCCGAGGTATGCATCCCTTTCTGTCCGTACTTATTCCTTGCCCGCCAACTCCCTCCTACCTGTCACGCCCTTTCCCAGTACATCATCTTTGTTCGGCTTCAGCCCTCGCAACTCTGGCTCTTGACTGCAAGAGACGTCGCTCGATTGGGTTGAGTGGAAAAATAACGAGAGCTGTAGCGTGGTGAGGCTCGAACACGGCATTAAAGCAAAAAAGGGCCAATATTGAGACAAAAAGACAGCCAATCTCGATTTGGATCACTTTTTTTCAGCCGCAGCAATTGATTTCGAAACATTGGGAATAATAAAAAAAAATGTGCAAGACCTGGTTCTCAGCTCTTGGCCGAGCCTTGCGTCTGTTCACGAAATACAAGCGGAGACAGTGCCACGACTCTTTCTTGCCCTTTTCTCCCCAAGTCAATATTCGACTGCCTCGTAGGTCACAGTCAAGAGCGTATTACTGAAGTTATATTTCGCTCACTGGAAGAACAGAGACGTGGTGCTCTCTTCCTTTGTCATTGGCAGCCCTAAAGCCCCCAACGCCCCTAACCAAGGGGTACCAAAATGCGCCAAGGCTCCCTAAAATGGACCGCTATTCTCCGAGCACTAGGCCGACTGACAAGGACACCTTTTCATTTTCCCCTTCACACCGGTTTCGTGTGCGCGTCCTTTTGCGCGTCCGTTTTTGTCTCCTGGTGTCTCGTCTTTTTTGTCTTGCACAGACAAGCCACCAATCTGCATTGTCTCTCGGCTATATCGGCCCCCTCAAACAAGTCGTATTTTTGTGTCCCTCACAGGGTCACTTCAAATTGACATTGTCCAGCTGTGCCACTGAAACTCCTTTGGCGACGAGCACACAAATCTGACATTGTGCTCTCTCTAGGCGAGAAAATGTTTGGCAGCTGTTCCTTTGAAGACCATGTTGCTCATGAGTTGAACGTGTTTCGCCGGGTTCCCGCAAAACGAAGTCCCTCAACAGGTGTCTTACCGCAATGTATGTTTTCGCTACACCTTAAATTGGGAGCCGGCAGAGTCCGTTACCCACCCGTTCGCCAACGGACCCAAAAACTGCGAGCGGCAGCAATCTAAAATAAATGAATAGGGCATAGTAACAAGGGGAAATAAGCACTTTTTACGTAGATCATGTTTATATTGACCATATCGAGCCCTCCTGTGCGCCGTTCAATCCAACTAGAGATCCAAGTAAACAGAGAAGACGGAATGTAAAGTTCTGTTCACGTTCGCCCAAACTTACGCCAATTAAAGATACAAAAAAGGGTGAAAATGTAAAAGGAAGAAGATGCCCAAGATCTGGAGAGACATGGCTAATATGTTTGTAAATGATGACATTGGAGAGACAAGAAAAGGTAAAGAAATGGCCGTAAAACTCCTTCTGTCCCGTTTTAGCGTTTTGTAAAAAAGAAAAGAAAACAGACAAACAAAGCAAAAGAAACGCCGGATGTGTATCGTCGATAATGTTTGGGCTTGATATGAGTCGTGGATGAAGGTGGTAGTGGCGAGAGTAAGTGCTGTATTAGTTGCCGCAGAACGGATTTTTTTATGTAGAGTCAGAACTCGAATCGGAGTTCGAGTCGGAGCTCGAGTCGGAGCTGGAGTCAGAAGACTTTTCGGAGTCAGAGGACTTGTCGGAGTCGGAGGACTTGTCAGAGTCGGAGGACTTGTCAGAGTCGGAGGACTTGTCAGAGTCAGACGACTTGTCGTCAGAGGAGTCGGAGGAGTCCGATGATGATTTGGTAGATTCGGCTTTGGCGGCGGCGGCGGCAGCCGCGTCCTCTTCCTCTTTTTTCTTGGCGGCCGCCTCGGCCTTCTTCTTCTCCTCGAGCGCCTTTTGCTTCAACTCGTCCTTCTTGCGCTGCTCCTCCTTCTTCTTCTCCTGCTCAATCTTCTTGCGCTCCTCGTTCTTCTTCTTCTCCTCAAACTTCTTCTTGTCTTCCTCCTTCTTGCGCTGGGCCTCGCGCATCTCGTTCTCCTTGGCCGCCATCACGCGCGCCTGCATGTCCTCTTCGTAGTCCCTCCAGTACTGGGCCACCTCGACCTCCAGCTTGGCCGTGTAATTCGGGTTGTTCCACTCGGGCAGCAGCGCCTCGGCGCGGTCGAGCCACGGCGTCATCCAGCTGTCGCGCACACCCTTAGTACCCGCAAAGTGGACGAGCATGTCGCCCTTCATCACCTTCCACGGCTGCACCTTGCCGTTGCGGCCGTCGTCAAACACGTCCGTCGTGCCGTTGTCGAACATGGCGGGCGTCATTTTGTGGCTGAACAGCCACTTGCCGTCGGCAAAGAAGGCGTTGTTGACGGGCAGCGAGTTGTACCAGCGCATGGGCACCTCCGCCCAGTGGTTCTTGTGCTTCAGGGCGTCGCGCGCCAGCGGCGATTCGGGCGACGTGAGCAAAAACTGGAACGCGCTCTGGTCCCGGAAGCGGTCCTTGAGCGTGCGCTCCTTCTCGTACATGGGGTACGCCAGCACGCCCGACAGCATGGACGCAGTCCACGGATGCACGCGCAGGGCAAACGCGCCCGAGTTGAGGCCGTCCCAGTTGGAGGCGATGACCAGGTGGACGTCGTTGAGAATGTCACTCGTATTGGGCGGCAGGAACGTCTCGAGGCGGGTCGAAGGGTTGAGAATCATGGTGTCGCCGTCGAACCAGCTAAAGACGAAGAAGAAAAGGTCAGTGTCCGTACCTATGTAACGAGTTCCATTGTCGCGGGGACACGCCGGAGACAAATCTTACAAAATCCATTCGAGGCGCTCCGACTCGTTCTTGAGCAGCTCCGTAATGATAATGGCCAGCAGGTAGGCCGGCTTGGTGTAGGCGCCGGAGCCGCGGTGCATGCGGTCGTTGTCGATCAGGTCGCTGACGACCTCGCGGTCGGCAATGAAGTGCGGGTAGCCATGTAGCTCGTTGTGGTATTGGTGCGTCTTGAAGGCGCGGTGCACAACGGGAATGTCGAGGGCGTTGACGGCGACGCCGACCTTGGCGACCTTGGCCATCGGGCCTTTGGGGATCGTGGCCGGCTTGGTGCCTAGCATGCGTGTGATGCCAAACTCGCCTGCGACGTCTGGTTGCTCGCCGAGCCGCACGGGCGAGTTGCACGAGGTGGCAAAGTCGACGCCCCGCAGGTAGTTGACGCACAGGTACACGAGGCATATTGACGTGAGGACAGCCAGCAGCCGTGTCGGCCGCTGGAACTGTTGGATGAGCATGGTGGGCGGTTGCAGGTGTAAGGTAGATGATATGTATATAGGACAGGTATAAGCGCTTGGGGCGGGACGGTAGGTCGAAAGAGCCGATGTGGTGGCAGCCCGGAATCGCAAATTGGGCTGCGGGCTATGGGAGGTGTGTCACGCGTGTGTGGCCGACCGGGGAATCGGGAGAAGCTGCTGTGCTCTTTCGCGAGGCGAATGAAGGAGGTGGACGATGCCCGAAAAAAAAAAACGAGAAATAAAAACGAGAGAAAGGGGAATGGCGAATATAAAGGAGAACAATGCTGAAACAAATGAGTGTCTGTATGCAATCGAGGAACCAAAAGACGGCGTCGCGAGTCGCCTGTTTCGTGCTGCCGATTGTGCAGAGGGGCGAAGCAAGGTCGTCAAGAAATGGAAGAGGTTGACGTTGGGTGACGGTATATCGAGAAGTCGAAGGTGCGCTATTTGGCGGAGGACCAGGCGTGCTCACGAAAAGAGCAAAAGGGAGTCGAGGTCTGCTCTCAGCCGGCGCGACGGACAGGCCCAGGAAAAGCAGAGAACCAGAGCCGTTACGAGGACGTGATGAACAGGAGCGGAGAGAGAAAGGAAAGGGAGAGACTGGAAAAAGCCACAGTCGAAAGAAGAAAATGAAGGGGAAGAAAAGAACACCGAAAAGAGTCAAGGGGCAGACAGATGGAGATACGAACTTACTACGAATGTAGGTTAGGGGCGTATCTGCTAAAAAGCAACGCCAGGAAGGGGCTAGGTCAGGCGAGCCAGGCATGTATGTACACTTGCCCTCCGAGGCTAGAAAGACGAACCCGTTGAATGCGAGGATAGGGCAAGTGCGATGCTCGCTTCCTTTGTGGGGACTAGCACACGTCTTGGCGCGAGATGGGGAACAGGCAAGCACGAAGAGGAAAGAGCAGAGAGTGGCTCAGTGGGTACCACGAGGAATTTGGATTTTGGTAATTCCTCTTTCACGTCGTGCAATACACAGCAACTTTAAACTATATCGTAGACTGAGGGCTGAGCCGGCGCATTTGAATCGTTATTTTCTTCTAAATTGCAGGAGAACTTCGCGGCTGGTATTGGTGCGCCAGCCACTGAAAAGCAGAGACAGAGGGAGGCGAGTGGGCTTGGGGGCTTTGGGAAAAGGCGGCGCATTGCTCCATACGTCTCAGTATTTACGCAGGCTTGATTACTGTACATCAGGGACGGCGTTTGAACGGCGGGCACGCCCCACGAAAAAGAGTGCGTCAAAGAACAGCCGAGTGGCAGCACGGTCGTAATCACTCATGGACTCATGGACTCATGGTAAGATATCAAAGGACAGTACCCGCCACTGTCGTTCGCCGTCGTAAGATTGCCGGCTGTCCGCCCTGTTTTTCGATTTTCCTAATCGTCTTCCTGTTCCCACGTGAGGGAGGCTAGGCGATGCTTCGCCATCTCTTAAATGTGCGCTGGCGTGGCCGGAATGCGACGACGCAAACTAGGGAGACGGGGTGGGAATGCTTCGTAAGAGAGAGGACCACGAACGCGGACCGAGCAGAAGCGACCGGTCGCACGTAGCCGTTTAGAGACGTCGGCCGAAGTCCGCTCTCTGAGGGACGTCGCAACGAGCTGCAAATTTGATATTGGCGACAAGAGCCCCAAAAGGCCCTAAATGGCTTCAGCTGGTGAATGGAGCAATGCTATTGAAAATGGGGCCCCAATAAGTCGTATTGCACACAAAGTTGTCGTGTACGCGCGGCCACGCAGGGGTCTGACGGGGCTTTTGGGACAAACCAAACAGGGGCTTCGAAGCCATTGGAAAGAAAAGACGGTCTCCAAACCGCATCTTGCTTCGTAAAGCGGCAGACTCTACGTTTGAAAAACGACGCTCTCAAGGCCAATAGCGGGTGCGAAGAGATTGCACGTTCTGTCCATTTGACAGTCGCGCGACCGTTTTACCTCAAGTGGACGTCTTACGTATGCACTTTCTTCCAAGGTGACGACACTTTTGGCGGGCGAGGGGGGCGGAGACGGAACACGGCAAACGGCAACTACGGTTTGGGAAGAGTTGGGGGGAAGTCGTTTGGCAGCTGCAACGGACTTTGTACGGAGTAAAAGCGCAAAAAGGACCCCCAAAGGAAGGTTGGACCTGGCTGTGAAGGATGCCCGTCGCAGTAGTAATGAAGGTTGCATTTGCGGGCAAGAGTCAGTGCCTTTTGTTGGCTTTACTGGGACGATCTCACAAAAGCCAAGACGTGGAAACCGGGAAGAGGAGGCTGAAAACCCCCTGTCCCGCGCATGAATGGGTCGGACACGAGAAAAGACACTTTGGACCAGGCTGGCGGGCTACTTCATTACAGGGGGGTGTGGGCTGGGGGCATTCTGCATTGTACGAATTAAATAGGGGGCCAGCCAGCCTATGAGTCGCGCAGCCATAAAATTAATCTAAAAATAAAATAAAAGAAAAGAGCCAGCCATTTCTGGGTATGACGACTGGGGGAACAACGCTGGGTTGGGGATTGATTCAGGTAGTCCAGAGTCCGCACAGCTTTCCCGTTTATATTTAGTATGCAGGCCAGAACGTTTGGCTCGATATACAGCATACAGGGGTAGAGCCCTGAAGATTCCTAGATGCACATAATATTGGCGAGTTGTGAAATACGAGCAGGGGATATGGGCAGTCATAGGACACCAAACCAGCAGTCAAACGACTCGACCAGAGCATGGCTTCTTGAGGCAATACATCTAACAACTGACAAACGCTCTTGAAGGACTTGAATAGTGCTGGATATACGATGAACAGGTCAGCAACAATGGATACACCTTGGAGAGAAGAAGTCATCTTGTGTGAGCAGCGGAGAGCTAAGGCACGTACGAATTATTATTGTGTATATTGAATCGCGGCGACCAAGAAACCTGTCGCAGAAACGACAAAGATTGACAAAAGGATTGACAGAATTGACACATCGCAGCAGCGGCTGGGCTTCTGGCTGCTGACGTTTCCATAGTTTCATGTGCCACAATTCCCCACAGGCTCTTTCTTCTCAGTCCGCGACCTTTGTCAAAAGAAACGGACAGCGCATAAAATATTTATTTGTGGCAGCAGCTGGCATTCAATAGTGTCTTTCATAAAGGTGATAGTTCCAAGTGATCGACACTCTCGACGGTTGCCGTTTTGGGCACCAACAGCCCTAAGAAACAATTAATCCATTTTAACCTGAACGTCGATACAAGCCAGGATAGGCAAACAACCCACGAGGCTCTCCCTGGCCCTGGTAACAGAAAATAAGAAATAGATAAACTTTGAGCCGCAAAACTGCGTACAGCGACGAAGATATTGGCGAGCCACTTGCCAGCAAAATCTACGCAATTTAAAATAATAATAAAAATGCAAGACGAACAGCGACCAGCAACAATTCATCCTGATCCAGTTGCTTTCGCGGAGAAATGAACGGATAACGAAACGCAAAAAATCGACCCCCCTGGGACTCGAACCCAGAATCTTTGCCACCGGAAAGCAACGCCTTACCATTAGGCCAAGGGGCCGGTGTTTGCTTGTGAAAATACGAGCTTAACTTTTCTTATGCAGTCATTCAGTGCAAGGAAGTGGATCCCTTGAAAATTTAGTGGAAATGATGACTTTTTTCACATAACGAGCGTATTAGCACCAAGCCTTAGAATATAACTGAAAGTCCACTTGAAGAAAAAAGGAAACACAAGGAACATACACAACACGAACGACAGAAGAATACGCCATATTTCGCGTCTCCTTGACGTATCTTCGTCTGCCGTCCTTGATTTATTTTACTGTACTCATGCTAATAAAAAGAATGCAAAGAATATAGACAAATAAAGAAATTAAGGAGAGAATGAAACGTTATTCAGTGTTTTATGTTGCACAATCCAGCTTAAACATCAGAGTGCATACGAAGGCGCCTAGCGTAGAGTAGTTTACATCGTGTTTACTGCGGGAAAGAAACGAGCACATCCTTGTGCACTTTCGATCTGACTTTTTGGGGGGGGGGGACTTTGTGGCTGTGAATATGAGTCGCCTGTTCAAAATATCAACATTTTCGAGACTTGATTTTACAAGCCGATTACAGGGCGGATAAGCTAACCAAGGCCCCGGAATATGGAATTCTGGGCGCAAGGTTTGGTGGCAATGCGCTAAGGAAGACCGCCATTGCGGTATGACTTAATAAGCCATCTTAGTGGTATTTCTCATATCGCTTCAAAGCAATAATCTCTTGTAGTATAGTGGTCAGTATACGGGCTTGTCACGCCCGGGACCCGGGTTCAATTCCCGGCGAGAGAGTAATTTTTGTCGCCCTACAAGGCACATATTTTTTTTTTTTTTTTTTTTTTTTTTCCTTTTGTAGAAGTGTGCTATTTTGACTATCACATAACAAAAAGCAGTTAAAAGAGTATACATTTCTTGAACGCTATGTATATATAGAGCATCGACTCCGTCTACGCTTCTAGGACAAGTCAAGAGGCAAACTGGTATAATTCTCCCACCACGGCCCGTTTCCTGGCCACAACTCTTGGAAGACATGTGGAAAGAACACTTTGTCACCTGTGGAGCAAGTTTCGTTCGCCTCGGTCATTTTTGTGCACATTTCGACGGCGCTGCGCAGCCTGAGGACGTCAAGAGGCTTGATGACGACGGTGCCGTCTGCTTGGCGATGCAGCGCCCACGACCGATTCAAGCTATCCATGACGCTTTCGAAAGTCGCGTCATTGGACTCCAGGCTGGATCGAGGCTGAATGTGAAGCATTTGCAGCGGTCCCTGTCCGTTGCTGGAGACGACGTCAAAGACGGCGCGAGCGAGCGTGGCGTCCACGGCGGCGTTCGCAAAGGTCGCTTTGTTTGCGTAGGCCATCAGCCGTTTGTTGTCCCCTGAGAAGATCTCGGATCGCCTTGCAGCGTCGACCCCTAGATCAATCGAACAGGCGAGACGAATCAGCAGGTATTGCAGGCTGGGCATCCGGCTGAGCGCGCGGTACAAGGCGACTTCGTCGCAGTCACCCCGAGTCCGATCCATGGCCACGGAGACGGCTTCCAGGAGTGGGAACAGCTTGGGCAGTTCCAGGATGGCATTGGGAGACCAGTTGAAGAAGGTTCGCGGAACGTCCTCGCCTGCGTCGTGGTCCCACAGGTACTCCCCAAACGTGGCAATGGAAAGGGCCCGCAGGGTCGCTCCGTGATGGCGCGCGATGGCGTTGAACACAATGTCGGTAAAGACGCCCTTCATGTGCAGGCGCTGCAGGGGTCCCGCGTTGCTGAAAATCTGCAGCATGTGCGCCTGACTCCGTGCTGGCTCTTGCACGAAGAACATGGTGGTGAGCCACAGCACCTCGAGGGAGCGAAGCTCACCGCGCGCGGCATATTCGGCTAGGGCGGCGCCGACGTCGTGATCCCATTCGACATACATGCGCCGCACATTTGTCGTATCCCAGCATTGGAAGATGTGTGCGGGCAGACCCGTAGCAAGACTGAGGTTTCGGAGTGGCGCGCCTTTCATGGTTGTCGTTTTCTCGGCGTAGTGGTTCTTGAGATCCGCATTGTCGTCTCCGAGGAAGAACCCGCCGAATTCGGGCCGACCCAAGTCGTCTGCGTCGTTCCCGGCTGACGTTTCCTCTGAGATACCACGGCTGAGCGAGACATTGGTCAGGTTTGGCGCCAGGCCGGCCATCATCTGCTGGAGGGCGTAGTCGTTGTAATCAAGCAAGCCGTCCTCGTTCAAGGGCTCGACCCGGGCACTGACGCTGTACAAGGCCGGGGACGTCATCAGAGCATAGTCGTCCGCACTGATGGATCGCGGCCGGTCACGTTCGTAAATGAGACTGCGCAGCTGGAACGCACAGCCGGACATGTGCAGACGGCACATGTGCGCACGTGGCATCTGCGCTGCTTCGAGCACGGCACGAGGCATGTGCCACGAGGTCCAGATGACATCGCGCAGGGCGGGTAGCTCGCGCATCAAGCCGGCCAACGCCTGCCACAAGCCCGGGCGGTCGCCATGGTCGAGGTACCCGGGCGCATGGTCGCGCAGGCGACAGAACGGGTGCATGACGTCAAACGTGCCGTAGGTAAACGCTTCGTAGGGTGTCTGGTCGGCGCTCTGCTCGTCGAGGTCTGATTGCAAGTCTGGATCTCGATTGGCCCCGGCGGCGAGACCTTGGACCCGGAGACGGCGCACGTAGCCATACCGGCGGCCGTTGTCGCGGCCGAGCAGCGCCCGCAATTGGGCAACAGTCGCATCGACGCCGTCGACAAATTGCACACAGACCACAATCTGGCAGAACCGGCGCCGATCGGCCGCCTCGCAAAAGCGACGGCAGGTTAACGAGAACGACCACAGGTCGCGTCGATCGGCCGACTCATCATCAAGGAGGTCGCAGATGCGGTCGAGGATGAGGTAGGGCAGGCCGCCGACAGAATGCGCCGTTGATGCCATACGGTGGTGGTAGCAACGTCTGGGGAAAATGGCCCTCTTGTGCTGTTGAGAGTTGCAAGGACTGCAGAAATCGTCGGATCGTTGTCTGTTGCACCACGCTACTTTTAAGTTTTACATTCGTACCTATTGTGACGCTGTTCTGCTGATCCTGGCCCGTTGGTTGGAGATGGACGCCGGTTTCGGTAAGAGAGTCATGCTTATGCGTAATCGTTATGCTAGCCAATCACGCAGTGTTGCACCATCCTTGCCTGAGGACGGGAGAAGCAAATGACATCGGATTTGTTTTTCGTATCTTCAGATTGGTGGTGCTTCACGAGGCGACGCATTGCAACGGCGTCCAATGGTCGTATTGGGCGGGCGGGTCACATCTCAAAGTAGAGGTCGTAATGCCGCGCACAGCCCGGGTTGAAAGCCGCCTGGCAGCCGGGACAGGCATTGTTGCAGGCCATGTACTCGGCAATGGTCCATTGGCGACGGCAGCGGCCGCACAAGACGACGGGGACCGTAGCACGCTCGGTCTTGGGCCAACACGTCGACGGGTGATCGGCCAGCGCCTCGTGGCAGCTGATGCAGGCATAGAAGTCGCCGCAGCACTTGTGGCGGATTGCAATGATGTCGCGGTCCGAGTGCCAGTGAGCGCACTGGGTGTGTGGCTGGACATCGACACCATGGATGACGATGTTGTCGCGGGCTTGCGGAGACGGATTTGCCATGTCGAGGGAGGTTCGCCTGTGGTACGTTGTTTAAAACTCGGCTTTGCGGGGAGCGACTTGGGCACGTCAAGATTTACGGAGGTAGTGTGGATCTGCACGTGACCTCGCGGGACTGTTTACATCAGGGGCAACTGTACCACACATCACCAGTTGGGAAGGAGGCATTTTGGATCCTTTCTGGAAAATCGAAATTTGTAGCTAGGGGTCTATATCTGCAGGATTTTCTTCAACTTAGGAACAGTATGTAGCACTTTTGCAAGGTTTTATTATTTTTAATTATTGTAAGATTTGTCTTTGGAGCTTCCAGCGACGGTGTAGGAAACTGAACTGATCACAAGCGAGATTACGGGGTTTTCGCATTTTATTTCATGCCTCTTCCTCCCCATTAAAGGCCTGGAGTTATATTTTCAGTCGGTCACATTTATCCTATTTTATCTGGAGATCGTTTCTTCTCGCCTATACGGCCTGCTTTCCGGCTCAACTGCCGCGTGCCGTCTTCGGGTATAGACACATCAACGATCGCCCATTCTTCGCAAACCACACATATATTAACACCCTCTTGGGTCATAATGAAACAAGCGAATGCAGGGAAACAATGCATTTGAATTTTCCCGGCGAGCGTGATGATGTTCATGTACAGCGATCCTACTGGTCGGGTGTCTGATATAGGGTTTGCGTAACCACTTCTTACTTCTATGGGAAATATATGCCGTCTGAACAGCCAAACGTTCATCTCATGTTTGCCTTTCCCACTATTCTTGCGGTTCTACGACTTTGTACGCGGCGTAATATATCCACACTCGACCATCGCCACTCGATATTTGCTCAGAATTTGTTACATTGCGTCTGAGAAGATACTATGTTGCAACGCCCCGCCTCTTTGCATGCCACAAATTCGTTGTCGTATCTTTAAGTAACAGGTCAGAATGTGTGATCTGAGACGTTACTCTGCAAGACACACCGTAGACGGTGTGTGGGAGCAGCAAGAGTTTACCTTCGTTCCCAACAATGGTCAAGGCGCGGGACAATAGAGACGGGTGAAAGCATACGTACACATTCTCCCGCGCTTTGCCGTCCTTAGTCCCATTTAGCAGGAACGGGTACCTGAATACTTGCTCGACTATTTCTTTTCACGGATGTGCCATTGTTCTGCCCGCGCCATATGAACGTCTGCTCTTTGTTTGCATGTTACTGAACAGCCATCTACGGAAAGGCAACATGATAATAGATTAACAATATTATTTGGGCGTCTGAATCTGCCAATGCTCCGCATCGGTTCGACATGCCTAGTCCCATTTGCAGCCGGCTCCGCCTGGCAGTTTCTCGTCATATTGCGTAATCTTCCAATTGTCCCACCTGTCCGCAAAGGCTTGTAAAAGAGGAGTTGCGTCCATGCTGTTCAGTCCATGTTTGACAATTGAAAATTTTGGTTTCTTGGTTTCTAGTTTTTGTGTTTGGAATTTTTTTTTTTTTTCGATTTTTGATTTTTATGACAACGGTTGATCAATTTCAATTCGTTCGTTTTTCCTTCTTGGCAACAAAACCAGGATCACTATGGGATTTTCACGCCGACTCCGGTCGCTGCCACTGGCAGCCGTGGCCGTACTCTGTCTCGTTTTGATGGTCGCCGCCGATAGCGTGCCCATCTCCGAAGACGGTTCATGCGGCTACGGTATCGTGTCGACGTGTATTGGCTCCGAATACGGTGACTGCTGTTCGGAGCACGGCTGGTGCGGCAACACGGCGGATCACTGTCTCGACGGATGCCAGGCCAGCCACGGCTTCTGCGGTGCGCAGTATTTGGGGGTGGGTGGCGGGGGTGGTGACAGTGGAAATGGTGGCAGCAACAGCGGAGGCGGCGGCGATGGCAGCGGTGTTGGCGGCGGGTCTGTGGCAACGACGACCATCGGGTCGGTCGTGTACGTGACGTCGATTGTGACAGCGCAAGTGACGGCCACGACCACGGTGACGCGTCTGGTGCCGGCGTCGTCGACGCTGTTTACGTGGAAGACGTTTACGAAGCTGTCGACAGCGACCACGACGACAACCGAGACGAAAGCGACGGCGCTGACCACGGCGACGACGACCTCGACGAAAGTCGTGACAACGGGCACCGTGGCGTCGGTCGTGTCAGTCGTGGTCAGCGAGACGGCGATCGCGACGGTCACGGTGACGACGATTGACAGCACGAGCACAACGGCGACGAGCATGGTGTACGTCACGAGCCTGGCCACAGCGACACAGTCGCTGACCAAGACGCTGCTGTCGACGCACTGGGAGACGGCGACGGCGACGGCCACCGTGACGAGCACCAACGCCATCTACGTGACGGACCTGGAGAGCTCGACGCGGGTGCTGACGAGCACCCGCTACACGACGCATTGGGTGACGGCCGAGACGACGTCGACGTCGACGGACGTGGCTCACGAGACGGTGCTGACGACGAAATGGGCCAATGCGACGTCGACGGCCGTGGTGACGGCGACGGCGACAAAGACGGAAACGGCTGTGGTCACGCAGACGCGGCTCGCGACAGAGACGAGCACGACGGTGGCCGTGTCACGTGTGACGTCGACCATCATTTCGGACGTGACCGTGACAAAGACGCAGACACAGACACAAACGCAGACGCAAACGCAGACGACGACAATTCCCGTGACCACGTCCGTCTCCCGCACGCTAAACATCACGCGCACATTCGATGTCACGCGCACGTGGAATGCGACCTCCGTCACGACGTCGACCGCGGTCTGGACGTCGGACGTCATCCACACGTCGACGGTCTACCGCACGCTGACCAACACGGTCAACGAGACGCACACGGTGGACGTGACCGTCTCTGTGACGGTCGACGTGCCGGTGAGCAAGACGCTGTTGACGACGTCGACGAACGTGGTCAATGCGACGTCGACGGCGACGGCGACCGCGGTGGTCACACACGTCCAGGAGACGACGTCGACGCACGTGATTGACACGACGTCGATAGCAACATTGACAGCGACAGCGACGGCGACAGCGACGGCGACAGCAGTGGTCACGCACGTCCAAGAGACGACGTCGACGCATGTGGTCCAGGCAACATCGACGGCCACGGCGATTGTCTCGGTCACGCTGCCGCCGGTGACGGAAACAAAGACGGTGGTCAGCACGGTGCACGTCACCCTACCGGCTTCGACATCGTCGGCGTCTTTCAATGCGACGAGAGCGGCTACAACGGCGACGACGACGGCGACAACCACATCAACAACGACAACGACATCGACAACGACGACGACATCGACAACGACATCGACTGCGGTCGTTCGCGTTGCAAACGACATTCAACCGAATGCGGACCGTGTTGCCTTTGCAGACGTTGCAGGCGGTGCAGACAATGCAGACAACGCGGCGGTTGTGTACGTGACGTCGACGCGGATGCACACTGTGACGCAGATTGAGGTGGCAATGGCGACTGTGGCGGCGGTTTGAGATGTTGTACGTGTACATAGTCGAGTGACGAGGTGGAGGCTGTAGAGTTGCAATTGATTTTCAAAAGCTCGGTTGATTTTCTGTCTTTGTCCTTTATACGCCCCGATCCGGAACTAGATACAATATAAATTGACTGCAATTCTTCTGACACGCGTCCAATTTTACGCCCTTAAATGCCCTCTTACCCAGACACATGTCCGCTCGCTCCGTTGACGCCGTTGGTGCCGGTGGTGCCGCTCTTCTCGCCATCCACAACGACTGCGACATTGGTGACGTCCGCCTCTGCCCCAGCCTCCGCCTCTGCCCCAGCCTCCGCCTCTGCAGGTTTGTTTGCCTCTGGTTCAATGGCCGTCTCGCCACTGCGGTCGGCGCCTTCGGCCACCAAGACGCCACGGTACCGCATTTTGCCCGCCTTGAGGTCCGTGTTGCACGCCTCGATGCCGGCCACGGTCATGGGATACTCTTGGTTGACGGACTCGATGCCGTGCCGGACGCAAAAGTTGAGCATGTCGAGGTAACCCTGCTTGGTGGCAATCATGGTGCCCTGGATGGTGACGCCCGAGAAGATGAGGTCGAGGTGCGGGTAGGTGACGTCCTTTTCAAACGCCGTGAGCGGGTAGATGGTGGCGCGCGGCTCCAGAATGTCCAGAAACACGCGGTAGTCGGGCTGCGCGGTGCTGCAGACGAGCAGGTGGTCGAGTCGCTTGATGCCCGACAGGCGGGCGGTGCTGGCCGGCGGCAGCACCACAAACTCGTCGGCGCCAAACGCCATGGCCGCGGCGCGCTTGGCCTCCGTCGTCGAAAAGACCACGACCTCCATGCCCATCTTGTGGGCAAACTGGATTGCCAGGTGGCCCAGGCCGCCGACGCCGACGACGCCGCAGCGGTCCGTCGCCTTGTAGCCGCGCTGCTGCAGCGCGCCAAAGACGCTCGCCCCGGCGCACATGAGCGGCGCGGCGATGGCCGAGGCCATGGCGTCCGGGATGGGGAACAAGAAGTTCTCGTCCCACACGGCGTGGCTGGCCAGCGAGCCCTGGTCCAGGTTGCCGAAGCCGTACATCTTGCGCTGGAGGCAGTAGATCTCGCCGCCCGATAGGCACTGCTTGCAGTTGAAGCACGCCTCGTGGACAAAACCCCAGCCCACGCGGTCGCCACTCGATGCGTCAGTAGGAATGGACGAAGGGAAAAAAAAAGAAGGAGAAGCGGTCAGGCCTGGAGAGTGGACAGACGTACATTTTATGCTGCTGGACGGCGGGGCCGATGCGGCGGATGATGCCGACGCCTTCGTGGCCGAGGCCTATGGGCACCGCCGTAAAGTATGTGTCGGTAGCACAGTAGCCGCTGTGCGTGACCTCGACGAGGCAGTCGTTGGGGCCGACGGCGCGCGTCGTCTTGACCGGCACCACGCGATTGGCCTTGGAGCCACAGTACGTGACAAAGTGGACAGGATCAGCCGTCATGATGGAGGTGGGAGTTGGATGATTGGGGGCGATATTGGTGGAGATATAGTGCAAAGTAGAAGGACGTTCTTGGATGCAGGGCAGAAACATCGTCGACATGGACGGAGACTAGGAGAGGCTGATATATATACCCCAAACGACGAAATAGATCGCCAGCTGAATCAGTATGCAGCCGTCTTCGGCGGTCTCTTCCTATCGGGTTCACCCCGTATCGACACCATCCCTGCCACTAACTGTTTGTTGCTGATCGTGTCGGCTCGTGGTCAGGTCAAGCCATGCTGTGTGCTGGGCATGGCGTCCAGGGTCAACTCGGCCAGGGTCGGCAGGCAACGTTTTCATACCAAAACAACAGAAAAAGAAAGCATTGCACAGTAACGACGTACTGGAGGGCCATGTGGCCTGAGGTTGGAGAATCGATACTCACTCGCATCCATGCAGCGTTGCAATCAAGAGAGGGGAAGGGCAAAGACAGACGAGAGGTGCTGCAAGGCGAACTGTCGGGCTCAATGCCCTGTACGCTGGGCGGTCGCTGCTGAACGAAAAGACGACTGCCAGGCATTCTTTGACGAGCCTGTCTTCTGTGGGATTAGATGTATGGATAGTTGGGGGCGGTGTTTCAACGACAGACCGGGCGTGGAAATAAAGTGACAAAACGCGGCCACGATATGACCAGTCAGTTGGTCAACAAGAATACGACACCCAAGACAAGCTGATTACTCTGTGTTTTCTACGTCGTATTCCAAGGCCTGCGCTTCCTCCTATGCAACGCTTTTCTAAAGCGTGGGGTCTGCCTGTCTACTTTCAAAGCTATTGATTTTTGACTTTTTTTTTTTTTCTTCTTTTTTCTTCTTTTTTCTTCTTCTTTTTTTATTATTTATTTTTACCTCTCTTTTTCGCATCCAGCCTACTTCTGCAGCCGGCACAAACCACGCAAAAACCTTCTCAAGCGCCTTTCCTCCGACCGCATGTCTTACACGGATATGTGGCGACGGCCCGCCCTATTTTAGACGTTCGTTCGACAGTAGCGCGCCCGTGTCGATCACCGGAGCCTTATTTCAGCTTCATACATGCCAACAAACTCGTCCTGCTTATGTCGCACCCTCGTCTCGTCGGGTGCTGCCGTTTTGGACTTTGCCCATGTCGCTTTTTGTGTCTCCGACGTCGGACACCTTCATACTTTAATGCTATTTCTTGTCACAACTTCAACTCTGTATCTTGTTCGCCTTTTCCGTCCCTTCTACCTCGCCCCCTCCCATGTCGTATTGTCGTGTTTGCCGGGATTATGTGGCATGTACGACGTAGTTTCAACGTGGCATTCTCACCGTACATTTTGCAAGTTTTCTTTTCTTTTTCCTCCCCCTTTTCCATCGTTACGCCAATGTAACGCTCGTCTATTTTGTGGCTTCCCCATATGCCGTACGCAATTAAATGCTGCAGAATTTCCCAACTTGTCAACATCCACATTGTCAAGTCTTCCGTTCGCTCTTACTTTTATCATTCGCCCGTTCGTCGTATCTTATCACACATAATACACACATCTTCCCTGCTTTCAGCTGTCCTGCCTCCCGCACAGTAATAAATGACATAGACTTCAATGCTTGTATCCAACACCGTAGTATTCCAGCGTCGTATTCGCCAATGGCCCACGCTTCTTTTTGCCCTGCCACGTTCTTGCTGGCGTCCGGGCGCCGACCTAGCCAGGCCAAACGTCGTGGGGGCGATGTTCCCTGGCCCCGTACCAAAGGAAAAGAAAACGAAGCGAATGTCGCCATGTGCTCCAATTTAATGGCTGAGGGAGGTGGTGAGGCGGAGTCGGCTGCACTCCAGTTCAGAGGGAGTTGGAGTCTAACGTCGCTGTTTTTTATTTTTCACCTGCTGCATCTCACGTTGTAGAAGAAGCGTTGACGTGTTGGATCGACTCCATGTAAACAAACTAGACCTAAAGAGCTAAAAACCTTCTCAAGCCCCTCCTGTCATCCTTATTTGTCTGCTCGTCCGTCTTTTCTTCATGTAAACAAACTAGACCTAAACAGTTAAAAACCTTCTCAACCCCCTCTCAACCCCCTCCTTTCATCCTTATTTTTCTGCTCGTCCGTCTTTTCTTGCATTCATATGTTCATTACTTGATTCCTTTTGGTTCATCCGGAATATGCAGCCCCGGCGCCTCTCCGTTTCTCGGTCATATTGCGGTTGTGAGCAAGACGATGCTCGATGCGTCATCGCTCGCGAAGGGACTCGCTGGCATATTAATCCTGCGCGACATGTAGATGTCACGCCAGAGCAAGAAATGAATAATTAGCATGATGCACCTGACTTGGTCACGACCGTGGTGAGGTCGAGGCGAATCAGCAGCGTTATGCGAGATTGTTAACATGCCCAACGATTTGTGTTTGTCCAATGTTTTTGTGTTTGTCTAACGGCCTTGTGATGAAGGCTGCTTGCGGCCCCCAGATCTGGATCTCAGGTAGCCCGTCCAATTGCGGCGTAATGTGCTGTCCTCGGCATTGCACACATTCTTTCTCCCGACACGTGCCGCGCGAGTAGACCCAGCTCGCCGGGAGAATTACCTACAGTTGACACCATCCATACGTTGGCCAACAATGAATGACGGTACGGAGTATTCCTTACGCCCCCTATTTCACACCAATGAGAGGCGCCTTGCAAAGGAGTGGAGCGCGCAAAGGTGAACCGCTGGCGGAGACGCATCTCCGCGGACAGACGTCGGATTTATCAGCTGTGGTGGTGATGTTGTTGCCATTTCTAGTCATGCAGGCAAGGATATATTGTACAAAGTCGTCTCCGAATTGCGTCTCGACGTCGGTTTCGCCAAGACTATTATGCAATACGCTTTGGACGAATCGCAGGCCACAAGTTGCATTGGTGAGATGTGAGATGCCAAACCAGGTGGCATTTGTGTCTACGAAATAGTTTATGACACTGACGTATATAAGGCCGTAAGTCATGCCAAAATGACGAATCTACCATGAATAGGCTTTGTACGCGACATTGGATCGTCGACGAGACATTCTACGCGACCATGCAATGTCAACGAGGCCTTCTACGCGAACATGGACCAGGGGCGGTCACAATTGGTTTCGAGTCGAGCCCATGGCTCTGTATAAAATGCATCATGACATGAACGGTCCAGATACTTAAGGACGCATCGGCCAGTCTCAAAGGACCACCGTTAAAACGTGTCTTCCCAGACACTCTCTTCCGTTTTACACCCAACCCAAAGTGAATCGACATACCTTTGCAGCGATGCCGACCGTGCTGTGGAGCGTGAGCTCCTCCTCAACCGCCACCGACAATGCCGCCACCGACAATGAACCGGCCAACTCCAGCTCGGGCGACGACAAGACACCGCAGTTGACGGTCAGCGAAGTCCCGCCGCAGTTTCCTATCAGCGAACGGCCCCTGGGCGAGCCCATTTCCAAGAAACGGACCTTCTTCTGGCGCAAGTCGGAAACGCTGGACCTTGACGCGATTGCGACGCAGCCGTCCGTGTTTGACGATCCCAAGCTGGCCATTGAGTACCGGCCCCGGGCAGACTGGGAGAACATCCACCGGTTCGATCCGTCGGTGCGGTGGACGTGGCGGGAAGAGAAAGTAGGCCTTCTGCGACCCATCGCTGTGTCTCTTAGGGGGGCGTCCGTCTTCAAGTTCCTCTTTTTGACACTCTTCGCCGCAGGCTCTGGTCCGCAAGATTGATTTGCGCATTTTCGTCTTTACGTGTGTTGCCTTTATGGCGCTGGAGATTGACCGTGCCAATCTCTCACAAGCACTGACAAACAACTTTTTGACGGACCTCCATCTCACCACGAACGGTGTGTGTTAATAATGCCCCCTTTATAGTCTTTTGTGTGCAACTTCGAATGCTAATTCTACATCCCAATGCCCAGATTACAATCTGGGCAATTCGGTCTTTTCGCTGTCCTTTATGTGCGCCGAGATCCCTTCACAGCTGATTTCGAAATGGTATGTTGGCGCAGCAGGGGAAGTTCACGTTCATGTCACGTTCGTGTTCATATCTAATGCAACTCCAAACACAAACAGGATGGGACCCGATCGGTGGATTCCGCTGCAAATGATCTTGTGGAGCATTGTCGCTGCGAGCCAGTACAAGCTCAGTGGCCGCACGTCGTTCCTCGTCACTCGCTCCTTGCTGGCCATTCTCCAGGGCGGGTTTATTCCAGACGTGCGTACTCCGCATCTCTTGTTTTCCCATGACGTAGTCGCATGACACTGTCCTAACAGCAACACAACAACAACAGATGAACCTCTTCATGTCCTACTTCTACACGAGCGCCGAGCTGCCCGTGCGTCTGTCGATTTGGTGGACGGCCGAGACGAGCGCCATCGTGCTCGGCTCCTTCATGGCGTTTGGCATCCTGCACATTGACGGCGTCCGGGGCGTCGAGGGCTGGCGGTGGCTGTTCCTCATCGAAGGCCTCATCACGCTGGCCGTCGGCGTGTCGGCGTTTTACTTTATGCCGCCGAGTCCGACACAGACGCGCGGGTTTCCGCGCGGCAAGAAGGGCTGGTTCACCGAGCGGTATGTCCCCTGCCGAACGGAACGGATTCGAGGCAAGGACCAGCACGTTGACATGACACAGAGAGGAATACATCATCATCAACAGAGCCATTCGCGACGACCCGTCCAAAGGCACGATGCACAACAGACAGGCGATTACGCCCCGGCTTCTGCTCAAGGCGCTCTCTGACTACCATCTCTGGCCAGTGTACGTAACATGATGTGCTGTAGGCATTCGTACGATGTACTAATTTGCGGAACAGGTACATGATTGGCCTTTGCTTTCAGATGCCAATGGGACCGCCGTCACAATATCTGACATTGAGGTAGGTTACGTTGTCCCGTGTTTCTTGAACGCACATGTTGACTAACACAACACAGTCTCAAGGGCCTTGGCTTCAGCACGTTCCAGACCAACCTCCTGGTGATTCCCAGCAACGTACTGAAGATGATTACGCTCTTAACGGTCACCCGGTTTGCGGGCTGGTCGCACAAGCTGGCATTCAACGGGATCATCGGGCAGGTGTGGGCGCTGCCTTGCCTCGTGGCGCTCTATGCGACAAACACGACCACCGAGAGCCGGTGGATTGTCTTTGCGATTGTCACCGTGCTCCTGGGCTACCCGAGCAACCACTCCGTGCAGGTCGGCTGGGTGTCGAGAAACGCAAACACGGTGCGGTCGCGCACGGTGTCCACGGCCGCGTACAACATGACGGTCCAGGCTTGCAGTGTCATTTATTCCAACATCTATCGGTCAGGTGAGTCCTGTGCTGTACCTTTGCTGTCCCTTTGTTGCACTGTTTATCTAACACGACCATAGATGACGCCCCTCGCTACCGGCGCGGCAACAGAAACCTCATCATCATCTGCATTAGCAACATATGCCTCTACCTGCTGGTGAACTTTTACTACAAATGGGAAAACAACCGACGAGACAAGATCTGGAACGCATGGACGCCGGCCGAGCGCGAGCACTACATCAAGACCACGAAGGACGAGGGCAACAAGCGGCTGGACTTTCGGTTTGAGTACTAATTGCGGTGGACGGTGCTGTGGTGGGAAGATTGTGGAGAGGTTTTGTGTTTTCGGTCTTTCCGCGCAAGACAACCAGCTAGGACAACGTGTATCTATATCTAGAGAGCATGCCGGAACGTGTCGTCCCCGTCAGCAACGAAAGACTGAACAAAGACTGTCACTTCTTTGCAAACGCAATCGTCGCCTTCCCGACCATCTTGGCCGGAACAGAGGGATACCACTCTCTCAAATCCTGCACCATCAATTCATGCGTCCGCACCACCTCCTCGTCCGTCATTTGTGCTACCATCCGCGCGCTGGGAGGCATCTTGGTCAAGATGAAGCGACAAATCTCCGCATGGTCGTCAAAGGGCATGTACCCCTCCGTCTCCACAACCTCAATGTCCTTGAACCCTGCCGTCGCCAGCTGCGCCTTGACCCCGTCCGTCGACGACCACGTGCTCGGCAGCGTCGGCATGCCCAAGTCCGGCCGCACTTTGGTCGGGTAGTACATCAGCTCCATCCACTGGCTGGTCGTCCATGCGGACATGGCGAGTACCCCGCCCGGGGCCAGCGCGCGCTTCATCGCCTGTAGGGCCTGCGCCGGCGCGGGGACGAGAAACACCACAAAGCCCGCGAGCATATGGCTGACGGCACCGTCGGAAAACGCGGCGCAGTCGGTGATGTCGGTCTGGACGCTCTGCGCACGGGACCAGTAGGCATGGCCCCCGTCCACCTCCCTCTCCTTACGCTTGTTGTACTGCTCCAGCATCTGCGCGTTCAGGTCCGCACCGACAACCTTGGCCGTCGGTGGAAGCGCAGCGCTATGGGCACCGAGCACCGCGTCGGTGATTTGGCCCGGCCCGCAGCCGATGTCCACGACGGTCGTCGCCTGGGAGAAGGGGAGCAGCTCGTGGGCGCGCCGGGCCATGTGTGCCGCCGGGGCCACGCCCGGCCCCGCGGTGGCCAGCTTCATGAACTCGCTAGAGAAGACGGTCCATTCGGCCGATGTGATGACTAAGAGTATTAGTTGTCTCGCTTGGTCTCGACTGCGAGTGTGGTCCGTCTTATGAGTACGTACGCCTTCCGGAAGACATGTTAATTAAGTAATCTATGCTTTTAAGAGGTAGATGTTTCTGTTATAAGACTGATTTGGCGTCTTGAATCTGTTGCTGGAATTCTGCGGGCTAGCTCGTTTATTAAATCGCGAGAAGCCGCCGGCGGGATGCTTCGAATCCTTTGACGACGGCTTACCAAGTATGTACTTATTTTTCGCAAGCAAGTGCATATTTTCAGTGTCATTTTGTTCTTTCTGACGCTCCTTGCCCCGCGTCTGACAGATGGAATCATCTTCGGAGTATAGAGTAGTCCGGCCTAAAGGTGAGAAAAAGAAATAACAGTCGCCGCCTAGAGCTCACGGCGCTAGCAGTCTTGTTGCTAGCAGTTTTATATAGTACTTGGTGGTTTGTCTCCGCGGCGATACGGAGGCCGGGTGAGCCAGAGACAGAAAGAAAGGTCGGCCCGTTGACCCCCGATGTAAGCTGACGACCTCGTGTTTTACCTTACCAATGATCGTCTTCTGTCCTTTTCTCTAGTCGTGTAAGGGAGTCTAGGAATAGTAGTCATTAATCTAAGAGGATCACAGGCAAACGATTTCGAACATAGGTGGTAGGAGGAGTAAACTCTAATCCTTACGCCTCTTCTGTGAGAAGTGAGGCGCTGATAGCCTTTTTATTATTATCTGGTAAAACACCGTAGAATCCCTATTGAATCCCTTGATGCCTCAGGCACCAGGATCTGCGGGGCATTTACATAATCGTAGTCCCATAGTTACGTACGGTATTAGTAAGCTGGGCGACAACGGGGTATCCCGTCGGCTGGTGGCACCTGCCAACTTAGTTTGGCGGCCTACGGGGACTGACCCCTTGGATCGACCCCGTATAAACCCCGTTGAATTACCATAGACTCGTACAAAGTATGATTTAGAGCCATTTAGATCTAGAGAGTAAGGTTAAAGAGTAGATTTTGTGCATTCGTACACACACGTTTTGTCCATCTTGTCTGATTTTTTCACTGACTGAAGCTATCCCTAGAAAATCCTTATGCTTTTGTAGAAAATGACTGCGTTTGCAGCGCTAAAAGCGGGGAAAGTAAAGCAAAACTTCTGGGAGCGGGGTAATTTCAAAACGCTTCGAGCGAGAAGTGGGGCGCTTACTGGGCTTCGGCTTACTTCTTACTTGAACCTGCTTGTGCCCGTCATTCTCTCACGAGTCATTAAATCCACTTGTCCACGAGGTTGATTAACACCAGACCCTCTTAAATGGTACTTTGAACAATCGACATACAATGGCAGAAGCTATAGGCCTAGCCTCAGGGCTATTGACTTTGGTAACTGTCGCTTTTCAGTCCAGCGTTACACTTTACCAGACGCTGAAGAGCATTCAATATCACCCTAAACATGTTCGTGACCTCCAAGACGAGTTAAACGATCTAACAACGGTTCTGCGCTCGCTCGCCGATACGATTGAGTCTGCCACCGACTTGGATCTCTCAGCACTGGCACTTCCTCTGCAACGGTGCGGCAATGCCTGCAAAGAGTTTGAACAGGAGATTGTGAAGTGTTCGTCGCGATCTGGAGGAAATCGGACGAGTTTTCGAGACTGGGCCAAGTTGAAGTATATGGGAGACGACATCAATGGCTTTCGGCAACAGATATCAAGCTATAAGGCAACTATTAGTATCAGCTTGCTCGACGCAAGTCTGTAAGTCACAACATTCCGAAGCGTAAGAAAACAGGCCTAACTTTTTATGATTTCATTAGTCGCAAATCCTCGCTCACAGCTGAATCTGTCGCAAGTTACAAAGATCTTGTGAAGACCACGACAGACGACCTCAAAGACCATCTCCAAAGCATTAACGACAGGCTGCAATCAATATTTGGAGAGGCGGCATCGGGGTCTGACACGGACACCCAGGAATTACGACAGATAGAGGAGGACCGGTTGGCCACGCAGAAGTGTGTGGAAATCTGCACCCAGTTGACCGACCACATTGACCAGCTTTTGTTGTCGTCCAAGCGTGGCAGCGGATCTACTGAGTCCGATGATTCGGAGAGCATACCTGAAAGGATCACCAACGAAGGCCTGCGCGAGTGCAAGAAAGTTCTCTTTGATAACGCTGCAAAGCTGGAGAAACATAAGCAAGAGCTGATTTATCGATTAATATCGAAGTCAAAGCTGGTGGTCACTTCTGCGGAGGACAATGAGGATCTCTTGAGGTTGGAGGAGGAGCTGCAGACGACGCGCCACTGCATAGACATCTGCTCCAAGGCAGACACCTATATGCGGGAGAACGTTAGCGTTATTGACAACTACGCGACCGGGGACGCCATCCAATTTTTGGTTTCAAATAACGGCAAGGTCATCCACGGCAAGAACCGAGGAATGGGCTGGAAAACCAGGCAAGTTGGAGGGTACCTCAATGATGAGTCCATCCAACAGTTATCGCGGGATTTCTCGAATAGCAGCATTCACACCTCTAAGCATGATACCTCGTCCTCGGAAACAAATCCAGCATCTTCTTCCGGCAATGTTTTGGGGAAGGACCGAAGTCCAGACTTCAAACACCATGGGCCGGGTTTTAAGCTTGCATCTTGGTCCGGTGCGGACCGAACCTTATCATCTACCACATCCTCAGAGACGCGAACAAAGGACTCTCCTAAGCACTGAGTGTATCTATTAGGCTGAATAAACACCACTTATATAATTCACTGTCTTTCTTGCTTCTTTCTCCAGAATTGAGATTTCACGTCAAACGATTTCTAGAGTGTTATGTTATAAGGGCCTACACCACTAATGCCCTTGCGCCGACGACCAACCCCTGTAGTCCAAATGGCAACCTGGCAATCAACGGGCTTTCGCCAGACCATTTACCAAGAAAACAAAATACGATAAATCCATATCCCCTCCCGTCGCGAAGTGAAGGGAAGCCCAAGGATTAGATTTTGTCCTTACATGCACCTACGTTTTCCTACCTGTGGTGACAACCTTTTCGCTATTAAAGTAGCCTCTCCTTAGATAAGACAGAGCAGCAATTCCAACCCTTGGCCTCTCCCCCGTCCAAGAGATGGCGGCTATGGATCTTGCTTTATTACTATTTAGAGATGCCCGGTGACTTACCGTTGAAGCCCGGCACCCTATCTCAGCCGGCCTTGCCGACTGACCGGGACCTTGGCCAACGGCTCATGGCTAGTGGCCGGGTGAAGGCTGGTGTAGGTAATTGCCAGTGGCCCGGGACGGTGCGCTGATTCACCGCGGACAACCTGTGCCTTAACAGCATCAGCAATGTCCGACAACTCCTCAGACGTTTGAGCGTTGAGAGAGGAATTCCTACTCATATCCTTTGATACCTGCTTCACTGTCTCATCCTCAGCATAGCCAACAAACTGCTGTATCTTCTGACCAGTCCCTACGTTTTTACCGCGAAGACTTTTGCCTTTAGTCGAGACGAAGTACTGCAGGACGTCACCTTCTCCACGGTTGTCAATGACAGACGATGCCATTTCGACCTCCAACCTGGCAATTGTTGATGACAGTTCGTCTGTCATTTCCCTCGTCAACTTGAACTCTTTCGTCATCGCTGCCAAATCTGCTGCTAGTTCTGATGCTGCTGTCGCTGAGTTGTTTGTGGTCGCCACTTTCTGTACCAAATGGTTGATTCGCCGGTCCTCTATGCTTGCCATTTGAGCTTTCATGCGACTAACACGCTCCTTGAGCTCTTGTACACTGTCACTAGTGCTCTCCTCAGATACTAAATTGAACTCGATGTTGCCTTTGTCGTCGGGTCTAGGAGACTTATTCGTATTCGTAAGCTGGGGCTCGGCGATATGTTCCGAAAATTCGGCACAAATTCGCAAGCATTGTTCGGCACTCTGTATCTCTTTGTTGATCTGGACCAAATCCGATTCAGTCTCGAGCCCGGCTAGATTCTGAGCGAGCATGTCGTCAAGCCTGGCGACGCGACTCTCGAGCTTTCCTTCCGCGGCGCCTAAAAGTACACTGTACTTTTTAGTGTCGTCTACCGTGAGTGGAGACACCTGACTAACATGAGAAACAAAAATAGTGAGGATAATGATCTTTTAAGAAAGGAAAGGTTCAGGGTCGGCTATACTCACACGGTCGCCATAACGAAGGCGAAAATGATAGTCGTCCTGTATCCGGATAGGAGTTGTTTGAAACCACTGGCATCTTCACCCATATATCTCAGCATTCCCCAGGTACAGTATTTCATCCCTCTGGCGTCAGATGTCGTTAATCTTTTTATCTCCTGCTCAAATTGTTGGCAGGTCCACGCACATCGCTCTATAACGAATTAAAAGGGGAGCTTTTTTCTTACTCGGTTGGGAAAGGCTGCACTTGCCGACAGGCTTAGTCCCTTTCCAGTTGGTCATCAACCCTTTTTCCTTTCTACGTTTTCCACGCGGTAGGACCCCAGGTTACCGGGGAGGAGATAAGAGATAAAGGGGATCTCGGTAAATACTTAACCCGGGCCGAGGGTAGTCAATGAATCAATGAAAGTACAAAGAAGGAAAATATGTCATGGCGCAAAGGCCTACGCACTAATGCCCTGTGGTACTAGGCCTTGGGCCAAGGAGCCGAATGCGGCCGGTGTAACGATGCTGAATATCAATCGCAAGTTGAACCGCATACTCAAAATGACGTGCGGGAAGTAGCGTAATCGTGTTTGAAAACGAGGGGCTGTATATAGGCAAGTCCGCCCCTGACTCATCCTCGTCGTTCCCGGTCTGCTCTAGGCTGGGACGGCTTCCGTCAGAGGCCTACTACTGCGGCACGCTGGCATACGAAGCCGTGTCAGGGAGATCACTGTAGGTGTGGACAAAGTTGCCGTACGAACTGTAGTCCCAGCGCGTCCGGGATGTATAATGGCGCCGAGGGGAAGGCGGAGACAGTGCCGTGGACCTGACGCTTCGCGTACGACGGCCGCTTGGCTCGACGGCATGTGCCTGCTTTTGGTGCTTCCCTCGCTCCGATAAAGATGATAAAGACGACGATGATTAACGAGTATTGTACTTAGTTATCGAGTGAAACGATGTAACTTGTTAACCTTGGCCTGTGCTATCCCTGGTTACTTTGGTTTGGAAACCCTTGTTCGTCTACTGACCGAACTTTGTCTACCTTTATGGGCGGCGCTGTCACGAAAAGAACCCTACGTGACTTAAGTTCGACTATGAAAATGTGAAACTATACATACAATCCACTTTAACATATATAAATTTCTTCTAAATCTAATATACGGTTATTTAACTTTATAATCACTAATTACAAAATATAAGAAATACTACGAGTATAGTTTATCCCCGCCCTTCCGACTACGACCCGAGGATATTATACGTTAATTTTTTTATTATTAGTCTCGTTACTATTCCTAGGTTATATCGTTAACGAAGAAGGTTCAAGGCTTTTTACGGTCCGTTTAAAAAACACTAGTAAGAAACGACCACCTGTGTGCGACCATCACGACGGTATCCACAGGAACATTATTCTCCTAGACAGTAAGCACCATTCTCCCAGAAACTTGTCGTTTTACAGACCCCATAATTGTGGAGTGGCGGGATGAGTAAAAGGGGTGCGTGTTAATCGACAGACTATTTCGTCATCTTGGAGGCGGATAGCAGACGGGCAACTTGGACAAACGATCGTCGACGTTCGAGCGACGCCGACGACACGGGCAACTCAAAAGCACCGCGATGCTCGTCCATCGACGTATCTCTGTCCTCTACGTGTGATGATGGCAGTCTGGAAGCAAGGCGTTGGCTTCGGTCCGGCTGACTACCGGATGGTATGATACCGACAAGCGTCTCGACGGTCAGCATGGGCCAATTTGTCGTTCTCTTTTGGTTGGATAGTACGTCCTGATTCTACGTTGTCCATTGATAAATAGGAAGGCTGTATGTCCCAGATATACGTATTCGGCAGTATACAATTGTACGGAGTACAAAAATGCAAACAGCATACACTATAGGATCCATTGTGTCGCCCTGGCACACTACATTGCCCATCTCATCTACCAGGTATACCGAAAGTCTGGGGACTCTTCAAGGACGACCTCGCCGCGGTCGGCGCGCTTGTTCTGGAAGAAGAACACGATGGACGAGACAAGAGATACAATGCCGCCGACCAGGATCAGCAGACCCATGGCAATGACACCCGGCACGTAGTTGGGCGCGTCCTGCTGGCGGAAGACGAGCGCCGAGTAGATGCCGCCAATGGCCGCGCTGACGATCTGGATCACGGTGACGACGTTGCGGCGGTTGTCGCTGCGCACGTTGTTCTGGCCCCAGGCGAGCGAGGTCGAGATGACGCTCGTGCTGCCGGCATAGCCGAGAAAGGTGCCGGCATAGCGCGGGCCCGGCGCCGCGACAAAGGCCGTCATGGCGAGGCCGACGACGGCGACGACGGAGCCCAGCACCGCATACGGGCCGCGGATGCGCATGCGGTCGGCCAGGTACGACACGGCGATGGAGTAGATAATGGCGACTGCGGCGGGCGGCGTGGTGAGGCAGAAGGCGGCGACCTGGGAGTAGCCCATGCTGTCGCGCAGGATGGTGGGCAAGAAGAAGAGGAAGCTGTAGATGCCGCCTGAGCCGCCGCAGTAGACAAAGCCGCTGGAGGTTGGCGAGGTTAGCAGAAATGATATTGGAGAGGACAAGAAAAGAAGGGGGAGGGGTAAACAATGAAAAGGCGACAAATCAAAGATTTCACATACATGGCCCAGTGGCGCCACTCGCACACAACAGACAGCACCAGCTTGGCCGTCACCTTGCCCGCCTCGACGTGGCCGCGCTCCTGGACGAGACGCTGGCGCAGGACCTCGTGTTCCTCGGCCGTCAGGAAGCCCTTGTTGCGCGGCGACTCGGGAAAGTCGACGATGACAAACCAGGCCAGGATGGCAAGACCGCAGGTAATGCAGCCCTCGATGATGAAGATCCAGCGCCAGCCGTGCTTCTCGGGCTCGTCGGCGATCTGGGTCAAGCCGTAGGCGAGGATGTTGGCAAAAGACGAGAGAAAGGACGCCAGGCTGAAGAAGACGGCGATGCTGGAGAAGTGTTAGTATGAAAGGACATTAAAATTATTAAAATAAAATAAAAATAATCAAGTACAAAGTGGCAAGGACGAGACTCAATATTCGACAGACGTGACAGTCAACAGACGTGACAGTCAACAGCCTCTACTTACCGCTTCTGCACTTCAAACCGACGGTACCAGGCCGAGATGAGGTAGATTATGCCGGGGAACAAGCCCTGCGAACGGTGGATGGTTAACCTTGTTCTTGTCACACGACGGCACGGTACACCAATATACGTACAGCCTCCATGCAGCCCAGCAGGATGCGCAGGACGACCAGGGCGCCGTAGCTGTGGATCAGGCCGGTGCCCACGCTGAGAAGGCCAAACGAGAGGCTGAGAAAGGACAGCCAGTTGGCGGCGCCGAGCCACTTGAGCAGGATGTTGCTGGGTAGTTCGACGAGGATGTAGCCGACGTAGAACACGAGGACTGGGCGAGTGGCACATGTTAGTGTCCCTTTGAACAAACGGTCGATCAAACGATGACAGCAGCTTACCCACGACAGAGTACCGGTTGCCGATGGACAGCCCAATGTCTTGGTTGATGCCGGCGATGCGGGCGCTGCCCAGGTTGGAGCGGTCAATGAGCGAGATGGTGTAGAGGCCGCATAGGATGGGCAGCAGACGGAAGTCCACCTTGCGGCTGGTTGCCGAATTGTACAGTGAGCGCTGCTCGACAACGAGGCGTCTGGCGGTGGGAGACGGGAGGGCAGGGAATAGAAAACAGAAGTAGAAAACAGAACACGGGACACTCACGTAATGCGCCGCTCAATGGCCAGCGTCGACGCGTCCAGCGCCGGCACCGTCTCAACGTCGTCAGACTCGGGCTTCGCCGACGACTCAAAGTGCATGGCCGCCGTGTCGTCTTTGGTGTCTCGCTCGGACATTGTTCCTAGAGTCGCTCGATGCACGATACAAGACGAATATGGGGCGGAAAGGGACTTCTTCGGTGGCTTGCATGAGATCGTGGACCCTCGGAGGACGCAACAGCTCTGGTCAAATATGTACTCCAAGAACGTTCCTGCAGATCTGTTTTCTGGGGTAGTGGAGTCGTTTGACTTGGCTGCGCAATCGGCAATGGCAGCAGCAAGGCAACGGCAACGACGGCTACACCGGCAACGTCACAGTAGGCGGCAAACGGCAAACGGCATAGGGCCGGCCGGCTCTCCTTTAGCGCGGCCTCGCTAAAAGCTGACCCCCTCATCTCGCCCCTCAGCGTCGGCCCCTGTATCCCCGGTTTTGTATCCGCCGGTTTGGATGAACCCCATACACATTATATAGACGGCCGGGTAGCTGAACATTTTGCGTACGACAGCTTGGGCTTCATTTCCCCCCAGACTCTGGGCACTGCAAAAGAACCACCATCATCACAACCAAGACAATGGCTTCCAAGATTGACTGGATCGTCATCATTCCGGACCACGACGGCGCCTTGGAGAAGCGCATGGCCGCTCGTCCGTACGTTGCCCGACACTTATACTACACACGGTATACGTTGTACATATACTCACAATACACAGAGAACATCTGGCTGGTCTGGCACCGCGTGTCGAGTCGGGGGCCTGGACTATGGGAGGTAAGATGGAATGAATCACTGTCAATACAGTTACGACAGTACACGGAAACGTCACTGACCGTCCGCGGCAGGCGCCACCACGGCGCATCCGCCCATCGAGGGCCAGCAGAAGCCGTTCAATGGCAGCTGCATCGTCGCCCATGCAGCCACACAGGACGAGGTCCTGGCCGAGATCAAAAAGGACATTTACGCCACGTCGGGCGTCTGGAACCTCGACAAGATCATCATACAGCCGGTACGTTGGGAGTATGGGCCTAGCAAACAAAGGGAGGAGGAAAGACGTAGAGTATATGGCAGCTTCACATGTTGCAAACTATGGCTAACACAACAGCTCATGACGGCCTTCCGCAAGGAGTTGGCAGGTGCCGCGTGGTAATTAGAATTCCACCTAGTACTCCTCCTAGTTAGACAACAGAATACACGAGAGACAGTGAATACAGACGCAAGGCTCTGACTTGTCCATGTGCACATGGGTCCCTATTTCCAGACTGAACATGTATAAAACGTAATTTTGCAAAATTACTCTCGGCTTCCACAACTCCACCCAACTGAAGTACACAAGCTGCGCCGGCATATCCGGCTATACCGCTACTCGTTTTCTCCCCCTTTCCCCATGTTTTAGCATGCCGTCGAATCCGGGGCAGGCCGGCTGTCTGGGGGCCGCTTTCCCCATCCATATCTTTACATCATTTCCTGCCACGCGGCAGTTAGCTTACCGAGACGCTAAACGGCGAGAGTACGACGTAGCCACGTTTCATTTGCGTCACCGCCGATGAATCTGCGGTAGTCGGCAAAGGTGAAAGCCAGGGCGTTGGGATTGACATCATTTTGTGTAAGTTGTCGCCGTCGGCAGCCGGCGACACCGGGTCACAAGCATTTGTAAATAGAGAAAATATAGAAAATACCAGTCCTTGTGTCCAATCCTATTTTCTAGTTTTAATTCTAAGTGCAGTCCCCAACCGCTACGAAACGTGACCCGAACACTCTACGCAACAATTCAGAAAGAATGGCCCAGACGATTGGATTTGTCGGTGTTGGGGCCATGGGGAAGGAGATGGTGATCAACCTGGCCAAGAAGACACCAGAAGGAATCAAGCTGTACATTCACGACGTGAACGAGGCGGCCGTGCAGGAGCTCGTCGCCAGCTTCCCGGAGCGTATCTCTGCAAAGGCCTCTGCAAAGGACGTTGCGCAATCCTCGGTAGGCATTTCTGGGCTGATTCCGCGTGACGAAAGCGACGACATGCTGACAACGCGCTGGCACCACAGGAGATCATCTTCACAATGCTGCCCGAGGGCCGTCACGTGCGCGCCGTGTACCTGGACGGGCCGACGAGCATCCTCCGCGCGGACCTGGCCGGCAAGATCCTGCTGGAGTGCTCGACCATTGACACGGCGACGAGCCTCGACGTGCTGGCGGCGCTGCGCGCGGCCCATCCGACGGCGGCCTTTTACGACGCGCCCGTGAGCGGCGGCGTGCTGGGCGCGCGAAACGCGACGCTGGGCATCTTTGTGGGTGCGTCCGACGGCGGCGACGACCCGCACTGGGCCACGCTGCGCGCGCTGCTGGGCCTGCTCGGCCGCAGCGTGATTGCGTGCGGCGGGCCGTCGCTGGGGCTGGTCGCCAAGCTGAGCAACAACTACCTGTCCGGCACCATTGCCATTGCGACGGCCGAGGCCATGAACATGGGCATGCGCGCCGGCTGCAACGCGCGTGTGCTGGCCCGCGTCATCCACGCCGGCTCCGGCCAGAACCACATTGCCGACAAGTTCAACCCGGTGCCCGGCATCAGCCCGGACGCGCCGGCCAGCCACGGCTACCACGGCGGCTTCAAGGTCGAGCTGATGAAAAAGGATATGGGCCTGGCCGTCGATATGGCGAAGCGCGTCGGCGCCCAGATGGTGCTCGGCGACGCCAGCATGCGCACGTACGCCGCGACGAGCGCCGACCCCAGGTGCCAGAGCCTCGACTCGCGCGTTGTCTACCGGTTCATTGGCGGCAAGGAGGACTGGGAGTAGGGAGCGGGGGTGGATATCTGTAGCTCCGGGCATGTCATTATATCTCCAGTACTTTACCCTTTTTGAACAAAACAAAATACAACAATCCTTGCCAATCCGCTATGGAATCAACACCATCAAGCAGGACGATGACCTCGGCCCCATGGCCTCGTGCAAAGATGCAGTTGGTACACTTGAGGGTGGTTAGAGCATTTTCCACATATCTAGCTGTGGTACACCTCTCAGGACTCATGGCTAGAAACAACTACCGATGGCAACCGACAGCCGGGTTGCCGATCCCATTTTGCACGCGGAGCCGGCGAGTTGGCCTACAAAACAATGATCCATATGAAGAAATATTTGAACTCTATATTCGTTCAGTCGCTTTTCCCTTCGTCTTGGTTTTCCGTCTTTCGACAAACGCTACTCTACATTTCATCCACTCACACAGCTACCACGTCTGCCGCATTCCCATCGCCACCATGTCAAGCAAGGAGCTGTTCAAGAAGGGCCTCAAGAACCGCCGCGAGGTTCTGGGCGACGCCTACGTCGATCGCTCCATCAACAACGGGAACAGCGAGTTTGCCTTTGCCGGACAGAAACTGACGACAGAGTGTGTTGTCCCTGGGCTATAGCGAGATTTTCTTTTTTCTTTTTTTTTTTGACACGCACCATAACTCGAAACTAACCACACCAGATGGTGCTGGGGTGAGACCTGGTCCCGCCCGGGCCTGACCCGCCAGCAGCGCAGTCTTTTGAGTAAGAAGCCCACGTGCTCGCCGCTTCCCCGTCCGTTTCTCCAGGCTGACAACACTTCAGATCTCGGCATCCTCGTCGCCATCAAGAGCTGGCCCGAACTGGGCGTCCACGTCCGCGGCGCGCTGCGCAACGGCGTCACCGAGCTGGAGATCCGCGAGGCCATTGTCCACGCGACCATCTACACGGGCGTGCCGGCCGGCGTCGAGGCCTTCAAGGTGGCCAGCCGCGTCATCGACGAGATGGTCGCCAACGGCGAGCACGAGCGCCAGCTCAACGCGACGTCGGAGGAGTTTGTCGCCTACACGCAGTAATGCGCCAACACGCTGGACAAGCTTGTGTCCAGCAGGATGTAGTCATATTCGGCAATGGGCCCTCCTGGGCAATCCTAGATCCCGTAGCACTCGTTATTGGGGTGGTTGTGTACGGAGTACGGCGCACAGGCATGCAATGTATGTGACCCAGACCTCACGTGAAAACCATGCCATAGCCACCAAATGTACGTCCTGCCGCTGAGCTCGATTCCTGATTTCTTCATAGTATTCATACAAATCTCTCCCACAAACGACGTAACATACCATGCGTTTCTAGTTGATTCCGTAGCCTTTTTTTTCCTCATATCTTCGGGGCCCATCTGCCGGCTGCTGCGTCTTGTCATTTGTCATGAGCATCGGCCGCTATACATCCAGACAAAGACTGGAGCAAGATACTCAACTAATCCATCATCAGTCCGTTTGCATCGAGCCACCCTCAGCTCTGCACCGGTTTCGGAGGCCATGGCCAGAAATACGGCAAACCCCATATCCCTCACCCTTGAGCCATATTGTATATTGTGCCGACGCGACTTGCCACGATCGGCCTGGAAGCATTGCATCGGTCAACCTTTGCGAGACGATGATAACGAAGAGTGGGAGAGTGACATCATCGGCTGTACGGGCGTCCCTTTTTCTACTTTCTTATCCCCCATTCCGGCACTCTCTATTTACTAATTATACCTCGCAGTCGTTAATATGGCACCAGACGATGCGCAGTCGGGTGTGCCCACGGCGCCCGTTCGCGTCCACATCTTCCGGACCGACCTGCGTTTGAGCAAATGGCCTCCTGGCGTGCCCGGACCCAGGCGGACCCTGAGGAATAGGAATAGGAATAGGAATAGGAATAGGAATAGGAATAGGAATAGGAATAGGAATAGGAATAGGAATAGGAATAGGACCCCGAAGCATGCCGTGGCACAATCTCCCCATGTATCCATCGCCCCACGACCCTGTCAGGATGCCACACAAGCCAGCCCTCACCGTGCCCTGTTCTTTGTACATGAATGTTGCTGGAAGGCGGTCCGGCCGCCCGGTACGGCACTGCCATTTTCTCGCCTTTATCAGCTAGGTCAGCAGACGCGGTCCATCATGCCACGTCCCTGCGGCGATGAGGAATACACCTTGGCCCTCTCCACGCTTTCGTCGCCGCGTGCGGCCGAGCCCACGGGCGAGTGTGCGTCCAGCCTAGAGGTCTTGCTCGCAGAGGTAGCCAAGTTTCCGGGTGACCTCCGAGCACAGGTGGCACGCAATGTACACGGCGGACTCGTTGCCTCTCTTCTCCGTGCGCTTGAGACGGCGTCGTTATTGCCATACTTGCTGCCACAGACAGACCCGACCATCCATGACGAACCCCTTCTCGACCTCCATCCACAAAACGCAGATGGTCGTGCAGGAGTGCAGGGTCATCTTGTTGCTCGTTCCATGCGCGTGTTTGGCCACAAGTACCTCCAACGAGTTGCGTTTCTTGCCAAGGAGGGGCCCCAATTGCAGACACGGAAGCGAAAGCGGACACACAGCGAGGCATACACCGACCTAGATGGCACGAGCGACAATCGTCCATGGGATGTGTGCATTCCGATTCGTGACGGAATCCGCATCACGAGCCTCAAGATTTGGATGGGAACCCTCGGCGTCCAGGCTCTGACCCTGCGGTACGAGGACGGGTCCACGTCGCCGTCGCTGGGCGGTGTCGGTCGCCCTGGCCCAGATCGCTGTGTGCAGACGCTGCGTTTCGACGACACGGCAACGCAGCTTGTCGCGTGCCGCGACGACATCAAGGTGCTGTGCATGCGCTCGGATGGCGTGGATGACACCCCCGACCGGCCCCATCATGCATGGCCGACGCGGTCGCTCTGGACCACAGACGGGACAGACGGGCCGCCTGCGTCTGACGACCTCGTGATTGCTGATACAGAACGGTATCCCGGCCGCCTGCTGCACCACCCAGGTCGCCGTCTCTGCGAATACCTGCCTCTTGAGCTCGGGGATGGAGATACTGTGGGCGTGTATACAAGCGGCCTGACGGCATACTGCGCTCGCGAAGGCATCGTCGGGATGACGGCACATTTCGGCGGTGACGGGATCGCGTCATCGGACGAGCAACGGCACATTGGCTGTCGCTGTGGCGTGCCGGTGCATTTTCCACTCGCGCAAGGCGAACGTATCATCTTTGTCGCCCTACAGGTGTGCGAAATGCGTCACCGTCGCGTCGACTACGGGCCGTCACTTGTTGTATGTTCCGTTCGCTTTCATACCCGCCTTTTTTTTTTTTTTTTTGGTTGACTGTGTCCGGCACATGTCTTACTAATGCATACTTAGTTGGCGACCAACATGGGACGTCATTCTCCGTTTGGTCGTATATATAGATCGTTCACGGGAATCAGTACCTCGGTCGTGCTGACGGAGAACAGGGGAAACGAAAAGACGAAAGCAGTGCGAGGTCTGTTCATCGACCGTTTGACGGCCGATGGCTGTTGCTGGACGAGCATCGGGGTCCGCATCGACCGGTGGTCAGGGTGGGATGCCGAGTCTGCCGAGTCTGCCGAGTCTGTTCCTCCGGCACCCGTTGTGGTCCTGATTCCATACCCTCCCTCGCCCCGGCGTGTGGACGAGGTTTTCGATGAAAGGTCCGCCCTTTTCAGCTCGGCCGATCTTATTTCGGCCAGTCAGGCTGGCATCGGCGTCACGCGGCTCCAGGTCTGCCGGCAGGGAGCAGGACCACAAGCACGGTGTGTCGGTCTGTGCATACATTTCGACAACGGCCGCGTCGCGATTCTAGGTCGCTGGTCGCCGATGGCCGTGATCGCACGCAAACGTCACAGCGATCGGGATCCCGCATCGACCATTTCGACCATTTCGACCATTACAGACCTTGGCAACAATGTCGCGTCGTGCTCGGCCATCACGTTTCGGTTTGCAGCCGATGCCCGCTACGTAACCGACATTGTCCTTGGTAGCAACGCCGTTGGGCCTTTTGACGTCGCATTTTCGTGTCAGGAATTGAATGTAAGTGTCGATCGGTGGCGGTGGTGGTGGTTTAGTTGTGGCGTTACTTTTCGTTTCTGTAACCCCTTACTTTTCAAAGTTAACGTGCTTACTATATAGTCTGTCGTCTGGTGGTTTACAGAGACGAGAGACGTAGTTTCCGTCTGGAAGCCGTCGTACCTCTGTGCCACTTTTCCCGGCCTTCAAGGGAACAGCTTTCGCCTGCGGCCCGTGCGCAGTATCGACTCAGATCGTCTAGATGATGAATGTAACGTGGACGAGCAAAGAAATTAGATGGTGCGAGATGAAAATAAGATGTGTGCCACGAATTTGGCTCAGGACCGCCGCGTCTTGCAGATCAAGTAAGACGGTTCGCAGGCAATGCATCCGTGAGCCGTCCAGCTCGTTCCTAAGTTCCGCGCGTGCAAATGGTGCGGTGGGCGCTGTTGAAGACAGAGCCGAGTCTTTGCTCGGACACGGTATTGTGGTGTAAGTCACTTTTAACATGGCTGGACTTCCCCATAATTATGTGGAGAATTCTCCGGCTCTCCAGCGACAAGCTTGATGCTCGTTGCCGTCCCAATACCGACAGCCGCCGGTCTCCTTCTACGAGGCCTAATTCCAGAATCTATCCTGAAGGAGGTCCAGGCTGCGTTTGTATTTCAATGTGTAATTCTTCATCGCTTCTTTCATACAATTGGCTATTGAACAAGTAAACACAGAAAAGGAAAAGAAAAGCCAGAAATAAGAGACTAAACAACACCAACATGGCCGCGTCCTCATCTTCGCTCTCATCCCCCCCATCCACCCCCATCAATCCCATCCATCCCGACATGGTTGGACGCCTCGACCCGCGCTTCGTCGAGTACTACAACAAAAATCTGGCACACAAAGTGGCCACACACCAGGTGCCGCTGGCCGAGGTCCGCGCCAACCCGGCGGCCTGGGCGCGGCCCTGGATCCAGGACGACAATCCCAACACCAAGGACTGGACCGTGCCCTCGACGGAGGGCGCCTTTGTCGTGCGTGTCTACCACCCGGACGCGTCCACGGCCGGGCCAGGGCCGTATCCGGTGCACATAAACTTCCACGGTCCGTATTCGTGTCTTCTGGTCTTGTGGTCTTGTGGTTTTGTAAACGGCCTTTTGTTTCTGTACTCCTTTCTGACCCCCTACTGACTGCAGGCGGCGGTTGGGTGTTTGGCGACCTGACGTCGGATGCGGCCATCTGCCGACAGCTGCGAAACCGGCTGCCCATCGTGGTGGTCGATGTCGATTATCGGCTGTGCCCTGGTAGGTTGTTGTTTTCTTTTTCGTCTCGTTTTGTGTCTGGCACTTGCTGACGGCTCAGAGTTTCCGTTTGGCCGGAACGTTGAGGATGCTTGGGAAGCGTTCGAGTGGGTCAGTACCCTGCCGTTCCGCCCCCCTGCACGATGCCCCCAGACGCCCACTGACACCCGGCCCGTCTGGCGGCCTAGGTACGAGCCAACGCAGCCGCGCTCCATGTGCGCCCCGACCGCGTCTCCATCGGTGGCACGTCGGCCGGCGGCCTCTTGGCCGTCGTCGTGCAGCACCGCGCCCGCGACGCCGGCCTGCCGCTGCGGCTGCTGGTGGCGACGGTGCCGGCGCTGGCACCGGACGACCACGCGCGCCACGAGCGCGCCGAGGACTCGGCGTGGGCGTCGGTGCGGGCCATGCGGCACACGGCGCTGCTGGACTGGGACCGCATGCACTACCTCGCCCGCGTGGCGCTGCCACCGGCCCCCGCTGCCGAGTGGGCTGCGCGCCAGAAGCACGTGCCGGCGTGGTGGGTGGCGCCGCTGGAGGCGCCGCGCTGGGACGGCCTGTGCGCCACGTTCCTGGCGACGGCCGAGTGCGACATTCTGCGCGACGAAGGCGAGGCGTACGGACGCCAGCTCGTCGCGGCGGGCAACAAGGTGACGATGCGGCGGTGCGTACAAGTGATCCGGCCGTACCGATGTCCCAGTCCGATCTTGTCCGTTGGCTAACGTGTCACTTGTCGTACGGCGTACAGGTACCTAGGCGTTCCACACTCGTTTATGCAGATGACGGCGGTCCTGCCGCAGTCGACGCAGTATCTTGACGACGTGGTCGAGGCGCTTTGCACGGCACACGAGGTGGAGTAGGTAGCAGTTTGGGTTGTTCTAGGGGCTGACCACTTGTCACTGGCCACCTGCCTCTCACCAAGCAATCCGAGCGAGCGGACCCGTGGGAAACAGGCGAACCAGCAGCTTGCGCATCTCGTCGACGCACAGGATGCCGACGCCCAGCGGAATGGGAATCAACCAAAATTCGAGCGGAACGCTTGCCGTATTGAACAGAGACTGTATGCCGGGCACTTCCGTGACAAAGACGGCAATGGCAAGGCTTATCGCCATGCTCAGGACGAGCCAGGGGTTGCGGCGTGCCCGGGTAAAGGGATCCGCCTGCACGATGCTCATGCGCCGGTTGCGCACGGCCAGGATGTTGCCCCATTGCAGCATGACGAGGCAGACAAAGTAGACGCACTGTCCGGTATTGTTGAAGTGGGCCAGCTCGTCCGCGGTGTAGCCGTGGAAGCCGGCCGTGTAGCCCTCGAAGAGGAAGAAGAGGTCGCGGACGGGGATGCCGGCGTAGCGCCACATGTACAAGAAGAACATGGCGTGCGCGGCGCACGTCTCCATAGTGCCCGTGACCAGGTAGGCCTGGATGTAGATCTTGGCCGTGATCAGGTGGTCGCGCCTGTGGTTGCGCGGCGGCAGTGAGAGCAGGTCAAACTCTTCCTTTTCCATAATCAGCGACAGCGACAAGAACAGGTCCGTGAAGACGCAGACGACAATCATGAGGAACGCGCTGAGCGGCAGCGGCACGCCGAAAAAGACATTGACCAGCACGGGCCAGATCTCGGACCAGCTGCCGGCGGGGAGCAGGTAGGCGATGACCTTTTGCAGGTTCTGGAACACGAGGCGCCCGAGGCGGACGGCGTCGACAATGGCGCTGAAGCGGTCCAGCAGCACCAGGTCGGCCGCCTCGATGGCCACGTCGCTGCCGCCGACCAGGGCCACGCCGACGTCCGCCGCCCGCAGCGCCGGCGCGTCGTTGACGCCGTCGCCCGTCACGGCCACCACGTTGTCGCGCTGGCGCAGCTCGTTGACGATGCGCAGCTTCTGCTCGGGCGTCGTGCGCGCAAACACAATCTCGCCGTACTCGCACACGACGTCCCAGTCCGCCGCCGACAGCCGCACGACCCCGGCGCCGTCCAGGAGCAGGCTGTGGTGCGTGCCATCGCGCCGTGCGCGGCGCAGCTCCTCCGGCCGCGTCGCGGCGGCCCGCTGGACCGCATCGAGCGTGTCCGGCGCGCGGTCCCCCGTGAAGATGCCAATGGTCCGCGCGATGGCGGCCGCGGTCAGGCTGTAGTCGCCCGTGACCATGAAGAAGCGAGCGCCGGCACGGCGGCACTCGGCCACGGTGTGGGCGGTCTCGGGGCGCGGCGGGTCCGTGATTCCCAGGACACCGACGAGCGTGAGGTCCGCCATCGCCGTCAGGGCCACCTCGTCGCTCAAGGCGTTGGTGCCGCGTGCATGGACGGGGTGCATGACCTTTTCGCACAGCACAATGACTCGCTCAGCGTTGGACGACAGCTGGTCTTGGTACGCCCGGACGGCCGCCCGGGCGTCGTCGCCGAGAGGCGCGACCGAATTCGACGTGCCCGACCAGTACCTTGTGCAGGCAGGGAGCAGGACGTCTGGCGCGCCTTTGACAAACACCTGCACGGGGCTGCCGCCCGCCTTCTCGTGATCATGATTGTGGTCGGTCATCGGACGCATCATCGGATGCATGGTGAGCATCCACTTGTTGGTGGAGTTGAAGGCGATCTGGAAGAGCCTCGGCGACGCGGCGATAATGTCGTCGGCGTTCTTGCCGGCCGCGGCCCAGCGGAGCACAGCCGCGTCGGTGGCGTTGCCCTGGACGGTCCGATCGTCCACGGGCAATGAGAGCGTCGTCGGATCAAAGGTGGCGTCGTTGCAGAGAAGCGCGGCCTGGCGCAGCCGCGCGAGACTCGGATTCTGCGCCGCCGGGTCCGCCTCTTCCTCTTCCAGCATGCGCGTCAGGTCCGCCGGGTGGAGAGGGCGGTCGACGAATGCGGCCGAGCTGACGCGCATCTGATTCTGGGTCAGCGTGCCCGTCTTGTCCGAGCAGATGACATTGACGCAGCCCAGGGTCTCGACGGTCGTCAGGCCTTTGGGCAAGATGTCGGCGGCTTTCATGCGCTTGGCGACGAGCATCAACGTCAATGCCACCGCGACCGGCATCCCTTCCGGAATGAAGGCGACCACGCAGCCCATGACGTCGTCTGTGGAAAGGGTATGTCAGCGAAAGTCAAGAACAACAAAAGTACGGTCGACATAAACTTACTCAACATGGCCACGACGTTCATGTATCCATAGTGGTCCTTCCTCAGCCAGCCGACCCACGTCAGCAGAATCAAAAGGGCGAGCACCACTGTGAGCACCACAATGATGCGGACAAAGCGCCAGATCTCTTGCTGGACGAGCGGGACGCGTTCTTTGGCGTTGGCCGTGGCCTTGGCAATGCGGCCCATGACGGAGCGAGAGCCCGTGAGAATCACGACGCCCACGCCGCCGCCGTTGACGACCATGGTGCCCATGAGCGCAATGTTGCGGCTCTCGAGAATGTTGTCGTCCGTGGCGTCCACCGTGCCTTCAATCGCCTCCGGCTCGCCCGTCAGCATGGAGCGGTCGAAGCGCAGGTCGCCCGAGTGGCTGACGATGCGCATGTCGGCCGGCACGCGGTTGCCCATCTTCAGATGGACGACGTCGCCGCTGACCAGGTCCGCGGTGGGCAGCTTGCAGAGGGCGCCGTCGCGCAGGACCAGCGTCTCCGAGGGCATGAGGCCGAGGATGGATTTCATGGTTCGCTGCGTCGACCACTGAAAGAAAAAACATTAAACCCTGCCAAGACGGAGAAGGACACGTAAAAAGGAGAATGTAACGGGAACAAGAAGAGGAGAGACTTGCGTCCTGGAAACCGGAGAAACCAGCCTGCAGCAAGATGACAATGATGACCAAGATGGCCAGCGCGAGGTTGGTCGGCGAGGGAGGGTTGCTCAGAGGCTTCCAGCAGACGAAGAAGACGACGACGCCGATCCACAAGATGGAGCAGAAGCCGCCAAAGAGATACAACAGGATCTTCTTGAGGTAGTTCGTCTTGGGCCGCGGGAGCGTATTCTTGCCATCGCGCGCGAGGCGCTGCGATGCGGCATGCTCAGACAAGCCGACATCCTGGGCGACATTCAGCTGCTGGCAGAGCTGATCCACGTCCACCTCGTGGAAGGAGAGGTTGGCAAAGTAGTCCTGGTCGTCCTTATTGGCGGCCGCCACCTTGCTGCCCGCGCCATGGTCTTCCTCGGCCCGGCGGCTCTCGGACACTTGGATGGAGAGCGTACGGTCTGGGGAAGAATATGTTAGTCAAGTCCAAACGTTTATCCGGCGACACACTACAACGTACACTCAATGGGGATGCCGGCAACCGGAGATGCAGGCAGGCGGCTGCGCGAACTGCCACTGTCACGGCTCCGGGAGCGTCTGCGCGACGCAGAACGCATGCGCGACGGAGTGCCGCCCTGGGGCTGACGACCGTCGTTTGCATTGGGATCAAAGGTGATGCGGCCGCGTACGCCGTCTTTGGGCACGGCAGTATCCAGGGGTGGTTCGTCGGCCATGTTTGAACGGGTCTTGCAAGGGCAATATAAAAGTGAAGGCAGGGGAGGCAGGGAAGGTAGGGAAGGCAGTGAGAAAGCTGATGCTGTGCAGGCAAAATGGACTTTAGGGAATTGGGGATAGCTTATGCTCTGTGGCGAGGGATATCTCCTGTTGGGAAGGGTTTCCTTGCGATTCTTATACTTGGTTAACTGTTCCAACAGTCGGGATGCTTTTAGTTTGCGACTATCAAATATGCCTCTTCTACCCATCGATTACACCATTATCAGGTTGCGCAGAGGAACCTCCTGTCATTTCGTTCGTTCCTTCACGAGGCCGGAAATAAAGTCAGAGGCCCATACATGTATCCTTGCTTGTTATGCCCTTGAACTCGACTAACATATCCCTCATAATCAAGCTTGTGTCGCCCGGTAATGCGCAACAAGCGAAAGGAGGTCGCAGAGGTAGCCATTACGAAATCTTTATTCAATCGAATCCCACCGGCGAGATGACCGCAAGCAAATGCTTGATGGCGCCCCGGGATGCCAAACGGTCGAGACGCCAAAACGCTCAAAAATATCTCACGTCCATTCTTGCCAAAGTATTTCACCGCGCGCACGCAAGAGAGAGGAAATCGCTGCAGCACATGCCCATGGCATAAAGTGGCGGCAAGCTCGCCACCTGGTGAAATCTCCTAATATGATGGGCTGCTTATGCTCGCTAGTCTTAGGAGGATAGCTCCAACGACGATAGGCCATGGCACGGGATACCAAAGTAGGAAATGAGGTTTGCCTATCCCTGGTAACGTGAGAGGTCCGCGGGCTCTATCACATCCTATTTAACAATTGATACTCTAATTTGATACTGCAAGACTGCACGACTGTGGCCGGAGGAATGTGGCGCACTAGGCAAAAAATAATATATTCGGTATATAGGCTGTAAAATTCATTTTTATCGTCAAAAATACAAAGTTGGCATTCGAGTGTAGGAGGACGAATGTGGAAAGCCACATCGAGCAATGCAAAAAAGCATCAAAGCGATACGTGTGACAACCCGAGAGGGGATGGCCACACAACGATGGGCTATGAGACACCATCCACCACCCACCCGTATCAAAACACGGGCGCAAAGAAATCATGGAGGGGGTCCAGAAAGCCCTGCAGCTGAAAGGCCAGGTCGGCGGGCCATCCGGGGTCCGGGAAGGACGGCACCAGGACGGGGTCCAGCAGCAGGGCCACCAGCGGGCTGGTCTCGGGCGTGAGGTAGGGGAAAAAGTGGCACCAGTCGTGGCCCTCGCGCTCGAGGCCCGCGTGCTGGGCCAGCTCGGGCACGGGCACTGGGCCAGCAGGGCCGCCGTGGCGGGCCGCGTCGAGGCCGAGGCCGATGTCCATGTCCGTGGGGCTGGGGCCGCCGGGGACGGAGACGGAGACGGAGACGGAGCCGCTGCGCACGGCGGCCACATCGCCGGCCGCATCGCCGCCGGCCTGGAAGCGGTCGATGCGCTCGAGGCCGCTGGCAAAGACGTGGGCCGAGTGCCACAGCTTGGCCATGGCGTCGAGGGCGACGCGCAGGACGCGGATGTGGGCGTCGGCGGCGCGGGCGAGGCGCGGCACCTTGCGGGCGTGCAGCAGCGCCAGGACGGCAATGGCAATGGCCCAGCCGGCGATGCCGTGCAGGTACCGCAGCGAGCCGCGCGCGGTGACGTCTTCAAACAGGCGGGCGACGACCGCGGCCGCCAGCACGGCCGTCATGTACGGCGTCGGCAGCGCGTGCGAGGCGCCGCGGAGGTGCAGCAGCGTCACCGTCGTCAGGTAGGGCAGGTGCAGCTGGTAGACGTCGCGGTCGAAGCGCGGCGCCGCGCGCGTGGTGCCCTGCAGCGGCAGCTGCAGGTGGTCCGGCAGCGACGTCACCCACTGTTGCAGTTCCGTGGCCAGAGCCACGGGGAAGGGCGTGTCGGGCGTCCGGCGCGCCAGATAGATGCTGGCGCGCCCGATGATGGCACACAGCCGCACCCACTGGATGAAGATCTCGGCGCGGTCCGTCGCCGGCTGCGGGAAGTCGGCCAGCGTCAGCTCCGCCACGTCGCAGTCGTCGACGTTGATCATGCAGGGCCGGCCCATGCAGATGCTCGTGAGCCGCTCGCGGGCCTGGCAATGTTAGCGGTGGACGTGGTGTGTTGTGTAACTGATTCATACAGTCTCCGCATCGTTCGCTTACAAAGAGTGTCCACCAGATGCGCCGGCGCAGCCCCGGCGTCTCCCCCGGCAGCGGCGGCTGGCCCGGCCGCGGCTCGCGATGCAGCCCCAGCTGCTGGGCCTGGCGGATGGCCACGCCGGTCCACCACCAGACCGTGTCGATGCTCATGACGTCGGGCGGGCCCGGCCCCCAGCAGTAGAAGAGCATCAGTGCCGAGATGGCCAGCAGCGGGTTCTTCTCGTGGTTGCTGTAGAAGAGCACCTTGGACCGCTCGTAGTACTCGGCGGCGCGCGCATGCGGCAGCACCGGCGGGTCCACGTGCGAGCCCACGAGGGCCAGCGCATTCTGCAGCAGCACCGACTCGCGCGCCGCCGCCGGCAGCTGGCCGTCGACGCGGTCGAGGATGGGGCACCACGTGTGCTGGAACTGGTAGAACGTCTCCAGATAGCTCTCCTGCAGCGCCGCCGGCGGCACCTGGTCCCGGCCGTCGCGCAGCCCCGCCGCCAGCAGCCCGTGCAGGTTGTTCTCGTCGCCGTAGCTCTGCTGGCGCTCGGCCATCACGGCCGCGCCGATGCCGTGGAAGATCTGCAGGAAGCCCGAGTCGCCGACGTAGCTGGGCGCCGTCGTCGTCGCCGTTGTGGGCGCGTTGTGCAGTCCCGCAGGCGACGCCGTCGGCGGCACAACCTGGCTGCGCAGCGCCGCATCGGCGTCGGGATCCGGCAATGGCCGCTGCGGCGGCTGCGGAAGCGATGGCTGGTAGTCGCTGCCCGCAAAGACATCGGCTGCATACGACAGCAGCGACATCTCCTCGCCTCTGCCTCCCCCGCCGTCTGCTGCCGCGGTTGAGGCGCCCGGCGAAAGATCGGCGCTCTGCTCCAAGCCGCTGCCGGTTTGGTCACTGTATCCGACGACATTGCTCTGCACTCCGGCTTCTCGTCTTGGCGAGCTCGCAAAACCAGAGTTCTGCGCGTTGGCGTTCTTGACGCGTTTCGACGACCGGATGCTGCCATTACAGAGTCACCGTCAGCCATACGTCATCACACGACAAGGGACATCAGCAAACCGGCAGGACGTACCGGCACTCGCCGCCGGCATCGACGCATTTCGTGCATGGTGCAGCCGGGTTGTTTTGCAGGTCACATTTGATCTAGCCGGCAATTGTCAGTCGTCGTTTGTCGTCGTTTGTCAGTTGCGGTACAGCGCAGCCGCCGGGCTCCAGACTTGCCTTTTTCTGATGGCACGGCACGCACACAATGCGCGACCGCCTGTTGCTTCTGCCAGACCGTACGCTCGTATGCGCCGACGTGGTTGAACCCGGGGAAGCCAGCATCCTGTAATCCTGTGACATGGTGATCCGTTGGTGGAGATATTCTGTCGGCAGTGCCGGTTGAGGGTCGGCGGTGGATATGCACTGCTGATGATACGTTGGCCGAGTGGTACTTTAAGTGAATTTAGAGAAGTGAGGAGAAGCAAGGCAAGTCAACGGGTCACAGTCGGCTGACGACTACGACAGACAAACAAAAAGCATTGCCGAAACGAAGCCAGACAATTGTCACCGGAGACCAACGGAGGAGAGCCCACGTGACCATGTTGGAGAGTCTGAAATTACCTAAATCGGACAAGCGTCGCCAACAGAGCCGAAACAGCCGACTGCCGATCAACATCGCGGCCGGCACAGTAACAAACGACAAACGACAGAGCACGTCCAGGGATGTGCTCTGAGTCTACCGCAGTCGGCCTTGAAGATTCTTGGCGACCTGTCGATGCCGATACTGGGCAACGGCAGTTCGGATAATGTCTCTGCCAAGGTCGTGCGCCGATGCACTGCCAACGATTCTCCAGTCTCCCAATTTGCAGGACTGGCGACGACGGCGGCAGCGAGCAGCGGACACTACAGACTACAAAAGTAGAGTATATGCTTTGAGACGCGGGGCCTCTCGAGACGCAAGTTCTCCGGCTCCTTTCTCCGTTGCTGCCAACTTGTTTACATTCTATATTTTATATTCATTATTTACGGAATCGCTTCGCATACCGGCGACTCCATCCACTTCACCATCCACATCCCGTAACCTCTCTGCCACTCTTAGCCCATACCGCTATACATCTTCATCCGCTCGCTCTCTTCTCGACAATGGTGCCTGGTATAACGACGGGGTCCGCGGTGGTCGAACCCCTTGCCGACGCCAAAGTGCTCGCCACGACGACGACCGGCCGCCCGACTGCCAACCCAACTCCCAAGGTCATCAATGGCCATTACCAGGCACCGCAGCACGGTCCCGTCTACGAGGTCTCGCCGACGCCGCTGGGCACCATCAAAAAGATGCGTATCATCACCATCGGGGCCGGCGCCAGCGGCATCAACATGGCCTACCAGACAAAAAAGCACCTGAAGAACGTCAGCCTGGTCGTGTACGAGAAGAATGCCGACGTGGGCGGCACCTGGACCGAGAACCGCTATCCGGGGTGCAAGTGTGACATCCGTACGTCGTGTTTAAAAGTCCCTGTTTGTCCCTGTTTGTCCCTGTTTGATAATCGCCGTCAGCCGTGCTGACAACACAGCCTCGCACAACTACCAGTTCTCGTGGGAGCCGAACCCAGACTGGGCCGAGCTCTTCTCGCCCAGCGCCGAAATCAGGCAGTACCTAGAGCACTGTGTGGCCAAGTATGACCTCGCGGACTACATCCAGGTCAATCGCCGCGTTGTCGGCGCCACGTGGGACGACGCCCAGGCCGTGTGGCGCCTCCGCGTGGAAAACACGCTGACCCAGGAGGTGGCCGACGACTGGTGCGACATACTACTCAACGCCGGCGGCATTCTCAACAACTGGCGCTGGCCCGCCATCGCCGGCCTGCACACGTTCCAGGGCCAGCTGATCCACAGCGCCAACTGGCCGCGCGACTCGGACGGCGGCCCGTTGAGCCTCCGCGACAAGTCCGTCGCCGTCATCGGCAACGGCTCCACGGGCATCCAGATCGTGCCGGCCATCCAGCCTGAGGTCCGCCAGCTCGTCCACCTGGTCCGCTCGCCCACGTGGGTGACGCCCGGCGCCGCCTCGCGCTACCCGTCGCTGCGCGGCGGCGAGCTGCCCGACGTCTTCTCGGCGGAGCAAAAGGCCATGTTCCGCGCGGACCCGCAACGCTACAAGGCGTTTGTCGTGCAGATCGAGAAGGAGATCAACGCCAAGTTCCGCATGCTGGTCAACGGCGGGCAGCCGGCCCGGGACGCGCGCGCCGCGGCGCACAGCAGCATGGTCCGGCTGCTGGGCGACCGCGCTGCCGACCTCGGCCCCGCGATCATCCCCGACTTTGCCGTCGGTTGCCGCCGCATCACCCCCGGCGTCGGCTACCTCGAGAGCTTCGCCAAGCCCAACGTGCGCGTGGTCGCCGACGCCCGCATCGACCACGTCGACGCCCGCGGGATTGTCCTGGCGTCCGGCGAGCACATTGCCGTCGACGCCATCGTCTGCGCCACCGGCTTCGACGTCAGCTTCTCGCCCCGCTTCCCCGTCCTGGGCCGCAACGGCGTCAGCCTGGCCGACCTGTGGAACGAGCCCAACGTGCCGCGCGCCTATCTGTCGCTGGCCAGTCCCGCGTTTCCCAACTACTTTAGTACGGTGCCTTGAACCATCCTTGCGCCATCCCTATGAAAATCCCCCCGTCCATACTAACCCCGGTCGCGCAGTGTTCCTCGGCCCCAACGCGCCCATCTCACACGGCTCCGTCTTCACCATCACCGAAAACGTCTCCAAGTACATCATGCAGCTCATCACCAAGGCCCAGGTCGAGGGCATCCGCACCATCGCCGTCAAGCCGGCCGCCGTCGACGACTTCACCGAGCACATCGACACCTTCATGCCACGCACCGCCTGGGCCGGTGACTGCCGCTCCTGGTTCAAGCGCGGCCGGTCCACCGGCCCCATCACCGCCATCCACCCCGGCAGCCGCGTGCACTGGTTCCACGCCCTCGAGCGGCCCCGCTTCGAGGACTTTGACTACACCTACGACACCAGCAACCGCTTCCAGTACCTCGGCAACGGCTTCTCCACCCGCGAGGAGGCCCCCAACGACTACCCATGGTACCTCGACGAGGTCGACCCCAAGTACTTGTACTACTGAGCGACGGGGCTCCATGTGCCCGGCGGTCGTGGAGATACCAGCACGGACTCATGAGAGCGTACCTGTTCGGCGTGTCGTTGCAGGTGGTTTACATCCGTTGAACATTCTTTGGAAAACATGCATCTCCGTCCCAGTTTCCTTTGACAGTCGCATGTTCGCGTACGCGCTGTTGTTTATGTTGCCTCTGGCTTTCCGATTTCCGTTGCCGTTTTCATTGGGTTAGAATCTGTCGACTTAGATACGCAGAAAAACATAGAATACTAAGTTACGTCGCTTCACTTCTAAACATATCATATCGTATATACAATCATATTAACGTAATGACCGCACGGCTTTGTATCCAGTCTAGTGGAGGTGCCAACTACACTAGTGGTCTTCAATAAGACTAGCAACCTTGCCGTACAACATGACATCTGGTTTAATAGATACGAATCAAATATAATATATCACTATAATATATGTCACGAATATTGTTATATCACAGCTGCACTGTGTGGCTAAACAACGCTGGTTGATCCTCTGCTTCCTCCCCCTCCCTTGGGCGCCAGAGCGAGACCCAGCTCTTCCAGGAACTTCCACTGCGCGGCCTCGCGCCAGCCCTTGGCCTTCCAGTCGTTGAGCGTGGCCGGGAACTCGTCCACTATGCCCTGGACCGTCATGTCGTGCGCAAAGATGAAAAACACGTCGTCCTGCGCGTCGGCGGCCTGGGCCTGCCGGATGGTCTCGATGGCCGCGGCCACGTCGAGGCCCATGGCCGGGTCAAAGAAGGGCTCGTCGGCACGCCGGCCGCGCCTACTATTCAGCGACGCAAAGCAGGCGTCGAGGTCGCTGCCGGGGCAGGCGGACAAGCGCGCGTTGGCACGCACCGCGTCCGGCAGCAGCGATGTGAGCCGCGACGCGCTGGGCAGCGGCAGGTGCGGCGACGGCCGGAGCTCGCCGGCGTGGTGGCAGAGGTCGCCGCCCATAAACACAAAGGTGTCGGGCGCCGTGGACGTGCGGGCCAGCGCGCCCAAGTGGCCGACGGCGTGGCCGGGCGTATCCAGCAGGAAGAAGGAGCCGTCGCCGAAGAAGTCGTGGGCGCGGAACGCGCCGGCCTGGGTCGCGGTCGAGGCGGACTGTGCAGCGTGTGCGGTCTCTGCGTCAAAGACAATCTCGCGCAGGGTGCGGCCACTTGCTTGTCAGAAACAGGACACCGGGGCAGAGAAAACGACACGTTCAAAACGAGACGATGCAAAACACGTACGTCCAGTCCTTCTCCTGCACGGGAGAATCGGCAATGGTAGGGTAGCCGGCGCCAAAGGCCGCCTTGAAGCCGGGCCCGACGACGAGCTCGGTCGAGGACGGAAAGGTGGTCGGGTCGCCGATGTGGTCCCAGTGCCAGTGGCTCCAGATGATGCTCTTGATCTCGGACGGGTCCACACCGTTTTCCGCCAGGATGTCGGCCACGTTCTTCTCCGCCGTGACGTCCCAGCCCGATGCCTTGAGCTTCGCCACGACGGCCGGCGAGAACCGGCTCAGGTCCGGCGGAACGCCCAGGTCAAACAGCGCCTTTTCGCCCCGCGAGCTTTCCACCAGGAACGACCACGTCGTCAGGGGCGCCAAGTACTCCAGGCCGTCGACGGGCGGCGTCAGCAGGTACTTGACCGGCATCTTCTTCAGCCGCAGGGTCGAGTCAATGATGCTCACGCGGGCGGCCGCTCCCGGCGGCACATCAAACAGAGCTTTGGACGTCATGTTAAAGACTGGTGACTGGTGACCGGTGACTGGTGGCTGTTGTTCCGCTTCGGTTTCGTCTTCTTGCAGTAAAGGAACGAAACTCCAGGTTTTCTCTCGGCCAGCACACGACTTCGACTTATACCATAGGTCTCTATGCCGATGCAACACCCTCTTGCAGCCACAAACAAATTCTTGACCTATTCCTGTCGCAGTATCTTTCGGCCTCGATATCGGACCCCGCGCCGGCTCTCATCACCTAGTGCAGCCGTGGCAGCCGTGACAGCCGGTACAGCCGGGACTACCGGTGCCTTTGCCGCGAAGCTAGTTCCACGCCAACTCTCCGGCAGGCTTAGCTGTGCTTTAGTGTTGGCGTGACGGACATGAGAGTGACAGATGACTGGCAATGATATGCGATGACAGACACAATGCGGCCGACTGCGGCTCTTTATGGGAATGAGAATCGATGCAAGACGCGGGCGGTGACGACGACGCCGTTATAACACGAGGCAGCTGAACCTGTCAAAGTACAAAAATATCTTGCGTTTGTGTCTTGCGTCTTGCATCTTTCTGCCCGCCCTCCTGGCATGCGCCTCTTTCTCCACAAGACCACTTCCAGCACCTGACAAGATGGCGCAGAAGCTTGAGATCAAGGGCAAGGGCGCCATCGTCACGGGCGCCGGGTCAGGTATCAACCTGGCCTTTGCAAAAGCGCTCTACGCTGCCGGCTGCAGTGTGCTGATGATGGACGTCGCGCTGCACCCGACGGCCAAGGACTGGCTGGCGACGCTGCCAGCACACGCCGCCGCTGGCCAGCCAAAGGTGCATTTCTTCGAGGCCGACGTGGCCAACTGGGACAGGATCGAAGAGTCCTTTGATGTGTACGACCGCGAAATCGGCGGCGTCCCCTACATTGTGTGCCCAGGCGCCGGTATCTACGAGCCAGTATGTCCTTCCGTCGTTGTTCGTTTGTTCGTTCTCTTTTGCTCTTCTTTCTCTTTGCTCTTTATCCTCCTTCCCTTCACTCTCTGACCTCTAGTCGCACAATGGCTTCTGGAGCAACACCGACACGGATGGCCACTACCGCCTGCTCGACATCAACCTGCTGTCGCCCATCAAGTTCACGCGCTTGGCCATCACCAAAATGCTGGCCGCCGGCCGGCCGGGCATCGTGCTGCACGTGTCCAGCACCGGCGCCCAAAAGGCCAGCATCATCACGCCCCTCTACCAGCTGGCCAAGAGCGGCATCAGCTCCTTTGTGCGCTGCATGGCCGAGCTGCACGGCTACAGCGGCATCCGCGTCGTCGGCGTCGCCCCGGGCATCGTCAAGTCCCCCCTGTTCACGGACCACCCAGACGTCCTGCGCTACCTCGACCCCGTCAAGGACCATCCGCTCGAGCCCGACGCCGTCGCCCGCGGCATGCTGGCCGTCGCCACGGACCTCCGGTACCCGCCCGGCACCATCCTCGAGATCGCTGACAAGGACGACAACTGGCGCGAGGTGCACGTCCTCAACGACCCCGGCCCGACCGGCGCCGCCTCGTGGTCCAGCCACAAGAACCTCGCGCTCGAGGACGTAAAGAAAGTCATCGACGGCGAGAAAGGGCCCAAGTAGTCATTCATGTAGTAATAATGGTACAGCCAATTTCCAGTTTGCAAGCGGGTGCTATTCTCGTAGGAACGGCTCTCAGGACGTAAGAACGAGGAACCTGTATTATTAGTTGTAGAACGCTGCATACCGCAAGGGCGGCTGGGCCGCGTTGGTGAAAAGTGTCCCTGTACTCTGGGCACTTAATCAACAACGCGGAGCAGATGTTGAGAGGACAATATAACGTTGAATCGCCTTTTTTTTTGCCGCTGTTGAGTCCCCAGAAGCTGTGACTCTTCAGTCACTGCGCGATCTCTTCTTCTTTCGTCTATGACTCAACCCTCTTATCGTCGTCGATGTGGTCTAGCTCGTACTGGCTGGTGAGTTGGAGCCGTCAGAGAAGCCTCTCCAAGCGCAGCAAGTCGCAGATCCCCGTCACCGGAATATTCGACCGAGAGCATAGCGCAGTATGTGAATTATTGTGTGCACCTCGTTTAATGCAACTTTTGTCGTCCCAGATGATGACCCCAGGGCAGAACTGAGCACAGACTAGTACTATCTGCACGGAGCGAGGACTGTCTGGTCACATTATCACAGGCAACGGCGCCGCCTACAACAACCAACTCTTCTTCACTGTGGCAGTGTTCTAAAGGACGACTGGCAGGCCGGCTCCTGCTGTTTCCATCATAAGCGCTTATAAAAACGACTGGCGAGACTGTAAGACGAAGATGCAGTATGGTGTTTCTGAGTTTCGGCCTCGGTGGCCCCTCTGCAGCTGTGTTGTGCCGCTGTGTCCAACACACCTTTTTCTACGACCAGTGGAGCATCAGGGCTTAGCCTCTAAGCTGTTCCCCTAATGCGTCGCTGGTGTCTCCACAAAAGGCGACGGCCCGGCCCTGAGACGCTATCCTTCAGGGCCTTTTCCTTTCTGCAAGTGCGACTGCGGCAGGTGAATGAGTCGAATTTGCGCTGTCCAAAGTGTCCAGGACCAGCACAACCGCCTTCGTATTGTACATTCTTTACGCTTTTTACATCTGGCATACCTTCTCCCAAAATTCTCTCTCGAGTTCTCGGTCGTCGCCAGTTCCCTGTCAGAAAACACAAGAAAACAAAGGCAGCAGCGAGCGAACAATGTCTTCGAGAAATTTGCTGCCCATTGGCAACCTGCATAGCAGTCACCACGACGTCGTGCGCAACGCTCTTGCAAACATTCTCAGCAGCCAGGTGGCGCAGACAACCTACGGTCAAATCCTCGATGGGTTGCCACTAGCGAGCGCGGCGATGGATGTGTACGATGGTGAGATGGTATGCGTTGGGCACCCACTGGTTGACGAGCACGTTGCCCTCTCGTCTACAGTGCTCTCGAAGATCAACGAACTCCGCGCCAGCGTGCCCATCGACACGTTTCAAGTAGACGCCTCGGTAGGCTACGAGTGCATCTGCCAGATACTCCTCCATTTCTGGCTCTGCTAACGGCAGCCCCTAGACTGTTCTTGACTTCCAGGCGGCCCGTCCTGGATCCCAGACGTTCCAAGCACGTCTCGTCGAGCTGGTCGCCCGTGTGATACATGCCATTGCCGTCTGGATCTACACCAACCATAGTCCACTGCGCCCAAAAGATGACCGGCTCATGGCATGGAGGCCAGAAAAGGGCGATCTGGACTGGGCCTACCGCAAGGGCTATCCACCGACCTTGTTCGTCCACCCCTGGTACACGGCGTACGACCAGTATCCCGATGGCGTGGCGGACGGCGTGGGCTACTGGGCCGAGGACCGGATCTTCGGCGGTGTGGTCTTGTTCGACCGGCGCGGGCCAGACGCGCCGGACACCATCATGAGGACTCGCCCGTGTCCAAGGCGGTTCACCTGCCCAAGCAGCTGGATGCCGTCTATTTTCACACAAACGCCGACAACGTGACATATCGCATCTACCGTCTTCGCACCGATCAGAGGCAGCGGCTTTTGCACTTTCTCCTTTCGCCCGCCGACGCCACCGCTTCCTCCACGTCCTGTCCACTGCCGATTCGCGGGGACGACGACAACCGTGTGCGCATCGACCCGGAAGAGCCCATGCACGAGACAGGCATCTACCGAGACCTGTGGGAGCGCAAACCGCTCGACGATGGCGATGACGATTGCCGTTCGCGCGACGTGGTCGACACGTTCAACTTCCTTTCCGAGGAGGACTATCAAGCAGCCATGCGCCGTTATATGCACATGAAAGACAAGCGCGACGAGGCGTATTATCGCCAACATCCAGAGTTGGATCCGCGACGTAAGCCAATCAATCGTAACACGGTATGACTTAGCAACTAGAACAAGTAAATTGGAAAAGAAAGGGTGGCCTCTACTTTTTGCAGCCTTAACGTCGTGTCCCAGCTTACAAAATGAACGTCACACAAAAGAATAGTATTGCCTAATCTTCTCCAAAAGATGTTCTCCTTTGTTTCCCACACACTATTTTTTATATATACAAAAGTGAGCCGTGAAAAAGAGACACGGGCTTCACTGTTTTCGTAGCGATCTACGCTAATAACATAAACACAACAGTCTCTCAGTCATCGTCGGGGTTCCGCTGTCCACGTATTATCGCCATCTACTGCGGGCACGCGTTGCCACTGCCAGTGGTCTTCTTGCCAGCGTGGTGGCGCTTGGCAACAGCCGCCGCCGCGTGGCAGGCAGCCAGTTCGGCTGCGTTGGCAGCATCGGCCGCATTGTTGTTGTTGTTGTTATTGTTGTTAGCAGCCGCACCACCGTTGTTGGTCTTTTGGCCAGCGTGGTGACGACGGGCAATGGCAGCACAGGCGTCAGCCGTGGTCGGTGGGCAGCCCGTGGCGGCGTTGTTGTTGGCAGCGTTGTTGGCAGCGTTGTTACCAGCGTTACCAGCGTTGTTACCAGCGTTGTTGTGACCAGCATTGTTGTTGCCAGTGTTGGTTTTCTGGCCGGCGTGGTGGCGCTTGGTGACCTCGGCAAAGTGGCGCTTGGCAACAGCGTTGGCAGTAGCCTGGCAAGCAGCGACAGCAGCAGACTCGGCCTCGTCGGCAGTGGTGGCCGTGGCGGCATTGTTAGCAGCGTTGTTGCCGTTGTTGCCGTTGTTACCCGACGTCTTCTTGCCGGCGTGGTGGCGGCGAGCCAGAGCACCGACCTGAGCGCACTCGGAAGTGACCGCAGCTGACTCGGATGCGCAGGCAGCGGCAGCGTTGTTGGCCGCCGCAGCCTGCGTGGCAGCCGGCGTGGTCTTCTTGCCAGCGTGGTGACGCTTGGCAACAGCATCGGCGGTGGCCTGGCAGGCAGCCAGAGACGAGGCAGCGGCGACGACGTTGCTCGCAGCCGCCGAAGGAGCAGCGGCATCAGCAGCGGCAGTGTCGGAGGCAGCAGCTGCGTCGGCAGCGGCCGTGGTGGTGTGCTTCGTCTTCTTACCAGCGTGGTGGCGCTTCTCCATCTCGTCCAGATGGCGCTTGGCGACAGCCTGCACAGACGCCTGGCAAGCAGCAACGGCAGCGGCCTCGACCTCGTCGGCCGTGGTCACGGTAGCCGCATTGTTAGCAGCGTTGTTGTTGTTGTTGCCGCCATTGCCAGTCTTCTTGCCGGCGTGATGGCGGCGTGCAATGGCACCAGCCTGAGCACAGTCAGCAGCAACAGCGGCCGAGGCCGAGGCGCAGGCAGCGTCAGCGGCAGCGGCAGCGGTGGCCGTGTGAGTCGTCTTCTTGCCGGCGTGATGGCGTCTGGCGACAGCAGCGCTCGCCTCGCAGGCAGCCAGTGTGGAAGCAGCGGCATTGACATTGGCAGCGGCGGCAGCTGAAGTCGTGGCGGTCGTCTTCTTGCCAGCATGGTGGCGGGGCTCGACGGCAATGGCCACCGCGGAGGTGGCCAGAGTCAGGACGGCGAAGAACTTCATTGTCGCGGTGAAAGAGCGTGTGGAGGACAAATAAATAAATGAAAAACGAAAAAGGAATGACAAGAAAAGAGTAAACACAAAATGGCCTATCAAGGATGGAGTACAAAGAAGAAGTAAATAAAACGGGGACCTGCCAGAGGGAAGAAGATTGTGTGGGAAAAAAGAAAGAACAAAAGGAGAAAAGAATTGCGTGTGTGAAAAGAAGGTGAAGAAAGAAGAGATGAAAAATCAAAACAAAAGGCAATGCAAAAGACGAGATAGTGGCTGTGTTTTATATATACCAACTGGGTATTTTCAAGAGGAATCAAAAACGGATGCGAGAGCACCAAAGTCCAGCTTCCAGTGTGCAAGGGCAGCCATCCCCTTGGCCCCTTGTTCAACGACAAGCTTTTGCCTGGGGACACCGATCTTCCTCTTGTGCCAAAAAGTCGAAAAGTCAATGAAGCCAAGACATGTCTATTCTCGTACGGGGGTCGGCGGCGGGACTCCGTTCTGGTTATGCCCCATGCCTGTTTCTTATGTTCCACATGGGCATGAGACGAACAGAGAGCCAGGCAACGTTTTGGCCCGTGTCGTATGGATCTCCTTTCTCCTCTCTCCTCTCCGCACAGAGTTGCACTTTTTAGTGATGCAATACGAAGAAGTCGAGGGATAGAAGCATAGGTAAACAGTCGTCTCAACAACTTGGAGATGTACCTCGTATGCTATGAGGACGAGTCGTTCGTTGGACCCTTGTCAATGATGGATTATGCCGCAAAATCTGTTTGCTTGCAGTAGAAGGTTCAAGTTTCATGTCACCAGGGGACGTTTCTCTGCTTCTGCAGTGCCATAAAAGCACAACTATAAACAAAGGGCGAAGACAAGAAAACCGGGGCAGGCAATGGCAGCAAACAGCAGCGGCAAGGGGAGCCGAGCTGGCAGTTTGCATAAACGAGCGACAAGCGACGCGCCCATCCGCGAGCATCAACCAGTGCATCAGCGCCCACACGACGTGCAGCCAAGGCCCATCACTGATGAGCACAGCCGCCCATCACCCATCGCCCGTCGTCGTCTGGGACGCGCCGTCGATCTCGATAGGGGCAAACAAAGGTGTGTGCGAGTTTCGGGTCACAGAGTCATGACTCTGTGTTTTGCAATTGCTTTGGCGCGCAGTACGTTCCATCACCGACCAGGTCAATGGAAACGGGCCTTTTGGGGCTTCACAGTCTTCTGTCTTCTGTCTTCCTGTCTTCCTGCCTTCTGTGCGTCCCTCTGCATCTCCAGTGTCGTGGAGGCGCTGCGTCGTATTGAGGTGGCCGTAGCGAGTTTGACGGGTTTGAAGTCGTGTTTTGTCTTGGCCCTTGTTTTGTGGATGTTTTGTGGGGTATTCATATGGCACCTGTCGGGGTTAGGGTTGTTGGCGAGTAATGGCAGGTGCGACTGGGTGCGGGCAGTGCTTGAGCCTCCTGAGGCTCGTCCCAAATAGGGGTTCCAAGAGCCTCTCTTAGGGCCTGGTCTCCCCTACTTGACCCCTGGCTTAAACACTCCGAAACATCAGCCCAAACTTCCCGCGACACAACCTGGCGACCACCTGGGTCTGCAGGCCTCCGCAGTCGATGGCCGACTGTCGAGGGGGCAGTAATGAAAGTACGACGACAGCATTGATGAGGAAAATGCGTACTGCAAACCGATCATAGAAGCTGTACGAAACGTGTGGATTGCCTAGTACGTATGAGTTCCAATGACCATCGAGTCGCCAGAGTCGTTAAACATCGACCAGGAAGTCAGCCAAGGCTCGTGTCCGAGCATGACGATCGTCAACAAGGTACGATGGGGGGATCGTAGGGATCGTTCAGACCGAAGAGCTGACAACTGGCCAAAAACGTTGCGGTTGTGAAAAACCTGCACAGGGGAAACTCTACGCGCCGCATGACTCTCGTTGACAGGCCGTCTTGAAACAGTCGGAGTTGCACTGTCTAGAAGCGACATAGGGGATTGTGAGGATAGAAAAGTGAAGAATAATTAAGAAAGGAAGTTAGAATATGATAGTAATAAATGACAATGTGAAAAATACTAAGAAGAAGAATGAACGAAAATTAAAAAGGAAAATAATAGTAATTACTATTATAATAGAATTAAAGATAAAATAGTTGATGCACACTTGGATACAATTAAAATAAAAATTGGCGTGCCTAGATATGCATTTTTGCCATGTTCTCTCCACATCACTTTTACTCGCCTCTACCGTTTGACTCTTTGGCCCTTTGGCCGGCCCCTTCCTTATTGCCATATGACTTGTAAAGAAGACCTTGTCTCAGAGGTTGTAAAAGCTTGTCGTCCAGATTCTCCATCTATTGTCGTGCAAGCTGGGTTCCCTGCTCTCGAGTCCCTGTGATGTTGTGAATTGTGGTTCGGTGCGGATTTTTCTCGCTCATAATCGGCGAATGGGTCTTTGCCCAAAAACACAGGACACTGGTAGACGGATCCGTGGATCAATGCCCCCTGGGCAGTCAACAGGCGTCCACGCACCTGCTTGCTTTCATTTTGTCCCTGCAATCTCGTGTGCCGTCTTCAGAACCTGCTTTGGGTCATGGCCGAACCGCCCCAGAAACAGTCCGTCCACGGCCCCGCCCAGCTGTGCAAACAACCCGGGCCCGGCACTGCCGCCGTACAAGATGCGCGTCCGTGCCGCACCGCGCCGCCGGATGGCCGGGCTGTGGTCACGGATGTCCGACACGACGGCGCGCACGTACGCGGCGCTCGCCGGCTGGGCAGCGCCAATGGCCCACACGGGCTCGTAGGCCAGCAGAACCTCGGCGTCGTCGGGCACGCTGTCGAGGACCGGCGTGATCTGGGCGATGACCGTCGCCGCAGCCACGGCGGCCGACGCCTCCACCTCGCCGTCGGCTCGCGTCAGCTCGCCCACGCATACCAGCGGGACCAGCCCGTTGCGCGCGGCCGCCCGGGCCTTTGCGGCGGTCGTCGCGTCCGTCTCGCCCAGCAGCCGGCGGCGCTCGGCATGGCCGACTTCGACCAAGCGGGCACCGCAGTCGGCCAGCACGGCCGGCGACACGAACCCGGTGAAGGCGCCGTAGTCTTCGTCGGCACAGTCCTGGGCGCCCGGCAGCAGGGGGACGCTGGAGGCACGGACCTGCTCGACGACCGACGGCAGTGCAATGGCGTCTGGGCAGACAAAGACGTCCATCGTGTCGACAATGGCCTTGTTCTCGTCGGCAGCAAGCAGTGTCAGCAGCTCGTCGACGTAGCTGCGGGTGCGCGCGAGGGTAAAGTACATCTTGGTCGACACGCCCATAATGGGCCGGCGGACGTCGGGGACAGCAGAAGCCATTGTGTCGTGTGATGCAGTTGTGTCGTTGTGTAGGTGTGTAGTGAGGCTGTCAAATAAAAAGAAAAGCAAAAAAAGGAAAATGTAAAACAGGAAAGAAAGGTGACTGTCAGTTGGTCGTTCCTGCCGTTGACTGAACTTGTTCCTAACGTAGGTGTCACTGTCAGTCGTAGCTTCCCCGTTGGCCTCTCACTCAGACCCAATTAGCTCTATACGGAAATTGCGTCCGGCTCCGGCGTCTTAGTGTATTAATTCCCCTTCTCACTGAGGGACGCTGTAGTACAAGAGGTAGAAATTCGTACAATCCACTTGGCCAAGTCGCATCTTCCTTTCTTCTTTTCTTTTTTAAAATAACTACTACTTAAATAAATCCATAAAAGTAGTGGACATCACCGGAGAACCAAAAGGGCAAATCGATGACGACTCAACAATGGCGCATACATAACACGCCTACGTGTCTCTGAGCATCTTCGGCGTATCAAAATTACGGACCATTTTCTTAAACTATTGCTGTATTTTCTATGTGTTCGTTTTCATACCAAGGCGGTGACTAGCATTATGATGACTTTTCATCATGCGGACCACAACCGCCAGCCCCTTCGCAGCCCTTAGCAGCCATCTGCTGCCGTCGCTGTCTCCGTGGGGCCGATGCCGATGCCGCCCGCCGCCGTCTCGTACTCGCCGATGGCCTTCACCTTGGCCGCGCTCGCGCTCGTCTCGTCAAAGACGTAGCCCAGCCACTCGCGCGCCAGCCGCCGCGCCAGCTCCAGGCCGATCACACGCTCGCCCATGCACAGCACCTGCGCGTTGTTGGAGAGCACGGCGCGCTCGACCGAAAAAGAGTCGTGGGCGGTGACGGCGCGCACGCCGCGGATCTTGTTGGCGGAAATGGCGACGCCGAGGCCGGTGCCGCAGATCAGGACGGCACGGTCGACCTCGCCGGAGGCGACGAGCTTGGCGGCGCGGACGGCGATGTGGGGGTAGGCGGTCTTGTCCTCTTTGCCGTCGGAGCCGACGTCGACGACAGAGGCAACGCGGCTGTCCTTGGCAAAATCAGCCTTGATGGCCTCCTTGTAGCTAACACCGGCGTCCTAGAAGGTGATGGAGGGTTAGTCGAGTTCAACGCAAAGCGGGACGAGGGGGACGGGAGTGCCTACATCGCAGCCGATGGCGATGCGCCATGATGGTTGTGAAGCCGCCATTGTGTGTAGTCGCTGTGAGGGAGGAACGGTAGGTGAGGTCGTGGAGAATACCGTGGAGAGTGTCGAGTACTGGGGTGAAAGCAAGGTGAAGTGAGCAATGTCGACGAGTTCGCAAGGTGAAAGAACAACAATGCAGCTTACGGAAATTATTCAAAGAGGCTTCTGTGGTGATCAACGCCACCAGGGAACAAACAACAGCATCCCGCCAGTACCTGGTACTACATTAAATCGCTACTTTATAGACAAAGCTACGGCAACCAAAGTGACGCAAGAGCGGCACAGGTAAGTGAGCATATGGGTGGAGGGGTGTGGGCAGGAAAGACTGGAGACTGGAACATGGAGGATGAGAGCACCGGTCAGCGGAGACATCTGCCGTCCACGAGGGGCGAGTATTGGTGAGGAGCCCTCTGCTCCTCTACCTATTATTACTTCCATATGTATTATTAACGTTAACTCATGGACATTTTCCTTGAAGTTGTTTGTTTATTCCAGAATTGGTGCCGAAGTACTGAGGATCGGTAGTTTACTGCACACTTTCCGATTTTTTTTGTTTGATTTTCACATTTATTCTCGACGGCTACCTCACTCTGTCTTCCCGTGCCTCCCGCGCCTTCATCGGAGAGCTTCATTCATTTCATCAGGCGCATTCACACTGCATGCCATAGCTTTGCCGCGTCGGGCAAAGTCACTTCTACGACTGGTGTAAGTGGAGGCCATTTCTGTATTCTTTTCTCCATTCTCCGCTGCAAAGGCAAATACCTCCTCTGGCCAGGTATTACAGTGATGTCCTCAGCACCTCACCCCCCGCCTCCGGTTCTTGATTTACTCGCGCCTCCACTCACTTATTTTGCCTATTTTGCCTCTGGCGGCCAACTGTGGACGTGGAGATGGTTAGAAGGCCTCGAGGGCCCAGTGTCAGGGTTGCCTAATCAGGTAATCCGAAGCCTCCCCCCCACCTCCAGTGCTCCGTCCTTGTCCCCAGAGCATCTCCTGTCTAGCGGGGAAGGGCCCACTAACAAGCCTCGGAGCAACTGTCTTCTCTACTGTCTAGCGCCTGGAATAGTCGCCTGTCCTCCGAGATTTCGGACTCCAACGACCCGAGCGTAGGCCTTGGAGGAACTGGTTTCCCCCGCTTTTCCCACTTACACGGTCCAACGACAGGCACGCGCGCTACACCTTTGCGGCCGTCTTGACGTCTTTGGTTCCGCCAAAAGGCATGACATTTGGCTATGCAACACAATTACACTGGCGGGGACGAGTACAGAGTACACAGTACAAGCATCATTCCAACTCTGACAGCCAAGAAATGACCCGCATGTAAAATGAGGGGAGAATAAAAAAAGAGGAAATCAGTGAGGGGTGGTTACAGATTACATGGCAGCGGGGAATAAATCACGGAAAAGATGGACGGAGGAAGTAAAAGAAACATAGAGAGGCAACAAAAAAAGAAAAGAAAAAGCGGAGGTTCCTGCTATGATCGTGGGGCAGAACAAACTGAGGACAGGTCTCGACCTGGAGCTCCTGTGGATCAGTGGACGTCGCTGACGACAGTGGACTACTGCTTTGGGAAAGAGAACAAGAGACGTAAGAAGCTCAAGAAGAGACGCGGAGAGCAATTTGGAGGAAGCCGTTGACAAGGTCATGGCAAAGTAAAGTAATGTGAAGGAGGAGCAAGTCTGCCGATAAGTCTCAGCTTGCCACGACACGGGTAGCTGTCCTGCTTCCGTTTGTGGTTAACTGTTTCTTCCCAGTCACCTAATCATTATTTTCTTCTTCTTGCCGCTTCTCATTTCTGTTGCTCCTGATTGCCTTCTTCTCAATCTTCTTGTCTATTTTGCCTGGTTACCCATTACTCTCACGGCGAGCTTTCCACCGCTGCCTCTTCTGAGACACCTCTCAGGCTCCTTTCCTTTCTTTTGTCCTTCACATCCTCACACCTCACACTCCCCACCATGTCGACAGCTCACCTCTTCAACTCCGCCGACGGCCTCGTCGTCAAGGCCCTGCGCGGCCTCGTCGCCTACAACCCCAACCTCGCCCTCGATGCCGACCTCCGCGTCGTCTACGACACCGCCTACGACCGCTCCAAGGTGGCCATCATCTCCGGCGGCGGCTCCGGCCACGAGCCCGCCTGGGCCGGCTATGTCGGCACCAACATGCTGGCCGCCGCCGCGTGCGGCGACATCTTCGCGTCGCCCTCCACCAGGCAGATCCTGTCTGCCGTCAACCGCGTGCCCTCCGACGCCGGCACCATCCTCGTCATCACCAACTACACGGGCGACTGCCTGCACTTTGGCCTGGCCGCCGAAAAGGCCAACGCGTCGGGGCAGCACACGTGCCGCATGATTGTCTGCGGCGACGACGTGTCCGTCGGCCGCGGCGGCGGGCGCCTGGTGGGCCGGCGCGGGCTGGCGGGCCAGATTGCCGTCCTCAAGATTATGGGTGCCGCGTCCGCCACGGCCGCGCACGCGAGCCTTGACGACGTGTACGGGCTGGGCCAGGCGGTGGCCAAGCAGCTCGTGAGCATCGCGGCGACGCTCGACCACTGCCACGTGCCCGGCCGCACGGAGCACGGCGCGCTGGCGGCCGATGAGATCGAGATCGGTACCGGCCCGCACAACGAGCCGGGCTACCGCACGCTGCGGCCGGCGCCGTCGGCCGAGGACCTCGTCGCCAACCTGCTCAAGCACTGTCTGGACGAGACGGACGCCGAGCGTGCGTACGTGCACTTTGCCACAACCGCCACGGCCGAGGCGGGGACAACGAGCGACGAGGTCGTGCTGCTGGTCAGCAACTTTGGCGGCATGTCGCAGCTCGAGCTCAGCGCCCTCGTCGACGAGCTGCTCGTGCAGCTGCAGCGCGACTGGGCCATTGTGCCCGTGCGCGTCTACGCCGGCAGCCTCGAGACGTCGCTCAACGCGCCCGCCTTTTCCATCTCACTGCTCAACCTCACGGCCGCTGCCGCCGACCCCCAGAACCCGTACAGCGTCGACGACCTCAAGAGCTTCCTGGACACCCGCACGAGCACCTACTGGGAGTCGTTTGCCGGCGCCCAGGCCCAGGCCCAGCGCCGGCCGCGTGCCGAGCAGTTTGTCCCGTCGCTCGATGAAGACGAACACAAGGAAAGCAGCAGCACAGTCCATGGCGGCGGCGACCTGCCCGTCGATGCCGCGCGTCTGGAGCGGGCCCTGCGGCGCGCGTGCCACGATCTCGCCGCCGCCGAGCCCGACCTGACGCGCTGGGACACGGTCATGGGCGACGGCGACTGTGGCGAGACGCTCAAGACGGGTGCGCTGGCGCTCCTGGCGGCCGTGGACGGCGCCGACGGCGCCGCGCCGCTCGCCCAGGCCGGCTCGTCCGTGGCCGTGCTGCGCGCGCTCGAGCACATTGTCGAGACAAAGATGGGCGGCACGCTCGGCGGCATCCTGGGCATTTTCCTGGTGTCGCTGCGGGCCGCCGTCGAGACGGCCGCCAGCAAAGCGGCCGGCGACAGCGTCAAGGACACCGAGGTCTGGGGCCACGCGCTGACGACGGCCATCGACCACCTCGGCCACTACACCCCCGCCAAGGTCGGCGACCGCACCGTCATGGACACGCTGATCCCCTTTGCCCAGACCATTGGCCAGGGCGGGTTCGCGGCAGGCGTGGCGGCTGCCGAGAAAGGCGCCGAGAGCACGCGCAAGCTGACGCCCAAGCTGGGACGCGCGACGTATGTCGGCGCAGGCAAGGATGCCAGCAGCGACCTGCCGCCGGACCCGGGCGCATGGGGCATCATGGTGGCCATCAAGGGGCTGTACGACGGGTGGCAAGGGGAGGTGTGAGCGGGGGTGCAGAAAAGAGTGCAATTGCAACATCATTCGGAGTATGGGCGGCATATTTTGTTTTGTTAGTATCTTTCTTTACAATTGTTGTTTTAATTGAGAAGTGAATGCGCTGCTTGCACCTTTTTTCGATGCCATTGTATTCTTTTCATTTGCTCGCTCCTGTATTCCATAGCCCACGCGCCTGCTTCGTCACTTGTCCGCCTTGCCCTTGCTGCCAAACCACTGCATGTAGACCTCAATCGCCTCCTGCATCCGCTTCGTGCCGGCCTCGATGACGCTCGTCAGCGGCCGCCCGCGCATCTCCTCCTGCACCGCCGCGTAGTGGTTGTTCATGCCCTTGTTGATGTTGATCTTGGTGACGCCCGCGTCGATGCACCGCCGGAAGATGGCCTCGTCAAAGGGGTCCGCGCCGTGCAGCACCAGCCGCACGCGGTCGCCCACGGCCTTGTTGATCGAGTCGAGGCGGTCGTACTCGAGCTGGATGCCCCGCGGGCCGTACTCGCCGTGCACATTGCCAAACGCCGGCGCCAGCATCTCGATGCCCGTCGCCACAAACTCTTCGGCCTGCTCGGGCGTCGTGAGCACCGCCTCCAAGTCGACCGTCTCCGCCACCCCGTCCTCGCCGCCCTCGATGCGGCCCGGCTCCGCCTCCGTGGCAATGCCGCGCGCGTGGCAGTACGCCACCAGCTCCTTGGTGAGCCGCAGGTTCTCCTCCTTTTCGTAGTGGCTCATGTCGCACATGATGCTGTCGAAGCCGTCCGGGATGTCGGCCGCGCGCCGCACCAGCTCGGGCGTCTGCGCGTGGTCCAGGTGCAGCGACACGGGCACGCTGGCGCTGTGGGCGGCCTCGGCGGCCGCCTTGACGAGCGCGTCGCCGGCATACTCAATGGCCCACGGGAAGAGCAGAACCATGGCCGGCGACCGCGCAGCCTCGGCGGCACGCACCGTGGCAATGACCGACTCCAGGTTGTAGCAGCACATGCCGGGCACGGCATATCCACCGTCGCGGGCGGCGTTGAGGATGGCCATGGACCGGTTTTCCGACAGCGGAGGGCGCGTCATGGTGGCGAGTGGTACGATCGGTGGAGATGTAGTAGGGGTGTTTAGCGGTGGTGAGAATGAGTGTGAAGCTGTCGAGTGATCCAAGATGGATGAGATGATTTCTTCAAGTCAAGAAACGCCTCAAACGATACCCTTCCAGTGAAATCTTTCAAGTAAACAATAAAATACCCCGAGAGTCCCAAAGCGGCTTGCCGACCAGACGTCAGTTGTCCAGTCCCACCTTCAAGCACAAAGTACACAGTACCTTGAAAAGCGGGCAGGTGGTGATCTCCAACGCCCCCAAACAAGGAGAACCCCGTCGACCCAGTCTAACAAGTGCCGGCTAAATTGAAATGAAGAGAACAATGGGGCGGCCCAGGCCCAGAATTGCGGCACAAATAGACGTAAAATAGACAAAAATGGAGAATAGGAAGAATTACACAGTAAAACACGGCAAATGAGGGGCGGTGCCAGGGAGTTATGCTGCGGCGGTCAATGGCTGCCAAGAGCGAGGAAACGAGAAGAGGGTCGCGAGGGAGCTGTGTGAGGGTCCGGTGCGGTTCTTTGTCCGCAGGAAGCGTTCGGATTCGCGGTAGATGATGTTGAGAAGAGCTTGAAGAGGGTCACAATTTTGGACGACGCTGCGAACGCCTGCAGACACGGCAGATTGGTCAATAGCGTATACGCGTGGGGGGACGTCGCCCGATCTCGGGGTGGACCTGCCCAGCTGTGCCGTGTGCACCTTCCGTGGACAGACGCTTGCACGATCGTTGCACTTCGGTTGGGGAAAGAGGGGCGGACTCCTCGGTTCAGTGCCGCCCGAGCGGAAAGACCAACCAAGGGCCAAACACACGAATCAGGAAAGACGGGCGAAGCACAAAGTAGAGGCAAAAGGGGCAGGAGCAGAGAATGCACGGCGACACGAACATCCTTCTGAGCTTCATTCAGCTTTGATCCACTTCACTTACTCCGCGGTATTGAACCGGCGCCACGCAAACCACACCTTGGGCCTCTTTAAGGAGCTGCACGGTAGACGTCTCGTCGAAGTAAGAGCTTTCGTCACACCAACCTGCGTTGAGAATCTGGTGACATTCCGTTGATATTCCTGTCTGTTTAATCAGCCCAACTATTCCATCTCCTCTCACTTCTCACCTCTCACCTCTCACGTTACACCGTACCCTTCCTCTAACACCATGGCGGCCAAACCGGATGTCGCCTTCATCGGCCTCGGCGCCATGGGCTTCGGCATGGCCACCCACCTGGTCAAGCAGGGGTATGCCGTGACGGGCTTCGACGTGTGGCAGCCAACACTCGACAAGTTTGCGGCGGCCGGCGGGCAAACTGCGACGACGCCGGCGGCGGCCGTGGCAGGAAAGAGTGTCTGCGTCTGCATGGTCGCGACGGCCCAGCAAGCACAACAGGTCCTCGTCGAGGGCGACGCCGCCGCCGCCGCTGCTCTGCCGCAAAACGCCGTCATTCTCCTCTGCTCAACCGTGCCGTGCGGCTACGTCCAGTCGCTCGCTGCCACGCTGGCCGACCCACAGGGCCCGGTGCGCCGCCCGGACCTGCTGCTCGTCGACTGCCCCGTGTCGGGCGGCGCCGCCCGCGCGGCGGATGGCACGCTGTCCATCATGGCCGGCGCGTCGCCGGACGCCCTCGCCAACGCGGCCGGCCGCACCGTCCTGGCCGACCTCGCCGACCCGACGCGCCTGTACTACCTCGTGGGCGGCGGCATCGGCGCCGGGAGCAACACCAAGATGGTCCACCAGGTCCTCGCGGCCAACCAGATCCTGTCGGGGCCCGAGGCCATGGGCCTGGCCGTGCGCCTCGGCCTTCCCGCCAACACGGCCACGCTCGAGGCGCTGCTCCAGTCGCCCGGCCGCAGCTGGATGTTTGGCCACCGCGGGCCGCGCATGGTCGACGGCTTCCAGCCGCTGGCGAGTGCCGTCAACATCATCGTCAAGGACACCGCCATCATCACGAGCGAAGCGCGCCGCGCGGCGTTCCCGACGCACATGACCAGCGTCGTCGAAAACGTCTTGTACACGGCCGTGAACCGGGGGTTCGGCGGCAAGGACGACTCGCAGCTGCTGGAGCTGTACACGGATGGCGTGCCGCCGCCGACGGCAAACGCAGCGTCACCCGACGCCTCCCTGCGGCTCGTCACCAATCTGCTCAAGGGCATCCACCTCGTGTCGGCCGCCGAGTCGCTGGCGTTTGCGCACCACGTCGGCCTCGACCTCGACCTGGTGCTGGACCTGTGCATCAATGCCGCGGGCGGCAGCGCCATGCTCGAGACCCACGGCCCGGGCATTGTGGCCGTGCTGCGCAACGAGCCGGCACCGCCACCCAAGGGCGACGCATCGGCGGCCACCGAGTCTCTCGGCGACATTTACAACAATCTGGCCAAGGCCGTCGACGCCGCGCAGGCGATCAAGGCGCCCATCCACCTGGGAACGCAGGCACTCAACCTTCTGCGCCTGGCGCTGCGCAAGTCAGGCTCCGAGAGCGTGCCAGCCGCTGCCGCCGTGAACGTGTGGTTACGATAGGTGGAAGCTGAGATTTAATTCAATTCCTTTTCTTTTCTTGGTTTACAGTTGTCTCAGTGGCACGGCTATGTATACAAAAGAGATAATGTGACAGCAAAACTTTAAAAGCAGAATAGAGAGTATGACGAGAGTGTGACAATTAAACGCGAAAAAGGAAACAAAATGCTATTCTGCTATGCGCCCCGACTCATGCTCACCTACCACAGCTCGCACGTCGGCTCCTTCACCGGGCACTGGAATGCCTCGCGGAACCCGCGCGAGTTGAGCAGCGTGCCCTTGATCCGGATCGGGTCTGGCGAGTGCTCGTCCGTCGTCACACGGTTCGTCAGCATCGCCGGCCGGAACTTGGAGCACCACGCGTTGCCGTACGAAATGTAAAACAGCTGCTCGTGCGTAAAGGCGTCCAGCCCGGGCAGCGACAGGCTGTCCACGCCGCTCGTGGCCGTGCCGTCTCGCTTGGCGGCCGCCCGCCGCATGTCCCACGCGAGGCGCGCCGCGGTCAGGCCGCCCGAGTCCGCAATGTTCTCGCCCAGCGTCTGGCGGCCCTTGATGTGGATGGGGCCGTCCTTGCCAATCACCGTAAAGTTGTTGAACTCGTCCACGATGCACTGCGCCTTGTCCGTAAACGCGTCAATCGTCGCGTTCGTCCACCAGTTGTTGTAGCGGCCGTGCAGGTCGTAGTGCCGCCCGTTGTTGTCAAACGCGTGCGACAGCTCGTGGCCCGCCACCGCGCCAAACGCGCCGTAGCTCACGTAGCTCGGCAGGTCGACGCTGAACAGCGGAAACTGCATGATGCCCGCGGGGAACACAATCTCGTTGTGCGGCGGGTTGTAGTACGCATTGACCGTCGACGCAAGCATGCCCCACTCGTTCATGTCCGTCGGTTTGCCCAGCGTCGCCCACATGCGCTTGTTGTCAAAGTCGTCCGACGATAGGATGTTGCCAAAGAACGAGTCGCCAATCTGCACCGCCTCGTAGTACGTCTTGAGGTCCTCGGGGTCCATGATGTTGGGCGACGCCGCCGGGTAGCCGACCTTTTGGTCGATGTTGTGCACCTTCTCCGCCGCCACTTTGCGCGTCTCGTCGTCCATCCATGCAAGGCTGTTAAAGTTCTGGAGGTACGCCGCCTTGATGTCCGAGATGATGCGGTTGCCAAAGTCCTTGGCCGCGGCCGAGAACGACGCCTCCACGAAGAAGCGGCTCAGGATCCAGCCCAGCGTTCCGCCGGCATGGCCGACGCAAATCCGCCAGCGCTCGGGGTCGGCGTCGGCGTCCTTTCCCTGCAGGATGTTCTGGAACTGCCGCCACGGCCGTATCTCAGGGCCCAACACTGCGCTGCTGTAGTACACAATCAGGCGCCAGTACAAGAAGTTCTGCACGACCTCTGCCGGCGTCTCGGCCACAATCTGCGACACGTTGGCCAGCACCTCGGGGAACGCCGTGACCGTCATGTTCAGGGCGTAGTCAGTCGGCACGAGCTCTTTCAAGGCCTTTTCGAAGCCAAAGTGCGGAAGCAGCTTCGATGTGTCCTTGACCGACAGGAGGTTGTAGGTTTTCTAGAGAAACGTTAGAAACGATGCATCATCCATGACTGCGGGAAACAAAATGCAGTCCTCCCACGTACCGTCACATCGTCCATGTCCTCCTTGTCGGGGGCAGCCAGCGACAGGCGCGACTCAAACTCCACGAGGGCCTTGGCCGCCTTGTCTGCAGGGCCAATCTTGGCCACGCTCGGCTTGATAGCGCCCAGCACTTTCGTCATGGCGCTCAGGTACTGGTCCACGACATCCTTGTCCTCAAAGTACTGCTTCGAGGGCAGTCCGAACGAGCGTACGGGGCTCACGCCAATGATCTGCGTCTCTGGATCCTTGTCGTCGTCGCTAACGTAGAAGCTGAAGAACGAGTTGATGCCACGCTTCTTGAGGAAGAGAACCGAGTCGCTGTAGTCGACGGGGGAGGTAGACGAGCTGCCAAACGTCTTGGCCAGCTCATCGATGAGGGCGACAATGGGCTGGATGCCCTGCTTCGTGATGGCGTCCACATCCATGCACGCGTCGTATGCCGCCTTGAGCTCTTCGAAATTCTTGCGGTCGGTCGAGCTCACAGCAGCATTGAGGTTGCTGGGCGAGAAGGTCGAGTGGCTGGAGTTGTCGGGGTACCTGCCCTCCAGAATGTTGCGGATGGTGGACGTCACGCCGTCGTTGATGAGGCCCAGAGCGTCCGTCATGCCCTGGTCGGCCCGCATGTCGTGAGCGCCACGCCAGCCACCACAGACAAACTCCTCAAAGTCGTCGCACGGGTCCATGTTCTTATAGTTGGGCGACAAGTTGGTCAGATAGCCGTCGGCGGCGTGGATGCAAGCCGGGGTGAGGCAAAGGCCCGTGGCCGCGCCTTTGTCGTGGCGTCGAGGCAGAATCGTCGCCACCAGAACAAGGGCGATAATGAGGATGACGATCGCGATCCGCTGGATACCAAGCGCCGTCCAGGTAGATGTCACTGACCTGTAGCCCCGACGGAAGCTGCCCTCCTCGACATCACCACTGGCAGTGTGGGCGTCGGGCGGGTTGTCCAGAAGCGGCGAGCTCTCGGACGGGCCGTTGTTGGCAGCCGGAGACGCCATGATGCAGTGTTGTCGAATTGGCGTCTTCCCAGAGGAAATTGGCCTATGACCGACGAAGTCAACCCAACTGTAGCTTCAGGGAGACGGCGGCCAGCAGCACCTGTGCAAGCAGTGATGCAAAGACAGGTCGATAGGTCGATAGTCGTGTATGGTGGTTTGACGCAAATCGCCGATGCAGAGCGTCGTAGACGATGGGGAGGGTTGAGAAGGAGAGAGAGGGGAGAAGAGAGTCACGGCAAATAGCCAGGCCGTGCGGAGGCGTCATCAGCTCAGCGACGATGGATTACAGTGCAATACGACATTGTAAACAAGCTTACCCCAGGCGGCAGGTGCCTGCGCTTAGGCAGGACTGTCGATCGCTGATTGGCGGCCGTGGCAGCTATGAGCTACTGTCCGCAGCAGCACTGATTTGTGGGGCCAGGCGGATTTGATGCGGTCCATTTTGGTCACGTGTAGCGTTCTCAAACAGGTAGCATCATCGAGAGAAAAGCGTATCCAGGGCGAGCTCCTGTTCTCACTGAGCTTTTTTAAGGCGACGAGAGATGTACGGGAAGTTCTTCACAAAGCATATCACGAGGCTACGACACCTCTGTGTGGGCCTAAAGAGAAAGTGGCAGCTCCAAAGGCTCCTCAGAAGGACAGCCAAAGTGACTCAGTCTGACGTGAAAGCGCTTAATTGGGTCACAGAGATATATACAGCAAACAAATGGCATCTGGGGATCGTCAATCAATAACGAAAGCCGCTTGAAGCGGAAACTGGATGCTTCTCGTCATGCAAACCGAGGGTCGTGATCACGATACTGAGGCCATCCAGGTTCTTGTACCTGAAAGCGCTGTGGCCCGATAAGGCAGATAAGGTGATAGCGTGCATCTGCATCGCCGACTGGGGCAGCCAATCAGGCGCCCAGCGTAACTCAGCCGTGGCCACAGGGCTCCACCCAAGCCACGACACTTACCCACTCTCACTGCAGGCGGCCACACCTGAACCTATGACCGTTTCAGGTGACCTGCGCTGGCTAGGCGGGGCGAGACCGTCTTACTGTATCGTGCACCCGAAATGGAGAATGCCGTAGTGAATGTGCCTCGTTCTTTCCAAACCGCTCTGTTGTGTCCCGTGTCGCTCTTTCCCTCTCTCTCTCCTCCTCTCTCTCTCTCTCTCTCCTCTCCTTCTCAGCATCACCAACTTTCTCCCTCAACCACATCTGCAACGAGGGAACACGATCTGTACCCAATTTGCTCAACACCGCCTGATTCCCTTGCCTTCGCATTTGCAGCGCGGCACGAGAGCGACAAAGTAGCGACCAACGCCAACGCGAAAGCGGCCAAGACACCCTCCCTTGCCGTCCAACAGGGCACCCAGCGACAATACGTTGCCCAATTTGGCTCTATTCGGGTCCTGTCTTTGTATTCTCCCTGAATTACAGAGGCCCGTCTCTTTTTCGTCTTATCCTGACCTGTTACTTTCTCTTCCTCTCGTCTCGCCTTCTCGCCAGGTCCTCCTCTGCTTGTCGCACCACCTACTCCACCGACCATGGCTTCCCGATATCTCATCCCCGTCCTTGTGGCAATGATGCTGCTCACGGGCGTCTGCAATACACTGTTGACAAAGTACCAGGTATGTCGGCCAGGACGATGTCCAGGCGAGACTTACCCGCCCCCCGTCCCCTTCACCCTCGGGACGCCCGGCTAACTGATTCAACAGGACAACCAGTGTGTCCGCAACTGCGATGACCCGGATCCGAAGAAGCGCGCCTACTTTGAGCAACCCGTGCTCCAGACGGCACAGATGTTTGTGGGCGAGATGGGCTGCTGGCTCGTTGTCGGGCTCATGTCCCTGTACAAGCGCTACCAGGAGCGGAGGAACGGTGGCTCGGCCACGACCGCTGCCGAGGGCGGCTACCAGGCCGTGGCGGCCGACGATACGGGTGCTGGCGATGACGCGAGCATCCACTCCACAACGGCCCTCAACGGCAATGGGAACGGCAAGTTCTTGGCGACCCACGAGAACTCGGTTCTGCGCGGCTGCGGCATCCTGCTGCTGGCCCTGCCGTCCATCTGCGACATCCTCGGCACCACGCTCATGAACGCGGGGCTGCTCTTGGTGGCCGCTTCCATCTACCAAATGACCCGTGGCGCCCTCGTCTTGTTTGTCGGCCTGTTCAGTGTCATCTTTTTGCACCGCCACCTGCACGTCTTCCAGTGGCTGTCCCTGCTTGGCGTCGTCTTGGGTGTGGCTGTCGTTGGCCTCGCAGGCGCCATCTCGCCGGATACCACGACGGCTGGCTCCGACGATGCCGCCATGGTCTCCGCAACCGCCCTGGCCGACGTCGGCACGGACGCCCTGCGTGTGATCATTGGTGTGCTGCTCATTGCGGGCGCCCAGATCTTCACGGCGACCCAGTTTGTCCTCGAGGAGTGGATCCTCGAGCGCTCGACCATTGAGCCCATCCGCGTCGTCGGCTGGGAGGGCGTCTTCGGCTTCGGCGTCACCCTGCTCGGCATGGTCGTGCTGCACGTTACCATTGGCCGCACCGAGGCCGGCCAGTACGGCTACTTTGACATGGTCGAGGGCTGGCGCCAGATGACGTCGGACCCGCGCATCCTGGTCACGAGCGTCCTGATCATGTTCAGCATCGGCGGCTTCAACTTTTTCGGCCTGTCGGTGACGCGCAACGTCAGCGCCACGTCGCGGTCCACCATCGACACCTGCCGGACGCTCTTCATCTGGCTCGTGTCCCTGGGCCTGGGCTGGGAGACATTCAAGTGGCTGCAGGTCGTCGGCTTCATCATGCTGGTGTACTTCACCTTTGTCTTCAACGGCATCGTCAAGCCGCCGCTGAAGGTTCTGCAGCCGCCGCGCGTCGAGGAGCTGCTGCCGGAAGAGCCTGTCGAGCACATGTAATCCACCCATGGCTCTCTCTGCTACTTCTACCGCATTGTGGAATCCTTTCGCCATCGCTTTCTTACTCCTTTTGGTTATTGCGGCGTTGATCTATAGTATTGAGGAATGGTTGTTATTTTACGTTGAAGCGTGTCATCTATGCACTTTAGGCGTTCTCTGGGATCTTCTTTCGATTTATCAATGTTACCAAAGGTTTTGTTTTAGTCTTGAACTTTCGTGATGGAGACTTGCGGTGCATGTTCTTTTGGTTATAGTTGGCCTTCGCTTTTCCAAAAGAAAAACTAAAACCAATTTCATAATACCGGAAATGCGTAAAAATCATCCTAAACTACAAAACATCTTGTTTAAATCATAATCGTAAGATCAAAACTCGTGCCATGGACGTGCTTCCACACGATCACTGCCCAGAATGTCCACCCGGATACCCACATTCGGCAGCCGCCGCCCATTGCGTATCTCAACCACCACACGGAACCATGGTGTCGTCAGGTCTCGACCCTGGTACGGCGAGGCTCGACTGAGATTGACCTCTCCTGTTCGCAGGCCAGAGACCGGCATGTCCTGGAACTCGCCGCCGCCTGTCGCTACAATCACATCGCCGCTGCGTCGGCCGCTTCCCGTGGCCATGCGCTCGATCGAGACACGCACAGCGGTCGTGCTCGCAGCAGCAGCAGCGGCAGCCGTGGCCGTGTAGACGGCGTGTGCACGCCGTTCAACGGCCTGGACGACAAGACGCACGCGCGTATTGAGGCGCGTGTCGAGTACGGCCTGGCATCGCAACTCGCCCTCATCTCCATCCCCAAGGCCGTGGTGGCCTCCGCCAGAGGTGCCGTCAAATGTCAGCATCAGCGGCTCAAGCGACGTCCGCAGCTTGCCCGAGTCCTCTGCTGGGATCGGTCGCAGCTCGATGGGCACAGCCGAGCCGACCCGTAGCGTGTATCGAGACAGTTGGGCGTGCTCGAACGTTGACACCACTACGGTGTACGTGCCGGCTTCGACGAGGCCGGACCCAAAACCTGCGCTCCCGCTTCCGTTGCCACTGCTTACGCTGCCGGACATTTGCGAAAGAGGAGACGATGCTGCCAGCCCAGACGCAGCAGAATAGGATGCCGTCCGTGGCGCTACGGCTGCCATGGCACATCCCCGCTGGTATTCGCCGGACGACACGACGAGATCGCGCACGGCCAGCGACGCTACCCGTTCGCCTCGGGCCCATACTAGATCAACGCGGACAGGGACATCGTCGGCCTCAGCACACAGGAGCAAACTGAGAGGAGTAGCCTTTGGTATGGTAAGTGCGTATTGTGGGTTTTGGATAAAGTCTGGCGACGCTGCACTGCCGCCAGCCGTCGCCCTCGACCACTCGTCGGATACTTCGTACTGGTTGGCGAGCATCTCGACCGCCGGCTCAATCTTCAGCGATGCGGAAGAGAAAAATGACAGAGTGAATGAGTAGCTAGGGAGTGGCAGGCCGGATTGGGCCACAACGATCGTGTAAGGAAGCGACTTGCGCGCCTCGAAGCACACCAATGTCTGCGGGGAGTCTACCAATGGCGCACGGTTGATCCACCGGGGACGGTCCGCCAGCTGGACTCTCTTGCCATCGGCAGAGTACACATATAGCGAAATAAACCCGACCTGGCTGGACGACGTTGGGCCGGGTTCAGAAGTAGGGGGAGCGCCCGATGGCGCGCTTCCTCGATTGCCCAAAAACGCGGACACGGATCGTTTTTTCCTGCGGACGATATCGAGTTCGGCGTCCTGGAAGTGGCGGTTCAGCAAAATCCAAACGGTACCGTCGGCGTCTGGCGCCATAGCGTATTGGGGATTGGATGCAAACGAGTGGGCCATTGCCTTGGTGGGAAGGGTCCAGCTGAAATGGTGATCCTGGCGGTGGTTGAACAAGGACGGGTTCCAATTCAAGTAAAGAGACTCATAGTACTGAATGACGTCTTCGAAGCCTATCCAAAAGGTTCCCGTCGTTGATGGACTGGTTGCGGAAGAAACAGATACCAGACCCCTTCCACGCCAGACAAGATTGTCACACCAGGGATTCTTGACCAGCATCCGGCGAACGCCGTCAGTATCAACGTCCAGGCCAAGGACAGCATAGTCATGCTCTCCGGCCAAGCCAAGCAGTGTTTCCTCTTCCGAGGAGAGCCGGCCTGTGCCAAGGGTGACCATGACGTCGCCGCGTGCAAATGCGTCTTTAACACGCGTCCAGACTTGGTCCAGATCTGATTCGTTGCTCTGAATAAAGACTTGCTCCGGGATCCACCCGGTGAGAACCCAAAGGTCGGTGCCGGAGTTGCTTCCAGGAAAATCATAGCCTCCGTGCACCTTGAGATACGCCTTTTCGAGGAAAGCAGGCCACAACAGTAGTGGGTTTCGGCGGTCGACGACAAACAGGGCACGTGAATCCGACGACGGCAGCCTATCGTCAACAACGACCTTGCGAAAAGCTCCGTTGAAATGCATTCGGAATATGTATTTGCCGTTCTCGGAGACTAGTGGCTGGCCGTTGTCGTGGTCGAACGGGCTCATTATTGATGCAAGTAGTGCAGACGGGCCGCCATGGTCGTCAGCATACTTTGTCATGGCACATAGACTCGCGACGACTGAGCAGTCGGTCGTGATGTCCTGTACGAGGTCAGGCTCATCTTTGGCGAGCATAAATCGATCTGTTAGTAGTGTGTCGTCTGCTTTGCCGTCCGCCGCTGCAGGCTCCGAAAATAGCTCGACAGGTCGCTTCCAGCCGGTGAATATCTCGTTTTGCTGAGATGACATAGAGAAGGTAGTGTTGTCCCTGGCAGTATCAGAAGAATGTTAGTTGGCAGCTACACGCTGTCACTGCTGTTCATACCAAACACTTACTCGTAGAGAACGTCGGCAGGCGATGCCAACTTGAAGGTGTCGTTGCTGGGTGTCCCATCCCATGGAGGGAAGACGGACCCATGGAGCTTGGATGCCCTCAAGAGAACAATCTTTTCTCGTTTTGGAAGGTCTCTGGTCGAAATAGGCGCAGTTCGGCCGGAGGCATACATACTGCGGCCTGGAACCAGATTTCCGGTTGTCTTCGCAGTGGTGTCGATGCTTGACGAAACCTGTGCCGGCGTTTGTGGCTGCGGCCCCGGCGGGGACGTAGGATTCGGTTTTTCCGGCTTGGACTCCAACGACAAAGAAGACAAGGCGGCTTCCACTGGAGCTGCTTGCGCGGTCTTTAGGCTTTCGCCATAGGCCATTAACTCTCGGCATTTCTTCTTGAGTCGTGTCCGTTCGGCCGGAGTGGAAGCCTCCTGGACGGCCTTCATATACAGCTCGACGGCCGCAATAACGTGTAAGACCGCGTCCTTGCCCGACGACTGGCTGATCAGAGCCTCCTCTTCCTGTGCTTTTGCCTCCATTGGTGGACTGCTTCAATGTAGTGGCAGAGGTCCAGTTGTGCAGGCGATACAATCAGAGGGTCACTTGTCTTGCACGGCCAAGCATGACGGCCACGCATCAACACAATAGAAACATTGGCCCTGGCGGGGTGAGCGGTAAGGCTGTGTCGAGTGTCGTGACAGTGCTAAGAATGGCCCAATTGGCAACACAGTATCTCAATCTCATTGGACATGTGCGACAACCGTCCCGTGGCTGAGCGAGCGCAAGAACCGTCTGGGCTGCATTAGCTTAAGGCTGGCCATTGCATGGGGGAGCGGCATGTTGAAGATGAGGGGCTTGGAAGAAGCGACAGTTTGGGGACTGGAGAGGTGTTGGGATGAAAGGAAACATCACGAGAAGCTACTTGGGCTTCATCAACGATCCTTCCCAATTGGGATGCTTACACAAAGGGCCTGATAGAGGACGAGATTGGCAGTAGCCGGTAAACGCACCTTCCTGCAATGCTCCGTTCACAAAACAAGGAAGCAGGCGTCAACGCCACGAGGCCCCAGGCAGGAGCGATGTCCACAGTGACGGAATTAGCCAGTATTACTTCGGCAAGAACCAGCTGTGTGCTTTTCCCCGACTGCTTCGCGGCCTCTCCAAACGTACTCCAAAGAGCGATAGCGCTCCACTTTACTGTCAAAAAGCTCGGCATTTGTGGACACATTGGGTCGCAGGCTCCGGAATAGGGCGTCCTCCTGTTGGCTGGCCGGACCGCTCAGCACCCCAAAACACAAGGCTCAGGGCTTCAGTGGTGGACGATGCTCTGAAGCGTTGCCGAAATGCGCTAGCCTCCAGACTTCCTCGTGCACCACCCCAGGTGCCTTTTTGCTGTGCGGAGTTTTAGCACCATTTCCCCTACGCAACACACGCCTACTCTGGATGGCGGCGCCACTCAGTCCCACATGTTGAGATATGGCCGAGGTTTGGCGGCAGACAATGGAGACTTCGGGCCAGTGCCTCCAGATGCCAGCCAGCCCGCCCACCTCTGAGTGGCTGTTTCTCCTGCAGATTCCGTTTGGCGCCCCGTTGCCGGCTCTTTCCTATTGTATCATCCTTTTCTTATTGCCAGTCCTTTCTTTTTGTCCTTTTTCGTCCGGTTCGCTTGGTGACTCTCGTCGATTGAGTATTCGTAGAATCCGACATCGTTCTGGTTCGCGATCGTCTGTGTTCCTGTGCTCCTCGATTGTTCTCCATGCTCGTCCGGAAGCTGTGCCGCTTACAATAGCCCAAGCGCATATCGGCAAATCGCATCCAGCAGCCACAAGCTATCTCGCTTTCTCACCTGTGTCGCTTGTCTTGCCTGCGTCCCTGACGACCTAGTTTTTCGTTTTTCCAGACGCTCCTACGCCAGTTCTGTTTCTCTTCTCCATCTTTTCTTTACCGTTTTCTTTTTCTCTTTTCCATCACATCACCACACGCAATGCCTGCGCAGTCAAAGCCTGTAATTGGCCCTTGGGGCAAGGCTACGGCCGGTGCCACCGGTGCTGTCCTGGCCAATGCTCTGGTGTACCCGCTGGACATGTAAGTTTCCCTCGGCTTCGACTTCATTGTCTGCGTCTTTTGCTGGGGTTTTCATGTGGTGCTGCGCCGGTCTATCGGACGGACTGCTGACCAAATCCCGCGATGCAGCGTCAAGACCCGGTTACAAGTGCAGGTCAAGCGGAAGGACGGCAGTGTCGCAGATGACGCGCACTACACCTCGACCTGGGACGCGATTACCAAAATTGCCGAGGCGGACGGCATCATCGGCTTGTACGCCGGCATCAGCGGCTCGCTGATCGGTGTCGCTTCGACCAACTTTGCCTACTTCTACTGGTACTCGCTCATCCGCACCCTGTACGAGCGCTACGCCAAATCCACGGCGCCGCCGTCAACGGTCGTCGAGCTGTCTCTCGGCGCCCTGTCCGGTGCTGTGGCCCAGCTGTTTACCATCCCTATCGCCGTCGTGACCACGCGCCAGCAGACGCAGTCCAAGAACGAGCGCAAGGGCATCCTTGGCACCGCGCGCGAGGTCATTGAGAGCGAGGACGGCGTGTCCGGCCTGTGGCGCGGCCTCAAGGCCAGCCTGGTCCTCGTCGTCAACCCGGCCATCACCTATGGCGCCTACGAGCGCTTAAAACAGGTCCTGTTCCCCGGCAAGACCAACCTGAGACCTTGGGAGGCGTTTGCCCTCGGCGCCATGTCCAAGTCGCTGGCCACAATCGCCACGCAGCCGCTGATCGTCGCCAAGGTCGGCCTGCAGTCGAAGCCGCCATCGGCGCGCAACGGCAAGCCCTTTAAGAGCTTCATTGAGGTGATGCAGTTCATTATTGCCCACGAGGGTCCTCTGGGTCTGTTCAAGGGCATCGGCCCCCAGATCCTCAAGGGTTTGCTGGTGCAGGGCATCCTGATGATGGCCAAGGAGAGGTTCGTTCCTTTTTCTTTCTTTCTTGTTTGTTTTTCTCTGCAATATGGTCAAATGCACGCCACTAACACGGATTTTCAGAGTCGAGCTGATGTTCATCCTCTTCGTCCGCTACCTCCAGAAGCTTCGGTCCGAGCAGTTGGCCCGTGGTGCCACCCTCAACTCACTCCGCACCGTTGCTCCCCTGTCTGTCAAATAAACGATTCAATTCAGCAACCAAGTCCTCGCGGAATCTAAAAAGGAGGTGATGATAAAGAGGAATTGTGTATAAACCTGCGGCGGATTGCGTTTTGTGATTTTGTTTACTTTTCCAAGTTTTTGGATTCTGTTTCGTTTTTGCAATGTTTTTCGGCCCTTTTATGTCATCATTTATAGAAAACAAATGCAGTCATTGTGTACATGGTAATATTGTTTAGCATACTAGATCTCAAGAATCAGACAAGAGATTCCAATTGACAAGCTCAAACTTACAGCTGGGATTCATGCACATTGCCAAGTTAGTACGGGATATGCGCATGAAGATAGCCGGGACCTAAGCCGTACCAATCGTTGACTATGACCATAAAATTACACGTGATGTGTCATGCCGTTGTCTTATGTAATTGTGGCTGAAGTGCACGCGCCACACATTTTATGGAGACTAGCCCTTTTTTTTCCCACAACAAATCGAAATTCACCTACCAAAGAGATTTTTTTGCAATCCCACCCTGGCAGCGTTAAACCTCCTTCTACTTACCACATCCTCAATTCCTTACAATTTTGATCAAGGACCGACACAACAACAGTCGCCATGGCCAGTACGTGCTACCGAATGAAATTTTGAGCTTCACTCTCGCACTTCCGGTTATTCTAACAATTTCTTTCTCACAGAGTCGAAGAACTCGTCCCAGCACAACCAGTCGCGCAAGGCGCACCGGAACGGGTATGTCGAATCCAACCGCCACCTCCTTCGGAACGAACGAACGACTACATGATGCGAATGTTCCAGGAAGAAGGATATACGAGTTCCCAGGGACACAGCAGACAGACAGGTGGCTAACACGACTATTCTCGAACAGCATCAAGAAGCCCAAGACCTCCAGATACCCTTCGCTCAAGGGCACTGACCCCAAGTTCCGGAGAAACCACAGACATGCTCTGCACGGCACTGCCCGCGCCCTGGTACGACTTATCCTTTTCCACCCCTGCAAACGAGAAGACACGTATCAACGTTGGGAGATTGTGCGTACTGACAACACCTACAGAAGGAGTTCCGGGAGGGCAAGCGGGAGTCGGCATAAGCAACCAAACACCTGGATCGAATTCGAAATCAGCACACTACGTATGACGACGGCTTCGCTTTAAATGGTTTTAGGGAGCGACAAATAAAAAAAACGACACAATTTCAATTGCGAAATAAACAAACAAGACAGAAGTCTTGGTGATTTCCTTGTTTTCTTTTGGGAGTTTTCTAGGGAACGGTACCGATGGAAGGGACAGAAAATCAAACAAATCAAAGAACATGAAAAGCTAGCCCCCCGCCCCCTCTGCAAACGAAACTACGATCCGACCGGCCTCTTCGACAACATTCCCCGACTCTTCTTCTTCCTTCTGCGCCCGCAACAAAACCCTCCAGAAACGCACAAGATGATTGGTGCAGGAGAGAGTGAAGAGCCGGCAATGTGAGGCCGGAAAGGTCCGTGACTATGACGTGCATGTCAAAAAGCAAACCGTGATGTTTCCGCCGATCGGACTACAAAACTCTACATATCTCTTGTCACAGACAGCACCCTCTATTTGCACCTGACATTTCCATTCATCTTTTGCGGTCGTTGACCAGCCCTTACCCAGGGCAATGACACAGGGGATTGTGACTTGAAACCCGAGAAACAACAAATGGCATTAGTGTGTACAGCATAGAGCCTCTTTTCCAGTACTCAATTGCTGAAGGATATTTTCTTTCGTGCCAAGATCAAGAGGATTCGTCCTCTCCATGTCTATTACCAAGCGCCTCGAGCCCAGTTCGTTTCTCCCCACGGCCGGGGCGCATGAATGACGCGGAACATGCTTTGATGAGACGCCTTCCAAGGTTCTTTGTAATATGCACTTCACAGACGGCGATGTCCAAGTAATCAGCATTTTATACAAGGCGGCCACCAACTAGAATATACGTGTAAGGGCAGGTCGTACTATGTTCAAGTATGTGACGGTCACCCGAGACACCGTACCATCGCGTGAGAAAGATGTGCCAGTATTCCCATATGCCAGTGGGTACGATCCGAAGCTCACAGACGTGCCCACACATAAAGTAGACGGGCAGCATACCCCAGGGTTTCCTTCTCGTCCTGCCGGGAGTGCAAATCACAAGGGGGCAGAACCGTGTCGTTGTAAGATCAAGGCTTGCGCTCGCCCCAGGAAGGAGCAAGGGACGAAAAGGAGGCCGAAGAAAATTCATCAGAGAGCCGCGCAATCGTTGCTTCCATGTTTGCTTTGGATCTGGTGCACGAGGCTGCCTGTGGCTCCTTCTCTTACCACATATTTGATATCTTTGAACGAGTTTAATATACTCTCTTTGGGCAGGTAACAACGGCATAAGTGGCAACGGCGATGGACTAGCCAGGCCCTCCCGGAGCTCCAATCCCGCACCTCACAGAAATGCCCCCTTAGCGCTGTGACTCTGTCGCCGTTTCCTTTCCCGGCCATTGGTCCTCCTTTGCTCCTTCCGTAGCAACGAGAGGAGCGTGCAACTGCAACACCTGGGGCGTGGGCTAGTGCTGAATTGCACCACTCGATGGGGGTCCTGCTGCGTCCCTGGCCTAATATCGCCCACCGTTTCAGAAGTTTCTTTTCCACCTTTTTTGGAACCTTTTTCAGGACCTATTTTCTTCCCCGAATTTTCTCGACCGCCTCCCCTCCCTACGGTCACTGAGAGCGTTCTTCTGTACTGCGTACATCGATTGCCCTTGGTTAGACCTCCTCTCTTTCTCTATTTTCTGCGGCAATTTACATTTACTACGGCCTCGCCATCTGCCTTCTCTTATTTGACTTCGCAGGCCGGCAACAGGGGGCAAAGCCTCGTTTCTCGATTGTTTTGGTTCTCTCCGTCCTCGTTCTCTGCCTCGACTTCGTATCTTTCTTCTCTTGTTTCCTTGTCTCTGTCCTCTGGTTCGACTCCTCGTTCCCCTTAAATCTGCTTTCCTGGACCTCTTTGTCTCCTCCCTTTTTGGAGCTCGTTTTTTATTCTATTTTTATTGGATTCCGGATCCTTCGAATCGATTTTCTCGCTCCGTCTTTGGAAAACAAAGCCCGCGGGTCGTCTTGGCATTTATTTCCTCGCTCGCTTCTCGCCGTTCTGTTCGCCTGCTCGACTGGCTCTCGACGTCTTGTGCTTCTCCCTGCACCGCTTTCCGGAGTAGGATACATCTGCATCTGTGGCTTCAGCCTGGACTTGCTGCTGGCCCACCACAGCCCCAATACATTGTAAGTTACGTCGATGCCCAAACCCCTCCTGTTAGCATGAAGGACCGCAACGCCCTTCCCCCTCTCCGCGAGCCTCGATCTCTCCCGTGCCTTTCGGCGTTGTCTGGGTTTTCCGCGAGACTCTTGGCGCTTCCTATGCCTCGACAATCCGGGCGGCACATATCCCGATGGATCGTCTACCGCCTTATCGTCTGAAGAACAAAAGGTCCGGGGTCTCAAAATCCGCCCAATGTCGTGGCTTTGTGTCTGAGCGGCCTGGCCTGTACCCCCTGTCACCAGTCGCTGCCTCCTCCAAGGTTCTCGAATTCCGCTTACCCTGAAATACATCCACTTGCCCACACCAGCCGCGACCGCCCTGAAGCATTCACACTCCCCCTTCCTTTCCCTTCCTTCCCCCCTGTACGCACATCCGCTACTGCTGTAGCTTACGGGACTCTCGTGCTTCTTGGGCTGTTCCGGTGCTATTATTTGCTGCTTCTTGTGCCTCAATGTTGCATTTCTCCTCCTACAGCGGCCACTAACGGTTTCTCACTCTGTGATCCAGAATCGGCCTTCACACCATTCACACCACACCCCCCTCCCCCACCCGCTGTCTTCCTTCAAGCCTCCCTCCTTTTAGGGCAGCTGAGCTGCAGGAGCGTTTCAAACAAAAATAAAAGAAACAAAAAATAATACCCTGCGGGGCCACATTCACTGAGGACTCGCTGTTCACTTCTTCGTGTCAGCTTCACAACCGCCAGAAAGAAGTCCCAGACGCTTTCCGTTCGCTTCTTCAAGTTTCTTCACGATCGCATCTTTTGACAACGGATTTCTTGACGATTTTTTTAAAAGTTTTCCTGCAAGCACGATACCCGTTCGCCAAGCCGAATCGGCCGTGTCCACGCAACTGGTAATTTTCTCCAGCAAGCATTGCTTGAAGGCCAGTCCTTGGAAAATCTCGAAACACGCATTACTTGTTACGGGCCACTGATCGCCCACTCGTCCCCTTCTCCGTACTCGTACTCTTCTCAGCGGCCTTCAGGCCTTGTTTCATATGCTGGCAGCATATCGACCCCAGACTATCGTCCTCGCCAAGCAGCGAGTTGTCCGTCTCTTTTCCTCTACCATCTATCTCCTTCGCTGATTGTTACCTCCTGGTTCCGATTCCGTGTTGATACTTTCTTACCTATCCTCAACAGTTGCTCTTGCGCGCCTCAAACGCACAGCTTCTGGTTGTTCTTGTCCTTTTTACCTTTTTATCTTTCTCCTCCTCCTCGTTCTCCTCTCTCGTCTTGCTCTTTCTCTCTTTCACCTCCGCCTGCCGCTCTTTTTCTGCCACGACCGCCTAGTCGCCACCTCCGCTACTTCTTTTCTTAACGCCTTCCGTCCCGCGTTCTCGAGATCGGCTCAGTCGATCATGAATAATATGTCGAGCCTCGCCGGCAATCGGATGAGCACGCCCGAGGCCAGCCAACCCTCGTCCCTCCGGCCTCCCTCGTCCCGTGCCATGGTTGGCAATGCCCACCTCCGAGCATCCGCCGATATGGCTGCCCTGTCGGGCACCAATCCGTCTAGCCGCATACGTCCGTCGTCCGACTTTTACGGACAGCCGCAGCCGCCTCCGCCCCCGGCCATAGGCGAGCTCGACCCCCAGGACAAGCTTGCCCAGGAGTGGATCGCCGATATCGATCAGTACGAGACAACGCTGGAGGAGATGGCAGCAGCTACGCTGGACCAGGATTTCAAGGACGAGCTGAGCGCTATCGAACAGTGGTTCCGCGTGTTGAGTGAGGCCGAGCGGACCGCCGCGCTGTACGCCCTGCTGCAACAAACCACACAAGTTCAAATTCGTTTCTTCATTCAGGTGCTGAGGCAAATGGGTAAGAACCACCCCATGTCTGGTGTTTTGTCGCCCGCCAACTTTGACAAAGGTCGGTGTTGCTTTTTCTTACTCAATTCTCTTTCTGCTTCGTGATTTTTATACGTATTTTTTAATTGTTTAACGTCCTGCTGTTATAGCTCGTCATACTAACGTGCCATCTGCAGACCCCATGTCGAACCGGTTAAGCGACGCGATGAACAAGCTCAGTGTGGACTCTGCGAGAAATTCCATGGCGCGCAACTCGATCATGTCGGTCAAGCGCCAGTCCGGCCTGGACCCTTCGACCATCAATGCCATGTTCCCCGATGCCGCCGCCGCCATTGCGACCGAGAAGGCCAAGTACACGCAGCAGACAGGAAACCCGCCCGTCTCCAACCGGAACAGTGCCATTGATCCGCGCAACTCGCTCGTTGCGCCGACAATCTCTACCCCTGCCGATGCTGCAGCGGCCGCCACTGCTCTGCCGGGGCCGTCCAACGGCCAGAACCCGACCTCACCATGGGGACCTTCCTCTTCAGCGAACCCTGCACAGCCGACTGTGACATCACCAGGACAGCCACCAATGGGCCAGTTCTCTCAGCCGCCCCCGTCCGCCGGTGGCCTCCGCTCTCCTCGACCGGCAATGACGCTGTCACCACAGGCCATCAACGCCGATAAAAACGCCGACCTTCCTCTGCTATCGCCCTACGGTGCCAGTGGCAACTGGGCATCAATGGTGAATACGCCCATGGTGGCCAACTTCAACCAGCAGCAGCAGAGCGGGAACCAGGCCGACATGGTCGCGAATGCCACGGCCATGAAGCTTGCTGCCCTGTCAACGGTTAACAACCGTGTTTTCCTCGACGATGTGCGCAAGTACCGCCGTACTCGGTCGAACGATGCTCCAGGAGCTCCGCAGAATCCGCTGTCACCCAGTGCGCCGACGATCCAGCTGCCTGGCGGTACGACGAATGTTGTGATGGTCAACGAACACGGTCAGATTCTGCGCACCGAGCCGATGCTGGCTGTGCATGGTCAGGCGCCGCTCGGCTTTGGTGCGCAACGCTCACGGCCCAACTCGCCCGGCATAGCGATGCAGGGCGGCTTTGGCGGCGTCCCCTTCACGTCCCCCCAGAACAATGGCTTCTTGAGCGCCTACGATGGCTCGGGGCTGATGAACAACTCTCTGAACCTTGGTGGTATGAACCTTGGCCAACTCGGCCTGGGCGGCCCGCCCGAGGGATATCTCTCAGACCACTCAGACATTATCCGGGGCCGTTCTCCGCGCGGACGTCGCGGTAGCTCGAAACCTCCAGAGGACCCTACCGATCCTACGCTGCTGCAGGACATCCCCAGCTGGCTGCGTAGTCTGCGTCTGCACAAGTACACAGACAACCTTAAGGACATGCAATGGATGGACCTCGTCGAGCTGGACGACAAGCAGCTTGAGGAGCGTGGAGTGAATGCGCTTGGCGCTCGGCGGAAGATGCTCAAGGTATTTGAGCAAGTCAAAGGTTCGCAGTGCTCGGATCCCCCGGCCCGTATCACATAGTGACCCGAACTGACAATCCTGCTACAGAGGCGAAAGCGGAAGGTAAACTCACCGAAGCCGACAAGTAAACCGCATTTGCGTTCTGATTTGAATGGCTTTATTACAAACGACATGCCGGAAAAAATTACTATATACAAAACGAAACATGTGCTCAAGAAACAGAGCTTGGGGAAGGACTTTGCGACTTGCATTGGTATGAATCAAAGGAAACTCCATTATGTTGTACGGCGGCGCTTCTTCTTTCCTCTTTGGTGATCGGGCGTCGATGTCGGTCCGGACGAGCGGCACGGAAAACAGCGTCGTGGGTTTTTAGTTGGATATTTATGTTTTTATGTGTACTGATTTATAAGTTATTATAATTTTGACTATCTCATCGAGCCTGGTTTTCGGCTATCAATCCATATCATAAAGGTATAAAGAAATGATTTACCATGTAGACATGTATTATTTCATTTGTTCTTGCACATTCCCCGGTTTCATGTATCTCTGTTTTTTATTCCTCATCATATTTCTTTTTCTGTTTTTTTTTGTTTTTTTTAAAAAAAAGTAAACAAATAAGAGAGAGAGTTAGAGAAAAAGACTTCTATTTTTATGAGATGTTGTGTACGTCTTCGATAATGCAAATCCAGTTCCGCTTTTAATAAGAATGGTACGATGAATCACATAAAGAACGTGAAGTTCCACGTCGAACATATGAAGCAGCTACTTGTGTACCAGGTTGGTTAGATAGTTGAGACAGTTAAAAAAAGCTTAATGTTACCTGTCGATCGCGCTTTCAGGGCGGTGGACAGGCTAAATCTGTAACAACGCGCTAAGGCAAACTCCTCCGACAGGGCTGCGGCGCAGTAGACACAGACGTTGATCGCTCTTGCCAACCATTTTGGCGTCAAATCGCCACACGTGATGTCTCCACAGAAATGTTGAACATCGAACTTGCCTCTGAGCGCGACTAACATACCAACAAGACTTTGGCTACAAGCAAAGCAAAGCAATACAAAGAAAGGACGGAGAGGGAACGATGGGCAATACCGTGGCTGCTTCATTATGACATAAAACTACCACCTTGTACATTGGAAAGCTCCGACCATTGCTGGCGACAGGAACATGGACGACATGGACATGGACGATGCGCCGTCGAACGCGTATCTCGACGATCAGAGCGTTCCCCCCACGGCCACAGGCTCTCCAATCGGGCTTTCTGGGAGCGACAATGATGATGTTGACGAGGTCTCGGATGCCGACTCGGACTACCTCGAGCTGCAGGCCGACATTGCTCGCCTCGACGCGAGCCGCAATGCATTTCTGTCGGAACACCTGGGCCCCGATGCCGTAGCTCCAGCCGCCACAGGAGCCAGTGGAACGGCCGTGCGCCGCCGCCGTGGGCCACGCAAAGCGGCCGAGCCTTCGGCCGAAGTCAAGTTTCGGCTGCAGCAGGCGCACCAGCTGTTCATGGACAACCGCTACGAGGACGCGCTCGAGGCGCTGCACGAGATTATCCGAGTCAACGCCGAGACACATGCGGCATGGAACTTGTTGGCGTCGATCAATGAGGACCTGGGTCGACGCGAGGAATCCCTGATGGCCAGAGTGTTTGCGGCGCATCTAGAGCCCAAGAACGTCGCTGGCTGGTTGAGCACGGCGGACTTTGCGTTGGCCGAGGCTGCGGCTGTCGACGCCGAAGAACCTGCGGAAGGGGACAACGACGACGACATCGACGACGACGACGGCGCCCGCGAAGAAGAGCGTCAAAACCGGCGGCTCCAAAACCTGCAGATTGCCCGGCTGTGCTATTCAGGCGCCATCCGGGCTGACAAGGACAACATCCCTGCGCGGCTGGGCAAGGCGAATGTGTGCCTCGAGTTTGGACAGGCGACAAACGCAGCGACCGAGTATGTGCGTGTACTGAAGCGGCGGCCGCTGGCGCTACAGGTGATCCGCAACCTGGCCGAGGCATCGTACGACTCGGTACGCGGGTCCGAGACGATCCAGGCGGCCATCAAGGCGTACCGCAAAGCGGTGGCGTACCTGCGGGGCAAGTCGAGCGTGGCGACACACGGCTACTTTGCACCGTACCTGACGCTCGACGACGGCGAAGAGTTTTCGTGGATGGACATTACCATTTATGTCGAGCTGTACGCCGCCATGGAGCAGTACAAGGAGGCCATCGCCGTGCTGAAAAACCTAGCGCGGTGGATGCTTGGCCGGGGTGGGCCGGACGAGGCCTACTGGAAGGATGTGGACAAGGACGAGAGCACCAACTGCGAGGACGGCGAGTGGGACCGGCACGACGAGCCACGGCGGCGCAAGGTGCCTGGGTTTCAGCCAGGACGGTACCCGCTCTCGGCGTACGGCGAAGGCCTTCCCGTGGACCTGCGGGCCAAGCTGGCCATCTATCGCCTCAAGCTCGGCCATGAAGAGGAAGCCATCGAGCATCTCGCGTGGATCGACCCCCAGGACGCCAACACGACCGAGTCTATGCGCCTGTACCCGCATCTGCTCAAGGATGTGGGCGCTGAGCTGTTTGGGGCCAAGCGGTTCGAGTTGGCCCTGCAGTACCTGGAGCTGTACCGTGAGCTGAACCGGGCTGCGGTAGCCGGGGGGCTCAGCGGCGGGTACGAGCAGATGACGGACGAAATTGGCGAGGGAGGCGATGCAAACAGCAGTGCAGCTGCGGACGACGACGCTGATGCGCTCGTGCTGCAGGGCAAGTGCAATTTGGAGCTGCACGACCATGCAGCAGCCGAAGAGTGCTTCCTGGCGGCCATTGAGGCGGACGACGAGAACATTGATGCGCGCTACGAACTGGCCAAGATGTACGAGAAAGCGCAAGAAAAGGAGCAGGCATATATTTTGGTCAACGAGGCGCTGTCGCTCGAGGCCGCTCAGCAGAAGCGACAGCAGCTGCAGACCCGAGATGAGGAGGGCGATGAGCAAGAGGAAGGCGCGGTAGCGGAACGAGCAGTAGGCGACGGTGCCACCGACGGCGCCGCGCCTGGAAAGCGTCGTGGTCCCATGGCCAGCTTGGAGACGGCAGCATACCGCGTGTTCCTCGACAGCGAGGGCAAAGTCGTGCGGCGTCATCGCAAGTTCCGCAAGGGGCCCGACGGGCAAGACATCCTGGTCTCGACCGAACGCAAGCGGCGAACAAAGACAGCCCAGGGGCAGGAAGGAGAAGAGGGCGACCAGGAAGGAGGCGTTGTTGGCCCCGACGGCGAATTGCGGGTGCGTCGCCGGCAGCCCAAGACGGGCACGGCACGCGTACGCGGACCCCAACGGCGCCCACAAAAGTCACAGCAGCAGCAGAGGCGCTGGCGGGCTGTTCGCGGCCACGCACGGCGGTTCTTTGCCAGCCCTGCCGAGCAGGCCGAGTTTGAGGCGTCTACATCCGCGCGTCTGCGTGGCCGCTACCAGGTGTGCCGGGCGCTCAAAGAACGGGCCGATGCCGGCGATGTAGATGCGGCGGCCGAGTGGATGGAGGCGGCCAAGGAGCTCATCGACGACTTCCGGTCGTTCCGCGAATTCTACACGTGGGACAAGTACGTGCAGTTTCTGGGCGTCAACAATTTTTTGCACGACCAGACAGGCACAGCAGCCGCAGCGCCGGCGACGGCGGCTGTCGAGGGTGCCGGCACCAGCACCAGCACCAGCACCGGTCCCGGTACCGGCCAGCATAGCAGTCACCTCACGGCCCTGGCCGAACGCCTACACCAGAACCTCACGCCTGCCGACGCAGAAGCTCAAGTCCTTGCCAATGCAATGATCGATCCGGCGCTGCTGGGGCCTGCAACGGCCGCTGCTCCTGCTCCGCTTGCGTCTGCGCGCCGCGACTACCGCGGCATTCCCTTTGACGACTGGCTAGCCCTGTTCCTGGAGTATGCGCTGGGTCTTGCGCACGCGGGCCGCACAACCGAAGCCTACGCCGTGTGCCAGTCCGCGCACGACTCGACCGTGTATCGGCAGGAGGACAGCATGTTCCTGATCCACCTGGCATGGGCGTCGTGTGCCGTGCGCGCGGGCGACGAGCAGACGTGTGTGGCGGTGGCGCGCTACTTTATGCGCGAGCAGCCGTACACGACCGACTGCTACCGCCTCTTCACGACCATGTGTCGGCTGTGCCGCTCGCCGTCCATGTGGTTCAGCTCGAGCCCGGCGCAAAAGTACATCTTGCGGCAGATCCGGTCGCGCGACGAGGCCATCAAGCAGGAGGCGCGGGCGGCCGGCAAAGACGAGACGGCTGTCGTGGACCGCCTCGACACGTGCCTGCTGGTCGTCTACGGACACATTTTGTTTGCCTCCATGAGCTACCACTTTGCGCTCAACTACTACCAGCGCGCACTGGCCGTCGACCCGGGCAACCCGGTCATCAGCCTGTGCATCGGGCTCTCGTACGTGCACTGGGCGCTCAAGCGGCAGGCCGACAACCGGCAGTACCTGCTGACGCAGGGCTTTCACTTCTTGTATCGATACGCCGGCGGACGGCTGGCGGCGGCGACCAAAACAGACTCCAGCGACGACGCCCATGCCCGGCGCGAGGCCTACTACAACCTTGGCCGGGCGTACCACCTGCTTGGCCTGCACGCACTGGCGGCCGAGTTCTACGGCAAAGTGCTCCGCGAGACAGATCCCAACAAGGAGGTCGAAGCTGCCAATCGCCAACGGGGCAGACATCCCGACCTGCGGACGGAAGCGGCCTACAACCTGCGGACGTACTACCTGCTGGCGGGCAACCATGAGGCGGCCATGCAGGTTGCACGAGCCTACCTGGTGCTGTGATGAGGAGACGCATGCGGTGTGCGTTGCGTGACGGAAAGAGAAGCTGTATAATTGTGTTGTAAGATGGGCGTGACAGAGGCAGTAGACAGACCCTTGCATGCAATATCCCCCCCCAATTTTGAGTTTCCATCAGGTAAATCCACCCCACGCGATATTTTTGTCCTGTCCTCTGTGAATGCCGATCCACGACGGCAATGTGAGAATGGGGGTGTGGGAGGGGCAGAGTGTCCAGAATAAATAGTAAAAAAAATTAAGTACGTCCGAGCATAGATGTACACTTGCTGAAGGGCTGGAATAAGAAATTATGTGCACACCGAGCACTCGTGGACAACCGCCGGCCAAGCATTCGTTCTTCCACGTATCTCTGCACTTCTTCATACACTGCACGCCCTCCAAAACGAAGAGCCAATTGGGGCCGGCAAATGGAACATGTCCCTGAGCGGAGTCGTTTTAGACGGAGTTTTTTGAGGGCGAACGAAGCTCCGCCCAAAGAAGCTGCGTGGCAATGTACGACGACCGTAGAGAAGGTCATGTGGGATATGTTCGAGCCTGGACAGAGTTCTCCATTCTCGCAAAAGGGGCGTCCATGACAAGTGAGGCAAATTCTGCAGTGTGTCAAGTCGTTGCAAAAGTCAGTTATCTTACTGTGACACACGGAATCCTTTTTGTGCAGCTGTTGCTGCTTCTCTTCGGCGCCGATGCGCTCCGTGTCTTGCCTGCCGTCGTTCTTGTAACGGCCGATCGGTCACAGCAGCGGTCATGTGCGGTTCTTGGAATGGTCCAGCCTTACTGTGGCAGTTTGTTTTCTGATGTAGAGTTTTTTTTTTTTTTTTGTCGACTCTCGCCACAGTGAAGGCCCCCCAGACACCGAAAAGGGTAAGAACAGGGCCTTCGCGCCAGTTTTCAACAGGGCCGTCTCCGAAGCCAGATTGCGCCCAAAACGGAAAGAAGCGAAAAGGCAGTGAAAAGAAGGCACGAAGAGGCAAACCAACGAGCATTCAAACACCTAATACAAAACTGCAAGATTGGTTCGTCAGACAAGCAATTACCGAACTCGTTACATGCATTTTCATTTTGCCTTTCTCCTTTGCGTTTTTTTCTCTTTTATTAATTCTTTTGTCTCCCACTTCGTGCCAGCCAAGAAGCAGGACGAATGTGGAGAGCGACCCGCAAGGCAAGTGTCCACTTAATGCAGCGTAGCGTGGCCACCGCCCGCGTGGTGACGTCGGCGGTGCCTCACAGAGACACCTAGAGCTTTGTACCACCAGATGTATAGCTACCTCGTCGGCGGCAAAATCAGGTACCTTTTTTTTTCTTGGCGCATTGTCTGCTAGTCATCTGGAGAATGGTACAAAGAGCTATGTACAGTGTCGGCTCCTTCCGTCCAGCGTCTCGAAACGATGAACACGCTGCATCGCTCCTTCTGTAATTGCCAGCCAGCTCAGCTCAGCATCACCAAAGGAAAGGGAAGCAGTGCTTATTGTTTTCTGTACCTTCTTGATTCCCGAGTGGGGGCCTTAGAAGAGGGGGAGAGATTTATTCTTGCCCGTGTTGTGCACTGTCGTTGCGTCTGTAGATGTACCCTGTTGCGCTTCTGACTGTAGAAAGTATATACATGTCATCTGGGTTTACACATTAGAGTGGTTGTATCTTAGATTGTCGTAGTTTTTTGAACTCTTATCTGTCTTGTCTTTTCCATATGTTCTCTCTCTTTCCCTCTTTCCCTCTTTCCCTCATTCCCGCTTTCCCTTCTTGACATCTACCTACTCGTCTCCCTGTCGTACCTTCCATTTGCATCAAGACTTCCCTCCTTCTTCTTCGTTCCTTGATCACCGCAACTCGTCTCAAAGTCCAAGTATTTTGCACTTCTTGTTTTTATCATCATCATGGCCGGCCGTCCCATCTTTGTTGCGACCCATCCCCGGTCGTGCTCGACTGCCTTTGAGCGTGTAAGTGCACCACAAGCAACTCCGCCAGCGAAGCCAAACAGGTTTTGACTAGTTCACAGGTCTTCATGACCCGTCCGGATGACATCTCGTGTGCCCATGAGCCCTTTGGTGATGCCTTTTACTTTGGTCCAGAGCGTCTCAGCGCTCGTTTTGCCGACGAGCCCAAGCTCCGCGAGGAGAGTGGCTTCACAAAGACCACCTACAAGGACGTCCTCGACAGCCTTCTGAAACAAGACAAGGTAGGGACCTTCTCGTCGTCTGCTGTAGATGCGTGCTCCCAGACTTTCTCTAACGTCCCCAGCGACTCTTCATCAAGGACATGGCCTACTACCTGTTTGCGCCCCAGGGCCAGCCAACCAGCATGGCCCCGTCTCTGGCTGACCAGGCCAACGGCGTCGACAAGCAGACCGGCGATCGTGCTGCTAACCCGACCACCATCCCGCTCAGCGCCCTGCAAAAGTTCCGCTTTGCGTTCCTGATCCGCAACCCACGCCGCTCGATCCCCTCATACTATCGCTGCACAGTGCCGCCTCTCGTTGAGACCACGAAATTCAACGAGTTTATGCCCTGCGAGGCCGGCTACAAGGAGCTGCGGCGCCTCTTTGACTACCTGCGCGCGCAGGGACTGGTTGCTGACGACGACATCACCATCATCGACGCAGACGACCTGCTCGACCGCCCGGCCGAGGGCATCGAGGCGTTTTGCAAGGCCGTCGACCTCGACTTCCGCCCGGAGATGCTGCAGTGGGACGACTCAGCACACCAAGACCACGCCACGGCAGCCTTTGAAAAGTGGGCAGGCTGGCACAACGACGCGCTGGCGAGCACCGGCCTCAAGGCACGGACGTCGCATAAGAAGACGCCGTCGGCCGACGAGGAGGATGCCGAGTGGGCGTCCAAGTATGGTGCCAAAGGCCAGAAGATCATCCGCGACTGTGTGGATACCAACATGCCCGACTATGACTACCTGAAGCAGTTTACGCTCAAGTTTTGATTTGCCCCGATACGTGTTTTATGTCCAACTGCGTTTTTAAAATACAAAGGCGTTTACTATGGGAGAAATCAATCCCAACATGTCACATGATAATGCAATTATGGTGAAGGGATACCCTTTCTCGTTTTTTTGTCATTCATATTTTGCCAAATACTGCCAAATGTGATACTTGATGTAGTCACGCAGCCGTAAATTCATACAATGGTCTGTTGTACAATAGTCGACGATCTGTCTGTTCACTCTCTCGCTCCATTGCCAGCGTGAGAATCTTTGATGCAACGATTTGCCATCGCACGTTTTGTGCGAAAACTGCAACTGCAAGTACTGCTCTCGTCCTCCAAGTCTATGCTGCAAGAAGCTCCTCCTCCTCGCTCTGTCTGACCCGCGTCAACGGTGGTAGGCCCGCCGCATGCCGCACGTTCTTCGACCACGACCCGGCAATGTTGCGGTCCTGGTCATTGGCCCAGAACACAATTGCCTCGGCCAGCTTGCCGTCGGCCGGCACCACGGCCGACGTCGACGCGGACACCTCCGCGCCGCGCACCTGTATCCGGTTGCCCTGGCCCGCGCCCGCCAGCACCGCTGCCATGTCCGCAATGCTGTTGGCCCGCTGGTCGTTTAGCGCCTCGCCCAGCGCCTTGCGGTCCAGCGCGTACATGTCGTTCTTTTGGTGGCCCCACGACAGCTCGTGCAGTCGCCGGAACTCGCGCAGCTTCTGGAACACCGACTGGCCCACGACGCCCTCGCCCTCGCCAAACTGTATCAGCGCCATGGGCCGCCAGTAGTCCTTGCGCAGCTTGGCCGGCTTCGTCTTCTTGCCGTTGAAGGGCAGCTGCTTGAGCGCGCGGTTGCTCTGTCCTCTGTGTCAGTCGGCGCGGAGAAAAAAATAGAGTGAAATAAAATAAACTAAAAGGTGAAACACACTCTCAGGACTGGTGTGTGCGAGTAGACGACCTGGTTCGTCACAATGTTGTTGTAGACCCAGATCTGCTCGCCGTGGCCTTCGGGGAACTTGGTCAGCTCTGGCTTCGGTTGCCGGTACCGTTTGTACGGCACTACGGGTGGTGTTGTCGGTTTCGGGGTCTGTGTTGTTGGCTTCTTGGGTTTCGGTAGCCGTGTGGCCTGGACTGCGGCTGTGGACAGAAAACGGGCAGTGAGGTTGCGTGACGATGTCGATGCGATCGTAAAGGCCGGGGCCGTTGGCCGCATGGCTTGGCTGCTGCCAATCGCCAATTGGCGGAGGCTTCGTATTGACGGTCCGCTCATCGTGTCATGTGCGTCCTCAGGAACAGAGAGGCGTGTATTCGTTTGTCGCAATGGGGAGGTGGGCGCGCCTGGCTGGAAAACAACAACGCTGCGTCGCTCGTCTGAGGATTTTCCGTGAAGCCGAAAAATCAACAATCTCCAGTTTTTTCCTGGAATTGGGTCACGTGCACCTCAGGCCAATATGTCATTACAATGTATGCGCCCAACCAAGTTCCTAAGAACTTACCTTGCCCAATAAAGCTGTGCCCCACAAAACAGGCCAATAAGGGTGCCCCGCCAGGTCTTGACCAGATCGGTTTCTAGCATCGGCTGGGCGCTTCGAGAGCCTTCCGCCACGGCCTCCAGCGGCTACCAGCGATCTCCAGCAGTCTCCCGCATTCTCCAGCAAGCTACAGCGCCTAGAAGCACACGCTACCATCCACTAGCACTTACTGAGGCATTGCACCCTCACACCACGGCAGGAGCGAGATCGTCCCACCACCGCACCTTCCGAGTCTTGACCAGAGGGCATAAATAACCTGACGTCGTCATCGATCGCTATTTCTTGCTTCGTCTCCCCCCTTTCTGCCTCTTTCTCCCTTTCTTCTCTTGTTCCCCCTCGCTCTATAAACACCTCGATCTGAGCCCATCCACCCACTGGGACCTCACGATACCTCTCGACACACTTACAGAAAGTGCCATCTCGGCAGCTGGTGAAGTCGAATACCCCGCCTCTGCTACTTTACTGCCCGCAGCTCTCGAAGCTTCAACCCGACGAGACAGGCTACGGGAGCTTCCAAAACACTTTCTGCTGTCAACAGCAGAACCTACACTTTACACATCCGCCTCGCCACTAGCCGACAATCACACATCACACAAGATGGCGTCCAAGCTGGACTTCACCGACCGTGCCCAAAAGGCCGTCGAAGACGCCGTGGCCCTGGCCATGCAATATGCACACTCCCAGGTGCTACCCGTTCATCTCACAGTCTCCCTCCTCGATCCCCCGCCGGACCTGTCCAAGGACCAGCAGAACCCGCCGGCCGGTGCCAACAACCCCTCCTTCCTCCGCCAGGTCGTCGAGCGCGCCAATGGCGATCCCCAGCTCTTTGACCGCGCACTCAAGAAGAGCCTCGTCCGCCTTCCCAGCCAGGACCCGCCGCCAGACCAGGTCACCTTCTCCCCGTCCCTCCACGCCGTCTTCCGCAAGGCCGCCGAGCTGCAAAAGATCCAGAAAGACTCGTACGTCGCGGTCGACCATCTGATCGCCGCCCTGTCCGAGGACAGCTCCATCCAGACCTCGCTCAAGGAGGCCAACATCCCAAAAGCCAAGCTCGTCCAGGATGCCGTGACGGCCATCCGCGGCACGCGCCGTGTCGACTCCAAGACGGCCGACACGGAGCAGGAGAACGAGAACCTGGCCAAGTTCACGATTGACATGACCGGCATGGCGCGTGAGGGCAAGATAGATCCGGTTATTGGCCGCGAAGAAGAGATCCGCCGCGTCATCCGCATCCTCTCCCGGCGGACCAAGAACAACCCGGTGCTCATCGGTGAGCCCGGTGTGGGCAAGACGACGGTCGTCGAGGGCCTAGCCCAGCGCATCGTCAACGCCGATGTCCCCGACAACCTGGCCGCCTGCCGGCTGCTGTCTCTCGACGTCGGTGCCCTGGTCGCCGGCAGCAAGTACCGCGGCGAGTTCGAAGAGCGCATGAAGGGGGTCCTCAAGGAGATTACCGAGTCCAAGGACATGATTGTCCTCTTTGTCGACGAAATTCACCTGCTCATGGGCGCCGGCTCGTCCGGCGAGGGCGGCATGGACGCCGCCAATCTGCTCAAGCCCATGCTGGCACGTGGGCAGCTGCACTGCATTGGTGCAACGACGCTGGCCGAGTACCGCAAGTACATTGAGAAGGACGCCGCCTTTGAGCGCCGGTTCCAGCAAGTCATCGTCAAGGAGCCGACCATTCCCGAGACCGTGTCCATTCTTCGTGGCTTGAAGGAAAAGTACGAAGTGCACCACGGTGTCAACATCACCGACAGCGCCCTGGTCTCGTCCGCCAATCTGGCCGCGCGCTATCTCACCTCGCGCCGCCTGCCCGACTCGGCTGTCGACCTGATCGATGAGGCCGCAGCAGCCGTGCGCGTGGCGCGCGAGTCGCAGCCCGAGATCATTGACTCCCTGGAGCGGCGTCTGCGCCAGCTTCAAATCGAAATCCACGCTCTGTCGCGCGAAAAAGACGACGCCTCCAAGACCCGTCTGGCCCAAGCCAAGCAAGACGCCAGCAATGTCGAGGAGGAGCTGCGCCCCCTCCGCGAAAAGTACGAGAGCGAGCGCAAGCGCGGCAAGGACATCCAGGAGGCCAGGGTCAAGCTGGAGCAGCTCAAGGTCAAGATGGAGGACGCCTCGCGCATGGGCGACACGGGCCGCGCCGCCGACCTGCAGTTCTATGCCATCCCCGAGTATGGAGTCCCTGATCCGCAAGCTCGAAAAGGACAAGGCAAATGCCGATGCCGCGCTCAACGCCAACGCCAACGACACCGGCGGCTCTATGATTACCGATGTGGTTGGCCCGGACCAGATCAACGAGATTGTGGCACGCTGGACCGGCATCCCCGTGACGCGTCTCAAGACCTCAGAGAAGGAGAAGTTGCTGCAAATGGAACGCCACCTCGGCCACGTCGTTGTCGGCCAGCGCGAGGCAGTGCAGTCCGTGTCCAACGCCATCCGCCTGCAGCGGTCTGGCCTGGCCAACCCCAACCAGCCGCCCAGCTTCTTGTTCTGTGGTCCCTCGGGTACTGGTAAGACGCTGCTGACCAAGGCACTGGCTGAGTTTTTGTTCGATGACAGCAAGGCCATGATCCGCTTCGACATGTCCGAGTACCAAGAGCGGCACTCGCTGAGCCGCATGATCGGTGCGCCCCCCGGCTACGTCGGTCACGATGCCGGCGGACAGCTGACTGAGGCGCTGCGCCGCCGGCCGTTCTCGATCTTGTTGTTTGACGAGGTGGAGAAGGCCGCCAAGGAAGTGCTCACGGTGCTGCTGCAGCTCATGGACGACGGCCGCATCACCGACGGCCAGGGCCGTGTTGTGGACGCCAAGAACTGCATCGTGGTCATGACGTCCAACCTGGGCGCTGAATACCTGGCGCGGCCCTCGGGCAAGGACGGCAAAATTGACCCGACGACGCGCGAGCTCGTCATGAACGCGTTGCGCAGCTACTTCTTGCCCGAGTTCCTCAACCGTATTTCGTCGATTGTCATCTTCAACCGGCTGACCCGCAAGGAGATCCGCAAGATTGTCGACTTGCGCATCTGGGAAATCCAGAAACGGCTCAACGACAACAACCGCAACGTCGACATTGTCATCAGCGACGAAGCCAAGGACTACTTGGGCAACGCCGGGTACTCTCCCGCCTACGGCGCCCGCCCGCTGCAGCGCCTCATCGAAAAGGAGGTCCTCAACCGCCTGGCCATTCTCATCCTGCGCGGCAGCATCCGTGATGGCGAGAAGGCCCATGTGGAGCTCGTCGACAACAAGATCACGATTGTCTCCAACCACAGCGACAGCGAAAACGAGTCCGAAAACGATTCCATGTTGCTGGACGACGAGGATGCCGTGGAGGAGCTCGTCGGCGACAACATGGACGAGGAGGACGACCTGTTCGACTAAACGGAAAAATATGTGGCGATGAAGTATGAATTTTCTATGATTGAAGCGTTTATTTTTGTTTTGTCTGTTATATACAACTGAGTGTTCAGTTGTCATGATTGATTTCATTGGTACTATGAGTTGGAAGATCTTATCATGAAAGGCAATTTGGGTTGGTGTTAACAAAGAAGGCCAGCCTATGACCATAGTAGAAAACAAACTACTATTAGATAGCATGTTCCAAAGAGGAACGCAATACAAAAATAAATACCAATAAGGAAAGGCAGTGCCCACAAGTGACATTGATCATATCGCTGAGAATGCAAGTGATTCACTCAAGGGCATATGGCTCACAGGTTGGGACGAGGCAACATGGCCGCAACGAGCTTTAACGCGTCACCATCTCTTCATTTGCATTTTGAGTGCAAGAGTCGGGCAGCACAAATAAATAGAACCAGGACATCATCTAGTCCGACTTTTCCATGGTTTGAGTGGCCAAACAGTTGTGACTATCGTGTAGAGCGGTAAACGTGAAGATTGTTTGCGGCACGTGACCTGTCGTCTCTTGTTGACAACTCCTGTCGTATCTACGACTAAAAAACCTACTTCATGCAGCTGGACACCGTACGACTCTTGAGACAGCTCACTAGAGTGAATACATTATCAATGACCTTTGAACGTAGAAACTTTATATTTGAACGGCCTACTGCTTTTAGATTGGCAGGTTATTCATTTTTGGCCAAATTTCCCACCCATACGTGCACAATAGCCGTACTTCAATAGCCTCAGATACATCCCAGTATAACACGCATAAAGTGGAATGAAACAAAATCAGACACCCAATCCCAAACGAAATTCAGAAATCAGAACGAATTGTGACAAAAATGAAAAATGAAATCCCGGTATCGTCAAGCAGCCATTATGAGGAGGCTGGTCTCCTAGGTAGTATAGTAGAATGAAAAAATAGAAAAAAACCATTCCCAAAATATAGAAACCATGAGTAATGTAAACGGAGGGGCGAAGAGAGAGGTATCGCAAAACGAAAAAAAAAAAAAGACAGGATAGCGTAATGGGGAATCAAGAACAACAAATAGTCGGCGATGGAAGGCATTTACAGAATGTCCTTAGAATGCAGGAGCTTCTGCAGGTTCTCGCTACTAAATGCGTCATCGTCATCCTTGTCTTCACCCGGTAGCATCTCGATCAGGCCTGTCAGGTTGGCGAACAGGTCGCCCTGGTTGCGGTAGGCCAGGATCGCGGGGACGGCGGCGTTGTCAAACTCAATGTCGTCGTAGTGGACCTTGACAAAGTGGACGGCGGGGAACGCCGAGACCAGAGGCCGCAGAGCTTGCTCGATAGCGCTGGATACTTGGCACTGGCAGGTTGTTAGCATTGATTGTTCGGTGCGGCAGTACGGTACTGTCGTACAGAAGCAACGGCGTGGTGCAACATCGGAATACATACCTCGTCATCATAGACAAAAACGACAACAACGGTCTCCCGGCCGACCTTCTCAATGGCGTCCAGGTAGCCGAGAGCGTCGACGGTGTCGAGGCGACCATATAAGCGGACGCTTGGTGACGTCCGCCGTGTGCGGATGTGCGCACCAGGCCGTGCGTCGCCCTCCAATTCCCGGCGGCGGGAGTCACGCCACTGTGCCAGGAACGACTCCTCGTCCTCGTCCTCCTCCGATGAGAGATCGCTTTTCTTGTCGTTGTCGACGGAATCGTTGCTGACATGTCCGAGGCCAAACACACTCCGGCGGGCACTGCGGACACGGTTCATAAAGGTAGCCTTGCGGGCCAGCTCGTAATTCCGGGCATCGGCAATGACACCCTTGACACCCGTGGCACGACCCGAGTCGAAAGATGCTGGGGGCAGATTGTAGCCATATGTGTCTGCGCCAGCAGCACTGTGGGACGGCATACGCATGGCGGCGTCAATTTGCTTCGCACGGTACTGTTCTTCTTCGTCAACGTCGTCAATGCCGGCAGATGCAGCTTCTTGTTTGTAGGCGAGACGATCTTCGGGGTGTAGGTGGCGGTCTTCTTCGGAGCCTTGGCTGCTTTTATCGACAAGCTGTTGGAACTCCGCCTGGGCTTCGGTTTGTGACATGACGAAAGAAAGAAAAGAAAGAAAAAGGAAAAAGAGAAGAGAAAGAAGAGGAGAAAAGGGAACCAAGAAGGTGGCGATAGTGTGAGCAGGGGTCACTCCGCTTTAAGTAGTGACATGCAAGTAGCGGAGCAAAAAGGGTACAAGGGGGGGTGATGTGAAAATACCGGAGAGTCTTGCTAGGCACAAAACAAAAGCAAAGCAAGGCACAGGATGAGCGGTCTAGACAAGGCAAAACCAAGCAGGCCCTCGAACGGCGGGGGTGTGTCCGAAGCAGTGGAGGAAGGAAGAAGTGGAAGATGCCGGTGCCAAGTCAGCGAATGGCTGCAGCAACGTGTAAGAAAAGGTGTTTTGAGCAGAGAGCATGCGGTGTTTGGCAGAGTTCCCTAATGGGGTACGGCAAAACAACAAAGCCCTTTTTCAGTAATGGAAGGGATGAATGAAATGGAGAATAAACAGAGGCTGAGGCCAACAAAGGACGTCCAACAGAAAGACGGAAACAACTGTTGGACGGGAAGAAGGGCGGGCGTGTAACGAAGCGCCTATTTCCACGAGGCGCAAGAAACGTGGATGCCACGAAAAGAGACAATAACCACGCGAGAAGCGGGTTGACTTGTTGACTTTGCGGGAAGGGAGAAAGGGGGGAATGAGAGGCAGGGGATCCACGGACGTGAAGCTAACCGCTCGGCTGGATCAAGATACAACAGGTAGAAATACAACAGATAAGGAATCGAGAGCTATGCGGCGGCTGAAGAAGTGGCCGTGAGGAATGGAACGCGGGCTCGAAGCTCGGTGTGGCCGTGGGAGACGCGAGCGTGCAAGAATGTGGGAAAAGGAGGCGTGCAAAAGCAGTCAAAGGATGGGAATGTCGAAACGTCCGTGTTCGACAGGGAAGTTCCGAGGTTTTGCTCAGGCGAGAGAAGAGTAACGAGGATGCGAGAGAAAAGCACAGGAGAAGGATTTGCGAGTGGCTTGTGCCTGCTGTTTTGTTTCTCCCACGCCTGACGTACGTCGCAGGGGGAAAAGGCCAAGCCCAGAGTGAGGATCGTATTCGACTGGGACAAGGGTGAAAACACGACTACTGCGTCAGGGACGATCCTTTCTGGCTTGGATGAGCAGCGCAGGCTGAACCCCTGGGATGCGTCAGGCTGTTTCAGAACAGTTGGGGGGGTTCTAGCAGCGTGGCGTCGGCGAGAGCGAGGTCGCAGTCTTCAAGTGTTGCGTATTCGCGTGTGAGGAACGAGGACCACAACCGAATGCGTGGTTTGATGCCGTGTGAAGAAGGCTTGTGTTGTGGGGAGCATAAGCGAATGTCAGTTTGGCTTTGTCGTGCGGCCGCGTGGAGGTTCGATGTCTCGGTACGACGTCGCTTCAGTGGCGCCAGGGGGGTTGGGGCTGCCGTGTGGTGCGTGCTAAATGTCATGCGCAACTCTGGGTCGGGCAATAAACGGGTCGACGGTTGCAAAAGATGGTGCAAGGCCGAGGAAAGGAGGCAGATTGGGGTTGGCAACGAGAGGTGACAATGGATGAGAAGAGAAGAGCAAATGGCGATGTCAACGGGGTCGGAAGGCGCCAAAGAAATAAATGAGGTCAACAGGTTTTTCATTTAGACCATGCACGAGGAAAGAGCAAAGGACAATATTGACATTCTATGTGCCACGGAAAGGGCTGCCTTGCGTCTTGTGTAGATTGGAGATCCAAATTGCGGCAGGAACCAAATGTGGAAAGACGGCAGAAGCAGGTGGAACACACAGAAGGCAGGCGCTGCATGTTTAATAACGATAAATAAACAGTGCTGATAGCCACAAAATAACGGTGCTCCAGCGGGGCGCCCGCTGAAGATAGTGGGTAGGATACCGCTGGCGGCCTGGTGGTATTTTCTTCTTATCTCCTTTTTTGTTCCTCGCTTGGCCGCGCCTTCCTCATTTTGGCGTGCCGTGCCTGCCTTTCGCGTGGCAGCAGGGATTTGTCAACCATCGATCAAGATACGGCAACTGCGGCGAGGAGATGAGGACGATGCAGGTGCGATGGGCGACTTGCAAGTACTGCAATTACGGGGATACAATGTTGTCGTGAAGGATAAATGCAGGCGCCTACGCACAACCTCTTCTTTGTCGGCACCAACAACACACCGGTCGATATGCACTTAAGACAACGGGTCACGATACGCGTCGATATTCGCAACCAAACACTAGCGCACTCGACAAGACCGGTCCAAATATTTGGCGACATTGGACTGGTGGCTACGAAGTATTTCTTGTATTTTTTTTTTCTTTTTTACGGAGAACATGGATGCGATGGGCTGCCGAGGCAGCAGCAGCAAGTGAGGGCAAGCTCGGAGTCACAGGGCAAGCAGAAAAAGGTGACGAAGAGCATAACCTAATGGAGTCAGATCACAGGTTGGTCAAGGCGTTGCTATTGTGGATGCTGAAAGGAAATGAGCAGAAAGATGCGTGTGTGGACGTCGAACAAAGTACGGAGCACGTAGTCGAGGACACTGAAAATGCATGCGTCACGAGTGATCCACCACGACAAGGAAGGATGTTCTCTCGACGTTCCTCGTGAACAGAAAACCCTAATGTTCGATCGGCACTTCGCCTTCTAGTGCTCTTTCGTCTTGGCTAACCCCTGGCCTTTCCTTCTCAAGACCCCTGCTAGTAGTTGTCATATATTTTGCTCTCCTATTTCGTTTTGGCGATGTTTGTGGCTGTCGGGCGGCGGAGCATTTGCCCACTCTCCGCCTTTTTCGTATGCTTTAGCGTGTTACAGGATCCATTGACAGGCTCTCAAGGGTACGGAGTACATGTACGGGAGAGGGGGGCAGGAAAGGGAGAGATGTTCTGTCGATCAGGACACTGGAATGGGAAAAGGAAGCGAGAGCTGGTCTGGCCAGAAAAAGGATCGAAAAGGAGTACGACAAACATACGGACAACGGAAAATATGACGGGACGTATAAGGAAAGACAAGAAAAAGCAATCGAGACATTGTGCTGTCCAGAGCTGACCAGAGACATTACGAAACCCTTGAACTTTGGGGATTGTCCCATTGGCATTTTCCCATGCCTGACAAAATGGCGAACTGTGCATGGCCTGTTTTGCTTTTCGATTAATCGAGTGATACGACGCACCATAAGGCAAACGGAATGAATACAACTGTGTGGTTTTGATGCTCTGTGGAACCGGCGACAAACAGCGACAGCATCTCAACGTCTTGGCAATTCAGGGCCCCTGTACGGAGGACTTCGTACGGCGTGTGCCATCTTCTTTTCGTAGCACGACGTACAGATGAGTACGACATATGGGACCGGTGTATATTCCACATGCAAATAATGCATGCACAGGGCCGGGAAAGCATTGTCATACGGCTCGAGTAGGCGTAGGATGACAGATCTACGATGCAAGAGAGCAAGCTACATAAAAGGCGCCGCACACTGGGTCGTATACTTCTTACTTGTTCTCACTTGTTCTCACTTGACTAGTCCGTACAGTATTCATTCACACTATAACGCAGCCGACCATGACGGAAATGCGAGGCGGTGGGTTCTTTACGGATATGACCGATCTAGTTTCTGTTCATCTATGTGTCCATTTAAAGTAGTTGGGAAGAGGATAGCATCAATACTGGGTAAAAGGGAGCCTGGTCTTGCCCTGGCCAAGGACCACGAGCCTCGTCCCTCGTCCCTTGGGCTGAAACCAACAGCGCGATGCACGCTGGAACAGACCATCATAACCAAGCCAGGCGGAGCATGATCAAGGTCGAGGGCGGAACGAATAGAGGAAGTTTCGTTTGCCTATCAAGCATTTAATCCAAAACAAGACAAGAATAAGTGTGGTTTAAGATCGTACCCAAACACTGATTGTCATGATCCTTGGTATGATATGTCGTGTTTGTCCAGACGCAGGCTTTGAACCTTGAGTAGGACAACACCATTTAACGATCATATCGTTCGTCGGTATGATTAAGTGTGAACTACGTATCACTAATATTGCCATGCTCACTCCTATTGGAATTGCCGTTTTCCATGAAAAATAAACAACTACATAGAATTTCGCTGTTCCCCTAAAGTTTATTTTAACCTTCAATTTTCAAATAGATAAATAAATCAAGCCACTGCAGGTACTAAACGATAGACATCCGCTTTGACGAGATTGGCCGACAAGACTGAGAATTGTCGAAACCACGGAGAAAAAGTACATAAACATGAACTTGCAACGTCATTCATGCCCGGGCATTCAATGTACACCATATATTTAACTGTGACGTGCTGGCATCAATACGCTATCATCAGCCGCACTCTGTCCAACCGGTCGGCCACGAGGATACAGTATACCGCGGGTGTCTACCCACTTTCAAGTGTGTCCTTACGTATATGAGTACGTCTTGCGCAGAGGAGCTGTTTGGACATCGTCAACCAGGAGCATAGGAGGCTGCTGAGCTGATGGAGTTCTTATATGCAAGGAACACAAGACTATAGAGTCCAGGAAACGATTATCACTAGCCACAAATACGAAGCAAGCAAGTTGATGCACCAGAATGACGAAGCACATCGGGAGAGAAACATCAGTACACAGTGGTTGTCATCAATATCACAGTAAGACAATTTTTCGAGTTGGTACAAATAAGTTATTTTTTAACGACAAACGAAACAGATCAAGTAATAAAAGGATATCGTTAGAGTGGTGGTGTGAGCTTCTAGTAGATAGAAGGTAGCGGTCGGACGGCGGAGCGAAAGAGGGAGGAGTAATGGAAAGAAGAAGGTGGATGTAAAATGAGTAAAACGTCAAAGGTCGAGGGAACAAGAAAACTGGGCACTCGTGTCGTGTTACACCGGCCAACTATACAAGAGGAAAGATCGTCTTGAACAAGACACAAAGACAGAGGATGAATAAAAAAAGGGAATATAGAACAGAGGAAGAAGTAAAAAGGAGACAAAGTTCAAGAGAAGAACAGAACATACACGAGATGAAAACAGTTGAGCCGAATTATGACAGAGCAAAGGCAAGGAATAAAAAGAGACCCTTTTAGCAGACAAAACAGAGGAAACAAGAGCACAGGAAATAAGTGAGCCAACAAGGACCCGAAGAGAAGCGTCGCAGCGGCAAGGCTGGGACGCTGCTTCAACTCGTGCATTGTGGATTTGGATGTATGCGAACAAAAAGAGAAGAAGAAAACGAAATAATAACAGCACTTGCTGCTTCCCATATTCAACGTCAACAGCCGCTAATGTGGAATTGAAAAGTCGGGGCGGGACAGACTGCCGTGGACTGGCCGCTATGCAAACAAATCGGAAAAGGTTCGCTTGTAAAAGCTGTGCATTAGCCCAAATTTGTTCCAGTTATGCCAACCATACGGAGAGAACCCGTATCGAATTGTTAGCAGTGTATCGACAATAGATTTTGGGAATATTCGTTCGTCGATCCCGTCTGAATATAATGTCGCTATATATTCGTCGCCTTCTCCAGATGTCTCGGGGGTGGCGGTCCCCCGTTTTCGTCGCTTTTTTATATTGTTGTAGATCGATAGAGCGAAATTTGTGGCAAACGTGGTTCGTTGTCGGAACAATATCAAACAAATGAGGCATTCGTCTCGTCGTTATAGGCAATTGCCTTAGTAAGCCCAGATCTTCAGCTATGTGGTTGTTAGCAATATGTGACCGAGGCAGGGTATTGCAAAATAAAGAGGAAAATACTGACCGAGGAATCCCACGAGCCTGTGCACAGGCTGATGCCGTCGTTGCTGACACCCAGGCAGCTTACACGGTTCTCGTGGCCGACAAGAGAGCCGACCTTCTCGCCGCGCGTGACATCCCAGACCTGACGGAACTGTTAGCACTGAAAAGACAAATGAGAAGACAACAGAGACAATGCCACCAATGCGGTATGTAGCACAGTTGGAGAAGGACGTGTCTTACCTTGCACTCGAAATCGTCGTAGCCCGCGAACAGTAAACGGCCAGACACTGAGGTGGCGACCGACGTGATACCGCAAAGAATGGACTCGGACTGAACACGACATATCGGTTAGCATCTGTATACCGTTCATCAAGAGCACAAATACGGGCCGCAAGCGAACACCCCGTATATGACACCAGAAAGTGGAAGAAGTAGGCAAAACGACAAAAGGACATACACCGTAGACGTTGAGCTCGCGATCGGCACGGATATCGAACAGACGGCAAGTGGCGTCGTCGGAGCCAGTCACAAACGAGTGGCCGTCAGGGAAGAACTGGATGGCGTTGATGTCGGACTCGTGGCCGGCGAATGTCTGGACGGCCTTGCCGGCGCGGATATCCCACAGCTTGGCGAAAGCGTCGCACGCACCAGAGATGAAGGTGTTCTGGTTGGTCGGGTTCAAGCTGATGCTCATGACGTCGCCCAGGTGATCGGCAAACTCGACCACACGCGTGCCGGTCTCAATGTCCCACTTCATGCAGGTCATGTCGCCGGACGAGGTCAGGATGCTGCGGTCGTTGATGAAGCGACAGCACGAGAGGTAGCCGGCGTGGCCAGACAGTTCGCGAGCAACACGAGTGGGACCGTCACGGTTCTGGTTGAGGTTGTAGATGGAGCAGATGTTGTCGAGACCACCGCAGGCAACGTAGTTGCCACTCGGAGCATACGCGCAGGTCATGACCCACGACGAGCGCAGGGGAATGGCGTGGACTTTGTTGGTTGTGTAGGCGTCCCAGATGATCAGCTTGCCGTCCTGCGAGGCGGACACGAGGTGTCTCCGGTCGGTGGACCAGTGCATGGCATAAATCTTGGCCAGATGGCCCTTGAGAGTGCGCTTCGGCTTCATCATCTGGTTCCGCGAGATCGGCTCGTGCGCCTGCTGAGCAACAGCGCGAACTAGACGGTAGCAAGGTTAGCAAAGGGGGAGGGAACACGACCAGGGCCATCACGCAAAGCTTCCCATCACGAGGGCCCAAAACGCCATGTAAAAGGTACGCGAGAAGAGAGCATTGGACACTAGAACCAGGTTGAGGATATGACTAACGTGTTGTATCGGCGAGCTCATCCTTCTTTCTCTTGATGCGGTCTTTCAGCGTCTCGGCCTCACGGCGTGCTTGCTGGATCCGTGCCTGCATCGCCTCCGGCGACACGTCGCTTTGCCGTTGCGAGTCCATTGTTGGCTGTTTGATGATGGTTGGGAAGAGAGTGTCAATGTCGGTAAAGTGGTGGGCGCGACGAGGTAGAAAAAGGCGAAGATCGCTGGTCGTCAGGTGAAGCAGAGCTGACGGGGTGCGGTCAATTGGGAGCCGACGATTTGATGAATCAGGTTGGCGAGAATATCATGCGAAATAGAACAAAAAAAAAGAGAGCCTCCAAAGGATTCGGATCTCTTGGCTGTTCGAAGCGCAGGCTTCTCGTTTCTTTGCTCTTTCGTGGTTCGTTCAGGAGAGCTGCCGTTGATTCGTTGCGAAAAGGCAGGCAAGAGACGAAAGGGGGTGGATTGGAATGGGCGAACAGGAACAACAGAGAAAATAAAGGGCGACGCCCACTGTGCGCTACGGGAAGGGGAGGAGGTGAGGAATTGGATGGCCTTTGAAAGGGGGGATTTTAGCAGAGGAAAACGGTGTGCCAAAGTGGTAAGACGAGCGAGCGAAGGCTGTTTTCGCCCAGTCGCAGCCACCAGATGGTAAAAAAGTGGAGAGCAGGGAAATAAGAGGGCGATTCAACGGAGGGCAAGCACCACAAGGAGGTTAGTTGGCGACCAGGGTTGACCAAAGCGACGAAACGGCGATGGCAGTAAGCGGACAGACAGAGAGGACATTCGCTTTTGGTGAGCGGTCGACGTTCGTGAGAGCTGGTGACCGCTGTAAGAGGAGAATTGTCGAGAGATGTGGATCGAGGGGTGAAGATGGAAAGAAAAGAAAACAATATGCTAATTGTTCTGACCGGAAGAATAAAGCAGCAACTGCGGCTGCAACGGACGGGATGGAGAGGAAACAACGACCGACAATAACGGCCGCGTACAAGCTTACTGGGAAGGAGGCCAGTGCTGGTTCGACAAGCAATGTGGGTTCTTTCCCTCTTCTGGTAGGCGTTCAGCATACGCTAATTATCCTTTGGGGCTCCCAAATGCAAAAGGGGAAGGGGAGGAAATGCAATGCGCGGTCGAGGTGGTGTTTTACGACGTGCAGGAGGTTTGCGGGTGCAACGAGGAGATCTCCCAAAAGGGAGGGGGGGTTTAGCGTAGAAAGGGAAGGAACGAAGGGGAGATTGGGGGGTGAGAGGAAAGTGCCACCGACAACGCGGTTTAGGGGCCGTGGAGGGTAGAGCGGGTGGGTCTTTCAGGCGAGCTGCCAAGGCGGTGGAGGACAGCTCTTTCCTGGAGAACGCACTTGCACAATGGTTGCTGAATGGATTGTGAGAGAGCTCTGTGCAACCACTGGTGCTTTTCGCACAGTGCAGCTGGCTAATGAGCGCCATTTCTAGCTGTGTTGTGCTTCTCGGTCCGCAGTAAGTACACTGTGCATACACGTTGCGTCCTGTGCGCCGAAAAGAGCAGCTAATGATGCACTATTGACGGTGAGAGCTAGAGTTAACAGTTTGTTCTATTACTCCGTTCTCCGCGATATTTCCTATTCAGAAAGAAACCCAGTATTATCTCAAGACCCTTATGATGCGGAGTATCTGTCGTATCTGTCCATTTCGTGAGAACAGAGGATTGAATAGTCCGGTCAATGAACGTGCAGCACTCTGCCTTGCCGGTCTGCCGCTGTCGCTTGTCGTTTCTGTGGCGCTGTCAACTCTCTGGACATCATTTCTGCACAACTTGCAGCCAGGCGATCCAGGTAGAGCCTGGCCTTGCTTGCGGTGCATGCAGTTAAACGGCTGTGGCTATATTTTGGGAGCGTCCTTGTCCAATTTTTCAGGCAAGATAGGAGACGGGCCAGGAATATCTCTGTGCAACGAGACCGGTCGCTGTTGGACCGGAAGCTCAGTCGCGCCGCCAGTAAGAAAAACCAGATTAGAGTAGCAGTAGACGGCGCGTCGGGTATTTTAATTTACGCACGCTAAGGCGAAGCAAATGCAAGGGGCCCAGTTGACGAGACGCGGGAAAAGGGGAGATGCATTACAAAAGCAGAAGGCGAAAGTTGACCAGGCGAGGCAGACGACACAGGACAGACGCGAACAGATCAAATGCATGACATCTATGTGGCCCCTGCGCGGGAGCCGACAAAAAATCGAAGGATCGGGAGACAAAAAAGGAACTACAGACACAAACAGACGATCAAAGTGGGCAAATCATTGGCAGCAACGGCCAACAGAGAGGTGTGGGTGTCTCACATTCTGAACCCATCGACCAGAGAAGGATATGGACAGGCATTCGCCGTACGGAGCAATACTCAGTCTCGTCAGTGTCCGATGCTCGCCACACGCAGCGATGGGGGACTGGACACAAACAGCCAGCCAGATGCAGGCAAGACAGGGCAGAGAAGCAACAGGCGCAACTGGCGCAGGACTCTGTCAACAACCAAGACCGCAAAGGCTCATTAAGCTGCCTGATTAAAGGCTGTCCGTGACGGTTTTGTGTTCCTAGCTCTTTTTTGTGATCTCTTGTCGGAAGCTCTGCACTTTAGAACGCGCCGAGACCCCGGGACTGGAACGACGTTAGTGCCTGGCCTGGCATTGCTTACGTCGTTTTTACTCCTCATATATCGCTGAAAGTACGTTTGTGAGATGTGACTTCTTTCTCAGAAGACAAAATACCAATGCCTCTAGCTCGGTGTGCCGTAAAATACCGTGCAAGCATCGACGGTGGACGATTGTAGGCACTCGCCGACATGTCTCAAATGCAGCAGCGATCGCCCTTTCCCGGAAGGAGGGACGTTGAGACAGGACGGAAGAGATGTGCCCACACTGATGCTCAGGGAAGGGGCGGCCCAGGCTTAAATGGCCCGTGCATTGCTGTCGTGACATAACACAACGGCTACGGACACTTTATTCTTTGCTCGTCTCACCCTTTGTTTGTTTCCGTTGTCTCGTTTGTCGTCGACTTCGATCTGCTCCAAATACCCAACGAGCCAACTTGCGGTGCTTTTGTCTTTCGTTGGTGGGAGGGACAACGGCCCCTATTTTATTTTTCGTCTATTCTTTTCTTTTTTTCCGGTGATTAGCTTGCTAAATAGCTGGAAGAGGGCCCACATCCCGAGTCGCGACGTAATTTTTGTCTCTTGAAGGAAGGTACGACGCCAATGTACGAAGTAGAGGAGGGCCGTTGCCTTACTGAAGACGAACGGACAGTAAGTATTACGGCATACGAAATATACGCTGTTGCTTTCTCAGCATCCTTCAGTGCAACATCGCGCCGTATACATGTACAATCAAAACGTTTGGTCGCCCGAAGAATGCTTGTATTGGGCCCTGTAAAATGTATGTCGCTGTGGTGGACTGGGCCCCCGGGTACCTTAAGGCTGGTTGCCATTTCGAGCCTAGCCTGAACAGCTGGAGGGGAGATTTGTTGTCTGGGTTGCGACAGGATGGGGGATTGGCAGGGGGGTCCATCAGGAGCGACAGGAGAAGCAGGAGGGAATGGTCATCTACAGGGCCTGACCCCAGTGAAGGGAAGTTTTTACTCCATAGAGCCCCATTGATTGTCCATGATCCTCGACTTCTTCGCAGCTAACGTGACCCTCTATTTTCGTCTTGATATTTTGCCTTTCGGCTTGTACTTTGTGTGTTTTTGTATTTTATTGATTTATTCGGCTTTTCTTTCTCTTCCTTCCCTATTTTTTTTTTTACCCCAGTCTCCATTCCTTTAGCTCTGATTCACCGTTTTCTCCTGAAGGTCTGATACGCGGCTGTCTATCAACCAAGCGCACCCGCGCCCTGGGTTTTGCGCCGCGCCTATGTCGGTACTGATCCGCTGGCTCTGTTGGATTCTTTGACAGCCCGTGATACTTCTCATCGGCCGTAGCTTTCCATCTTTCCATCTGGACGCTGAGATCAGCGGCCCACCTGTGAGCCTCGTCGGGCAAGCTGTCGGTCCCGTCTTGAACAGGTCTTGGATGGGCAGGCGGGTTGAACATGCCGGCGGGCTAATGGCGACAAACGATGTGTGCGTTTGCGGGTGGAGCGGCCCGCGGGGAGAAATTATGAGCAGCAATGGAAGACTGAAACTTGAACAGGCAGGCTTGTTCTCGTTTCGAGTGATGCATCTCTGCCTCTTCAGACTGTTGTTATTTTGCCAAAAACATACCGGCTCCAAGCTTGGCTTTTATTTTCATTGGCTTTTATCTAAGTAACCTCTAGACCATGTACGTCATATAACCAAGTTATTTACCTGTGCGAGTCAGCCCAAGCACGGAACCAGTCGAGGGTCTCGGGGTTGGCAACGCTGGCATTCGTCTTGACCTGCATGCCGGATAGAATCTGCTTAACGGCAACCTCGATCCTAGGAGTGGTTAGCGCATTACTCACACAAATATATGCATGGGAGGACGCCATACGCCGCTGGTGACATACTTCTTGCCATTGCTTGTCCGCGGAATGCCACTGCACTCCTCAATGATCCCGGGCACGTGCCGGGGACTCAGCTCTTTTCGTATGGTCGTCTTGATGCGGTTGCGGAGGTCATCGAATGTGACACCGCCTGGCGTCGCGATAACGAACAGGCACACCGTCTCGTCCGTATCCTGGGCCCGTCGCCGTCCGACACACAGCGAGTCCTCGACCTCGCTGGCAAAGAAGCGTGTGATGATGTTGTAGATCTCGGCACTGCCAAAACGCACGCCCGAAGGTTTGAGGACGCCGTCAGACCGGCCCAGCATGACCAGCGACTGGTTGTCGGCGCCTTCGAGGCGGACAAAGTCACCGTGGTGCCACCAGCCGTGAAAGCGCTCAAAGTAGGCGGCGCGGTACTTTTCGTTGCCGTCGTAAAAGGTCAGGGGCTCGCAAGGGAAGGGCTTGATGCACACGAGATCGCCCTCTTCGCCGGCCGGAACGAGCTTAGGATCGTCAAAGGCAGATGCCGAATCGGCGACGGCAATGGCCATGCCGAGGCCGGCGCACTGCACCGCGCCCGCTGTGACTGGAAGGAGCGGGCATGGTCCGCCGAACAACGAAATGATGTCTGTGCCACCCGTAATCGAGGCAAGGTGGACCCGCTTGGGGAACGTCTCGTACACGTATGCGAAGGTCGACGGCGGCAGTGGCGAGGCGGTCGAGTAGATAGCCTCGAGGGCAGACAGGTCAATGGAGGGGTCGGAGGAGATCTTGACCTGCTTTGACTCAAGTGCAATGAGATACGCTGCAGAGGTACCGAAGTGTGTCACGCGCTTGTCGGACAGCACCTTGGGTAACGACAGTTCACCTTGTGGCCGGAAAGGCGAGCCCATGTACAGCACCAACGATGCCCCGACCGACAGCGCCGCAACGCTCCAGTGCCACATCATCCAGGATGTGGTCGTGTAGTAGAGCATGCGCGACTTGGGGCCTATGGAACAGTGCAGGGCAAGCTCTTTCTTGTGCTGGATGAGTGTACCCAGCGCTGTGTGGATGATGGCCTTCGGCAGGCCGGTCGTGCCACTAGAGTAGAGGATGTACAGGGGGTGCGAGGGTGGCAGCGGCTCAAAGCGCAGCGGCTCATCTGGCGCGCTCGCCAGGAAGGTGCCGTACGCCTCCGCTACAGCGACCTTGCTCCGCAGAGTTTCGAGGCCAAGGCTGGCCTCTGTCGGTTGGTGGTCGGGGTACTTGACGGAGTCAACAATAATCACGGCCTTTAGATGTCCACCGTCGCTCAGCGCGTCGACAATCTGCAGCGTTTTGTCTGTGCTGGGCCACAACTTCCCGTTGTACATGGAAACGTGGTCCGAAAAAAGAACCTTGGGCTTGACGCGCACAAGACGGTCCAGCACAGCGCTCACGCCGTTGTCGGGGCTGATGGACGTCCAGACAGCACCAATGGAAGCGGCCGCGAGCATGGTGACAATAGCATCGGCATGGTTACCAATGAACCCTGCCACGACATCACCGTCGTGCACGCCGATGGCCGGTGAACGCAATTGGGCAGCACATCGGCGGACTCGGTCGCGCAGCGTGGCCCATGTCATCTCCTCCGAGCCCAGGGCGTCCCAAGCTTCGGTCATTGTGATCAGAGCGGTGGCAGACGGGTCCACTTCGACACCGGCAGGGAACAGCATGTTCTCGGCAAAGTTGAGGCGGGCACCCTGGAAGAAGTCGGGCCGTGGGTACATGGTCGTAGTCGGCAGGACCGTGTCGTATGGTTTCGAGGCCGTGATTCCAACATAGTCCCAGACGGCCGCCCAGAAGTCGGCGAGGCTGTCAACGGACCAGCGGTGCAGGTCAGGGTAGTTGGTCAGCTTGAGCCCATGCTTCTTGTTGACAGTCTCCAGGAACTGGAACATGGGTGTTTGTTGAGGGTTCGGGTGCCGCCAGAGCTCCTCAGGAGCCGGCGAGGCTGTGGCAGAGGGGCCAGCCATGCTCGCTGAGCGTGTGTGTATGCGTGAGCTGTGCTTCCTCGTGCAAGTTGGAATTGTGTGTACGGGTGCCCGTGTGCTGCGTGTGGTGATGTGTGCAAGTTTGCAAATTGGCAGCGCCGGAGCTGCAGCCTGGCGCTTTTGAGAACTGTGACAGGAACTGAAATATTATACAGCCGACGGGAAGATAGTTCGGCTTCGTAGCTGCTTCCTATGGTGCTGCCCTTGCAGATTGTGGGGAAGGCACGACGGAAAGGCCAGGAACCAAGTCACGACTCAATATTCCGCGAAGGGAAGGTACTCGGCTTACAGCTGGGGTTCTAAGCCGAGGCTTGCCTTTTGGTATGGGGAAAGGCTGGCCCACGGAGCGAATTGCGCACCACTTCAGCGGAGTGGTCCGTCCGAAGTCACGGTTAGCAAATATAGTCATGTGACCTGGCTCGTGACAAAAGTGAGTCTGTAGTCTCACACAGAATAGTCGAGGAATGCGAAAGGTGTATGAAAGCCATGCATGTAAACATGGGGACGGGCAGACGTCATGGAGAAACGTGCGTGCTTGAGCATTCCAGGTCGACGGATTGTGTCAGAACTGGCACAAGATATTAAACACCAAGTGACTCGGTGTGTCTCCCGCAGATGATTCACATCGAAGACGGTGATGAGATGTACTCTCACTTGCGAACGACACCATAGACTCCCAATCAATCGTCTGAGACGCAATTGTCGGCTGCTGCCGTATGTACCGGACAGCTAGCCGGCGTATCATCTCCGTGGCGGACGTGTCGAGGACTGCAGCTGCCTTTGGTCTCGGCACTAACATCCAAAGAACGGTCTGAAGTATGGATTCCTCATTTTCTTTACACAAATGACGTCGAATGCAGCTGGCTTTCCGTCGCATCGCGAAAGCTGCCGGCATCCCCTTCGGGACATCCTTTAACGTTGGGCCTGTGCGAGAATCGTAGCGGGTGCTGCATAGACGAATGCGGCTGTCGTGTGATTCCCACTCTCACAGGGCTCGCTCCGGCCCATCCGACCATCGTATCTCGTTTTCGTAGGGCGGTGTGCAAGGCTGGCAGCCGTGCCTGAATCCTCGGGGCCAAATGCCGAGGAGTTGAAGCGGTCTGCATGAACTGTGTGCCACCTACATACAGTGTATCTACAGCAAACCTAGCATAAACGTATTCCAGCGTCTTCAGTACACACAGCGAATTCCAACATACAGCTTTATCGCTGAGGGCTGCGATGGCGCAACGCTGTGCTGCAACCTTCGCACAATTACGTCGCACTTCCTCCGTAATGTGCTAGCATTTGATTGAAGCTTTTCTTTCGAAGCTTTTCTTTCTCACTGCAAAACGCGGGCAAAGGCGGAATCAGCATGTCATCCCATGTTTCCCCTGGCCCAATTTCCGGATTCTCCGGGTACGCGACAAGACCCGAACAGACTACGAGGCTAGCGCTGTGGTGGGTGAGTGGCAAGTGAAATTTGAAGTGGCAGAGGGAGAATTGGGGACAAGAAAAAAAAGGACTTCTGTAAAAATTTTGGGACCACAAGAGTCCCAAATCCACCGTAACCAGCGCACGGTGGCTCCATACGTGACATGAGAATTGCTGGTCACTTGCGCCGCTGCCGATGTATCTCTCTTACTGCGTCCCGCCTTCTGCCCCCGCTAATTAAACGGCATCACGCTTTGTCATTTCGGGACTTGCCAGTGTGCTCTCTGCTCGCAACCCATAATCCATACTGTCTCAACCTAATTCGCGTCGTTCGCGCGCTCTTTCTCCTATTCTGGCCTCCCTTGCAAATCTCGCCTCTACTTTCGTCCTCGTTGTGTTGGTATCCTCTCCTCTTCTGCTTTCTATTTTTCTTTTCGTCTCCCTTCTCGACATTCGTCCTTTCCTGGTTTACCTTTTGCGATTCTTCGTCCCGTTTGTTCCTTCCTTCCTTTCCTTGCTCGCCAATTGTCGAATTGAGCATTGTGGGAAGTGATAGAGAAGGAAACTGCGACGCGAAACGACCGACGACCCCCCCCCTGCGCATTCCTTTTTGGCAAAAGTCGTCGAACCATCTCCAAGGAGGAAGCAGAGAAAACCCAGAGGTCGACTTCCTCGTCTCGTCGAACTCGCCTCGTTCGTTCTCGGCCAACCTTCCACTTGTCCTTCAATTTTGTCGTTGTTGGCTGTTGGGCACGCGAGTCTCAGTCGCCAGCCACGGACTGTTGCGTAAGTTTTGTCTCTGATTTTCGCAGCCGTTACGCCCAGCAGGGCGGTGCATCGTGTCTCGCATCGCTCCTTCCCTCGACTACATAACGCATCCAAACACAACCGCGAAAACAACTTCAAAATCCAAAGAGAGCAGGAAGGCACGATACACATGGAAGCCGCAGCGAGACAATTGAGCTGCTGGGACTGCTCCTCGTTTTCCAAGAAATAGCAGGAGCTCCCTTTCGCTACGCCTTATCATCCTAGTTTGTCGTTTGGCCCATTGCCCAATTGCCTGATTGAGCAGGGGGGCGGAATTGGGCAATGTGGTTCGCGCCTGTCGTCTCAAGCTTTGACCCCAAATCGATCCTTTCCCCTTTCCCTCCTTCCCTCGTCGCGTTTTATTACCAAAAAATAAGACATCAACTGCCCAGCCCCTTTTTCTTACCACTGGCTTCAGGGTATATCCACACGCCTTGGCAACCTTGTCCAACGCTCCTACAGTCCGTTTTCATACGGCAAGCGGCCTCGTGTCTCTCCGTCACTTCCATCGTCTCTCCCTTTCACTGCACCTGTCTCCCGGGAATCCGGACCTTTCATACCTCACGTTTCTTGGGTTTCCTGCATCGTCACTGTTCACCCTTTCGTCTTACTTCGCCGTACTTTCTACTACCTCTGAATTATTTGTTTCCTGCTTTTTCCTCCCGCATCGGCCACTTTGGCTGTCTTGTCCCTCTGCCCTATTCGAGCATCCGTCCCAAAAGTCAAGAAAAACTCCTGAATACTGACACCGTTTTGCTGCATCAGCTGCTGCCTTGCCCATCCTAGCGATGCCGCGCAAGCTTGCAAATCCTTTCTCGAGTTACTCCAGCATGTCGCCGTTGGAAAGGGTGACTGAGCGAAGATCATCACAGTCTAAAGGCGGCAGCCGCCTGTCCCAGTTCTTTTCCTCCTCCCCCAAGTCCCGGGACCAGACGAACATGACCGCCCAGCAGTCACTCCTCGCCATGCAACAGTCTCCGGCCGCTGGTGGCATCTCTGCCTCTACCCTCTCCCTTCCTAAGATTTCGCTCTCGACTGCGACTGCCGGCGAGGCTGTCTCCGACGAGGCGACCACTCTTTTCGAGCCGCCATCAGATGCCGAGACCGAGCTGCAGCGCCGCAAAGATGCGCAGTTCGGCCCTCTTCTCAGCCGCAACCACCTCTACGTCAGCCAGCACCCAGGCGGTCCGTTGGACCCGCCCGTCGTCGACGAGCCACCATACTACTACTTTTTGGCCACGTACATTAGTTATCTGCTCCTGATAGGACTTGGCCATACACGCGATTTCTTTGGCCGCCACTTCAAGAAGACCAATGTGAACGCCACCGTTCGCCTTAAGAATGGCTATGCGCCGCTCAATGATGACTTTGACAACTTTTACGTTCGTCGTCTCAAGAAGCGTCTTGACGACTGCTTCGCTCGGCCCACCACTGGTGTCCCTGGCCGCTACATTACCCTCCTCGACCGCAAGTCGGACGACTACAACGACACCTACCAGTTTACTGGCACCTTCACCGAGACTCTGAATGTCAGCTCATACAACTACCTGGGCTTTGCCCAGTCCGAGGGCCCCTGTGCCGATGCTGCGGAAGAGGCTGTGCGCAAGTACGGTGTCACCGCCGGTAGCTCCCGCGCTGATTCTGGCACGAACGACTTGGCCCTGGAGGTTGAGCGCGAAATTGCCAAGTTTGTCGGCAAGCCTGCTGCCATGGTGTTCTCCATGGGCTTTGTGACCAACGCGAGCTCGTTCCCTGCTCTTGTGTCCAAGGGCTGCCTGATCCTGTCCGACGAGCTGAACCACGCTTCTATCCGCATTGGTGCCCGCGTGTCTGGTGCCGTCATCCGCTCCTTCAAGCACAATGACATGGAAGACCTGGAACGCCACCTCCGTGATGCCATCTCCCAAGGCCAGCCCCGCACGCACCGCCCGTGGAAGAAAATTCTCGTTGCCGTCGAGGGTTTGTACTCGATGGAGGGCACCATGGTGGACCTGCCCAATGTTCTTGCCCTGAAACGCAAGTACAAGTTCTTCTTATTTGTTGATGAGGCTCACAGCATTGGTGCCGTCGGCCGCAACGGCCGCGGTGTCTGCGACTACTTCAAGGTGGACACCTCTGAGGTGGACATCCTCATGGGTACTTTCACAAAGTCCTTTGGTGCGAACGGTGGTTACGTCTCCGGTGAGAAGCACATCATCGAGAAGCTCAAGGCCACGAATGCTGCGACACACTTCGGCGAGGCTCCTTCGCCTGCTGTTCTGGTACAGATCCTGTCGTCTCTGAAGATCATTGCCGGCGAGCTCGTCCCTGGCCAAGGTGAAGAGCGGCTGCAGCGTATCGCCTTCAACTCCCGCTACCTTCGCCTCGGACTCAAGCGCCTCGGCTTCATTGTCTACGGCCACGATGATTCGCCCATTATACCTGTTGTCCTCTACAGCCCCGGCAAGATGTCTTCCTTCAGTCGAGAAATGCTGAAGCGGAAAATCTCTGTCGTTATCGTCGGTTACCCTGCCACGCCGCTTATCAGCTCTCGTGCTCGCTTCTGTATTTCCTCGTCTCACACCAAGGAAGACATGGACCGCCTGTTGATTGCCTGCGACGAGGTCGGTGACATTTTGCAGCTCAAGTTCTCCACGGGCATTGCCGGCGGCTTGGAGCCTCTCCCTGCTAGCGTGACCCCCGAGATGGAACGGGAGATGATCAAGCGGGAAGGTTCCAAGGCTGTCATCCGTGCGCCCCGGTGGAAGATTGAGGACGTCATTGCTGCTGGCGAGGAGGACGCCAAGAAGCGACTACGGTAGAACCTTCCATCGCATTACCAACGCATCATCAGCGACATGCAATTGCGACAAATGGGAAGGGAGAGAATGCTGAAGCATTTGACCACGCTCTTCGTGAGACGCCGATAGTCAAAACCGTGGAAGTACCATCCACACCGGGGATCTTACTATACTTTCTGGCGTTCAAGGATGGGACTGTGTAGATCATCTTCCTCTGTGCAGCCTCTCTGGTTTTCATCAGCTGTCTTTTCCTTCCTCTTCTTCCCTCTTCTTCACTTGATTTCCAAGACCTCCTATTCATTAATTATTATCGCCCTCCCCCCTTGGATGTACGCTCCACTTTTCTATTCTTTTTCTTATTCATTCACTTTTGCTCCGGGGACATGACGGCCGGCTGGGTGTTATTGTATCTTAATATGGTGTATAATTTTCGGGGGGAGCCGTTTGCAATAGATCGGTGTCCTGGGCGCATTCTCTGGACAAGGGTTCCAAGCTTTTAGATACTTAACCGCGAAACCAAGCATTTCCATAGAAACAATCGTATTGTGGTATGCGATAATTGATGTTTGTCAGTGGTGATTGGTGAGCACTCAGAGTGATGTTGTACGAGGTGCTATCAGTTGGAATTCGCCGTAAATTATGTCACGTGACTCCGCGGCGAGAAGTTCTAATGACGATTGATTGAACGCGGCTTCTTTGAATTCTCAACATGAATGGACACACTTGGAGTTGAGGCATTCGCCACATTGTCCAACATTTTGTATATTGCCGTTAATACGTTCATTTTCTGGATTCTGGCATAATATACCGCCATTGTTTTGTGGACTACTGGCTGATCAGTGAAAGGCACCAGGCCGACTCTTCTCATTCACTCACGCGTTTTTACTCGACATACGCACTTCTCCGTTATTGTAACTGAGACAGCCTGGCCGACCCGATTCACGGGTAGGGTGGATTCCCGCTTGATTCTTTCTTTTTCTCCACCTCCTCTTAGCTTCATTCTTTACAACCAAACACCGTCTTGTCTTTCGTCCTATCTGCCTAACAGATATCTCGTCTCCTCGACAAAGATGGGCCGGTCGAAGAAAAAGAGCAAGCAGATTACGATTGAGGATGTATTAGGTATGTACCGCACCGATTGTCACATGCACTTGGCCGGTTTGCGAGTCAGTGGGCTGACCATTTTGATATTTGCACCTCTCCAGGCAGAGCCGCGCAATTTAGAGCTTCTGGCTCTTCTCCTGTTTCCTGGAACGCCGTAGTGGTCAACAGATCCGACAGCCGTGATGACCATGACGGTGCTGATGATGACGAGGACGACCTTCCCATACAAAGATCTGGAAGGAAAAGAACAGCACCACCTGGGGCAAACTCATCACCCGTGCCGAACAAGTCTCGCCGTGGTATAATTGTGGACGGCGACGACGAAGAGGAGGATGAGGACGGCAGTGACTCTGACGATACGATCGATGAACTGCCAAGACGGTCCACGTCCAAGCCGGTAGCCATATCGGATGACGACGACGACGACGATGACGATGATGTGCGGCCAGCAAAACGACTTCGCCGGGGTCGCCAACCGTCTTCCGGCAGTGACGACAGCAGCGACGACCTTGTCATCCTCACACCGCCACCAAAGCAAACACCGTCACGGCTGATTCGTTCGACACCAGCACAACAGCAACAGCCGACAATTAGCGTCTCGCGCTCGGCACGGAAAAGTGGCCCGCGATCAGCCCGGCAGCGCCATATGGAATTGCTACGGCGACGGCGGCTGGGCGAGAAAGTCACAGAAAGCGATCTGGAGGACTCGTTCTCGGACGAAGAACAGCCTCGGAAAGCGCTCTACGACAAAGACCCGGACCACGTTGCGCTGTCGGATTTTGAGGACGACGACGAGGAGGCAGTGGAGGAGCACAAAGAAGCAGCCGACGACGTAGACGAAGCAGAGCCTGTCTCCGCCGAGCAGATGGAAAAGGACGTGAAGAGAAAGTGGAAGAAGGACAAGAAGAAGAAGAAGAAGGAGGAGAAGAGGAGGAAGGCAGAGCGCGAGCAGGAGCAGGAGCAGTTCTCTGCCATCATGCGGCTCCGCAGCCAGTACGATGAAGAGTCGGACGACGGCTACGACAATTTGCGTCTGGGCGACGGCGAGGTGACCAACGAAGACGACGAAGAGGCCGAGGACATGGCCGATTTCATCGACGACAGCCACACGGGCCTGCTCGGTGCGCCGGACGGTAGCGACGCCGAGGACGAGCAGGCCATGCTGCGGCGGGAGATTCCGCTGCAGTTTACCTTCCAGGCACACAAGCCGCTCAAGAGCCATTTCAAAGACGCCATTGAGTGGCTGGTGCACCGGCGCGTGAATCCTGGCGGCGTGTTTGCCGAGTCGGACGACGAGCTGTACAAGGTCGCATGGGGCCGGCTGGACCGCGAGGTCGGCGGGCTGGCGCAGTCCCGGTTCATCTCGTCGGTGTGGACGCCCGAGTTTTACGGCACGCTGCGTGCGCGGCCGTACATGGACAGCTTCAACATCCGGCCGTCTGGAGGCAAAAAGGACAGCATCGTCATCCCCGGCATGGACGAGAACGTGTGCCACGCGTGCGGGCGAACGAACCACCCGGCGTCTTTCCGGGTTATGTTCAGCGGCAAGGCCTACGACAGCAAGACGCTCGACGACATTGAAGAAGCAGACAGCGACGAGGAGGACGAACCAGATGTTGACCACGTGTCAATTGATATGAATGGAAACAGCCTTCCTCCCACGTCGCGACAGTGGTACGTTGGCGTCGTCTGTCACAGCAACGCCGAGACGGCACACGACCTTTTGCATTGGCGACGGGCACTCAAAGACTGGGTGGAAGAGAAGCTCCAGGCGGACCATCTGCTGGACCAGCTGGAGGGCCGCAAGAAGAAGATGAAGACGAAGAAGCGGCGCGCCTTTGCTAACAACATTGTGGACGACTGGGAAGCTAACGGCACGGTCGACTCTTTGTTCCGCGACTTTTCCAAGATGTTGGAGGGTGCGCAGGCCAAGTCGACCAAGACGCTGTCGCGGTTTGGTCGATAAGGACAAGGACTTGCGGGGCCTTTAGCGGCCTGTAGCAAAGCCTTGCGTGTGTTCTTTTGATATGCTGTGTATCTTCATACCACTTGCAGGTTGTATATTGCTGTACGCAGACACAGACGCCATACCTGTTATGATGGCCGCGTTATGATAATCAGAATGGCCATTAAATAGAAACAATGATGCTCGCTATTCAGACACTGCCAAGACCTTTGCCATGGCTGCGGATTTACTCTTGACAAATGTTCTAGAAGAAAAAAGAAAATAGAAAAACTTGGGCTACAAGAGATTCTTCGACAAATAGGGACAAAGAATACAAGATGCAAGTCTGGAACGAAAAAGGGCGACAAGGGGCACGCCGAGAATAGAAAAAGAAAGGGGATTTCCGTCCAGCATCAAGAGGACAACTTATCCTCCGCATGATCTACGGCGAGCAGTGACCAGGCAAAAGAGGGTATTATGTGTCGAGAGAGGAGCCGTGTTTGGGATGGACAAAGCGGAGCCCACACAAACCAGGCAGTGGAATAGCCAAAATCAGAAGCGACTTCGAGGGTGAGGGCCGGGTTGAGGAAGAGGGCGATCTACGTGACACGTAAGTCTACTGCCCAGATGATGCTTCATACAGAAATTGAAGTGAGAACAGAACGAAAAAAGTAATGTCCTGAATAGAAGATGTTGAAAGAAAAAAAATTAATAAAATTAAATTAAATAATTAAATTAAATAAAAACAAAATTAGCAGTCGGTCGAGTTTCAAGTGGTGATGCGAATGAACGAACACGAAAGATAAGGAACAAGGCGAACACAAATGGCTCTTGAGTTATAGACGAATGGCAAGGATACAAAACAACGAGGCCATGCTGACAAAAGGGCAAAAGAGAACAGTGCAACGGAAAAAACGAAATAAAAAAAGCGCACGCAGCAGCATCTTACTTTCTCGACAATGAAAAAAGCTGAAACTATCTCGGGAGCGGCCAACGGAGCAGCTGTTTCAAACCATCGGGAAGCAGCCATGTCGCTCTTTGCCTCGGTCGGGGCCTCTCACACCCCCTTACCCCTGTTTCCTTTGATCCTTACATGCCTTCTCTCGTTTTCTTTCGCTGCTCTTCTTTTCTTCTTATTTTTTTCTTTTTATTATTATTTTGGTAAAGATTCCCCCTCTATCCAGTGCCTCCAACCCACTCCATGCAACCACTTACAAAAACCGCCGGCCCTGGGATGGATGGGTTGGGCAAGAAGCGAAGCACTGCTCCGTGCCAGTGTTTGGACGAGGCACACTCAGCCAGCCATTGGCTAATATGTCACAAGAAGGAAAGGAAAAGGACTGCGTCGGTTGCGTAGACACCAAAAGTGCACGTCCACAGTTTGTATCATGCATCCCACCATCACAAACGTTGTCTGTGCAAAGAACTCATCCGTAGTTCTCGAGTCAGATGAGCTCATCATCCCAGCCTCAACCAAGATCAACTTATCGAGTTGCGTCGTTTGGGACAGGTTGTAGACCAGGCGCCTGTAAAACGTGCGCCATAAAACTGCAAGGAGACTATCGTCCGTTTTCCGTCTCGTCTGTCGGGACATGAAGTTGGGGAAGTGATATATCGCCGGTTGGTGAAAGCGTTCCTGCACATAGTGTCCACAGACAAGGCTGTAGTAGGCTCCGCTCGCCGAGAGCCATGTCCTCTTCCGTATCTGCAAGTACTCCGTCAGGTCGACAATTTCCTCCATACTGGTACGTACCTGTATCCAGAGAGCGCAGACACCAGCGGGCTGCAGGACGATGCACGCTGCGGCGTTGGCAGAATGCGGGTGGACCTGGCTGGCCTGTCTCTTGTCGTTGCTCGATCCAGGTGCTGTCCTGCCAGCGGTCTAGCACGCTTTGGGACGCCATATCCATTCTCTTGCATGGCTGTTGTTCTGGACTTGCACAACCTGCATGGTCCTTGGCCTTTTGACTTCACCCTTCGTGGTGTGCTGCTGATTTCCCCCTCCTGCTTACTCAGTTGTGAGTGGCTGCAGCTCCGGAGGTGGCGTTTTGGGATGTCTTGGTTTGCTTGCCCATCGCTCCTCCCACTCCTGGCCATCTCTGTGAACGTTTGGGCAGGAAGAGGCTCCCAACTCACAAGCAGACAATATATGCTGGCAAGCAAAAGTCAAGGCATAGGACAACACATACGACGGTCTAAGTGTGCCACAGGACTGAGTCGGTGTGCTTGCACGAATAGGGCAGATTCCCGTTGCTTCAAATGATGCACAAGCGAGAGGGCTTCTTAATCGGCAAATTTGGCTCAGGACCACTCAGAAAGCGTGCTTTCCTTCTTGCCCCCGACGATGTCATTCCCTCCTTCTCTAACTGTACGGCAAGGCTTGGCTCTTGCCCTGATGTATGCCCAAGGCAGCGCTCTTGCCCTCGTCGTCGTCCTTTCCTCCTGCCTTCTCCTGCCTTCTGCCCCTCTCACGTCCCCTCTTGTCCCCACTTACTGCCGCAGGGCACCAATGTGCTGTGGGCGCTAGACTCTAAATATACCACCCCCTGGCTTATGCTTTAGGTGTGTCCAGTCCCTTGTGAGCTTGTCTAAGTTGTTGCTTCTGCTTGAGTGGGCCGCGCCTGCCAAACTCTACCCACTCGGCGGCACTGCGCTGTACTAATGTGCCCATCCAGAACGCTCCTGCCCTGCTCACTTTGACGCTTCGAGTCAATGCCCCGTCGTCCCGGCACAAGCGCAACAGCGCTGTCGTTCCTTCCCTCTGGAATCTTCGGGGTTGCAGTGTCGTTCTTTCCTCTTCGTCTACTGTCGTGCCTTCCTGGTATTGCTGCCCTTTGCGTCTTTTTGTCCTTCTATTATAATCTTCGTGATCTCTCTCTCTTGTCCCTTTTCCTCCTCCTCCACCACCCCTTCGACCTCTGTCCTACACCAACAATAGCGATCATCGACCATCGACCCGATCTCTCTGGCCCAAGTGCACCACAGCACTGAACACGGGCCCAAGTCCACTGTGCGGAAGCCGCCCGCCTCGACGTTCCATTTGTCCAATTGCCCACCCCAGAAATCCTTCCCTCGTCATTTTTCGCCTTTCGCTTCTCGCTGGAGCTGGTCGGCGCTTGGCTCTCTGGCTCCCTTTCCATTCCACAGCCGCCTATTTGCACACCCTCTCCTTCTTTTCTGCGTCGTTGCATTTTCCGAGTTTTCCCCCTTTCCTTACACCTCTGTATTCCCTTGGACGAAGAATCAACTCTTGCATTTTGCGAATCTCAAATCGCAAATCGCACGCCTTCTTAGTCGCTCTCCTGTCAGTCCTTGGTTTAGTCCCCGTCCGGCCCTCCCTTGCCAAACTGCCACCGTTGCTCTAAATGAGCTCCTGCCAGTAGCGCGAGCCATTCTTCCAACCCAGCGAAAGGAGGTACCCAGTCCACTTCGCACCGCGCTCTTCGCTTCCCATCTCCAATCTCGTCCACATCTAGTCGACGAGAGTTTGAGAAGAACGGAAGCGAAGACGTTCAAAGACGACAAAGAAGAGGCAGGAAAGCGTTTCCACGGATGATGCTCGCCAGCTAAGCCCAACACATCGTGGACGTATAAGGAATATTCGTTCTGCGAAGCGACGTCCACGCTCTCTCTTATTGCAGCTTTGGCCCACGTTTGTTCCTGCCATCACCCTCGCTACTTCCCTTCCTCCCTCCACCTGTCCTTGACGAACAACCAAATTCTCTCGCCGCCATCATGAGCTTCCAGCAGGGCACGGCGTACGCCGAATCCGACGCCGACGATGAGTACGAGCGCGACATCCACGACAGCTCCCCGATCGACGCCACCGAATCCGAACTTTCTCCCACTGAGACCGATATACCATCCGCCGAACACACGCCCACCACGTACGGCTACCACAGCAGCGCCGATCGGCTACCCGAAACGATCATCACGGACTGGAGCGCCGAGGAGTGTGCTGATTTTATAGCCACGATTGGTCTACAACAATATGCAGATGGGTTCATCGGTACGTTTGGCGATAGGGGAGCGTCTGCAGCCCCTGCATCGTACTTGGCCTGTACCTTGCATCATTCGACGGCCGCTGTTGTTGTTGGCTTGTGCTAACCCCATGGACCAGAGAACGAGATCGTTGGCGAGGCGCTTGTTGCCCTACTACACGACGATCTGAAGCAAATGGGCATCAACAGTGTCGGCCACCGCTTGACAATCCTCAAGAGTGTCTACGAAGTCAAGAAGGCTCAGGAGGTCCCGATAGAGAGCGACCACTATGTCCCTCTAAGTATGTATTTTGGCCCGCGTTCCCAAACCTCAACCAAGCCTCATTCACTATTCGTCGAGTGTTTATTCTAACATGCTACCCACCGTTAGCCGCCGAAACTGAAGCGCAAGCCACCATGGCCACACTGAAGGACATCAAGCACCTCGTCGAGCAGCTGCGCTTACGAGACGAGCGCATGAGCCTATTCGAGCAGGACTACCGACGTCTAACCGATGACTTCCGCCGTTTGCGCGAAGATGTCCTGCCGGCTCTGCGTCTCGTCAAAGATGCCCAACAACCGCTACCGCATGTGAACAGCAATGGCAGCAGCACCACCACCGCCAACAACGATCAGTCCTATCCCTTTGAAGCCATCATTTCTCCTCCTGTACCAACGCCTCAATCCGGCACACAGTCCATCAACATCAAGCGCCAGTATTCGACCCGGAAAATGGTCCCGACAGGGACGACACCGAAAACCACATCTCCCACACACCTCCAAATCTCGCACGATCGGATGATCGCCGAGCAAACCCTCGATCCTGCCAATGCCGCCGAACGTGCCGTGCTCTCCTCACAACACCTGGCCGCGGCAAATGGCAACGGCCAGACCGCCTCCTCACCATCATACCCCTCGCCCAATATACCATCTCCAACATCTCCGCCCATCTCCATGAACGGAACCACGCTCGCCTCCCGCTCCTACCGCTCCGACCAACCTACTCCATCCGGTCGTTCGACCTTTGCCGAGAGCGACCACGCCTACAACTCCTCATCTCGTGACAAGCACACCGGCGCACCACGGCGGATGCAGACTCCTGCTCCCGACACGCCTGGCAGCAATGCATCCGTGGAGATTTTCAAGTCATTCCGCGTGAGCATGGATGACCCTTGCTACAAGGTCCTGCCGGCTGCCCTACGACGCTATCAGATCAACGCACCTCCCGACCAGTACGCGCTGTATATTGTGTATGGTGACCAAGAGCGGTGCCTAGCCTTGAACGAGAAGCCGCTCATCCTCTTCAAACAGCTGGATAAAGAAGGCAAGAAGCCAATGTTCATGCTTCGGAAGACGGCAAATGCGCCAGCGGATGGACCAACAGATGTGCCGGGCAGTGCAGGCCTGAATGCAGCGGCTCGGGGGACGTCAACTGCCTATGACCCGCCGGGGGGTATCATATGAACAATGTAGGACTCTGTGTGGAAGGAATGAGATGATGACAGTTGAAACTTGAAGTGCACTCCTCTTGGCGCAAGCCCAAGGACAGTTGTCGAAAGCAAGCACTTCCGGCGCCATTCCCCTACCGAGCGCGAAGCGCGGTAGAACAACACGATGCTACGATTCTTGCTCTATGGGCAGGTTAAGCATTCATCGCCTGACAGTCATAAAGACAACCGTGCGTCCATACGTGTGTTCGTCAACGCACATTCTGAGAAACCGAGAAGGCTGCACCAAAGGACCGACAGAGAGAAGGGCGGGATCGTGTTTGTTCGCTGTGTGGGACAACCACCAAAGCATTGAGCATTTTGTACTTTTGGCCCTTTGGAGAAGGAAGAAAAAGCGGCTGCCCTTGCGACTGCATCATGACAAGGCAAGGACCGAGGCTGACGAACCCTTTTGTGTTTCTGGCTTTGATTTGTCCTATATATATTACTACTTTGGAGGGCAGGCGTTTTCCCCGGTATATTGCTTCGCATCTACATACGCGTGTATCTACTGCACCGCCCTTATATATAAGCCCTTAATTCATCTCAGTCTTTGATATATGTCCTTGTAGTTTGAAACTTATTCGGTGTGGCTATATTTGAAAGCGCAATGTGAGAAAAACAACTAATAGACTGGCTATGCTGTGCTGCAAAAGTTAGAAACAATACATGTGTTGAAAACAGAATTTACCATTCCAATGGGGTATAAATTGCGACCGACAGATGTGAGGCATGCGAAATGAAAACAAAGATCTGGATCCAAAAGAGTTGAAAAATTCCTTCCCATTTGTTGGCGGAAAAAGCTGCCTTTGGGTAGAGACGATGAATGATGACGCTTAGAAATGCACACTCCTCTTCTTCTGAATACGGCTGCGTTCGTCACCCGGCGCAGCCGACGAAGACCGGTTCGGGTTGGCGGACGAGGACGACGAAAAGAACCCGCTGACACTGGCCGCCGGGTTGCTCAAGAATGCACTGGACTTTCTGCGGCCATTTCCGCTGCTGTTGCCGGTGCCGATGTGGTTATCGCTACTGGCATGGTGGTAGCCGCTGTTAGTAGCGCCGCCTCCTGGTCGGGGCCTTTGCCACCGCGAACTCGAATTCGAAGCGCTGGGTGGCCCTGCACTTACCGGCCGCGGGGGAAGTGCTGGGTGCTGTAGGTAGTGCTGCTGAGGCGGCGGGTAGTAGTAGCCGTTGTTGTACGAAGAGGCCGTGGGCGGCGGCGGTGGAGGGACAGGCCGCGATGCACTGGGCGGGCCGGGTGGCGGTGGCACGGCTGACGGCAGTTCCTGGCCCTCGGTGCCATACTTCCTTCGCAGCCGCTCGGTTTCTTTGGCGATCTCGGCCTCGCGCAGCCGCTGCTCCTTCTCCTCGGCCTCGAGCATCTTCTTGATGCGCCTCTCCTCCTCACGCTCCCGCTTCGCGCGCTCTTTTTCCTCGCGCTCCAGCATCGCCTGCAGGCGCTTGGTCTCCGCATCAATCGCGGCAGCTGAGGGCGTAGAGCCAGCAACACTGCCGCCGCCACCACCGCCAACCGGCCCTCCTGGCCCGCTCGCTATGGCGGATGTCATCACGGCCGGTCCGTCGTGAGTGGCGTGTGGCCGCGAGCCGGCGCCATGGCCGCTTGGTGCTATGTTGGCTGCAGATCCAGGCGCAGGTATGGGTAGTGTCGCACCAGCCGGGCGGGAATTCTTTCGCCGACCACCGCCAGTCGCTGCAGCACCACCCTCCAAGTTGAACGGGTCCGACCGTGGCACTAGGTACAAGTCACGGATCACCTGTGCGCTCAGGAGCAGCACCAGATCCAGGCCCTTGCGATCCTGCACTTCCACCCGCTGCAGGTTCGGCTCGTAAATGGTCACCGCAGGGTCGCGCGCGTGCTTGAACAAGGCCACCGTGATGTCGGGCTCCTTGCTGCGCTGCAGCCCCACCGTCTGGCCCGTCATGTAGCACGTCATGTCCTTGTTGCCCAAGCGGCCGTCCCGCTTCCAGCGGAACGCGTTCTTGGGCGTAACATTGACGACAGCGTCACCCGCAGCTGCCGACGACGTGGCCGTGGATTCGGGGAGCATCTGTTGCCGGTCGAGCCGGCTCGCGCTGGGCGCGCGGAACGTCTCGATGGGGATCTCAAACTCCCACGACTCGGTGCGGTTCCAGCTTCTTGGCGTATACCGCACGACCACGGACTGGTCCGGATTGTAGAGCTGAACGGCAAACGAGTCGGGGATTTTGGGCGTTTGGCCAGCAGCTTCGGTGCCGTGTTCCCGGTGTTCCCGCACCTCAGCCGCCGACAGCGTAGGCTGCTGCCACTCGGGCGTCACGGCCGCTTCACCGTAGACAACATCGCTGCTGTTGTAAGGATCGGTGAGGGCCGCTGCATAGACGCCACGACAGGCAGGCTTTGACACAGGGTCGGCGATGCGTAGCACGTATTCGGGGGCGGGGTCGGAACCGCTGCGCGTGAAGTAGACGACGGAACTCGAGGGGTGGTCTGGCATAGGCCGGAAAATGAATGTGGGAAGGTTTTCGTCGAGCATGACGAGCGGTTGGCTTCGAGAACGAGCCTCGTCGACAAGATGTGAAGCGTTGGTAGGTTCGCCCTGCCGAGCTGATTTCGGGGAGAATGTAGCTGCCGCCTGAGACGTCTGAGATGAGAAAACAAGTTGGGTGCGAAGGTGCGCCCACAGCGCTCTGCTGCAGAGACAGGTCAAAGATATAAAAAGAAAGTGCTTCTGCCGGTCGTAGCAGAGACGAGAGAAAGAGGAGGCAGTTGTCAGGGCCTGCGATGCCCTCGTTAGCGGCGTTGCGGATTCCAAGCGAGACTGAGACCTAATCCAGTTATCGATATAATGCGAAGGGAGGTTTGAGGGCAATGTTGTGAAGAGGAGGTTGGCAGAAGTACGTGTTGAAAGGGACTAAAGGCTGTGGGAAAGCTTTTGGAGAGGCTCAAGATAAAGGCTCTGGGATATCACGGGCACAGACAAGGCAGGAACGTTGTTTTTGGTTGCGCCTTGCCGTTAACTCGAGGCTAGAAAAGGCAATAATTGTACCTGGAGGCGGAGCGCCCCAAGCAGGCTGAGCAGGCTCGGCCTGGGGTCCAATATGCGCTATCGGTCGTAGCTTCCTACAGGACGAAAGGCTGGAAAGAGCGACGCAATTGGCCCCACATTACCAGGAGGCTGTCAACATGGAAGGTGCCCGTCGTCAACGACGCTCCCGATTTCACCTATTTTGCCACACGATTTTCTGTTAAAAATAGACAGGGAACCACAGGGCCGATCAGGCACCGACATTTCCACCCGAAGGACTCCCGGCACAATTTCGTGTCGTACGATTCGAATACGAATGCGAGAATGGAAAAGGAAGTACGTGGATGTACGCGGATGCAATTGCGTTGTACAAAAAGCAACGATGCGAGTAACTTTGATCTCTTTTATTTTTATTTTATTTTATTTTATTTCTTCGGAGGAAAAATTAAGAGGTGAAAAGATCAATATCATCTTTGCTTCGTCAGCCAACTTTCACATAGTTCTCGAGTATGTAGCATTTATCATATTTTCATTTGCCAATGTGTCTAAAAAATGTACGTCAATGTCCGTTTTACAGTGCAAAGACCCCAGTGCCCAAAAATAGGTGCCAAAAAGAGTTATAAAAAAGAAATTGAAAACTACACCCTGGCCGGCTCTCAATCCATCCCACCTCAATCGAAATCTATTTAAAGCGAATCTCCCCTCCTCTAAGTCGACCGTCTCCGCCGTCTCCCCTCCCACCTGTGCCCCTTCTTTCAAACCTGGAGCTGCATAAACATAGAAGAAACCCGTGGGTTTCGTATCGTAACAATGGAAAGCAAACGGGCGAGAAAAAACGACCAAAAAAGAATGAGATAGAAAGAGTCATCATACATTGCTGCCGCCGTTGCCGCGTCCATTGCCGCCGTCCAGCAGCAGCCTCGGCTTGATGAAGTCTTCGTCGAGCTGCCGCAGCAGCGCCGTCGGATCTTCCGTATTCCACAACTGCCGGATGGCCGCCGTGGCCGACATGTGCGTGGTGGGTGTGCTCGTCCCTGCAGCTGCTGAACTGCCTGCGGCTCCTGCGGCCGCAGCGGAACTGCTGCCGCCCACGTCGACTTCGTACGATTCGGGTGCGCCTGGTGGCATGGGACTGGACCGCCGGCGGGGTGCCGGTGGCGGCAGGTCGGATGTGTCAATGTCACTGCCGACTTCGGAGTCGGTAGCGCTGGCCGAGTAGCCCAGCAGGTCGGACCGCTCGCCAGACGCCAGATCGTGCGTAGAGCTCTTACGGCTAAGGCTCGAGCCGCCGCCCATTGGGTTGGGCGACCGCATGCCCGTTGTCCAGCTGCGGTGGTCAGCACCATCATCTGCGCTGCCGCTGGGATAGTATCCGCGTTTTGTGCCGTTGGCCCCGGCGCCACCACCACTGCTGCCGCCGCCGCTACTGCTGCCCAGCCGGTTGAGAGGCAGGGGCGAGCCGGCATACGTGCCCGGAACGCGCGGTGGGTTGTAGCCGAAGCCGCCATTGCGCTTCGCATAGTTCCCGACGGGCTCAATGTCAAACTCGTCGTCCGAGTCGATCTCGTCGACCACGCCGGTCCGGATGCCGAGGATCTCGAGCATGCGTGCCGTGGTGCCGCCAAAGATGATGACGGTCAACACCACCACAACAAGCACGGTAGCCTTGAGCGCGTACGTATCCTTGCCGGTCAGCAGCGCCGCAAGAGCGACGCCGACTGCACCACGCAGGCCGGCCCAGAAGAGCATCGCCTGGTAGTTGTACGGCAGCTCGTCGGCTGAGTTGACAATGCCGCGGCGGCGCTCGCGGTAGTGAATGAACCAGTTGATCGCCTTGGACAGCGGGAACACGGCGACCCAACGCGCCGCACACACGGCGATAACAGTGACGATGATGAGCAGCGGCTGATACTGCAGGTCCTTTTCGGTGAAGAGCGAGAGCCCAAGGTAGATGAAGATGAAGTTTTCGGAGAGCTGCGCAAGCACCTGGAAGATGTATTTGGTGGTGAGCTGCGTGCGACGGGACATGTTGAAGTAGGCGTAGTGCTTGAGAGTTATTCCGCAGAACAGCAGAGACACGATACCTAGCGGGGTTAGCAGCGAGCACAGGCGTGGCGGTTCAAACCGATATGAAGGAAAGTCCACGAGACATACCAGACATCTCCACAGCCTGAGAAAAGAAATAGGTGGCGTAGGCAATGAGCACAATCAGACAGCTCTCAATCTTGGGGTAGCGGCGCACGTAGGTGTACTTGAGGCAGAGCGCTGCAATGATGCCGACCAGGGCACCGATCAACATGCTGCCGAAGAAGTCCTTCAAGAAAATGCCGATACCTTTCAGCAGGCTGACAATGCTCGACGATGTGGCCGAGCCGTTCTTGGACTTTTGCGCCGACTCGAAAATGACAATGGCAATGGCGTCGTTCAGGATCGACTCGCCAAAGATGATTGTGTACAGCTTCGGGTCGACCTTGTACGAGTTGAAAATGGCCAGGATCGTCACGGGGTCGGTGGCCGAGAGGGTGGCGCCAACAGAAATGGCGTCGATCCAATTCATGGTGAGGCCCTCGAGCGGGATGCGCGTGTACAGCCACAGAATGACGCCAATGACAATGGCCGACAAGAAGGTGCCGGCGAACGCAAACGTGAGGATGGTGCCTATATTTCGGAAGAAATTCCCTTGATGCAACTCGTAGCCGGAGGAGAGGATAATCGGTGGTAGCAGCAAATTAAAGAAGACCTGATAGTCGAAACTGACGATTTCACGGATACTGTCGCCGGCCGTTACGCGGAGGATAAGGCCAACCGTCATACCTAGGCAAGGGGGTAGGGGTTAGGGGTTAGGCTGAGCTCAGTGGTGAGGTTGACGAAAGTATGGGAGGCTCACCTGCGAAGATGGAGATGACCGTTTCGTGGACGGCCGTAACCTTTTGCTGCTGCAGGATGTAGCTTGTGAAGAAGGCCACGATCAGCAGCATGATCTGGATGAAGATGGCCCATGATGCGTTGATTTCCTTCTCGGACGAGTCGCCGCCTGCCGACGTGTCAGTTTTGCCCTTGTGTCGGTCGAGAATGGATTGCGGATGCCTTTCACATCTCAACGTCTCGTCGTCCGTTGTGGTCGCCCACGGCCTCCATCCAGCCACCAACAACGTCCTGACCGCTACTCAGCAATTGCGTACCTTCAGAGTCTATGTCCTCGCTCGCTCTTCCTGTTGTTGGAGGGCCAGTGTCAGCATTTCCATCGTGGTTCTTGGCAGAATAGGTTCTCGTGAAACAACAGCTTCGGATAACGTACGGGCCAGCTCCACCACGGTGCCGGTCACCATGGACCACATCTCACCGTTCGGCATGGTGGCAGCACGTGGAATACGCCGCCAAGGTGTGTCCGTCGAAGCGTATGAGGTAATGAAAATTGGACGGTGGTCGAGCGATCGTGAGTTGTGCTTGGCAGGGGGGTTTCAATTTCGCTGCACAGCGGAAATCAGCGGCAGCTGTAGCGAAGGCTCTTGGAGCAGCGGCCGAGTCGCGCGCGAGCGACCATGAACAGGCAAATAGGCGACGCGGGAGAGGAAATGGGTTCGTCGCGGCTACCAAAGGGGGTCGTCTTCGCTGGAGGCTTCGCAAAACGACGTTGAAAGAGAAGGCTGTCGAGGGCGTTGGTTGATGCAGAAGAAAGAACAACGTGTTGCGTCGACGCCGCTATTGGCTAGGCATCGAGAAAAGACGAAGAAGGAAAGTACGACCCCAACCCTGATTTGACGTCGTGCAGTTTCCCTTTTGTCTCTGGCACCGCACCAAACTACCTGCAGAAACAGAAGTAGCGAACGACCCTAGCCGGCGCTGAAAGCCCTGTGGGACAGTCCGTCGCGACTTATGCGAAATTGCCCTCCAGGATCTAGTTCAGCCCCAAAGCCAGGATTCCAACACACACTAGCGCACTAGCCATGGCACTCTGGAGCGCTGTATCCTCACCTCTCCCCTCTAGAGGCGCGCCAAAATGACTAATCCAATATACCAGCGAGGCTGCATGCGGCTGCAAAGCGAGCTAGCTGCAGGAAGCACCAGCAATGTGTCTGACGGCAAAGGCAGCCAAAATTTCATATGCACCACACCTGCGTGTCCCCAGCCTTGCCCACAATGCCCGCTGCACGCAAGCTTCGAATGGAATAGGGCTCGTCTGCATCTCTCCTGCACTTCCAGCGGATTATACTTACCGTCGAACACCCACACGAGCATTGTTTCCTCTCACAATGTCTGGCAAACTCGACCGCCTCGACGCGCCTGGCATCCGCGCCGAGGGTGCTGTGCTGCACAGCATGCGCCGTGAAGTCGCAAACCAGTTGCGCCGCCAGCAGCTCGGCTTCCCAGGTGCACAACCCGTCAGCTTTACGCGCAAGCACATGGAAGAGCTGCGGAAACAAGAGTAGGTTGTCAGCGGTCTCGGGTGTACACCAAGCGAATTTGTTGCTAACACCGCACCGCACCGTCCAGCTACTACGTCTGCGAAAAGACCGACGGCATCCGCTACCTGCTCTACCTGACCGAAGACGAAGAGGGCGCTGAAATTCAATACCTCATCGACCGCAAGAACGATTACTGGTTCCTGCCGCCCGGCTCGCTGCACCTGCCCCGCGCCGAGGACGAGGCGGGCTTCCACGTCAAGACACTTGTCGACGGCGAGCTGGTCATGGACGACCTGGGCCATGGCGAGAAGCAGCCGACCTTTTTGGTGTTTGACTGCCTCGTGCTCGACAACAAGGACATGACGGAGCGTACCCTGGACAAGCGCCTGGGCTACTTCAAAGAGGCCGTCTACAAGCCGTACGACGCCCTGTTCCGCAAGTACCCCGAGGAGAAGCAGTTTCAGGCGTTTGCCATCCAGATGAAGGACATGCAGTACAGCTACGGCATCGAAATGATGTTCCGCACCGTGCTGCCCAACCTCAAGCACGGCAACGACGGCCTCATCTTTACGCGCTGCAATACCAACTACCGCCCCGGCACCGACCCGCACATCCTCAAGTGGAAGCGCGTCGAGGAAAACACAATCGACTTTCGCATCCAGCTGACCTTCCCGCCGTTGGCACCCGACAGCGTGGACGACGACGCCCACGGTCCCGTCAAGAACGGCGACACGCGCAACGGCGACGGGCACGCAAGCACAAATGGCGGGCCCGTTCTGCCGTTCGACTACGACGCCCTCCCGGCCGCCGACCTGTTCGCCTACTACGGCGACAACACCGCCGAGCCGTACCGCCACTTTGCGCCGATGTACCTCACCGAAGAGGAGTGGGAGCTGCTCAAGGCCACGGGCGACCCAATCTCCAACCGCGTCGTCGAGTGCGCGCTCGACGACCAGCAGCGCTGGCGTATCCACCGATTCCGTGACGACAAGCCCGAGGCCAACCACATTAGTGTTGTGAACAGTGTCCTCGAGAGCATCCGGGACAGCGTATCAGAGCAGGAGCTGAAAGAGGCCGCCAAAGGCTTCAAGGAAGGGTGGCGGGCACGTCGGCAGTCGACAGGACGGTAAAGCTTGTCTAGCTGAAGAGGTCTTTTCTCTATATACGGTTGGCAGTCGGTGTCCGGGTTTGGGTTTGGGATGGCGTTGTGGTATATCACTGGACACAGTTTTGCGTTCGATTTTGTTTAGTTTTCTAGCCTGACAGCTTTTGTCTTTCATGTTTTGTAGCATTCATTCACTGTTTTGATCACATGGTTGGAGGGACGGTGTATTAGGTATTGACAATCAATGGCTCTGCAGAAACACGTTATTTAAAACGACGAGGTTTATTGTCTGGCTCTACATGACATGGTGCTGCCTAAGCTGCATACACGTAGATTGCCGTTCTTTGACTGACCAAAGAAAAGACTATGATATGATATCCATCCACTCGTCCGTGGCGACAATTGCAAAAATATAAAGAAGAAAAGGTAGCCGGAAGGAAAAGAGGGACATGGCAGGGATCTGCTACAAAGCTCCCTTAACTTTCCTTCTCGGGTTGCAAAACATGCTTAGTCGCCAGTGCTGATATGAGACACCTTTCTCAACCGTCTTCACCCTTTCGCAGCCTCTCCATTATTAAGAGTCTCTTACCCATCAGACCAATTAGTGGTAGTTTTTCTCGTCCCCGATGAGCCACGATTGTTTTCCAGTGTGCTCTCGTGCAATTGCGGCATTTCCTTAAAAGTGGAAGGCCGCAACAAAGATGGCCGCAATGGCCATGCCAACCCAGACACCGCTAGCCTTGGCGGCGCCGGAGACGGTGACAACCGTGCTCACTGGGTCGACCTGGCTAGTGGTGGTGCCCAGAGGTGTGGTCAGCTTGCCAGTGTTGCCAGTGCCACCACTGACGCCGGGAGGGACAGTGAGGGTGTAGCTGGCAGTGCTTGCGGTATTGTAAGGGGAGAGGATGGTGGTGGTGTTGGGGAAGTGAGTAAGGTGGAACGAGCTGGTAGATGCACTCGTGCCCCAAACACCCTCAGCAGTGCTGGTGGACGTACCGCTCGAGGTCTTGTTGTTACCACCGTGGACAGTAGCAAACTCCGTTGCGGTAGCCGTCACCGTGAGCGTCTCCGCCTTGGGGGTGACGAGACCGCTGGCTGTCACATAGATCGTGGCAGTCGTAACGTGCGTCTCAAGCACAGTGATGGGGGCTGGGGAAGAGGAAGGGAGAACAGAGGACGAGCCACCACCGGTGACAGTAACCGTGACGGTCCCAGGGAGACCGGCACTACACTGCTGGGAGGAGACAGACGAGCTAGCAGGGAGGCTAGACGACGAGGCAGTGGTCTCAATGGTAACGGTCGTACCCTCAGTGACCGTGGTGGTCGTGTACACATACGACTGGGAGGGAGACTCCATGGCCCGGTGAACGAGAGTAGCAACAGGGGCCACGGGCTTGGTGTCCTGCTCGGCAAGCAAGTTGTTGTACTTTGAGAGGAGAGCATCATAGTCTTGCTTGTCTGTAGATGTAGAGGTTAGCAAGTACACGGACAAACAATCAAAATTCTGTGGGAGACCAGCAACCACTTACCATGGACGACCTGGTAAATCAAAACAAGAGCAAAAGCCAGGAAGACGATGGCCAGAACAGCCTTCGCAATGAGCTTGCCGATGCGGCGAGCCTTAGACGGCTGGGCCGGAGAGAAGCCATCGGTGGCATAAACAGCCGGAAAGGAAGTCTTGGTGGAGTTGAAGTGATCCATTTTATTTGTTTGGATGTGTAAAGAGAGAGATCTTTGAGGTGGTCAGCCTTGTGAGAAGGGTAGATAAAAGAGCGTGGTGCCGTTGATTAGGCTTTGGATGAAGCTTAAAAAAATAGGAAGCAACAAGGAGCGAGTGAAAGATGGACGGATGAATGAAGGCGAAAAAGTAAAGGAACGACGAAAAGAGGAGAGCGAAGAGAAGGAAAGAGAAGTGAGAAGACGAAATAAGTTGGTGGGAGGGGCGAGAAGAAAAGGGCCAAAAAATATGTTTGGTCGTTTGAGGCAGGAAAGGAAGGAGCAACCCACGCACGACAATCGAAACAGGAAGGAACAAACACAACACAGCACACCAAGACAAAACTGAAAACAACATGAAAAATGGCACGTTGGGCAAAAGCGAATGGGCAGTTCGTCTTGTTAGTCCGGAGAGATTGAGCGTCAAAGACACAAGACCGAAATTTCAAGGGATGGTGAAGGTGACGCAGAAACATGTATGCAACAGCTCTCTGGCGTGTCTAGCCGAAGGCGACACAAGAAAGGAAGCAACGATGTGTGCCCAACCAGACACGGAAGGACGCACGAGGACGAATATGTGCAAAAGGAGGCTTGCCAGGAAAGAGCATCCGGGGCGAGGTGGCAGAATGAAGTTGCTTGGGAAGGCGTGACCGACGTACCTTAGGAGACAGATGGCGGTAGATTGGCGGGATATTCGAAGATGGAGAAGGTGAAACGAGTGTCGGTTGCAAACGGTCACTGGAAAAGAGCATACATGTGATGATAAGGTTGGGTCAAAGGAGTGCGCGGCAAATAATTTGCTTTGAGATGTGATGCGAAAAGTGATGAAGAGCCGAAGTGACAAGAGATTACGAGAAAAGGAAGGAGGAGGAGATCAGAGAAAGCACCACCCGGCCAGTATCATAGACGGAAGGGCAGAATTACGTTTCCAGGCCGACCCGTGTCTCTCGATACGGTAAACGACTAAACGACGGCGGTAACGGAACCCGGCAAGCGTTAATGTTGTCGTCGTGAATCGCCAAGCACGGAAGGAACGACCGGGGACGCCTCCCTCTTGCCTCGTTACCATATAACACGCCATTTCGCCGCCATGACGCCTCCAATCGACACTACATCAGACGGTCATCTCCAGTATACAACCATGCCGGTTGAAGCCATGGCCGTGCAACGATCCCAACTCTCGACCTGCACGAACAAGGCGGTCCTGATGCAGCCCGATGCCATACCAAGATTCGCGGACTCCTTTCACTGCGTGCCACTTTCCCTCTTAAATCTTATGGCTGGCAGGCAGTCCAACGTCGCAATATGCAATCCGACAGGTTATTCCACCGATTCTTCCTTAGAAACCTCCAACTTGGCGTCTCTCATTCGTCCTGGCATGACGTCGGTGACACGTTTATTTTCCATGATTAGCTGCCAGACAAGCATGGTCCCAGAGCATCGCGAAGGTCCTACCTATACCCCATCCCACTTACCCATGCCCTCTTCCCCCTGCTACATCGTATACTGGTGGACCTTCTCAGATCAACAGCTTAGTCACCACGCTCGTGGCCGGTGCTGCAAAGCTTTGCGACACCTGCGGGTGGGAGAGGCAGAGCCAGCATAAGCTGACTGGTGTATTTGCACGTTTAACGTTCTGTCGCACAACTGGTGCGTCTAAGATCCGATACCGACTCAACGTGCAGCGTATTGCATCGTCGCCCTTCGTCAAGAAACAAAAAGACATGGGATCGAAAGAAACGACGTTGATAAGTGTGGATCGCGGAGCTTCGCGCGCAAAGTCACGGTACTTTAACCGGCGCGTAGATTGGCTGACTTTCGGTGTATACTGGTGGTGTCGCAAAGCTCTGGAAGTACCAGTACAACCAATCAGAACGGGCAGCCATTAACAATGATGGACCGCTGCACCTAACGCGTCTGCTAGTGCGGTCACGCCCAGCTAAATTACACAACAGCACGCGACGGAAAGAACGGCCAGGCCCACGCTAGGGTCTTGCAGTTGGTGGGCGTCGGCTGTGTCTCTCCAGTTCACCTTCCCTCCCAACCGCCAAAGCAAGACCAGCTCCTGCCGCCAAGTTGCCGTGTATTTCGCCGTACCTGCCCTCCTGCCCTGTCGCGCGAAATAGTAGGGCACCTTTATTTCGTCGCGTAATGCATCCGTCCACTTCCCCCTCTCTCCTCTCCCTTCCACTTTAATCCTCGCCATTGCGTGTGAATTTCCCATTCCCGTCTTTTTTTATTCTGCAATCCGACGGGCCAAGTTTCTACCTCTGATCTCGTCGCTGTTTCCTCTCCCATTTGCGCATTTCCCCTTCGCATTGGCATTGTCGAGGATCGTTGCTGGCGCTGTCCGCTGCGAGCCCGGCCCCTTTTTTTTCCACTCAAGAAGCTCGTCAGTCTATTCAGTCGCGTTTCTTCCCATTTTCTTCTGGACTCTTTTCTGCGCCACGCCAAAAGGACTCGATCGAGACAGAGGCCCAAAGGCTGCCTGAACAGACGTGCCCACACGCAATCATTGGCAGGCTAGGTCAGGGCACGGATCACAAGTTCAATCGAAATAAATATACACGAGACCCCCAACTCCTGACGCCTCTGCGACGACCAGCCACCCTTGTATCCCCGGCGGCGTCATCGCCAGTTTTTATCGCCATGGCACCGGCTCGTCGACGCGCTCCGGCGCGGAACGGAGCCTCTGCTAAGAGCCCTGATGTCGCAGAGACAGCGACCCCCGAATCAAACGCCGAGGTCAGCCTGCCGCGCAGAGCGGCCGCACCTCGAAAACAACAACAAGCAGCTAGCCGTGGCCGCGGCAAGAAGGCTGCCGACCCAGAATCTGAGGCCGAGGAGCAGGACGATGAGGACGAGGACGTGATCGATGCGCAGGAGGCAGACGATGACCAGGACGAGGCGCGGCCACACACTGCGCGGGCAGCAGCAGGGACGCAAGCCGAGGGTCCGCTGGTGCGCCTTCGCTTCAACGAGCCTCTCTCATGGCGGCCAGGAAAGCCAATTCCGACCGAAGAGCTGATCCGGCGTCTCGAGACACTGAGTCGTGAGCTGACGGACCTCGACCAGGAGACGTTTGACACTAAGTCGCTGGCCAAGACTGCCAAAGAGCTCGCAAGCCATAATCTCCTCAACCACAAGGACAAGGGCGTCAAGGCCTTTGCCGCCGCCTGCCTCGTTGACATTCTCTGCCTCTGCGCCCCCAACGCACCTTTCACCCAGACCCAGCTGAAGGTTGGTTTTTTTTTTTTTGGTTTTTTGCACAGCGGTTTCAAGGTTCTTCTCGCAGCCAGTACTAACAGACTCGTCACTCTAGGACGTCTTCGGCCTCTTCATCACTTCCATCTTGCCCGCTCTACAGGATCCCTCCAACACCTATGATGCCCAGCATAAGTATGTTCTGCATTCGCTGGCTGAGGTCCGCAGCATCGTCCTCCTCAACGACCTTGACAGCAGCGACGCGCTGCAGCTTCAGCTGTTTTCGTCTCTCTTCGACGCCATCTCGGCCCCCAAAAATGTGTCCGGCGGTCGCCTGCCCACCGACGTCGAGCACGACATCAGCGACGTGCTCATCAGCCTGATCGAGGAGGGCCCCAACGTACCTCCCAAGGTCGTCGATGTCATCATGGCCCAGTTCCTCCGTGCCGCCGCTCCGGGCGCCCTGCGCGACAAGGGTGTCCCCGACAAGGATGAGCTCGATCGCTATCAGTCGACCCTGCTTCTCAAGGAGGAACCCCCCGCCTACCAAATGGCCAAGCTCATCTGCCAGACGTGTGCGGACAAGATGACCCGCTCCGTTGCCCAGTACTTCAGTGATGTGATCATCGACTTTTCCGGCGTCGGCGGCAACGCCGCCGGCAACGGAAAGGGCCCGGCTGGGCACAAGGGCGGGAAGGGTTCTGACGATGAAGAGGAGGAGGACGAGGGCCTGAACGGGCCGTCTGAGTCCGACCTGCGGGAAATGAAAAAGGCACACTTGCTCCTGCGCGAGCTCTGGAGAGCCGCCCCGCAGGTGCTCAGCAATGTCGTGCCCCAGCTCGAGGCCGAGCTTTCGGCAGACAACGTCTACCTCCGGAAGCTGGCGTCGGAGACGCTCGGAGACATGATTGCAGGTATTGGTGCTGCTGGTCCACCGCCACTACCGGCTCTGGACCCTGCAGCGTACCCGCCCCTCAGATTGACCGACGAGCTTGCTACGCAGGCCACCGACAGCGTTCTGACGACGCCGACCTCGCCCCATTCCTTTGCCCAGACACACCCCCACGTGTACCAGAGCTTCATCAACCGGAAGAACGACAAGTCTGCCCTGATCCGCACTGCCTGGGTGACTGCTGCTGGCTACATTCTGTCCACGTCTGCGGGCGGTATCGGCCTCAGCCGTGAGGAGGAGACCGTCCTTGTCCTTGGCCTTGGCGACAAGCTCACCGACAGTGACGAAAAGGTCCGCCTGGCCTCCGTCAAGGCTATTGAGGCGTTCAACTTCCGCGATGTCATCACCAAGCTCGCCCCCCACGGCGGCGTCTCCAAGCAGGGGTCGGTGCTGTCCAACCTGGCCGACCGCTGCCGTGACCGGAAATCACACGTTCGCATCGAGGCCATGGCACTGCTCGGCAAGCTGTGGGCTGCAGCAACGGGCGAGCTGGCTGCAGGTGATGAGGCCGTGATTGCTGCCCTCGGTGGAGTCCCCACGCGCATCTTCAGCACAATTTATGCCAACGACCTGGAGCTGAACCTGCTTGTAGAGCGCATTTCCTACGAGTACCTCGTACCTCTCTCGTACCCTGCCGTCAAGAAGGCCCAGAAGGCCACCAATGGACGCGGCAGCCAGCAACAAAAGTCTGCCACTGGCGGTGGCATCGATGCCGACGCCGTCCGCGCCGAGCGCATCCTGCTCCTAGTACGCTCTTTGGATGTGAGCTCCAAGCGTGCCTTCTTCTCTCTCCAGAGCCGGCAGCCTCAGTTCTCGAGCATCATGGAAGGTTTCCTCAAGCAGTGTGAGGCCTACAACGGTGGTGTCGGCGAGGATGGCAAGAAAGCCGCGCCCAGCTTGGAAAAGAGTATCCAGTACCTATCGCAGTTCTTCCCCGACGCCGCCAAGGTTCGCGCTGATCTGCAGCGGTTCGCCAAGCTCAACGACCGCCGCAGCTACCAGCTTGTGCGCTTTGTCATTGGTCCTGAGCACGATTTTACGACCATGTACCGCGCCATGAAGGAGCTTGTGAAGAAGGTGCAGGGCACCAATTCGAGCACCATTCTGGACACGCTGCTTCCTCTGCTGTATCGTTCCGGCTGCATCATGTTCAACCGCAGCCACCTGACCACCATCATGGAGTACTCCAAGGCCGGCCACGAGGACATGGCCGCGACCGCCAATGAGATGCTCAAGGAGGTGTCGCAGCGGAACCCGGGTCTGTTCAAGACCACCATTGGCGAGCTGTGCAAGGAGCTGGCGACGCACGCGCCCACGGAGACACGCGAAAACGACCCTATTGTTATTGATTCACTCAAAGCGTGCTCGTCTTATGCCGCCAAGTACCCGCAGGAGGTCCCCCGCGACCGCAAATTTGTGCAGGCCTGGATCAGCTTCGCTGTCTTCGGACGACCGGAAAAGGCTGCCAAATATGCAGTCAGCATCTTGTTGTCCACCAAGGACGAGAAGAGCATGGTGAGCGCAACTGAGCTGGCCCGAAAGGTCACCAAGGACTTTACGTTCGAGTCACCGCGGTTCCTTAACAAGCTCGTCACGGTCAGCCAGCTGGCCCGGTTCGTGCCAAGCGTGATTGCCGATGCTGAAGACGATCTGCGGAAGCAAGCTATGGACATCCTCCGCGCCGTCCGCAGCCCGTCTTCAGCCAGCGACCCGGACTGGGTTGACGATGCGGACCTCGACGACGAAGGCAAGGCCAAGGTGCAATGCCTCAAGTTCCTGGTGCAACAGCTCCTTGGCACAAAGGACATTGACGAGGCCAAGAAGGACGGCAAGAACATTATCCGCTTCCTGGTCAAGTTCATTGTCCAGGACGGCGAGGTCACCAAGAGCAAAGACACGCCCAAACACCACTGCTCGCGGCTCCGGCTCGCTGCGGCACAGGCCATCCTCAAGATCTGCGCCAGCCGGCAATTCGACGAGATCCTCTCGCCCTCCGACTTCAACACACTGGCACTCGTCACACAAGACCAGCAGCCCCAGGTGCGTCGCGGTTTCATCGAGAAGCTGCAAAAATACTTGGTGCTTGGCAAGCTGCGCCCCCGGTTCTACACCATTGTGTTCCTGGCCGCCTTTGAACCTGTCACCGAGTTCCGGAACCAGATCGAGACGTGGATCCGCTCGCGGACCCGCTACTTCCAGGAGGCCAAGCAGAACGTCCTTGAGGGCGTCATTGCGCGCCTCATCTCGTTGCTCGCCCATCATCCCGACTACAGCGCCGAGGCCGACGATCTTGTTGACCATGCGCGCTACATCATTTTCTTCCTGAACAACGTCGCGACAGAATCGAGCCTCGGCCTGATCACAAAATATGCCGAGCGCGTCAAACAGACGCTTGATGGCATCAACGTGGAGAACAGCGAGAACCTGTACGTTCTTTCGGATCTTACACAGGCGACCATCCGCAAGTTCCAGCAGCGCAGGGGCTGGATCTTCGAATCCTATGCGGACAAGGTCGGTGTGCCCCAGGGCCTCTACTCGCCACTGCCATCGCACGATGTGGCGCTGGAGATTGCTCGCAAGCAGTACATTCCCGAAGGCGTTGAGGACCGATTGGACGACCTCCTCAAGGCAGCCGAGCGGAAGAAGGTGGGTTCCCCTTTCGTCCCCGTGAATTTTGCAAAGGAAATCCAATACTAACCCATCTTAGAAGCGCAAGTCGGGAGACGACTACCACCTGCAGCACGACGCCGCACAAAACGCCGCCAAGCGAGCCAAGACCTCGTCCGCGTCCCGGCCATCGGGCCCGTCTCGGTCAACGTCCAACAGCAAGGCCGCCTCCTCGGGTGCTGCTCCGTCGTCGTCGAGAAAGAGCGCCTCGGCTTCCAAGCCCAAGTCGAGCGGTGCCACCAAGCGCGTCGCGAAGCCCTCGCGGGCCATCAAATCCTCGCCCCCGGTCCGGATCCCCGACTCCGAACGGCGTCGTAGTGGACGCTCGGCTGTGGCCCAGACCTCGTACATGGAGCGGGACTCGGATGAAGACGATGAGGAGATGCTTGATGGTGTGGCCGAATGGCAGTATCTCGACAGCGAAGACGAAGAGGCCGGTACCAGTGCCACAAGGGCGCGGGACAGCGGCGGTCGGAGGCGGCAGAGCAAATCTGGCGGCGGCAGGGCCAGCAGCGGTGGCGACAGCGGTATGTGGGGTCGCTCGCTCCGGCAAGCAGCGTCCGATTCAGAAGCGGAGGGTGGTGATGACGGTGCCGAGAGCGAGTAGGGAAAAACTTGTGCCTGTTATTTTTTGCTGTTTTCTTGTTGCTACTCGAGGGTTTCTATTGTACTGTGGCTCTGTGACCGCTCTCGACCTAAGAATGGGATCTTTTTCTCCCGAATTTGTAACGAGGTGTTTGTCTTTTCTTGATGCGTTTTTATATCTATATCAAGGGATATATGGAAATCTGTCCAAAAATGGCTGTGCTCGGGTTGATGGGCGTGAAGGACAAATGTGCAGGGACGGTTAACCGGCTATGGATGCCAGTGATGGGTGAAAATAGCACTCCAAGGGGTAAGCGGTCTGTATAATGCCCATTGTTCCTTATTGTATGTCTGTGTTTTCTGTTTCGTTATCATTAAAAATCAAATACTTGCTGAAATTTTATATTTTATTAATTTATCGGGTATCCAACATAGATGGTCATTTGCACCAATCGACTGAAAGGTTTGCGGTTCATTAATTTTCGATTCAAGTGGTTTACGAAGTTGACTTGTACGGCGCATTGTTATAATAAAAATAACACTTTCTTTTTAAAAAAGGCAGAGATCTAAGCTTATCATTTCCTCTTAAAAATGCTGCTAAAATATTAGAAGTGAATACCATACTTTGACATGGCTGCGGTCTTCACACTTGTACAAAAGCCAACATGATATACGTTGTACCTGTGCAGCACATATTTAAATGTCGACGCGTGACGATACATGTGGGGGATATACAACAGACGACAAGACAGTCAAAGTAGAAGTACAGATGGTTGGATAACATGTAGTGAAAAGCGCCCCAGGAAATAAAAAGTACAAAAATATAAGACAAAACTTATGTATAAAAAAACATTTGATTGTTTTGGTCAAAATCAGCATCCACCCAACTCCAGCTTCCTCCAACCTGTATTATCAAAAATACCAGAAAAAAACAGGAAAAACACAATGACAGCAACGCGACATGAGAATATCGAAAGTGTAATACAAGATACAAAAAACACACGCACGAGAGAACAGTCCCTTTTGAATGATGTTAACCGGCACCTGGTGTCGATGTCTGGGACGCAGAGCCGGACGAGCCGCCTGCACCGTCGCCACTCTTCCGTGACACGGCCTCGTTCGTACTCTGCGACCCGAGGCCCGCGCCCGGCGAGGGCCGCTGGGGCGCAGTACTGGCTGCCGCGGCCGCTGATGGTACAGAGGGTGATGCGGACCCGGCGGGCAGGGAGCTAACCGGTGGAGGCAAGCCGTTGGCGGCGGCCTCGCGTGCCAGCCGTAGGTCGACCTTTTCTCTGTGGAAACGGTTCTTGAGGTGGACTTCAAAATTGCCGACCGTCGTCTCTGGGCCGGGTGTGTACAGCTTGCCTGGGCAGTCGTGGCATCGAATGCGGGGCAAGTACCAGAACTTGTAGTTGTCCAAGGGCTCGCCAGCGCTGGGCGCAGGCACGAGCTGCTCGTCCTTGTTGAACACGCTGTATCGCATAACACCTTCAAACGAGTCGTGGGGGTAGCTGCGCTCGCGCAGGCGCTGGAGCGCATCGAGGAGCCATTGTGGAGGAGGAGGCTGGAGACGAGAGAGAGGAATGTTAGAGCTACATCAAAGATAGAAGACACAACGATGGAAGACCAGGAAAGTACATACAGCTGGGGGCGCATCGACTTCGGATGCAGGAGGGGGTGGCGCGGGCAGGCGGCCGAGATGGGCGTGTGGGACGGCAGACCGTGTGGGCGCAAGCGCATTCTTGCTGGAGGGTGTCGTGGGGGGTGGACCCATGGAGTTGCTCGCAGAGCGCGGCTGCTGCTGGGAACCCGGGGCAGAGGATTGTAATTGCTGGTGGCTGGACGACGGCGTCTGTGAGCCCGACTCGGAGGCCGCAGCCGGTGGAGCAGCACCGGTGCTTTGTCGTGTCTTGATGTCGCGCAGCAGCTTCTTCAACCGGTCCTTGTTCACCTTGAAAGTGACCACAAGACGCGACGGCACCTGCACCTCGTCCACCGAGTCTTCACGTGGGTCGCGTGTTGCGCGCCGACCAAGGCGCGACTCGTGGTGGTGGATCGTGCCAGCCTCGGGCGTTTCCGAGCGACCAATGTTCGCCATGCGTTGTTGGGCAGCCGACGCCGCGCCGCGGATGCCACGCGTGCGCGCGGTGCCGGCCAGCTGAGACATGGACGGCGAGTCGGGCGAGGAATCGTCGCTTTCGTCCGAGTCGGACTCGCCGTCGCGTCCGCCGCGCCGCCGGCCAGTGCCAGACGGGCCTGCTGCGCGCTTGTAGAGTCTGCTCTCGTCGACGTCGGTCGCGGCACCGGGCAGCACAGACGAGACGATGAGCGTGCGGATGGTCCGCTGGCGGTCTTTGAGGTCGGGCAGGATGGGACCGCCGCGCCGGTTGACAGAACGCTTCTGGCGGCGCTGCTCGCGCGAAAAGGTCAATTCGTTGCGCTCGAGTTCCGCTTCGCTCAGCTCGTACAGGTACGGCGCATACTCCTTGGCCTGCTGCTGCGGCCGGAACACGACGGGGAGGGGGGAGGGGAGGAAGGCAGACACCAGATCCGGGTCTTCGATCGGGCGGCCGTCAAAGGGATGGCCGACGCTGTAGAGCCCACGGGTGAAGAGCTGCGTCTGCTCGCGGATGCAGTGGGCAATGGCGGTCGTGAACTCGCCCGACAGCGACAGGTCGCGCGCCATGCTTGCTGCGAACTCCTCGGGCGAGTTCATGGGGTTGTTGATCTCCCATTCAAACTGGTCGACAAGCGTGTGCTGGCCGATCGTGATGTTCAGCTTGACCAGTATGCGCATCTCGTCGTTCTTGTAGGCGGAGTAGGGCAGCTCGGGATCGAGGGCGTCCTCGTCCGAGTAGACGAGCGGGTAGAAGTCGCCGAGCTGCTCCTGGATCTGCTGGAAGACCTGCTCGTAGACCTGGTTCGAGACCGGCGGCCGCAGGCCCAGGTCCTCCATGAGCTGCGCCGTGAACAGCTCCGGCGGCACGAGGCGGTCGTGCAGGTTCCACGTGAACGTGTCGCGCAGCTTGACCTTGTCCCACTCGACGTCGACGCGGATGGGCACGAGCTCCTCGTGCTGTTCGGCCTGCTGGGCCATGTCCTTGCGGTTGTACTTGAGCGGCGGCGTGGTGCGTTTGCCTGGCCGCATCTTCTGTGTGGGATACAGGATGCGCGGCGGCCCGTTCACCTCCGTGTAGCCGTTGCCCAGGCCGACATAGCCTTCGCCGTAGATGTGGCGCGAGGGGAAATACTGGCGGTACTCGGTGCGCAGCTTGCGGTAGTCGTCGGCGTACATGTGCAGGTTCCGGAAGTCCTTCTGCATCTGCACCTGGGCCGCCTGGAGCGCGGCCGAGTGCAGCCCGTCATGTGTCAGATAGCGCTCGACGAGCACCTGGTTGTACGTGTCCTTGTCGCGGCCAGCGGCCTTCTTCGCGGCAATTGGCGCGCCGGAGGTCGATCGAGCCGGAGACGCGGCACCGGACGCCGATTTGGTATCACCAGCGCCCGCAGCGTCGGAGCCCGTCGGAGCATCCGTGCCGCCCGGGACTGATTGAGAAGTGGGAGGGGGTGGAGAGGTCGAGGCGGATGGAACAGGTCCGGATTGCGACGGCGTTGACGCGACTCCTGACGAGGGCGCGGCTGAAGGTGGCGCTGAAGCCGCCGGGGGAGCCGACATGGCGCGGAGGAGGTGTCGTCGCCGTGCAGCGGCGACGGCGGCCCCAGGACGTATTCCGCGGCTGGAGGAAGGGCAGGAGAGGGACGGGGCACCGTGGTGATGATGGAGGGCGACGTGTGTGGATGGCGGGCGTCCGTTTCGCGAATGGGGGTGTTGATGGGACTCGTGCAAAAAGGCACACTGTAAAAAGAAGGAATCGCGGTTCTGTGGTCGTTTCTTTCTCCTGGCGTCGGAAGCAACGAATCAAGGGGCTGGGGCGGGTGCTTGCGGGTCACAAAAGTGTCTATGTACTGGTACTATGTGGGACGTGGAGTTTGGCTCAAAAAGCGCATATTCCACGTACTAGGTACATTTGATCATGCTTGGCTGCTGCGTGGTAGCTGGATACATGCTTCTGTTAGTACATTAGCAGTTCTCAGAGGTCACCGCCTAACATCCACCCAAGCACCATTCGCGCCTGCCCAAAAGCAAAGACGACCAAAGCTTTTGGTACTGCTTTGAGACAGAGATTTTTAGCCTCCGCTGAAGCCAAAAATACAGGCTTGCACAAGGAAGCTGCAAAGCAGCACGATTACGATGCATTACACTGCACCGGCGCACCAGGGCTTTCCCAAAAGAGCACAGAACAGGAATAACCCCCGCCATAAACCTCGAACGGCGGCCCGCAGCATGGGCCTTTGTTCCCCTCCATCGCCGCCCTCTCAGCGCATAGTTTTTGCTGCAATTGTTTTCCCCTCCTTTTCCTCTCTTTACATCAACGCAAAGCTCCAGCAAGCTTTTCGCCGTTGAATATTCCCACCTCCACACTACCTGAACAACATCTCCGGCACCGACCGAAAGTTGCAAAAATGGCGTCCGAAGACAAGGAAATCGGTTAGTATTTTCTTTTGCCCTCCCAAAGCGCTCGCCATCTCGATTGGGAAGGCCTTGCGCTGGGCGTACGACACGAGCTTTGGGGCGTCTGCTGCGGGACGTGGTTGACGTCGCGTGCTGTCTTGACGCACGGCGGAACGCCCAGTTTGCTGGCCGAGTGGCTTGCGGATTGTGACGAGCGCACGTTGGATTGTTGGACCCGGCCGTTGCATTGCTGTGTCGTTCTTTTCGCGCTCGTCTTAGACCACGTGCACACCACTCGAGATCCTTATGCTAATTTTTTATTTTCTTTTCAACGACAACAGACTACACCCTCAACAACCCCGACACGCTGACCAAGTACAAGTCGGCTGCCCAGATCTCCGAGAAGGCCCTGGCTGCTGTCTCGGCTCTCTGCGTTGCTGGTGCCAAGATCGTCGACATCTGCGAGAAGGGCGACAAGCTGATTGAGGAGGAGCTGGCCAAGGTCTACAGAGGAAAGAAGGTCAATAAGGGTACGTCAGTCTGAAGAGACGGAGACAGGAAGAGGGTGAAGGCGAGACATCGTTGCTAACATTTGCCTCGCAAAATAGGCTTCTCTCACCCCACGACCGTTTCCCCCAGCTCGTATGTCACCCCCTACACCCCGCTGAGATCGGACGAGACCGAGGCCGCTGTCGAGCTCCAGGCCGGCGAGCCCGTCAAGATCCAGCTTGGTGCCCAGATTGATGGCTTTGGCTCCATTGTCTGCAACACGATTCTCGTGCCCGCCGAGGGCCAGTCTGGCGACGAGGTCGTTACCGGCCGTCCCGCGGACTTGATTCTGGCGACATACTACGCCAACGAGCTGCTGCTCCGCCTGCTGCTCCCTCCTGGCATCCTGGCTTCGGGCACCGACGAGGAGAAGGCGAAAGCCGCCGCCGCCAAGCCCCTCACCCAGAGCAAGATCAACTCCTTGCTGGAGACGGTCGCCAAGTCGTACGAGGTCAACCAGGTCGAGAACACCACGTCGTGGCTGTTTGAGCACAACGACATTGAGGGTGCCAAGAAGATCATCCTGGCCCCCAGCGAGGGCTCCAAGGGTGACGGCAACCCCGAGGTGGGCGACGTGTGGGGCGTTGAGGTCGGCATGAGCCTGGGCGCTGGTAAGGTGAAGACGCTGGAGCAGCGGTCGACCCTGCACCGGCGCACCATCCAGACGTACGGCCTGAAGCGCCCGACGTCGCGCAAGATCTACTCGGAGGTCCAGAAGAAGTTCGGCCTCTTCCCCTTCAGCCTGCGGCAGCTGGACGACGAGCGCGATGCCAAGTCGGGTGTCGTCGAATGCGTCCGCGGCAACGTCTTCCGCCAGTACGAGCTGGTCGGCGACAAGGACGGCGCCCCTGTGGCCCGACTGCTGACGACCGTTGCCATCACGAAGAATGGCATCACCAAGCTGGGCAGCGCCCCCGCCCTGGACCTGAGCAAGTACCAGTCGGACAAGAAGATCACGGACGCGGAGATCCTCAAGATCCTCGAGCAGCCCCTGGCGAGAAACACCGGCGCCAAGAGCAAGAACAAGAAGAAGAAGAAGAAGCCCGCCAAGAAGGCCGCCGCCGCCAAGGCCGAGGAAGAGGACGATGACGAGGAGGACAGCGACGACGACAGCGAGTAGACTTGTCTGGCTAACCGCCTCGTTTGCCTTGTTGGATCATGACTCATTTCTGGGGGCATGTGTGTGCACATATGCGTTTCGATGTAGGCTATGCAAAGTAAAATAAAAAAGGTTGGGTTTGGGGTCATGGCATGATGCTGGCATATAAAATACATAAATTATAAAAATCAAAACTCGGCACTCGACACTCCAACACGTACCTGTGACGGCTGTCGCATATGGCGACACAGCCGTTGACTGCGATGTCCATGGTGAATCATTCCTTGCACATCTCAAGCGACGCCTTTGTGAAACCAATGAGGGACAAGTGACCGATGGGCCGCCACTTGCTGGGATGCATGAGACATGGGCGCCCACATGGTACTTTTTGTCTCTTTTCAACACCACAAGAGAATGAGCGATATACGACCGGCAGACACATTGGTAAGTGGAGTGAATCTGGGACCGGATGGAAGCATCTCCTAATATTGTCCTCGAATAGATGGAGGAAGTCCAATAAATCAAAGCGGACACCGATAACGTTTACGGCCCTACATACATCATCGAGACTGTTTTGGTCTGGTCAGCTGAAACTAACATAGATTGGCAGCAGACCTGGATGCGAAGACGAGATGAAATGGGGGAAGAGAAAGACGTACAAAGAACGTTGCGCGTGAAAGAGGTAATGCGTGGCTGTTCGACGTAATCGCCTATCTTACACTATCTTACATAGTACAGAGAACAGCCACACGATCCGAATGACGGGAGCAAAGTGCAAAATAGTTGTCGATAACAACGATGGGCATCATTGACCAAGAAAGAAACATTTGGAATGGCGGAGTGGAAGGAGAATGGCAAAGAGTCGAAATACGAAATTGGATAACATAAAATGGGCATATAAAAAATATCTTGGAAAACGCGGGTTGGTGCCGCCAAAATAAACATTTCGCGATAAGAGCAAATGTAAGAAAAACGGATCGAAACGAGATAAACGCAAGGATATGCATCTTGCTGGATGTCCTGATTACTTCATGTGGACGAAATACTGCGGGATTCATGGTTGATGGAGCAAATTACGACCAGGATCCAACACTCTGGTGGCTTCCCCCTATCTCCTTCCACCTGGGGTAAAAATAATCAACAGAACAAAGGGCAGCAGGAGCAGAGGTAACAAAAAGGAAACAGCGAGGAGCTGCCTGCAGCCCGGACGTTCAAGTGGTTAGGTTCTCCCATTACTGTCGGCCTAGACGGAAGGAACTCGCCCCCCCTAACAAAGACCTGGAATATAGGTGGAAAAAGAAATCAAATTGCATACAAAACAGCGCGAATGTAAAATGTGCGAGATGCACGTCGCATGGTACGGCTGTTCGGGTGGAATGGAATGGAGGCAGCATGCCTCTACCTGTCTTTTCGTGCTGGACGTGCACTTCACTTCCGTGCATGCTGCCCTTCATGTGGGCTGCAATCTCTCTTGCTCCCCTTTTTTTCACCCTGTGGCCGGGCCTTCCCTCATTATTTACTTTTACGCATCGTCTCAGGCAGAATAGGGGGCCCATATTGGCCACCCACGCCCGTATTTGTGCTAGTCAGAGGAAAGAGCGTATACATTGAAAACCAAGAGACAATGTGATAAAACAAGAAAGTATGCGATAGAAGATGGAAGGAACGACGATGCACAACGAGATCGAAGGGGGCAAGGAAGGAAGCCCGGCGAAGGAGCGAGGGGAAAAGGAGAGACGACGACGGCCAGAGACGCAAATAAGCCGCTGCATGAGGCAAGAGCGACAGGAGTAATGTAATGCCAGCCTTAACACTCGTATCTTACGCAGTATAACTGACTAGTGACATACTAGTGTGATCCGATTTCCAGCGCTCTGTCCCCTGTAAGAGCGCCACGTTATTCGCTGTAGCTGGTGCTACCAGTGCTAGAGCCAGGACTCGTCGAGGCTGGTCTAGGCGTCTAGGCTGGCCTGTCCCCTCCCTGGATGCTCAATTTCTCTCGTGCTTGTCGTTCCTCTACCTTCCTCCTCAACTTCCTGACGACTGCTGCAGAGTACGCGACTGCCTCGACTGGCAATCGAAGCAACGACTTCTTGCTGTTGTCTGCACACGGACTTACTTTGGTATGCAAAGCTTGCGCGTTCGTTCCTACTTCCTTCTTGTTTGAGAAAACGCGGTCTTTACTGATTCTTTTGCAGACGCTGCCGAAACAAGCAGGAGCGACGAGCAAAGCGCCGCGTCAAGCTGCAAAAGAGGGAAGGAGCTCCCAGCACGCCTCCCTTTCTTTTTGCTCCCTCCGACGACAACCACCGATTTTCGTTTTCTCTTTGCTGCCACGGATAACCTCCGAGACGGAAATATACGGCTGTACTGTTTTGGATTGTCTTGTCTCTGCGTCCGTGGTTTGAGCAGTCCGCCAAAGCTTTGCTCCAGCCTTTTCGCCCGGACGCAAAAAATCAAACACACATATCCCGTGCCACTACACCCAACGCGAGGCCTGATTCAAGATCCAAGAGGTACCCAAGCAGTAATTAGGAACGCCAGATCGTACGAGACCGTCCGAATTTTGTCAAGCTGTTGCGTTCGGCTGGGATCGAAAATTGGGGGTGGCGAGCGAGGCGGACATTCTGGGACTGAGGAGGACTGAAAGAGGTCCGGGAAAGGCGCCCGACACGAGTCTTGCGTCTCTCCTTGTCTTCACTCATAACTAGCCATGCCGCCAGCGCCGCACACGGCCACGAGGGCGACACGCTCGCGCTTCTCCAGTCCCCTGCATAGCGGCGTGGCGGATGCGGCAGCGGGCAGTGGCAGCAGCATTGGCCGCCAGGTTGGCAGCGGGAGCACGCCAACATCGAGCACCACTGCTGGCAGCAGCAACAATGGTGTGACCAACGCTCAAAGGGCCATGATGGCGCGCTGGCTGGAGCCGCCCGTGCAGAGCAAGTCCAGTTTCGAAGAGGCTGGTTTTCAAAGACACGGTGTGTTTGAAGGCATGGCACCTCTAGGCACACTGCCAAAGGCTGTGAACGTGGCGAAGCGCATCAGCGGTCTCCCCGAGGAGAAGCTGTTTCACGAAGGATCGCCCCTGGGCCGCCAAACCGTGAAGCAGCAACAAAAGCGGAAAGAGCAGCAAGGGCAGCAGGGTCGGCGAGCTGGACAGCAGGGGCCGGATGACGACGACGACGGTGAAGCGCGGAGAGAACTGCCAACAGTGGAAACCGACACCCAAGAGCAAGATTCGACCGGGACGCAGCACCAGGAGCATGACGAGGATTCAAAACCCCAGGAACGACAGCCAATCTCCACTTTGAATTCCAAAAAAATCATCCTGAAGCGGCCAAACGCTGGAAAGCACGTCCCGACACGCATCATCGTGGCACCGAAACGGTCGACCCGATCAGGCCCTCAAAGTGCCACGAGCGACGTTGCCGACAGAGAGGATGCACACCAAGAGTCTGGACCAAACGCGCCCTCCACACCCATCACGCCAACGACACCGAGCACACGGCGGAGCATCATATTTCGTCCTGCTCCCGGAAACTCAAAACGCCAGGCGCGTGCATCGGCAAGGCAGCAAGAGAAACAGCGGCGGAAAAGCCAGGAAGCCACGGACGAGGCGGCCGACGACGCTGACCAAAGCGACCAAGAGACTGCTGGAGGCCCTGATGCTGTGCTGACGGCGGATGTTGACGCAGGTGACCAAGTCCATTCCAATGAGAGCGCCGAAGTCCAATCTGAGAAACCAGCGCTCGAGAAACCAAAATCGGCGAAGCGGCCCGTCGGCCGGCCAAAGTCCAGACGATCGCTGGCCGCCGAGCAACGTGCGCTGAAGCAGAAGGAGGCGGCCGAGGCAGAAGCAGAACGTATCGTCGCCGCCGAAGCCGAGGCGCAAATCGAAGCAGAGGCTCCCCCAGTATTAACCCCTGTAACCACAGCTGCTCCGATCCGTCCCGAGAACGGTCAAGAAGCAGACACGGAAGGCGATGTACGTGACTCGGATGGCGACTCGGTTGGCGACTCGTTTGACTCACAGGACGAGGACAACGATGGATACGGCGGCAAGCCTTCTGGATTCGACTCTAGTTTCTTGCCACTCAATACACCATACGGGCTACAGCGACCACGCTCTGACAGCAACGCTACGGAAGTCAACAGGGAAGTCACTGATAAGGTTGTTGACCTTGCTGTTGAAGAAGCGGTGCGTCACTTCCGCTATCCTACTGCCTGGGCTCTGCGGACCCTCTACGACGAGCAGGCGGGAAACCAGACCTTTTTGACCATGGTGGAGGACGTTTTTCAGCAGACTGCCGATCGTGAAGCCATCAACACCTTTGCTCGTATGGTCCACGAGAAGAAGAAAGAAGGAAAGAAGGATAACAAAGGCTGTAAACACTTTGTCCCGCCAGGGACCGACATCAACATTGCCGCTCACAAACCCATTCCGGCTCCCTACGCCGACCTCATCACCATGGACCTTCCGCAGTTCACGACCGACGTCTCGGGCAACATTATTGACAGCACGACGGACGATACTGCGCATGCAAGAAAGAGAGTGAAGCTTACGGACGAGGACAGCGAACTTGTGGTCACGCCGCCCGCACCGGCAACGGTTTCCATGCACACATTCGCTCCCCCACAGCCCTCTGTGGCTTCGGACGCCAGCCATCGTGAAACGGAGCAACCCGCCTCTGCTTCCAAGAAGAGTAGTGCCAAGGTCAAGACGCCTCTTCAATCGCCAAGGGCATCAAAGACTCCGGCAGCTTTGTCTGCTTCTGCCACCCCCAAGACGCCCACGAAGACACCCCGCGGACGGCCTGGTAGACCCCCGGGCAGCAAGAACAAAACTCTTGCCGAGAAAGCCGCCAGTGCTCAGAAGAAGCAACCTGTTCCCAAGATCGAAGAGGATGCGACGATGACGACGCCTCCACCGTTCGCTCAAGGGATTGATGCGGCTCCGTCTACACCTCCAACAATCCGACGCCATTTGCGGGCAGACTCGGTGGCATCATCACTCTCACCCGCTCTGTCCATCTCACCGCCCAGCAAGAATGCCAGGGGACTTTACGTCGACGGTGAAACAATCAGTGACAAGGACAACGACGTGGTCATGCGTGATGCAACTGGCGGTGCCGTGACTAGTATTGGGTGGACAGCCGAGACGGTGAAACGTACGACGACAAAGAAAGACGGTGTTCACGAATCTGACATGGCGAAGAGCAGGACACACGAAGACGATTCTAAGGAATCATCTGTTTCTCAATCCAAGCGAGGTGGAGGGGGTGCGGATCGCCGTCGTGGAGGACCAGGATCAGGCAGAGGTGGGAGGAGGCGAGGAGCTGGCCGCCCCCCCAAAAATCGGACTCTCACTGGAGCTGGCTTGTCTGCCCCCAAAGCCTCTACCACAACACAACCACCAGAGCCCACGCCCACGCCAGCGCCAGCACCAGAAACAGCCCTACAGCCAATAGCGACCCGAAACAGGTCGTCCGCAAAAAAGTCACCCACACCATTACCCGCGTTAATTTCTCCGCTGTCTTCATCATCGCAGCCGCAGTCCCAAACTCAAACTCACACCACAGGTTCACAACACAGTCACCATCAGCAACCGAAACGGACTTCTGCTGCGGCGGCTGCAGCGGCCATTTCAGCATCAGCAAAAGACGAAATGCCCGCTGCTGTCGAGGATCACATTTCTGTGCGCCCCGTGTCTGTCGCGAAACGCGCGCAAAATGGCAACGGCAAGAGCAGAAACAGCACTGCAGCTCTGCCATCACCAGCCATGAACAGCACCGATGCCGCTCCCAATTCTCTTGGTAAGAGCGAGTCGGATGAGGCTGGAGAGGAGCGTCTGGCCCGACTGCGACGCGAGGCACGTGGCGTCACCAACAGTATTGGTGTTGCCCCTGAAAGCTTCACACGGGGAAGTGCTACCCTTCTATCTACGGGTGCGGCGTCCTCATCCCGGCCGACTTCAGCGTCACGGAGCAGACGTGGCTCGGTTCCCGACGCGGCGAGTCACCAGCCGCTGCTGGAGACGCCACAGCCGCAACGACAACGGCAGCTGCGCGCTTCCACGACGGCCACGCGCACGACGCGGTCGGCCCGCAAGCGCGCATTCGATGAGGTAGACGAAGACCTGTCTCCGAGGAGCGGTAGCTTTCCCTCCGACGACTTGCCGTCGACGCGACTGCAGACGCCTGTGCCGGCGCAACAAGTCGCCGCGGTAAATGGGTCGAATGGCAACTCACGCGCTGGCACGCCTGGACCGAAGTCCAAGAAGCCGCGCGTCGGACTTCGCGTCAAGTCATCGTAAGTACTTTGTTCTGCATCGTTCTACGTCCATTTTGACGACTTTTGGGGTGCGCGCTGCGTCTGTTTCATCATTTGTCGCCTCGAGCGTCTCACCGAATGAAGGTGGCGATGAGGCGATGAGCTGGGGTGAAGGACGACCGACTGGGCGCAGCACGCGTCTCACGCTCTGGTCTGGACAGCGTCGCATCATCGACTTTGTCAATCTACGACAATCACGACGAAGGCTATTTAGGGGTGCAAATGTATCTCGTCGCAGATGGGGATTCTTTTGCTAACGGTTCGTTTAGGCCTGTGAAGAAAAAGACTGGCACTTCTGCTGGTGTGCCTCGCGCCAGCGGAGAACGCGGCAGTCCCGTGGCAAATGGCGCACCTAGTAATCAGGTAGGTGCATCTCGCGAGTGCTTGCATCATGTTCATGGTCGTTTTTGCATCCTATTTTGTGGACTTCTCATGATGTTTTCATCGCACTCTCGTTGTTTTTCTGGCGCTGCTCGCCTTTTTTGTCCTTGGCCTCTCTACCTGACTACGCTCGCCCCATTTCCGATGTTCATTTCCAACCCTGCCCAAATAGCCTATGCCTGATTTTGTCGGGCTTATGGCCAAACGCGTCTTCTGTTTCATGCCCACTGATTGGGGGCCCCACTGTTGGTCTCTCTCAACCATTGCTCTGCGGTACTCCTCGTCTGCCTCTCACGCCCGGTTTTTTATTCACTTACCGATGGTTGGCTGGGATTTCATCCCGGGAAACATGAGAGGGAGTACAGAGGGGAGGAGAGCCAGGCAGGCAAGCCACCTTGACCGGAAATCACAACTTTGTTGTTTCCTTTTGCCGGGAAAGAAACCTTCGCTGCCCTTTTCCTGCTCTCGCCGGCCCACCCTTTACCTTTTTGTCGTTCCTGCGACTTACTTTGTCCCTATTATAACAACACATACGACCCCTGGCATTGCTCGCGGGTGTCTGATCGTCCCCTTTACCTGCTACGACCTTTTTAAAACTCTTGCCCGGTAGTCTGGGCCGAGAACACGAAAACGCTGGCAAGGATCTGGATTGCTGACACATGTTTGTTCTTCTTCAGGACGACAATGACGATTATTGCGCGTCGTGTAGTGGAAGTGGCGACTTGGTCTGCTGCGATGGCTGCACGCGATCCTTCCATTTCAACTGTGTTGATCCGCCCGTCCACGAGGATCGTGATCTTCCCGATGAGTGGTTCTGCAACGTGTGCATTGCGCGGCGCAATCCGGCGTCCCTGACGCGCTACACGGGCGTTTTTGGTGCACTGCTCAATATCATGGAACAGAGAAATTCCAGTGCCTTCAGCCTGCCCAGCGAGACGCGGAACTACTTTGAGGGTGTGAAAACGGGAACTGAGGGCGAGTACGAAGACATCGTCGTGACTGGTACCAGTCGAACAAGGTTTGTTGAATCCCCGCACCTGGCACCTGGCATTGGTCCCAAGTCTTTGCCCACGTGCATTTTCTGTTCTATACTGTCATGCGACTCACACCAAAGTTTTAGAAAACGCAACTATGATGAGGCACCCGACTTTTTCAGGATTCGTGACAACGATGGCAATCCAGTATTGTGCCACATCTGCAACAGCTCTGCCCAAGACAACAGGCCCATCATCCCTTGCGCCTATTGTGGTCTGTGGTGGCATATTGATTGCTTGGATCCTCCTATGGCGAACCCACCCGTCTTGCGGAACTGGCGCTGCCCGGCACATACCGACGACATCTTGGCCAAACTCCCCGGCCAGCTTGGACCTGCGCACCGCTTCCGCAAAATCAAGGGCGCCCCCGTCGTCAAGCCTTCGTACTCTCGTGGCATGATCAACAATGGGTTCATCGAGTTCACCTCGGACGACGATTCGTCGGACAGCCAGAGCGGGTGGAAGCACGTGCAGACCTTTGGCCGTATGCAGCGCATTGGGGCACGCGGCGTGGAACTCGATTTTCTGGAGCAGATCCGAAGAGAGCAAAACACTGGCAAACAGCGGCGTGCGCGGATGCACCGCTATCAAGAGCGCCCCGAATTTCGCAACGATGACATTGAGGTCGTGCCCAAGGCGGAGCCTGCAGCCGAGCCCAACCGTGTCCTTCTTACTGATCGCCACCGCATAGACGAAGCCCAGGCTGCGCAAAACCTCTCTGCTCTCTATACCTCGGAGGAGCGAACGGATCGCAGCGGGGAGTTGATCAATGCTCTCTTGTCTCAAGCAGATGCCTCTGTGATTTCTATGATGGCACAGGGTAGCCCGCTCAACATTGAAATTGGCTCGGCTTTGACACAGGAAGACCTGGCTGCTTTGCAAGCTATGCGAGCGCGGATCGACCTCTTGTTATCCAATCCAAGAACGAGGCCAGAAAGCCATCAAGTTAACGACCTGAAGGCGAGGGAAGCCGGCGCAGACGAGGCTCAGGACGTCCCGGAAGTCGCCATGGAAGATGCACAGGTGGCCGGCGAGGGGCTTCCAGAACCTGGTTCTGAACAGATCGTTCCAGAAACGAACGAAGTCATGAGCCTCGTCTCGGACAATGGCGAGAACGAAGACGAGGATCCTCCGACAATTACAACCCCTCTGAATGCCTCAGAAGATGAGCCAGGCTCTGCTGTCTGGCCAGTTGAGCACAGCGTCAGCGACCCCGGCAGCGGAAATGGTACACTGCCGGCGTCAGCCAAGGCCGAACTCTCCGAGAATGATATTGACGGTTTCCGTTTATGCGATCACAACAACGCCAAACGGCCACCAGCAGCAGGCGATTCCGTGCCAGCGCCTATCCTCGAGAAGACGCTGGAGACGGTTGCAATTTCGAACACGGCAGACGGCGACAAGGAGAAGGAGGACAAGGAGGACAAGGAGGACAAGCAGGGCGAAGGCCAGCAAGGCGCCGATGCTACGACTAATGGCACGTCATCCCCGCCGACGCCTGTGCCAGCATCCTCGGAAACCGCTGTGGGAGACGAAGACAACAAGGAGAACGAGAAGATGGCCGACCGCCTTGATAAGCAGAGCGAGCAGGTAGACGGTGGTCTAGAGAGCACCGAAGCCCGCACCGAGACCAACGACGCTGCTGACACATGATCAAGGAAAAAGGAAATACGAAATACTCGACGTACGCTACGGCAAGCAGCAGAATCGAAAAGCAACAACGAAACAAAGTTTGATCACTCTAGACACCATCGTTTTTCTGACTCACATACATCTATTTTGCCTACTACTTTTTTTTTTATAACATTAGGTTTTGGGCGTCATTGGGCAAGCATGCTGTATTTTCTTTTTATGGGCAAAGGGTGGCGGCGGGCTTCTAACACATACTTTTTGGGCATTTTGCTTTTTTTTTTTTTTTTTGCTAACGGCTGGGACAACACTACATCGACCTACGTTTACCCGACTGTTCTGTTCCTTTCCTTTCGATACTGATTTTCCTTTGTTTATATTTGGCGGGGGATTCTGTCCACGCCTCTGGACTCGCAAGATAGGATGCAGAAAGAGGGGACGGACAAAGGGCAGCAAGCGGATTCGCTCGACATCGAAACCGCTCGTTCGTCCCGACTATCGCCTTATCTACTTACCCCGCGGGCATAGGAAGTCCTTTTCCCATGACAAGTTTGGCATAGCAGTGAATTGCAAAGTCTTTGGAGATGGAGGAGGGGCGATTATCCCAGCTTGTGTTTACTCTTTTACTTTCCACCTACATCCTATAATCGCTGCTGGTTACTAGGTCACTGTCCCTGCTCCAACAGAGCGCTATGGAATACCAACCTTCTTACTTGCATTGTACCAGTCGTCGAATTTCCTTTTCCTTACACTTGGCTCATTTGGGCGTGCCCACTGTGATATTATGTAGATATGTGCAAACAACACGGTCAGTAGAGTGGATAAACTACACATGTGATGCAGTCTAACAATCTTTGAAATATGTGGAAGCGTGAATTTGCTTCCAATTTTTCGCTCGAGTTATTACGTCACGCGACCTGGCGAACCAAGTGTCGAAACACACCGAAAACAATGTACTTGCTACCATTTTATATCTAAATCATCCAAGCAAACCATGTGCACGAGGCAGTTGCTCTCCCGTACCTTTTTTGAAAAAATCCTAGCACTCGGAGAGGCATGGTAAAAAAAGGAAAACCTGCGTACAGAGAGATAAATCTGCAGAACGTGTCCTTTCCTTCACGCCAAGCGTTTGTTCCCTTGCCGAACCTTCTGTTCAACCCATTGCCGACCAAAATAGAAAAAGGGTGGGCAATACCAAGAAAAGATAAGGATGCGACCACGAATCAAGTTGTGTCAGATTTGACTTTTAAAAGTACAGACAAGGCCCTTTTGAATTCTTAAACAAGTGAAAATACCAAAATGAAAATAAAATGACAAAAATGAGGTTCAGAATCGAAAGAAGAATGGAGAAACGGCAAAGCTTCACTCTAGTTTGGCAAAACCGGGCAAATTTTAAGAGCATTGATAGCTTTAATAAAATTGATAATCAAGGTAAAAGAAAAGAGGACAACCCAAAAAATCCCAAACCGGGGCCCAAGAAATCAAAGATCATATCGAAGAAGAGAAAGCGCGAATATGGAGAGCACTACTCGCCCTCTGAGAGAGGGTGATTGATCAGTGGAACTGGCGCGGGCTGATGTCGCGGTTCGGGTTGCGTCCCGGACGTCCGCGTCTGCCATTGCCAACTGCGCCGCCCATCTGATCAGGCACAAATGGCGGTGGTGGGCCACCGTATCCATAGGGCGTTCCCATATTGTACCCAGGAAGCACATAGGGTGCTTGGCCAGCCAAGCCGCCAATAGGAGGTGGCTGAACTGCGCCGCTGCCGTTTTGCATGCCGGTACCGCGGTACGCGTCAACTGGTGGTGGAGCGCCTGATCCATTAAAGCTGCCGAACCCGGCCTGCATCTGGGGAGGGTAGAACCCACCGCCAACGTTTGGGTTGCCTCCACGACCGCCCATCATGCCCTGCTGGTACGGAATCGGCTGGACCCCGATTGGGGGGCCAGCCTGGCCCTGCATGCCGTACATCGAGGCCGGGCCGCCATTGTACGGTCCAAAGGGGGGCGGTTGCATACCCGCATCAGCAACGGGGCCGTTGTCACCACGCGGCATGCCGTAGCCTGCGTCAAAGCCAGAGGGATTGGGTGAGGCGTTAAAGTACGGACCGGCACCGCCGCTATTGAAAGCGGCCTGGTTCGTGTGCGGAGGCGTGCGTTGCTGCTGGTGGGACGCCGGCTGCTGCGACTGGTGTTGGTGGTGCGAGTGGGAATGAGACTGCTGCTGTTGTTGGTGCTGGTGGCTGCCCTGTTGGCCGTGGTGGTTTTGGTGCTGGTGGCCATTGGCTTGTCTAGATGAGGGCCGTTGCTTCTCGTTGTTGGAGCTGTGGTCGCGGTCGCGGGATCCCCTATGATCACCGTTGCCGCCACTGCTGCCACTGCCGCCACTGTTTCTGGTAGATAGCCCAACCTCGTCCATCAAGCGCTTGTAGCCCTGGGAAGGTTGCGCCTTAATGCGAACGAGGACATTCTTGACACTTTCTACTATTTGGCCACGGAACGACTCCTCAAAGAAGGGCGTCGTGATCACCTTGTATATCAATGTGGAACCGCAAGCATTGTCGCTGAGGATGGCCTCGAGGACGGAGTCGTTGGACGAAGAGAAGAGGGTCTGGAGAATGGTATCCCGGGCTTCGGGCTCCGTTTTCTGGTTCACAACCTTGAGCACCGTGAGATAAGCGACCTTGTGGGTGCACAGGTGGACAAGGTAGGGGACAAGCTGAGGTGCGAGCACTGTGCGCCGTTGGGGGAAGGTGCACGTGTCAAGGAACCACGTCAACAACAACGCACCATTGGCATTGGTAGCCAATTGGACGCTGTTTAGGGCAATGACCGCAGCAAGCATCCGTTGCTGATCCTTAGTGGCATGGTGGCTTTCGAGGCACGCGCGCATAGCACGTGCGCCGAAACGGCCTTGGGAGATTTCCCAGAGACGACTGATCATCGTCTCGAAAATGAAGTCGGTGTACGGTGCACCGAACTTGAGGCAGCCTTGGAGAACATAATTGCCGTACTGGTCCAGGAAAAGCGGCACAGTGTAGGGACGCACGTTTTCGGAAATCAGAGCCATTTGGCGGGGCGTCTTGCAGACATCAATAATTTTTTGTGCGGCCCACGTACCGTTTTTGTGAACACCAATCTCTGCTATGTGAGGAGCAATTTCCGCCAGCATATCATCGCGAAGGTCGTCTGAGCAGTGCTCAAACAGCTTCTGCACAACTGTGTTGCCAAGGTAATCGGATGAAAGCTCTGCGATCTCGGGAAGCATCTCAACAGCAATGCGCTCGATCTCTGCCTGGGAATAGCTTTGGTTGTCGATGCGTTTCCGGATGTCGCGCAGCTTGGGAGCATCGTAGACACGGGTACTGGAAGGTTCCGGGACAGGCGGAATTTCGTCAATAAAGGTGGTGAACTGAACAGCTTCCTGCACGATGGAAGAAATGCGGTAGGTATCCTCGTCAGAGGCACCGAATTGGCCAACAATTCTCATGACATCGTTCGAAATCTTGCCGAGTGCGGCCGGCGATGACACCGCAGGCGGAATGACGGTCGATCCTCCAGTGCCGGGAGAAGAACCCTCAGCGCCAGCTGGTCCACTTGCCGCAGGAAAAACTCCAGGCGTGGATGAGCCAGCTGTGGAGCCCGGTGCAGCAGACAGCGAACCAGACAGCTTGTTGTCGGCAGCAAACGGATCAGGGCTTGGAGAAGGATAGACGCCGTCATGACCAGGGGTGTTGGAAGACGACGGTGGTTTTGCAAAGTTAATTCGCACAGGCCCAGCCCCAGGGAAGATCTCTTTCCCGTTCAGGCTTGCCTTGGCAGCGACAGCGCTATCGACGCGTTCAAAATTGACAAAGCCGCAATTCTTCAGAGTCAAAACTCGTGCGGACAAGATAGGGCCGTACGACTTGAACATCTCGGTCAGGGTGGACGTGGTGGTCGAGGTCGGAATGCTTCCTAGCCACAAGGCACTCGTCGGGCCCTCGAGGCCTGGCTCATCGGGTGACAGGAAGCCACCTGTGTTGTTGGCAGCACCCGCGCTGTTGTTGTTGCCGCTGTTGGAAAGTCCCATACCTGCCATAGCAGTGGTCATGTCATTGTCAAAATCTTTCTCTTCTGGCAATTGGATGTCCGAGGCGGTTAAGCTGCTGTCTAAGCGGGATTGTGTAGGGAAATAGCCGCGCAGCACGCGTGCCCCAGGAGCGTCCAAGACGCCTGCGGTTCTCGCGCGAGGGCGGCTAGCAGCCTGGTTTGCAAAGGCCTGCACTGCCAGGTTATGGCTATGGATTGCAGCGTTTGTTGCATCGATTTGTCCTTGCAGCACGGCCGCATAGTCTGTCCCAAACCCAGCTATGTTGGCATCGAAATCGTCCTCGTCTTCGTCATCGGCGTACTTGTCCTTGTTGTTAACGGAGTATGAACGGAATCGGCTGGACCGAGATAAGTCTGCGATGTTCGGCATGTACGGGGTGGCGAGCGTTGCGCGGGGTGGTTGAGGTGTCTCGACCAGGCCCAGGTAGTCCAATGTCCGCATATGGACGTCGTTCTCCCCCGGACCCTCGCGAGAAAATGCCGACTGGGCGGGCGAGCTAGGGCCATTGGAGCCGAGACTCGCAATGCTTGCAAGGGTAGACCCGCGCTCACGGGTTGTCGGGTTCCAGCTGCTAAAGATCGAGGGTCCAAACGGAGAAGTAGCCGCCGGTGTCTGCCCGAAAGGCACACGCTGTGGCATGGAGCCGGCACGAAGACGTGACAGGAGTGCAGAAGACGACGATTGGCCATTTCCGCCATCCACTGGCTCCAAGCCTGGAGAGGGTGATTTATAGGGAGTTTGGGAAGGTGTCGGACGGGACGTTTTGGGAGCAGCAGTACCAACCGCCGAGAGATTGAGGAGGCCATTGCCCGCACCACCTGGCGAAAACCGAGACGGCACTGTCCCAGCGCGGGCCCGGCGACCGACAGGCAAAGGAAGGAAATCGGACGAGGATGGGAGCTGGGCGAAGTCGGGAAAGCCGTCTGTTGGCGACTCGGGGATAGTCTCGCGGAGAGGTGTCGAATTGCCACTTGTCGGGGGTCCTGCCCATAAGTTTACGGGCATGCCAGGGATTCCTTCCTGGGCTTGAATTTCCCGGGCACTGAATACGGTCAGTAAAAAGCGTCGATCACAAAGCAGACAGTGCATGCACGGGTGTGCCGTAAGTCAACGCAAAAGTCAACGAGGCAAGAAGGAGTTACCGTTTAGAGTAGAGGCGGCTGGAGGGCCCCAAGTCGTGCGATGGGGACCCATTGCCCGAGCGCGAGGCGGGTATCTTGGAGTTGCCGCCCAGGCCAGGGGGAGGCAAGCCAAATGGAGACCGGCCAGAAGAGGATGCGGAAGATGGGTCTATGGGGGAGGGGTTGGATGTGGCCGGCGACGTGGAGCGGGCTTGCTGTCCCAGCTGGGGGAAGCTACTGAGTGTCAGGTCCGACCGAGAGTTTGACATTATGGATTATGTATTGTTGTCGAGTAGAGGTATTGTACTCGAATGATCATGCGCGAGCAATGCTGTCCTCGTACGAGGTGGCTGCTAAAACGTGTGCAAAGGCCAGTTGTTGAGACTGCCGTAGTGATTTATTAAAGAGGCGACGGAAAAGTGCCAGCAGGCCCAGAAAATGAGATCGAAGCGATGCCTATGCGGGCCCCAAAGACGATGGGAAATCAAATAGACACCGGGCCGATCGAGAAGAAAAGAAGGGGATGATTCGTGGTCGGAAGTCGTGGCCGTGCAGTTCGTAGATCGACGACGAAAGCAAGGCTAGGGGAATAAAGGAGTGACAAGCCGGGGACACCGGAGCGCGTGAAAGACGACGGCAAAACGTCCGGAAGGACGCGATAGAAGGAAGGATGCGTCGAGAGGTTGTCGGCAGCAAAATCACAGACGAGAATCGTTTACCACCGTTGTGTGGGAGAGCCGCGTTCGAAAAGGCGGGCGGCGGTGGATCATGGAGGGATCAGCGATCTTTTGGATGGGCGGATGCACACTTTTGCCAGTCTACCGCCAGCGAGATTGGTCTCGATACCATTGACTGTGATCGTGGATCTTGATGGTTCTCTTTTGTTACCCTCCTGGCTTTGCCAACCTTCACGACGCTCCGTAAGCAGATGGTCAATGGTCGACAAAGGGACACGGTGGTTTTGGAGGCTCTTTGGACGGGGGCGGATGTTGCCAGATGCGTCAAGATCTCGAAATCGACCGCTGGAAAAGGATGGAAAGGGCGAGAGGCGTAGGTGCAAAAAAAGTGGTAAAAAAACAACAACCAATACTAAAAGCTATACGTTGAAAGAGGGTTGAGAGAATGCAAGAACAAAACCTTCGTGTTGGGGATACGAGGATGCAAAGGAGAAGCAGGACGGGATACGTCGCTAGGGTAAGGAGAGGTGATGGGCGAAAAAAAGAGGATGTGGGTCGAGTTTCAAGTTCCAGAAGGAACAAGGTGACGGCAGGAGTGAGTGGAAAATAGCGGACAGAAAGCTGTTTTGGGGGAAAGCTCAGGGCGTGCTAGGAACACAGTAGGGCAAGAGCTGGGCGCTAGCCGTTAAAGGGGTTGCCTACTGTCTGACGGCAGGAGCAAACGGTAGAGGACTGTGCAAGCTCAAGCGACGGTTTGTAGCACGCCCGTTATAAGAATACCGTTCGCTGTCAGATACCTCGTTCGTTTTACGTCCTTTTCAAAGTAATGAAGGCCTTGCTGTAAAGGGAAAGCAAGCCGTGACTTTTGTCTATTGCTTCATGAAGGGATTTTTCAGTACTGGCATTTTATATAGCCCTATCTGAGGTCCATGTGCCCACTGGAGAGCCATGGCCGAGAACAAAAGGTAGTTTACGACGTGAGAAAGAGTTGGTCACCTTGTAATACAAAGACCGAAGAGCATCAAAAGTAGCAGGAGCGACCTACTGCGAAATACAAATTAAATAAAATACCATTTGAGGGCGGTTGTTTTGGATAGAAGCTACTGCGGAAGAAAAGGGGCAAGAACGATGCGTACGTTGCAAGTTGTTCGGTGTTGCAGGCCAAAAACAGCTTAATGTCCAACACAAATGCTAAAGCACAGAACAACTCGAGCACATTGTCGGTTTGGGGTCCAGAGATAGCGGGTTTCATCCCTGAGAGATCCTTTGGCCAGCTCTTTTGTCCCCCCCTTCGATCGCCTCTCCCCATTCCGTGGGATGCGCTGTGGGACAGAACACGGAAAGAAGGGGTGCAATGTTCTAGGGGGTGTGGGGATAAAAGGCGCTAATCCAAGTGGCCGACCAGAACCAACGAAGAGAAGGTGCCCTGTAACAGCAACCGCCAATCCAGAAGTAAGAAGGAGCTGGGATGACGACAAGGAACGCAGCGGCAGAAGGGCGACAGAAGGCAGGAGTCATGGGCTGTTAAAGAGCAACTTGTCTTTGTCGGCGCCCTGTCCACAAGCAAGTCACATACTCACATCCTGAGAAAACGAATTGCAATTACCATCCAACTGGCTAGGTACAAACGATGGCAAACGATGAGGCAACAGTGTCTCCAAAGAAAAACAAGGCCTTCACTGATGTATTGCCGCACAAAGTTGACGACGAAAGCCACCACGGACAGAGCAATACAGCGGTTGGCATGGTTCACGATCTACACACATGCACAAGAGAGACGAACAACGAAACCCGAGCCCGGGAGGGGCTTGGCCAACCCTCCAATGAAGAAAGACGCCTCTTGAGGGCTTACAAGACAAGGGCTGTGATCTGTCTTTGATCATTGGTCAGCTTCATTCATGCCATGCAATGCAGCGGGCTTTTCTGTCTTCCTTTACCTTCCTTCATCTTTTGATTTTTTTTTTTTTCATCGTTTTCGTCATTTTTGTCTTTCGCCCTTTTCGTCTTTCTCCTGACTTGTGGCCGTTGAGCCAGAATAAGCCCTCTCTTGTCTTGACAATTTACGCCGACCTCCGTCCCCTTGCAGCAGCTGATTACTCTAATCATTCTGGTCCATAATCCAAGGCACAACCAACAGATGCACTCTTCCTCTTCCTACGCCTCACATACTCTGCGTCTTGGGTGATGACGATTACTGTCCTTTATCGGTCCATGCCCCCCGAGACGTCCCTACTTTGGAATTCAGAACCCGCCCTGCCATCCCTTTATGCCTTGTTGCTCTTCGACCGAACTTCCGGTTGTGATATATCCTTGGGCAGCGCCCAATGGCCCTGCATTCTGCGTTTTTCTATGTCCAGTGGCACGGCGTAAATGCGCTGTCGTAGGGAGTTTGCTTGCAGTCTTCCTCCTTGGTCAATTCGTCCCAAGATGCCAATCAATGAGCTGGTGACAGTAGGATCTGAAACGGGACAGTTCACACCCCCCCTCTCTTCTCCAACCCTTCCAAGCCCCCTTTTCCTGGCAGCGTTGAGATGCCATCGAGCTGTGTCTGTCACATCCCTTCTTCAAGATGCAATTAGCAAGACGTAAGAAAACAAGGCTTAGCTGGCCGAGCGCCACACCAAATGACAGAACAGGCACCACCGCATGCCGGGACCGCGGAGCATGACAAATTGAGGCGCACAGCTTCGTAGTTAATACAGGAAATTGATCGTTTACTCCCTGAAAACAAGCATCTTGCAAACAGGCTGTTTTGGATTTCGACTCAAAATCGCGAATTTTGTCGTTAAATGCACCTCAAGTTAGGTCGGTGGCATATATGTTGTACTTCCTTATAGGGATCCATTAAGACTGGATTCGTTGAGTGGCAGATCCCCAGGATCACGAACGATCGACACACCCTGCAAGCTTTTTGTCAAGGTAACCCCGTAATACCTTCTAGTAAGTGCCACTAAAAACCAGAAGACAAAACCACAGTGGACGGCGGCTCAGAACGAAATCGGACCGCTAGCCGTCAAAAGACAATGAACTGGTAATTAACGGAAACGGGTCTTTTTCTTTTGTTGCATTCTATGTCCTGTCTATCTGACTTTTCCAAGCGCTAAAACAGGCATGACGGAGAGGTGCTTCTCCCACCAAGTTGGTATGGACGTTGCTCGTATTGGTCCTCCATAAAACATGTGTACATGACGACTCGTATACTGTGTAATTACGGCGTACTAGCATGCGCAGTTCTTGGCCGTATTTCACTCGTTGATCTGGATTTCCGCCTTCGACTTAAATACATGCGATAGACTTACGACCAGAAATAATAATGCGCGGGGAGAGCTGAGATATGCGTTGCCCGCCCGAGAAAGGAACGGCGGCATATGAGTGCCGTCAGTATGGCGCCGCATTACACGCCGGGCGAGAGATTATTCTGTACGTCAGCTGTATAACGGTCTCCATATAGCCTTGTGACGCATACACTCTTTAAAAGAACCCTTTCTTCTTAACCGTCTGCATTTACATATTGCTCGCATTGAGGCGGTAAGCATAATACACATTTGCCGTATCACTTCACACGTTCGTTCAAATCACTTTAGAAGACGCACAATCACATTATTGACACTTCCCTTTTTTGATTTATATTGATTGTCAAAATGGCAACTACTAAATGGAAAGCAACTGGAGCACGGGAAGGATTGACCAGATAGCCAGCAGATATAACACTAAAGATGTACAATTGTACTTAAACACCCAAACGGACAAGAAAACAAAGAGGTAAGCGAGTCAAAAGACTCTGCACAAGACAAAACAAAAACACCACCACCCAACTCCAAGTCCAAGGCATCAGTGGATATAAAAATCAACGGAAACGGGGGAATCGGGGTGACAAGACATGCGACCTGTGAAAATGAAGAGTGGCGATTCAGAACCGGCACGGGAAAAAAAAACTGAAAGAACAAGGACAATAAAGTACGAAAAGAGAAAAAGCGTAAAGTCAAGCACGAATTCGACAGGAGAGGACAAATGTTTTCATAGTTGCTGCGATCACCACCATGGAGTCGGAATGCTGGGCGTCGTGGCCGTCACCCCCCTCGGCTGATTCTTTTTGGCATCTGCGAGAGTCCGCTTGATCTTCGCGTCGAGCTCCATGCTGCGGATGTGATTTGTGGCCTTTTCTTCGTAGCTGTCGTGCTCCTCTGTCTTGCCCTGGATGCGGAGCCACCAGAGCTTTGAAGCAATCTGAGCACGCCGAACAACAAAGCGGGCGTCGTCGCGGAGCCGCTCGGTAGCGTCGGTCGTCGGTACGAGTCTCTTGACGAGAGATTGAGCTTCTGTGGCGGACTTCATGAAGAAAACATCCGGACGAAGGCGCTTATAGTTTTCTGTGAGATCGTCCTTCAAGGCTGTGAAGCCGCGAGTAGCAGATTCGACCACCAGCGATGCGTTGCCCAGTGCGGCCTGGGCCATTTCTGTGTAAGGAATCGACATGCTGTGCTCATCAGCGTAAGTAGACAAGGCTGTTTTGGCCCGCGCAACAGCTTCTAAGCCCGCGTCGGTAGCGGCACGGACCGACTCCTGCCACAGGCTGAACCCTGCTTCAAGAAGTCTGGAGGCCGTGAGCTGACCAAAGTCCACGGCAAACGTTTCGTTGATCTTGGGACGGAGGGTAGTGACAATGTGGACGCTCATAACGCCAAACGCATCCTTTCTGTCAATCTCAATGATGATGCCCTCGTCGGTCGTGAAAAGCTTGGACTTCAGCTTCTTTTGCCCCTGCCACACGTCGATATCAATGGCGCCCTTGGCCAGCCACTTGGTCTTTGTTGCGGCAGGGACCTTGACCATAATCTCGTGACTGCTGTACACTTGGATGGAGCATCCAGTGCTCTTGATCTCGGCATCTGACACGCCCTTGGCATTGCGCTGGCTGTGCGCGTTATCTGTCAGGTAGCCTCCAAACAGGACCTGGCTTGACAGGCTCGTCGGCTTGGACACTTGAACTTCGACCGTCTTTGTGGTCACAAAGCTGATTGTCACAGTCGGTGCAACAGATGGGGCTGAGCAGACAGAAGATACGGTAGCTGACTGGGATAACGGTATGTGGGGAGTAAATGAAGTTTGCGTGGCGGTGGAAGGAAGCGTCCGAGAAAGCATTGTGTTAAAACCAGATGATGGCTCCGATGTGTCAAGGCCGAAAGGTAACAGACCGGGTCCGGTATACACGAGCAGCGCTGACGACAAGAGAACTGTAATCAAAACCGATGCGAAAAGGCCGCAAAAGCGTGCAGAGACAAGATAGTAGAGCTCCCTGAGTGCCCGGCGTGCTTCAGGACGGCAGTCCCTGCCTTGGCGCAGAAGGTAGAGAGAACCTGCCACTGCACTGACAAAGCCCTGAAAAGTAGCACTAACGTTGGTGCCGGCCGACTTGCCAGTGAATTTGTTCTCTTTCGTCCGGCTGTCTTTCAATCCAGTAAGGTAGGCAAGGTTTCTATTCATCTGGCGGGCGTCGATGTTCAGGAAGGAGCCGAGATCGATGGGCAGACGCTCGGAAACCATAGGCTTGGACGGGTCGCGCGATTCGAGACTCAGATGCACGGCAGCATGGTCGACGAAGTTCTGCCAACGCCCAGCATATGGAGACCGCGAGAAGGGCTGTGCGTGAGAGACGAAGATGGATGGAACAGCATGGCGTGTCATAAACTCCCACGCTGCGCTTCTCGTAGTCTCGGCCTGATCATCATCGTTTCCGGAGACGTAGAAAACAGCGACATGAGGAAGAGCCCATTCAGGAGTCACGACTGACCCGCTGGGGTTGAAGACAGATGAGTGCACCATACCACTGTCCAATTCGATGGAATACACAGTATCGTCGGGAAATGATTCGCCTTCAGACACAATCTCGGCAGCCTTGACGCATCGGTCCACCTTGATGTAATACTCGGAAACACCCATAAGCTGAATTTCGTCAATCTCAGGAACCTTAGCAGACCCAAAGGCCGAAATGGGCACGATATTGTAAATGCCCGCTGTCGATGAGTGGCGCCGCTCGGCGCCCAGAGATGGACTGCCGGGCGGCGGGGCCGACGCCAGCAGGGCTGACGAGATCTTGTGTGTGATATCGTCATAGGCACCATCGTTTCCAACGTAGAGAACACGGAGAGGCTCGCGAGTAGAGAGACAGTGGCGGGACATGGTCTGGCAGACGGTAGCAGCCATGCGTTTGGGAGCGTCGGACGTCATACCCATGTTAGCGGCGATGATGGCGGACTCGCCCTCCGAAAACTCGCGAACTGTGTGCTTGACCGAGACCTTCTCAATGTAAGGCTTCACATCGGTGCCTTCGTCAAACTCGATAGATTGGTCGAGCGGCGAGCGGCCACCACGGATATCCCCGTGCGAAGAGTCGTACTCGAGCGTAGAGAGCGACTGCGTTGATGGATTGCAGAGGGCTTGTTCAGCATAACGGATGGAGTCCGCCGGGGACGACCGGCGGGCTCCGTTGTTGTCCTCACCATTGCCCCGGCTGGCGTGGTAGAGCTGGCTGTGGCCAGGCGTGTTGCGGGTCGCCGTGGGAAGATACCCGCTGCTTTGGTCAAGATGCCCACGGTCAGAGGAGGCCTCATCGTGCTCCTCATCTTCATCCTCCTCCTCGTCCTCCTCGTCGTTTGTGGTCTCGTTGCCATTTAGACTGAGGACGTCATCAGCCCGAGGGTAGAAGTTGAACGAGCTCGTGATGGAGGCAGCCAGAGAGTCGGTACCCCGCCCGTCCTGACTCTCACCATCGGTGCTGCTGATCAGCTCGTAGGCCGAGTCAGCCAGGCTGCTTGTTTCGTCGAAGACGCCGGAGGACTGCATTGCGTTTGGTACGGTCGTCGAGCTCGAGGTAACCCAGTGAGCCAGGAGATGGCTGCCTTCAGGTTTGGGAAATCGGAGAGAGGAAGTGGACTCGGATGACTGTGAATTTTGTAAATTTTGTAATGTCTGCGATGTCTGTGATGGCTGGGATGCGGCAACAGCTGTCGACTCTTGACGGTTATGTGATGATGGAGGAGATGAAATGCCAGAAAGTTGGTGATTCGAATCCGGTTCTAGACGAGCAAAATATCCTATACTTTGCTCTTCCATTGCTGTTGTCGACGGCAAGAATGGGAGGAGGAGGGGAGAGAGATCGAGTGTCAGCCTTGTATTTGGAGAGACGCCAAGTCACGTCATATTCACTAACAAACTTCCTTGCCGGGCACGACACGAGGAAGGACGATAAGAACAACAATGGACGAGAATGCAAGTGAAGAGAGGAATAAGGAAAGACAATCTGTCTTCTATTTCTTGAACAACGCCAAGCGGGGAAGCAAAATAAAAGAATCAACGTACACAGTTCAGGAACTCAGCCGTGATTGTTTCCCATGTAGTCCTGCCTGGCTGCCTGCCTACGGATGTCACTGCGACGAGAAGGTGGGGCAGGCCCTTGAGACGATAAGGGGCGTGAGGGCGGAGACGATAGCAGGTGAGTGACGGAAACAGCAGGCGCTTTAGGCTCACGTCCCTGGAAGGCAAGTGCGAATGGCCAACGAATGTGCGGTGGAAGTGGACAGCTTGGAAAAGCAGGAACGAAGAGGTTAGGATTCGACTCTATGGAAAACAAAAAGCAAAAGGAGAGGTGGAGGAAACGGGCAAGAAGGGAAGCAAATCTGTAAATGAGGATGCTAAATGGGAAACCATATCATCTTGGATCCTCGTACGGAAACGGCTACAGTGAAGTGGCAGGTGACGTCGAAGAGAGGGTTCCAATACTACGAAGATAGGCCTATCGGAGAGGCAGATAGTGGCTATTGGAGGCCAGTGAGTGGGGTAAGTGGACGCTGGCGTAGTGAGGGGCAGAGCAATGCACTCCTGTTAGGCAGAGAGTGCTTTCTTCATTTGGACGAGCCAACAGTATCCGAAGGCAACTTCCCTCACGTCTCTCACATCTCTACTCAGCACTTGCGCCAGAGGAAGGCGCGGCCGGGCTAATAGCGTCAGCCTAAAGCTCGACGCACCTGCAGGAGCTCCGATTGCGCTTGCCCAAACGTGCTTCCGTGCTGTTGAAGCTGTGTCGACGTCGACGGTTGTTAGGGCCTGTTGGCTCTAGGGGCCAGCGCGCACCGACCTTCGTACACGGCAGTGTCTCTCCCTGGGGATTATCATCGCCCTGGCAAGCTGACACATGGCAAGCCAAAACAATGGGTTGTTTAAGGTCGAGATGTTCCGAAGTGAAGGCCGATAATATGATACGAAGACGTCGACTTCCCGACAACTGGTCACGTGTCATTCTCGTGTGTGTCATCTGCGCCGTATTTAACTCTTGACGACGTGAAACAAAGCCGGGTTGGTGTCTGTCAGGACATAAGATAGTAGAAGGTGGCTGTATTGGTTCAGAATCAACTACACTAAGCTACCACAGGGCGCCGGATAAGATAGGACAGCAAGTAAGTGCATCTTGGATGTCCTAACACCCCCCCTAGTATGAGAGAACTGGCTTATGATATACTATTACGTGAGAATTAAAAACGGAGGGTTTTTATATTTATTGTTTTTGTCTGATACGGGCTTTCGGGAAATTGTCACAGAATGCCAGCTATTATTAAGTAGAGAAATTGTATTGATTGTGACTTGTCTTTGCCTTCTTCCTTTTCGCACTGATCCCGTCGATGCCCAACCCTTGTTATTATGGAACTTCGTGTTGCGGCAGCGTTCGCAGCCCTTTACCAGTCGGTACGGTTACCGTAACTAAATAGAAGGCTGTTCTTGAAACTAACCTATGCATTTAGGCACTGATCTTTCGAGTGAGGTAGTCGGGTTTGAAGACCACCGTTATCGTTTTGTAGTGTTAGTGTGCTGGTTACTTTGTGGCGGCTAGGGATGGAAGGTGGAGTTTACTTCGCAAAGATGAGTACTACACATTAATTGGGAAACACTGGTATTTGTTGAACGTAGGATCAAGAACACGAAGCCTCTTTGTCACCTCATCTAGTAGTTGATAGTATTTACCACTCAAGATAAAACCTAGCCACTACGTTCTCATCACTTCCGCATAACCACGCTAATCCTGCTAGCCACTCATCATTGACCCAGTGCGGCGCGAAGCGAGGTCCAGCCGTGGTATTGGCGCAGCCGGGAAACAGCAGTCACGGTGGTTACGGCCATGCCGATCTTGGCAACTTGCCTGGTGACAATGCTGGGGTCCTGGCGCGTCTTGGTTGCCAGCAACACTGGGGTTCGTATAGACGAGCAGACAAGGATCGCTCTGCTGATGTCTATTCACGCCAAGGAAACCCAAAAAGCCCTTGACTTTGAATTCTAGATACTTTTCTACAGCACGACGCAAAGACCACATACCAAGCGAAATTCAAGTCTTGCACTTGTTGGACGCCCCTGCATGCCAGCCAGTGGGTGCTCAAGTCCCAGCGGGCTGTTTCTTTCGAAGGCGCGCCTTGCGATCCGCCTCATATAAGTCAATCTGCCACCTGGTGTATTCCTCGTACATGTACACCTCCTGCGTCCAGTCGTCAGTGCCATCGATGGCCTCCACCACGGCCGGAAACAGAGCCGGCTGGCCGTGATAGATTGTGTCGGCGAGTTCGGCACGTTGCAGTGCGTGGTTGATGAGATATGTCTTTTTCTCCCACGATGCGCGCATCTTTGCAGACAAAGGGGGCCGTTCAGAGACAGGCAGCGGCGACTGCTGCTGCTGCTGCTGCTTCTGCTTCTGCTCAACACGCTCTAGGACAGCCAGAAAGGCGTCGAGCCTGTACTTGTACCGAGCCTGCCACTCGGCGAAGAAGCCGAATGTGAGGCAGTGCACAAAATTTATATGCGATAGCCACACAGGCGGATCGTCGGCCAACGCGGCTGGCACGGCGTTTGTGTACTCAAAGTCGATCAGAGCCGTGATGCGGGCCGTGTCCAGGTCGACTAGGATGTTGCTGGCATTGAGGTCCGGGTGGAACAGCACAAACGGCTTCTTGTCGTGCTCGCCGCCGTCGTTCCCGTCGCCGTCGACGAGATGGGCGGCCGTCGCCGGCAGGCCCATGGCGCGCCGCGCGAGGACACGGCCGCGGGCCGTCTTTAGAGCGCGCTGCATGTCGATGGCGTCGCCCTCCTGGAAGTCGTAGAAGCCATCCTTGTTCCAAGCGCCAGGGATGTTGATGTTGCGGAGGCATAGCATTTGATGGTTGCGCAGCGCCGTCGCCAGCGACACGTAGTTCTTGGCGTGCAGCAGCGGACTTGTCGGCCAGTCATCGGTCGAGAAGCCGGGCATCGTCACCAACTGAATGTGCATGTCGATGGTGAGCGGGCGCCGCGTGACCGCCCATCCACCCCCGTCGACCCTTGTTATCGACCCGATCTTGTCGACGTGGTGGCTGCGGAGCTGCAGGAGAATGTCGGCCAGCTGCTCAAAGACGGCCGTGCGCTTTTCCACGGCGTCTGTTTCGTTGTCGGACGCTTCCCAGGTCGCGAGACACGAGTGTAGCGACTGGCCCTCGACGTAGTCCATGAGCATGTACGGCCCGATGCGGGGGTCGACGGCATCGCCGGATGCGGCCCAGCTGTAGATATGTGGGACGGGGACCGTGCTCTGCTCCTCGATATATTGCATCCAGTGGACCTCGTTCTCGAGTCGCTCGGCGGTCACCGCCTCGGCCGTGAAGCCGCGCTGAGGTATGCGCAGTGCCAGCCGTGCCGGCGCGCGATCGTCGTCGATGCGAAACTGGAGCACCACGTTGAAGGAGCCGCGCGCCATGTCCACATAATGGACGGAGCCGCGGTCACCGCCCAGCTTGCTGGCAACAAAGCGCTTAAGAAACTCGATACTGGCTGGCTCTAAGAGGGCATCCAACCAGGCCATGTACTCTTTGTCGTTGTCCTCGTTGAACAGTTCATCAAACGTGACGGCGTACTGTACACCTTCGAGGTTTGGCATTGGAAAAAGAAGGGCAAAGAATAAACGACGAACGTGTGAGAGCGGATGTTGGATAGAGAGATGGAGAGAAGCTGCAAAGTCGGTGGGCGGTTGGATTCTACTCGTAATACGGGACCGCGGGGACGGGAGCCTCTTATGTTCAGCCCCGGGTCCCTACCATAAGGCTTCTCGAGCTCAAAAGTGAGACATGCAAACAAGGTACGACGTATCTCTTTGACGGCCAACACTTACATAGCCCTATCCGTTTAATACCTGACCTCCAGCCAAAATTTGCTTTGTTTACTTCATTGTCAGCTGAGGCTGTGACGCATCCCTTAACACGCCGTGTAATTACACGCAAGTTTCGCGCGCCTCACTAAAAAAAGCAATGTTTCGGCCGTCAAGGAGAGAGCAAATGCGCAGAGCAGGGGTAGGGAAACGAGGTAGGCCCCCTTGAATAAATGAAAGGTATTTCGCACGAAGCCTACTTCGTAGAGAGCTCGTGTTACAACTGCATAATCACGTTTAGGCGCGGGTGGTGTGGCTGGACACAGCACCATTATCACGGTCTTGGTCTTGTAGATTATTTACATGGCGACGAGTCGGTATCTCAGGCTCAATCGTCGTCCACGATCTATTCCCAGGTGGGCACCACCAACCAGGAAATGTCGTCGTCTTGTAGACGCAGAAAACACCGCGGAGGTGTAATTACCATCCAGACTGGCCCACACCGCAAGGCACGAAATGCTGCTGCTCGCAAGGCAGGACGATTAGCCAACGGTCTGCAGAGACTGAATACCATTCCTAGGATGCCTACACCAGACCTGTCAGGTATGGGACACACAACGGCGAACCAAGCCTCGTCGTGTCTTCTAATAGCGCGCCAGCCGCGAGAATACGATGTAGAGCGCAAGTCGCCTACCAGCAGGCCGTGTATAACGATGCGTTGAGCTTCTTCCCGAGCCTCTAAGAATGACTGCCTACCCAGAAATGACAACTCAGTATGGCTGAGGTCTCGCTTGGCGACTATTCCACATCTTGAGTTATCCTCCTGCCAAAAGTGCCGGTAGCGCTCCACGTGGCGGATTGTACTCAACTTGAGCGCCCCCGGAATTGAACGGCGAAAAGAGCGCGATCTGCCGTAAGCCTCCTTGTCGGGAACGTCGTTCCGCTGCATCTGCCATGGTTGGGCCGTATCCTGCTGGTGGTAAAGACCTGATGAATGGCGGGCAAACGGGTCTTGATATCGTCTTGAAAATCCAGCAACATCAACGGCAGTGAACGCTTCATTGTTAAAGCCTAAGAAATCGTAGTGTTCCGCTCGCAGTGTGCGCAGAAATGTGCATTTTCACGCCCGCGGTGACAGTGTGGTGAGACGATCAGAACGCATCCGGACACGTCCGCAGGCTGCCGTGCGCGGAGCAGCATCGCAGCCAGGCGCCAACTGGCACTCGTAGCTCTATCTGCATGAAGCGAGGTAATGGCGGCTGAGGCTGCGGCTCTCCGTGGTTGGTTGCGGTTCTGTCTGGATTGCATAGAGTTGTCGTCTGTCGCCCTGGCTTTTCTTTCGTTTCCCTCCGCTTCTTTACTCCTGCCTCTATCGCATCGCCTACATAAAGGGCATTGCTTAACAGAAACATTATATGGATATAAACACCTTATTAGGATGAGCATTATCGTGGCTGTTTTTGTTGATTCCTCTCTTTTACTATCTACGGGATATTTACTCTGTCATTTTTTACAGAGTACTAGGGGTTGGGCGATGTACTCACGTGATAAATATCACGTGAAGCCACACGAGCAAACTCGCAGGTTGTCGTCATTTGCTCCTGGAAGAGCTTTACGGTTTCTCTGAGAGAAGGGGGTGCGAACCTCTTTCCTTTCGCCGTTGAATGGGGCCAATCAGCATCAATGACCCCTGAATTCTTCCCCTTTTCAACTCACTTTCAGGAAAGAGCGACTCTCACGACGTCGCTTGTCTTTTTCCTCTGGTCTGCTTTCGCTCTTTCCTTCATCTCATTTCCTCGACGTTTACAAAAGTACCAATCGACAACAATTGCATCGACTGTGTAGATGCCCAACAACAGCTCCCTCAGCATCACCATTCTCCCGTCAGCTGAAGCCCACAGGCAGCGTCTGCTGTACTGAGTAGTGTGCTGGATGCGACGACAGTGCCACTCTGAAATCTTTAATAGAATACAATCTGTTTCGAAGCCTTACCCATTTTGGTGGCGGGCTAGTCGATCACTGGTCCCGTTTCATCCTGGTCAAACCTCCTTTTCGTTGCAATTTCTCCCCTGTCGTTTTCCTTGTGAGGAACCCGCCTCCTTGGCCCACAGCCCTCGACGAAACGATCCCTGAAAGCGCAACCGGGTGCACAAGAAAGACCGACCTAAAACGTTACGAAGGCTGGTGATTTTCAGAAACACTTCATACTCCAGAAGAAAGAAACAAAAAAAGGGGGGACAAGTAAAAAAGAAGCACCACAACGGTGCAACGTGAACAAATCTCTATCCATCCACCCTGGTGCTTTGGCGCTCATGCTCTGTCGCATGCTCTTCTCCCTGCCACCCGCTTTAAGCACAATTCTGCCCGGTCCACTTCGACAGGGGCGCAAAGCAAGGGCCCAACTTGACTTCCCAGTTCGTTTTCGAAAAGGAGGCCGTTTTTTTCTTCCAAAGTAAGGAACACGGACGAATAACCGACAAAGCAGTTGCCAGTCGAAAGTACGACGTACGGAATGCCCCGTACTCCAAAGCCTTACGAAGTACAGAAAATCCTCCCAGACCCTCAGCGACCCTTCCTTACCCGTTATTTGGATTTGGGGGCAATCCAAGACCCATTCCCAGCCTCTCCATACAACTCTCTCTTTATGCCGTCTCGTATTCACCAACATGACGAGACCTGGAATGATTCGCGCCGGTACGTATTTCCAGAGAACTGGACGGACGCCGTACCTGACCCAAATTGCGGTGACGAGGGCGAACAAGGGGACAAGGGAACTCAGAAACGTCTTGCACAGGACCTGGTTACAATCTTGTTTACCAGTCTGCATTGACCTTTTGCGCCCTGTCCGCCGCCCTTGACTCCCCTTCCTCATCCTCATTCCTGCGATTCCTCTCCCGTTCTCTCCCCGTTGACGTCCCATCCTCCCTACGTTTGGCATTTACCCACTCTCTTTTTAGCCCTGTGGTACCACAGATCACCCCTGTGCATTACGGGGACAGGATCGTGGGAAACAAACGGGAAAGGGAGGGCAGGTACCGCTGGGGCGCATCGCCTTATTTTCCACTCCCCCCGTCGCATCTCTGTCGCTAACCGCTTTTTTCTCTTATTTTTTTCTCGTTTTGCACTCGCTACAGACACAATCGATCTCCAAGATCGTGACGCGCCGTCCGCCAAAGACCACACTCAAATAAAGACATCGACCGGCACAAAGGACACATTGTCGTCTTCGTCCTCGACCCCCTCGGACCAAAACAACCTTCATCTCGCCTCTCACCAAGCCGAAACCCTTCGGGGCGTGGCTGCGGAAACGGCACAAGACCGGCGCATATCGTGGACCGGTTCGAATTTGTCTGACCTACACATTTATGGGAGCGACCTTGCCGCCGATATTTCCGATACCCTCAACCTGTCACGCAGCCTGCAGCAGCCTGCTCCCAACCACCTCAGCATGACGGGGCACCAACAGCAGGATGCGCTCGCCATCGCGCAAAATGGTGGAGATGTTGTCGATGAAGACATGGAGGATATTGACGACGAGGAGCTGGAGGACGACATGATGGACAAAATCTCTAGCTCGCCCTCAATCGAAGATGGTGCGTACACACAAAGCCCTGACTCGCTTCTCCTTTCGTCGGCTCGCGCCGATGCCTCCGCCACCGCTTGCGCTGCATCTCGCTCTTAGGGTATTGCGAACGAGCAGACACGAGCTGGTGGCAGTCCGTCAGGACCAGATTGTTGCGATTTGGCAAGGCCACTGCATGCACAAAAGATTCAACCCCTCGCGCCCGTATCGGAGAACACAATCCCTCTTCGAGTGTCAGGGAACAGTCAGGCATCCAAAACGCCTCCAGTGTCTCCGGACGGACCTGCTTTCCGCCAACACCGTCGTCATCGCAGTAGGTATGATACGAACGAGAACACGCCGCCGTGGCCCCTCAACTACGACAAACGCAATATCGGCCCGCTCTTCGACCCAGCCTGTTCTTTCACCCGGTCTCCCGCTAAAGCAGGTTTGGAGGAGAATGGCTTTTCGAAAGGCCGCGACCTCTGGGATGTTTCCGACGACGTATTCGATGAAATGATGATACCATATTATCATGACGATGACGACGGTGATGACAATGCCAGCGGCGGTGCTAGCGCATTAGATACCCATGACAATGACGTTAAATTTGTGATTTCCGGTTGGGGAAGTGAGTGCTTACACAACATAGAGGACATCGATTTCGAGTTTGTTTACGCCCTCCATACCTTTATGGCTACGGTCGAGGGTCAAGCAAATGCGACAAAGGGAGACACCATGGTCCTGCTTGACGACAGCAACAGCTACTGGTGGCTCGTTCGGGTGGTCAAGGATAGCAGCATCGGTGAGTTGTGACCTAGCTACCTTCTGTGCTGCTGTGCTTGTGCATTGCGACAGTGACTTGTATGGAAGCTGGAAGCTAACGCATTGCCTAGGCTACCTTCCTGCCGAGCACATCGAAACACCGACGGAACGGTTAGCACGACTGAACAAACACAGGAACATTGATGTACGTGCGGGACAATTTGCTCCAGGCCACCAGGAACCACCACATGACAGTAGCCTGCAGGTGTACTAACAGTAGCAACCAGCTATCCGCGTCTATGCTGGGTGACCAGGCCGAGAAGACGAAGAACCCCCTGAAGTCGGCAATGCGGAGGAGGAAAACAAAGACCGTTGCCTTCGCACCACCGACCTATGTTGACTACTCCGACATCGACTACTCGACAGACGGGGAAGACCTGGAGGCCGAATATTTTGCTCAACAACAACAGTCGCAGCAGCAGCAGCAGGAATCGCAGGAAGAGCACAAAGAAGCAACCCAATCCGATTCACAACAGCAGGGTCAGCAGGGTCAGCAAGCAGGGGCTATGGCTGGTAAGGACGTGGCCGACGAAGAGGATGAGACGGCGAGGGTCGAGCCCTTGAAGCCCCGCGCACCCAAAGAAAACGGCAAAGCTGCGGCGGACGGCAAGACAGACGACGCGAATGAAGACGGCACGGGCAAGGGCGGCTTGACCAGGACCAGCGAAGAAATCTTTGTTGTGTCCAAATCTGAGACGCCTGGTCCGAAGAAGACAAAGGACGGCACGGTTCGCGACTCGTTCTTCAAGGACGACACAGTCGAGACAAAGAAGATCACCTTGACGCCTAATCTTCTGAGAGACGACAGCGCGCCACGAACGTCCTCGGAATCCAAGGACGCGAAGCAACGCCCGAGTCTCGACCGCCTCGACAAGGACATTAACAGTCTCCTTGTCAAGGACGACAAGAAGAAAAAGGACAAGAAGGAGAAAGACAAGAAGGCGGGTGGCTTCCGTAGCCTGTTTTCGAGAAAAGACAAGAAGCGGGGCGAGAACGACGACGACGAGTCGTTTGGAAAACGGTCCATGGACGTTGGTAGCGAGGGTACCGAGAGAGACCTGGACGAGGTGGAAGAGGAGGCCGCGGAAGAAAAGGCTTCGTCTCCATCTACCACAGCCGCGCCGCAGCAGGGGCCACAGAGGCATCCGAGCAAGCTCCAGAAACAACAACCATTGGGCCGCATCGCCGAGGTCTCGCCAACAAGAAATCCATCCGACGGCAGCACAACACAAAAAGCCAATGGTAAGGACACTACCGGTCCCTCCTCTACCCGCGCACGGGTGACGCGTCCAGAAGCGAAGCCGGAATGTGCTGACAATGTATCTTTAGCCACCATGCGTATGGTCGATCCCGACGGTGCAGAGGATAGCAACAATAGCAACAACCAACAGGGATCTACTGGTAACACGGCGGCTTCACAAGCCACCCGGCCACTGATGGTCACAAAGGCCCCTGCACGGGCGGTCCTAGACGAGTTTGAGTCGGATGAGGAAGCTGGTGTTCTTGAGCCGCAACACCAGGCCGCCGTTCATGACGAGGAGCAGAAACGGCCGCATCCCGAACAGCGTCGCCTGGAGCAACAGCAACAGCAACAGCAAACAAGGGATGTGCCGCGGTCGGGAGACGGGTCGTCGGCATCGCCTGTTCAGGGGTCGCCTGTCAACGCCAACCATCCGCCTGCGCTCATGGTTGATACATCAAGCCAGGAAGAGGAGGAGGACCAGTCATCGCCGATTTCGTCACCATCGCCTGAGCTGGTAGGCTCCGAGGACCGGTCTGGCGGCAACCACTACGCACAGGACTCGATCACGACGTCGACGTCGACGACGACGGCCAACACTGCGACGTGGAACGACGCCAGCCTGCGGGCCTTCTTTGACTCGGGTAATGACGTCCGCGACCTGTTGGTGGTGGTGTACGACAAGTCCGACGTTGTGCCGGCGGGGCCGGACCACCCTGTGGTCAGTACGCTCTTCAAGGAGCAGAATACCAAACTGGCCGAGATTACGACGGTAAGTTGTTGTGTCATTGTCTTGCTTCCGTCCAGTTTTACCTTGTGTGAACGTGTCTGACCGTCTTTGCAGCAACTGGACAACATGCTCGGCGACTGGCTGGCACGAAAGCAAAGACTACGGGGCACCTTGTAGTGTTTTCGGCTCGTTTCTACCGTCTGTCTCGGGCTGCTTTCGTCGTCCCTCGTCCGCCCTCCCCTTCTTTCAAAGCTGTTCTTTCCCTCGCCTTATACCTTGACGCCATATCATGTCATTTTTTCCGGCTCTTTGTTACGTGTATGATTATTCCCCCACTTTACATTGTTGCGGAGTTCACTCGCTTTGGTTACCTAAGCCGCCTATTTATTCTTTTCATGTTTGATTCAATTTCTATTCGTTGTTTTCTTTTGTTTGTTCGTCGCCTGTCCTGTTATGTCACTAGGCGGATGCATTCTCCTATTTTCGGTGTAATTTTACTCTTGTCGAACAAGATGCATTCATGGTATAACGACCGGCTTTTGTCTCGGCCGTGTTCTCTTCTATGTTTCAACATTTCGCCCTCCTTCTTTTCCATTTTCTCTTCTTTCTTTCTATGTCCTTTGTCCATTTGTACCAAGCTTACAGGGTCCTTTCCTGGCGTATCACAGTGCACTTTGCTGGTTCAAATAAATAAAGAGAAGCATGAATGTCTACAACGCAAACTCCGATGTGCATGCAATGACGCATTTGCACGTTCACGATACAAACACGGCTGTTACGCCGAATGGAACATTTGCGAGCAAACACCAAGCAGGCCACTACCAGACAGTGTTGGCAAGCTCTTCGTCACACGACTCACATCCTCAAGTTGGGCAGTTCAACTTGCGTCAGGACACACTTGTACACTGTCTTTGCAGTCCTAGTTGCACGGCCCCGTTTTAATTTCCTTCTCTTTTCTCGACAGATCCTAACATCGAGACGGTCGGAAAGACGGCGAAAATTCTTCGTCGATTGACCCTGCGAGATAAAGGCGTTGCACAGGTACGCAAAGCTCATGTTGTCCTTCCAATCTGCGACCTGCAACCTGCATTTCATAAAGGATGTGCTAGATAGACGGGGGGCAAACACCAGTGAGGTTGTGCAACCCGTCAAAAGGTGTACTGGACGTCTTGTGCAGCAATGGTGAGTCCGACGTCGCGTCATTCGCACAGCAAACTAAAAATGTTTCGAATGTCAACGATCACCACCATCGTCGGACAGAACGGCACCAAAGCCGCAGCTGTGTACATTCTTTGTCGAGAGCAACCGTTACCGTCATTGCGACGTAGCTCTCGTTGAGCTTGTGCTTCGTTTCGTCGTGCATTGCAGTGTCCGTTGCCCATCGGCTCATCTTGCTTGCTCTGCTCTCCATTTATCACACGTATATATTATGAGTCGTCTTCTCGGGATTTATGACGGCACATCACCAGCCTCTCCTTTCAAGACCCTGCATTCTCTCGGCTCTTCGTCAACGCTAGATGAACCGCGTCTGGCCATCGCAGCTCCTTCCACCGCCTCCACGCTCGCTTGAAGCTCCATTGCTCTTCAGTCTTCCACCATCGTGCTCCTCCACGGTTGTTGAATATGAGACTGATTATCCCTCTCGCCGTAGCGGCCGGCTCTCTCAGCCCCGTCGCTGCCATTGCTGTCCCTCTGCCTCTGCAGCCTGCACGGGACTCGTTCCCGTCAGCCCGTGTGCCTACTACCGCTTGGTCCGATCGTCCCGGCCCACTGCGTGCCGAAAACACCGAGGACACCAGAGCACCCGATGCGCTGCCGGGCCGCCGCATTGGTCGTCTTGGTGGCTATAGTCGGCAGGACACGGCTGTCGGCAATGCGGTCGAGTCGCTTTTCGTCCATGTCGTCGTGGTCTCCACAACGACAAGCACCGAGTTCCAGACGGCCACGACCACGGGCACCATCACGCCAACCGCCAAGCGGCCCACGCCGCTGTCCACCAAGTCGCCTACGACCTCCGCACCGTCCAGCTCCTCGCGTACTTCGTCGCTGTCCTGCGACCTGCGGTACTGCGATGCCGGCACGTCGTACTGCGAGTACTGGGGCGGCTACTCGTCCTTTGATGTGAGCCAGGGCCGGCCGATCCCAGGCGAGACGCGCTCTTCCATTGGCGTCTGCAGCACACGTGCTTCGCCAGGGCCAGTGGACTCGACCACCACCAGCTCCAGCTCCAGCTCTCGTGCCGGCGGCCGTAGCAGCAGCAGCAGCAGCAGCAGCAGCTCGGCCGCCTTCAGCAGCAAAGATCCCCTCGACAGCATCACCTGCACGTCGGCAATCAAGTCGACTGCGAGTGTGCGTGCTTAGCCCTATACAGACAAACAGCGTCTGGTGAATGATTGTTGGAGCAGGAATAGCAACAGAGCAGTGGAAATCGGGATACAACAAAGGGTCGGGGAGATGGAGTGCCGTCTTGTCACACAATAAAATCAGTAGTTGAATTTAGTTCAGAGAGACAAACGTTTTCAAATAAATATGATTTATTGACACAATTTCCACGGTGCACCGTGACAGTTGGATCGTCCAACAGAGGCCAATGCAAATGCTGTCTGTACCTCCCCATCCCCCTGGGCCTCTCTCAAGCCGCCGGGCCGCCGATGGTTGTGGTGATAGGGCCCGACTCAATGTACACGCCCGAAAAGTAAAAGTCCTCGTTGGCGTCGTTGTAGCCCGAGCGCGGCAGCTCCAGGACGCCCAGGTGCCAATCGGCGCCGTTGGACGAGGCGGACACCGACACAGGCGCCACCACCTGCTTGAGCGGATCGCCGCCCTCCGAATGCCAGAAGCCGACTTTGCCGGCAAAGTCAATCTCGTACGCCACATTGTGCCACACGTCCGGCTTCCACTCCGTCTTCCACTGGCTCTTTTGGCTCACCATCCACTGCAGGTTCGGGTTGCTCGTGCCCTGCTCACCGCTGATCCAGCCGTACTTGAGCTCCGTAAAGTGGCTCTCAAAGAAGCAGATCTGGTGCTCGCGGTTGACGCTCGGCGCGTTGGTGTCCTTGCGCATAATGGAAAAGTGGTAAAACACCTTGCCGCTGGCAATGGCCGCCTTTGTCTGGGGGATCAGTTCCGTGCGGCGCATCGTCTGGCCGTTCCAAAACGACGTTGAGTCGAGCGTGAAGCGCGCGCCCTGCTTGCTCACGGTGTCGTTGGGGTTCTTGTAACTGGGCGACAGAGCAATGTACTTGTTGACGGTCCCGGAGCCGTGGATGTAGTACTGGTAGGGGCCGACTTGGTTGGACCAAGACCAGGTGTTGAGGTCGGCGGCCGAGGACAGGTCATTGAAGCGGCCATCCCAGAGCACGGCCGCTTGGGCAGCTGTGCCTGCGAGCAGCAGAAGGCTGTTAGAGAGCTTCATCGTGGCGAAGGTGATGGAGTGCAGTGGCCGGATGGAAAGTGAAAAGAATTTACACGGAGGAAGATCTGCCTTGACGATCTTCAATTGCAGACTGAGAGAAACCCGGGAAAGCAATGAAGAAGTATGGCGGAAGAGGAGGAGGGTGATTTTCGTCTCGGCAACACATAGGGGCTTAGGATCGTGACAAGGGGATCCATTGTACCGTTCCTGTACGGTACGTGATTCCGCCTCAATCTAGAAAAGAAAGACCGAATGCGCAGTAGCAGATCACGAGGTCTAGAACGGGACACGATATCCAGACGAGTATGGTAGCCAGTGTGTTCCAGCGTCGTATTTCTCCTTTTGCGTCGCTTTTGTCTTTTGCGGAAGTTTGCTGCCCGTTTGTGAGTGGGCCGTATCGATATTGGATATAAACATTTTGTATAGTATATGCCGTCGAGTTGTGGTTCGCGGCGGAGACTTTGACTTTAGCCTGGGGAGACACGGGGCGTGGGAGAGGGGACATGGAAGAAGGAGTATTGAAAGGGAAACAAAAGAAGAAGAAAAAGAAAGAAAGCCTCGAGAAACGAAAAGGATATTATTATGTTAAATACCGCAGATGATGTAAAACTTAAAAATACTAGTACAATCGAGAATAAAACAACAAAATGTAATTGTGAAGTTTAAAATGTATCAAAAAGATATAAAAACTCCAAAAAACAATGAAATTGATAGAAACACGCCTATAACACAATAGGGACAAAAAATGAACAAAATCGGAAACAAAATAGAGCGGATGCAGTGCGCCGTCTAATACTCGAGGCCGCCACCGAAGCTCGAGTTGCGGGCGACAGTAGCCCGGTCCTGGCTGGCCCGCGACAGCTGCTCGCTGCTCATGCGCCGCTGGAGGGTGGCGCCGTCCTCGCTGCCCGTGTCGCTGCCGATTGTGTTGTCATGAACGGCCGTGTAGTAGGGCCCATCGGCACCAAGATCGCCGACAACGCCGGCATCGACGTCTGGCTCGTCTTGGATCTTATGCACGTAGTAGGCGGCCAGCAGTACCGTGACACCGCCGAGGGCCATGACGACGGCGATGCTGTGGTCGCCGGGTGTACCGCGGGGTTTCTGGAGGAACTTGAATATGATGCTGGAGCCGACCGTGGCAATGATTTGGGGCGCGGCAATGGCCATGTTGTGGATACCCAGAATGACGCCGGCCTGGTCGACTTCTTCATCGTCATCGTCGTCGTCGTCGTCGTGGTTGCCAGCATCGCCAGCAACATCACCGTTCTCACCCCGAGCCAGACGGGCCGCCTGCTTGCGGGCTCGGATCTGGGCATCGCGATTGCTGATCTCCGCGCTGATAATGGCCCACGGCGCCCACAGCGTGAGCGCCCACGTAATACCGACGAGGCCGATGAGGAATGTGGCGGCCGCTACAGAGCGCACCAGCACCGTGCAGAACATACTGCCAGAAAAGAGGAGCAGCGACAGCATCCATGCACGCCGCAGCGTGAGCCCGGGGATCACAAGGTAGTCCAGCCACGACTTGGTCTTCTTTTCACCGCTGTGGTGGTCCCGTCCACTAGCGCCGCCAGCTGCACCGCTGTCGACTACAGAAAGCTGCTGTGGTCGGCCCTGCTGCTGTCCCTGTTTCGGATGGTCGACGTGTCGGCTATCGTAGGTGGGTGCGATGAAGAAGGGCAGAAACACGTTGGTGCAGAGACTCGTAATCGAGTAGATGAGCAGGGCAAAGGTGCCAACGCGTGTCGCCTGCTCGTACAGCCGGTCCAGCTCCTCGGGCGTCATGTGCGGGTTCGCCTCGAGGAACGGCTCGACGTAGATCTCGCCAATGTACGACGACGTGTAAAAGAGCATCGGGAAGAAGCCCACCCACGCACAGAACTGCACTGTGCACACCTTGTAGATCTGCGGCGGTAAGCGGCGGATCGATACAAAGATGAGCTTGAAAAAGGGGACCACACCCGGCTTGTTGGGGGGCGGCGGACCCTCGAGCCGGGGATCGCGCTCGCGGACAACAACGCAGGTCAGGACCACGGTGGCGCCCAGCGAGACACAGGCGATGGCGCAGAGGTCCTTGAACTGCGTGCCGCCGAGCCACCACAGGAAGCTGGGCAGGTTCAAGTAGCCTGCAACATAGCCGATGATGTTACCGATGCCCGTCATGCGGCTGGCCATGGCGTTGGCCGACTCCTGCTGGTGGGCGGGCGCGCAGTCGACAATAAACGCGCGGATGGCCGCCTGCACCGTGTTGATGGCAAAGTCCAGGATGTAGACCCACAACACGGCGGCCACAATAATGGCCACGCGGACGCCGTCGGACGCCGGGTCGACACCAAAGACGGCGTGCAGCGGCATGGACACCATCTCCTTGACCCATGCGAGACACAGCAGCGAGACAATGGTGGCCGCCGCCCCGCCCAGCATGAACGGCTTGCGCTTGCCCCACGGCACGCGGCAGTTGTCGCTCAGCATGCCCACGTACGGCTGCACGAGCGTACCAGACAGCGGCCCGGCGATCCACACGAGCGCCATCAGCGACTTGCTGAGGCCCAGGGACAGCAGGTACGGCGAGCCGTTGGACAGCTCGACGGACCACGCGATCTGCAGGCCGGCCAGGCTGATTGTGAGCAACGTCATGTACCAAACGGACTTGGTGCGCTGCCACTCATCCTCGTCGTGGGGGTCGGCGCCGCTTTGGGGGCCGCGGTTGTCCTCAACGTCGACGTCGCCGCTGTTGCCGGCGTCAGCTCGCGCGGCACCGTCAGAGTCTACCGCATCGGGCGACAGAAGCGGCGAGTGTTCGTTGCCAGCATCGTCGGTGGCTGTCCCTGCGTTACCTGCGTCGGCGTTTCCTGCAGCGTTCATCGGATCTGGGGAGCGGTCTAACGGCGACGGCATGGGACGGGAGGGACAGTGGACAGTGAACGAGGAGGAAGGGTCGGAATTGTATATACACGCGGGAGGAGGGATGAAAAAGGGTCGTTGGATAACCGTTCACAGGTTTGTTGCACCATCAGATGTCAGAATATCGAGATATGCAAAGGACGACGGAAGAAGAGGAAGTATGTCGGAGCAGATAAGCAATTATGACAACGGTCGGAGGTCAACGAAGCTAAAGCATAAGACGCAAGGTAAGACGAGGGCCTTGGATGTCGTGAGATACGCCTATGCGTAGCGGAGACTCGTCGTAGTCGGTCATTCGTCAACTGGAACAGAATGGTGGTCGCTTGTTCAGCCACGAGACCATCGTGAAATGGGCGGAAAGGAGGGGGCGCGGTTGGTGGCCAATGTCTCATACGTTAAGAGAAGGAGCTCTGGCGGAGCCTGACGACGGCTAGGGCAGGAGCTCCCCACAGTGGAGGATGGCAGCCGCTATCCATAGAGCCTAGAACACAGTGCTTATACAGTACATACGAGATTAATAGCGCATGATTCTGCTTACATTTAATAATTCACACTGTATTTCCATCTTCTCCACTGTTAGCCTTCCCATTCACGAGACCATCGATCATCGTATCAAAAGCATCAGCTCATCAGCTCATCAGCTCACAGCTCGAAATCACTATGATGCGATGCTATTTTCGGTTGATGTGGATGGGCAGCAAAATCAATTCAATGATAAACTATGGTAGCATTATCATGGCGTTGCCGTACAAGGCTGCATTACAACCGTCAGACCATGTCCGCCTGTCCAGGCAACCTAATAAGCAAAACAGTGCAAGATAATTCATCGAGAAGTAACAGTGCGACATCGAAAGAGTATGTGTAGTGGGTAAAAGAAATGCAAAGCAGAAAAAGTACAAGGCGTGAATCAGTATGCGCCATAGCCTTCCTAGGCCCCATTATTCCGGTTCGATCTTGTCGACTTCCTGGCGCGCCTCCTCCCACGTTTCTCTGTTCTTCTTGGCCCACTCGATCTGGCTCTTTGCATAGGCAAGCTGTAAAACTCGTTAGCATTTTGTTCTTGTGCCCGCAGTAGAGCTGTGCCAGAGGCTTCGTGTGTCAACGTACCATGTATCGCTTGAGATCGTCCTCCTTCTCCTTTTGGAACCGCTTCAGGTCACGCAGCACGTTGGCGCTCGCGTCCTTGACGTCCTGGGCAGACGCTACTTGGGCCTGCTCCAGCTGTGCAATCGATTCGCGTGTTTTGGTAATCGTGTCACGGCGTGTCCGTTCTGGGTCGACATCCACGACTCCCTGCACCGCGTGCCGAATCGGCCCAAAGATTTTGTTTGTGATCGAATTGCCGCTGGCCACTTTCTTGTGGCCCGGGTTGGACACACTGCGCTCTGGCGGTCCGTTTTTGGCCGAGGGAACAGACGAGTAGTCGCCGTGTGTCGGCGGGAAGTCCGAGTCGATCGAGGCCGTGTCTTCTTGGCTACCGTCCCTGCGGTGATGCTGCCCAGACTGGTCTCTTGAGCTGTTCGACCGCCGTGGCGGCTGGATCTGTTGGCTGCCGCTGAGGTACTGGTCGATGCGCCGTGCCTCCGCCTCGCTGCGCTCCAGCTGGTCCAGGAGTGCCCGCTTCTTGTTCAAATCGTCATTGGTCATCTCCTGCTGGACACGCTTCAGGATCCGGTACCGCAGCACGCTGCGGACCACACCCGCAAACTGGGCGTTCTCGCGCATTGGCTCGGCGAAGCTGGCGCCGAGTGAGCTGGAGAGCTCTTCCGTTGCTATGTACGAGGAGTCAACAGCCTGGCCAATCCGCTCAATGGCGGCTCCCAAAGTCGGCGCTGTCTCTGATAGCGCAAAAGCGTTGTACCGAGCGCCGAGCTCGCACTGGTCGGACGCAAGGGACGACAGGTGGCTGAGCGTGCGACGGTTGACCTTCTCCATTGGACCCATAAGAAGCTGCTCGAGCTCCTTGATTGATGCCTCGAAAGATGTGAAGTACGGGTCGAGATCCTGCTCTGTCAGCTGGCTTGACTCTGGGGGGAAGCGCGCCAGAGAGCCGTCGATAGTAGGGACACTCGGCGTCCCGGACGACACCTTGAGCTTCGACGACGCCGCTGGGATGGGCAGGTAGCTGTGTGCCGGAGTCGGGTTTGCGGTGTTGAGAGGAGGCGCTTTGAGGATGGACTTGGGAATCGACGCAATGGGATGCGAGTGCAGTACCTCGTTCCAGCTTGCGTTGGGGTCAAGAAACCGCCACCAGACACCATCCGTCCGGATCTGCTCCATGCGTCGGCAACGGTTGAGGAAGACGGCAAGCATCCGCTTGCGCAAATCAATGATCTGCTGGTCTTGCTTGGCATTGGTCGGATTCGCAGCATAGTCGGCCATCGTGTGCTTCTCGGGTATTGGGGGAATGATGAGGGTCGGATGCAGCCGTGTCAGAGCATCGCGTAGGGTCGCAAACTCAGAGTATCGCCGCCGAACCTCGAGATCCTGTTAAAGAGAAAGTAAGAGTTAGCTTCGAGCAACACCTCCATCAAAAAAAAAGTCACAGAGTATGCTGTCCAACTTACACCTGTCCGGATTGTGTACACGATGTAGCGCCCACTGTTCTCTACACTCTTCCCCGCATCCGTGATGTATATGGGGGTTTCTGGGTTTTCGTAAAGAAGCTGTTCGATCCGGCTGTCGTAGCCGCCGGGCTTCCGCCGTGGCTGGAGCTCGCTGTGTGACACAGCAGCCGCTTCTTCTTCCTCGTCATCGTCGCTCTCGACGTCACTGGTGGGCTTGGCGTAGCTAGGGACGTCTTGTGCTTCATCAGAAGTGACTGACGACGCATCGAAGTTGGGGCCTGGTGGCGAAGCAGAGGTCAGCAGAATGTCCAAGTGAGGCGGATATTGGGCAAGGAGCGAGGGCAAGGAATACTCACGAGAATCTGGAGACGCCGGTATCGCAGACGAGCCATATGAGTCTCGACGATCAAAGCTGCTGCCATATGGGTTGTTGTCCTCGTCGTTCCACATGATGGGCAACCGAGTCTTCACAAGCGACGAGACAAGTATTGAAAGGGCCGGATGTGCGGTATCGTGCTCTCGGAATAATAAAATGGATAATCGGTGAAGGGTTGTCGAGTGAGATCGTCGTCAAAGGCCACGGTCACTGAGGCTGAGGTTGAGAAATTGTTGAGGACGTTTAGATGTAACAGCTAAACGGTGGCGGGGGGCATAGGTGAGGAGGGGTCGTCAATAATGGATAGCTCGGAGTTGAGCTTCAAACGGAGCAGAGGGCAAGTAAACAAGGTGCCGTACCAGAATGTCGTAACAATGTCGCGGACGCTGCACTCAGATGCAGAAATGGAACAACCGCGAGCGAGACAGAAACGTGGGAGAGTTGCGACAGCAAAGCGGTGCCCACCGAAGCGTTGCCCTTACTGATGAACGTTTGAAAGCAGGAGGAACCGGGCCAGTGGATCCTACCTTCCCCAGCCTCTTGACTTGCCTCGCGCCTTCCCAGATATGACGACGACCACTGGCACGTCGGACCCACTTTTTGTTTCTGGGCAGGAAACACAGCACCAAGAACAGGCACCCGCCAAAACGTGGTCCATTGAGCACACCATTCGAGATATAACAATTTGCTCTATTGACGACTGTTTCCTTTGCCATGCCGTAAACCTTCCTCAACAATTGGATTTTCTCCCTGAATAATCTGCTTTGCTATCTTATGCTTCATATCGTTCTCTGTTTCCGGCGAAAAATGAACTTTCTTAGCCGCTTTAAACATGTTCCCCCGGGCAGCTCCCCGAATCGTCACGAAACCGCCAGAATGCGGTGCTGTCGCTGCTCCCATCATCTCCTCCTCTGAGATGCTCCAGCACTGGCCTCCTTCGTTCCTGGCTTCTTCTCTCCAGAGTGTCTCTGTTGCGGCGGCCAGTGGCTGCCTCGCATGACCTGTCATGGCTCGTTATTTCTTTGCGCTGGGTGGAACTGGACTGGTAAGGCGTCACGGCTTATCATCCTTACCGGATTGCCTCAGTTCTGGGGCAATTCCCGTGCCGTCCGTTGGGACGGTACTTATGGCGAGGATATTTTCCATTCGGGGAATGTCCTCTCCGTTTCTTCTCCTCCGCGTCTGCAACAACATCTAGTGCTCCAAGAGCCATGGGTATCAGCGGAGCGAGGAATCTCAGTCGGGACGGTCTTTTGTCCTCCACCGGCCGAAAATTGTATTGCGAACTGCTTCACGTGTTAGAAGCTGCGATGATTGAAGTGTCAAGAAACGTGCTCTACACAAACTCACCGATGACTGTCTGAAATTGAACTTCGGCTGGGGCTTCGGCTGGATTCTCGGCGCACTGGACGTACTCTCCTCACGGTGATGTCTTTGACATCACGTCTGTACCTGCCATCCGGGCGGCGCTGGTAAGTGTCCTTCGGCAGCCGCAAAGTATCACGCCGGACTTGTGTCTCAGTTTTGCTCGGCTTAGCTGCTGGCCTGCGACCGTCCCTCCTATATCCTCGCCTTTTGCTTTTCTTGTGGCCATTGCCACGTCCCACAGAAGTCTCCGACGGCAAAGTTATCTCAGACAGAGAGGAAGCTTTTAGAAGGCTATCGGACAAGACCCGATCTGACAAGGGATCAGATATCGTACGCGCACGTCCCGGCGGCGGGTGTCGGTGTGCGCGGGACAACATCGACTGCTGCCCGGTGCTACAGCTCGTATTGAGTGTGGTCGGTGAATCGGGTTGGCCACGAAAGGCCCGGGTGGCCATTTGGTGAGGCGGCACTTGAAAGCCAGGAGGGGCTGCCGGCGGGCCATAGCTTGTCATCTGTGGAATATGGTTTGACGGGTACAGACCAGGAGGGCCTGGGAATATTGGAGTTCCGCCAGTGAAGACGGCGGGTGGCGCTTGCCCGTGAAGCGGTGGAGGCGGAGGAGGGAGGATGGGCATGAACTGTGATGCCGTAAAGTAGACTGGCTGTGACTGCTGCTGACACGGAACCCCGGGCGGAAACGGCTGGCCAGGAGGAAACGACTGGTTCGGTGCAAAAGGAATCTGTGAGCCGCCTTGCGGTGCCTGTGGAGACGGAGGCTGGTGAACATGCTGTTGCTCAAACTTCTGGCCACTCGGCTCCCCGGTATTCACGCCAGCTGGATTTCCTACCACCGGCACTTCTTCTTGTTGTGCTAGTTGTGGTTCCTGTTGCTCAGCGTGCTTCTGAATTGGCTGATTTGCCGGCTTTGGTTGGGGCTGTGCCTTTGCCGGAGCCTCTGGAGAAACCGCACAAGCGAGGAATGGACTACCTATCTGAGGACCATTGAAATTCAATACAACAGTTGGGGACTGGGTAGCTTGGCCAGGAGACGAGGTATTCTCTACTGCCGTGATCGGCGGAAGCTTCAAGGGAGATTGGACAGGACTCTGTTCCTTCTGCGGCGGTGACGATGGCCCCGGCGCCGGCGGCGGAGGCGGTGGCTGAGCTGGCTGCTCTGGGGGAGGAGCGGGAGCTTCCTTTGGCTGTTGCTCTTGGATAGGGGCCTGCGGTTGGATCTCTGGCGGAGGCGGCTGCACTGGCTGTGTTGGTGGAGGTGGCTGCTGCGGCTCCAGGTCGTCGTAGTCCGAAATAGACATGTTGTCCAGGATTGGCCTCATCACAGCATACCAAAAGACCATAAATAGAACAATCGGGACAATGATGGACATGAATATAATGCCTGCCTGTTCGGCGCTGGTGTAACAGCTCCAGCCATGGCAATCTTGATCGTTGGGGTCTTCGAATCGTTTGATGGTATGGCTGCGTGCCTGTGAGGCGTTAGTGAGCTCTGTAGTTTTGACCAAGGGACCATTGGTCCATTGTAGAGGTGGTGCCATCCTGATATGGCCTCCAGTCAAGTTGAGGCTGTATCAAAGTTGGTGATTTGAGAATTATTCACGCCCACAGCTGGCAACGGTGAAGTAAAAAATGATCATTTCTGACATGGAAGCGGGGAGGTCGAGATAAAAGGGGTAAAGCTACTAGGACTCGGGGCAGGAAGTCGCGACTCACTGCAATCTTTTTAGAGACCTTTATTATGTAAAATGAGGAAGGAGCGACTGTGTGCTTTTTGACAGGAAGGGAAGTAACGAACGATTGTTGAGGGGCGGCACGAAGAGCATGTAGGAAGAGCTACTTAGGTGGCTTGCTAATTCCTGGTGTATAACTTGCCTGCATTACCTGGAAACTTCTAAAGCAAAAAGCAAAAAAGCAAAAATAGAAAGAACGAATTAGAAAGAATAAAGAAGTTGCGAATAACAACGTCTTTTGATGCACCAAAATCCGAGCCATATATAGCTTGCATATAAGTCACAAGGTAAATGCAGTACAGTGGGTGCAACATTAGAGCCGCAACTCAACACCGGCAAGCGAAAGCATTCCTTAAATGGGAATACGAAAAATGTTATATTTCAAAAACTTTCATTACAAACGTTCCCGCCAAAGAGTCCCTGGACAACGTTAAGCATCGGTCTTTGACGATGGTCGCTTGTTTGGCAACATGGAGCAACTACATTCACGTGACCGTAATCGAGGGATGCGCAGAGTGGGGCTAGACTGAAAACGGGCGCCAACCAACCTTTGACCCCCGAATTTATTTTCTTTATTGACAGCAAACCGAAGGCATCACCAAGGCCTGTGCCATTCATTGCGATCGAGCACCACGACGAAACAAGACCATGCAGCACTGCTAGGAATCAACACACCGAGACTCGATATTGGTTTGTGAACGGCCAGCAGGAAGCTCCTTATAGCTGCCCCTTGCGGCCTTTTGAAGCTGACTGCAGCTTTCAGTCGCGTCTTTCTCGTCGACGATCACGACCAACCGCTCAATACCAACGCGCTGCGACAATACCATCCTCCCCTACCACCCTGACGATCTTTCGTGCTTTCGTATCAAAACGAACCGATTGTTGCAATGTCGTCCGCTCTCCGCAATGGGCACCACGGCGGCGCAAACGGTGGCTTCGCGCACCCAGAGAGCAAGCGGTTTACGGACGTGCCCATTGCCATCGATGTCCCGACGCAAGACGAAGACGAGGCTGTCGAGATTGGCCTTGAGAACTTAGTTGACGACCCCACGGATCTTTGTGACCTGTTCGAAAACGAGAACGCGGCGCGCACGTACTGGATGACCGTGTCGCTGGCGTACGCCAAGCAAGGCAAGATTGAGAATGCCATCGAAATGCTCATCCGCGGTGGCAATGCCATGCAGAACAACAACCCCAAGGAGAAGCTGAGCATCGTGGCATGTCTGTGCTGGATGTACCTGTGGAAGAGCCGTTTGGCACCGCGCGTGCCCCCCGAGGGCGCTCTGGCGTCGGACGCGAAGACCAAGGAGTACTACCTGCAACTGGCGACGTCGACCCTCAACGAGGCCTCACGCATTAACCCTGCGTACCCTCCTCTGTTCTTGGCTCGTGGCGTTCTGCTCCTCCTTCGAGCCTCTCTGCAGCTGCCCACGGCATCTGGCGGCGGGGGTGCTGGTCCTGTGGCTGGTGAAAAGCTGGAGCTGCTGCGCGCGGCCACGAAGTCCTTTGAGGACGCCCTGCGCGTGTCTCAGGGCAAGAACATGCTGGCTCTGATGGGCAAGTCCCGCGCGCTCTACTCGCTTGGGAAGTACGCCGAGGCTCTTTCGGGCTACCAGGAGGTGCTGGGCAAGGCGCCTGAGCTGGTGGACCCTGACCCGCGCATTGGTATTGGCTGCTGCTTCTGGCAGCTTGGCTTCAAGGAAGACGCCAAGACGGCATGGGAGCGGTCTCTTGAGATCACACCTGAGTCCAAGGTGGCCAACATCCTCTTGGGTCTTTACTACCTCGACAGCAGCGGCCAAGTTGCCGCTAACAGCCCCGAGTTCCTGCGCCTGTACAAAAAGGGCATGACGGAATACACCCAGAAGGCCTTTAAGCTGGACAAGAACATGCCGCTCACGTGTGCGACCTTTGCGGGCTACTTCTTGTCGCGCAAGGCGTTCACAAACGTCGACTCGCTGGCCCACAAGGCCATCCAGAGCACCGACATCAACGCTGTTGCCTCTGACGGCTGGTACTTGCTTGCACGCAAAGCCCACATGGAGGGCGACGTCGAGCGGGCGGCCGACTACTACCGTCGGTCGGACGATGCTCGCGGTGGTACCGACCGTGGCTACCTTCCGGCCAAGTTTGGCGCAGCACAGCTGTCGGTGGCCAAGTCGGATCTCGGCGAGGCCAAGCTGCGGCTCGAGAAGATGATTCAGCAGTCGAAGAGCCTCGAGGCTATGGCACTTCTTGGCACATTGTATGCCGAGGAGGTGTTTGCCAACGACCGTGCCGCCGTCAAGGAGGACAAAGCTGTCGAGAAGAAAAAGGCCATTAGTCTCCTGGAGAGCGTGCGGACGGCGTGGAAGGACCCCAAGAAGCACCTATCGCCGGACTCTGCGGTCCTGCTCCACCTTGCATGGCTGTTTGAAGCCGACCACCCGGACAGGGCCTTGCAGTGCCTGCAGCAGGTGGAGCAGTTGGAGCTGGACCAGATTGCAGAGTCGGCCGAGCCGGCCGCCGAGGGCGTCGACGAGGCGACACACCGGGAATCGCTGCGCAAGTTTCTGCCGCCGCAGCTGCTGAACAACATGGGCTGCTTCTATTTCCAGTCGGACAAGCAGGAGCTGGCCAGCAGCATGTTTGAGCTGGCCCTGGACGCGTGCGTCAAGATCCAGAACAAGGAGGATGAGGAGACGGATGCGGATGCGCTGGTTACAACCATCAGCTACAACCTGGGCCGCAGCTACGAAGCCCGGGCACTAGTGGACAAGGCTGTCGAAGCGTACGAGGGCTTGCTGAAGCGCCACGAGGGCTACACGGATGCACTGCTGCGCCTGGCGTACGTCAAGCTGCGGAAGCAACCCAACGACGCGGGCCCGGATGCAGTGGCCAAGCTGTACCAAGAGAATTCGAGCGACCTGGAGGTGCGCGCTCTGTACGGATGGTACCTGGGCAAAGCCTACGCCAAGAAGCGGCCGGCCAACATCAACGAGGACCACGAGCTGCGGCACTACAAGCACACGCTGCAAAACTACGACAAGCATGACCGTTATGCCCTGGTGGGCATGGGCAACCTCTACTTGGCTTCGGCGCGTGAGATGCGCCGGGAGACGGACCAGGAGAAGCAGAAGCGCAGCGCGGCGTACAGCCGTGCCGTCGAGTTCTTTGACAAGGCTCTGCAGCTGGACCCTAAGAACGCGTATGCAGCGCAGGGTATTGCCATTGCACTTGTCGAGGACAAGAAGGACTACCGCAGCGCGCTGCCCATTTTCCTCAGTGTCCGTGACACGGTCCGCGACGCGCACGTCTACGTGAACTTGGGCCACATCCACGCCGAGCTGCGCCAGTTCTCCAAGGCGATAGAGAACTACGAGGCTGCACTGGCCAAGGAGGGCAAGAACAACGACCCAACTATTCTGTCGTGCCTTGGGCGCGTTTGGCTGCAGAAAGCGAAGATGGACAAGGACCTGGAGGCATTCAAGATGTGTCTCGAATGCGCCCAGAAGGTGAGTCTTAAAACCCCTTTCAACGTATATAGTACTACGGTTGGGATACTAACAATGTGCTTCTCACTTGTACAGGCTCTTTCCGTGGCACCGGATCAGGTTCATTTCAAGTTCAACGTGGCATTTGCGCACATCCAGCTGGCGTCGACCATTTACAGCCTGAAAGAGAGCCAACGGACACTGCAACAGCTGCAGGACGCGGCAAGCGGCTTGGAGGAGGCCATCAAGGCGCTGGACGAGATCGCAGCGCACCCGCAGACGCCGTATCCGAAACAGGATGTCGAGCAGCGTGCTAACATGGCGCGCAACACGCAGCGGCGGCAGCTGGAGCGCGCGATTGCCAGTCAAAAGGACTACGAGGAGAAGAACAAGGAGAAGCTGGCAGCGGCGGTCGAGCAGCGACAGGCGGAGCTGAAGCGGCGCGAGGAGGCGCGGCAAAAGGCGCTCGACCAAGAAAAGGAGCGGCAAGACAAGATCCGCAAGGACCGCGAAGAGATTGCGGCGCGCGACCGCGTGCTGGCCGAGAAGCGGGCCGAGGAGGAGCGCGCGCGTCGCGAGGCAGAAATGACGACCGACAGCGAGACGGGCGAGAAGGTCAAGCGGAAGCGCAAGCCGGCGCCGCGGAGTGACCGCGCAGCGGGCAGCGGCAAGAGCCGGTCGCGCAAGAAGAAGGCACAAGACGAAGACGACGACGACGACTCGGACGGCGACAACCGCTCAGGCGACTCTGACGCGGAGGACCGGCACCAGAAGAAGAAGCGTCGCCTGTCGCGCAAGGATCCGCCCAAGAACTCCAAGTACAAGTCATCAGAACTGGTGCACAGCAGCGACGACGAGGACGACGAGTACGACGCGCTGGACGCGGCCGATGCGGCCATTGAGCAGAGCAACCGCCGTGGCGGCTCGGCCGGATCAGACGACGAGGGTGTGCGTGACGACGCGTCAGACCGCATGGACGTGGACGAGGCCGATGACGACGAGGGCGGCTCCCGGTCACAGCAGCAGCAGAGCAAGCGTGCTCGGAGAAGTGCCGCCCGCGTCCTGGACGAGAGCGAGGACGAGGACGAGCCGGCCAAGGCAGACGACGACGATGAGGAAGAGGAGGCACCGGCTGCTCGACGGGGACATAGACGGGCCGTTAGCGACGACGAAGACGATGAGTAAGGGGAAGACAGAAAAATACAGAGAATAATGCCAGATTGGGATTCAGGAGAGCGCACAGGAGAGACGAAAGTGGGAGAAGAGAATGGGATTTACTGTTAAATTGTACTTGTATTGTCTTTTAGGAAACGGATGCACGCCACGGGGCGAGAGATCATATAAAACAGGAGTCAATAATAAAACGAGCGTCTGGTTTTTGTTAGACAGAGAGTACGACGTAATTATGAGGTCGAGTCACGATTGCCGAGAACGGCTGTAATTGGGCTATTGGCCAATGGCAGGTGCGACAATAGGCATTCTTGCTCCACCTTGCACCTTCCTCCACGACACTATTTTACATGTGCCTTCCTTCCTTGCCGGAGACATTGTACGGAGTGTATTCAGCTTCTCTCTCTCTCTCTCTTTCACAAACACAACATGGCTGATAGATTAGCACAACGATTGCTCGCCCGGCTACGGCCGCCGGGTCGACAGGCAGCCTCGGCACGCAGGTCGCATGCCCGCCTATCCTCGTCATCTTCGCGACTACCACCGCACGAGCGCAGCTTCCCGGCCTATTTTGTGCGCGGCGGTACTTCCAACGGCCTCGTGATCCGGGAGGATGTTTTGCCTGCGTTTGACGATGCCCATGACTGCAGACGTGGCAATGCAGCATCTGCAGCAGATGGGATGCGCGCTCGCGCGGCAGCGTGGACGCCTGTGCTCGTGCCGGCCATGGGCTCGCCCGACCCGCAGCACGGCCGGCAGCTGGACGGCATGGGCTCGGGCGTGTCTTCGACGTCAAAGATCTGCGTGATTGCGCCCCCGGCCAACGACGCGGAGCGTGCGGATCGCGATGTTAACTTTACCTTTGTCCAGGTGGGGGTCCGCGACGGGCGGCTGGACCTGGCAGGCAACTGCGGCAACATGATCAGCGCGGTGGGCCCTCTGGCCTTTGACCTGGGCTATTGCGACACGACGACGACAGCGGATGACGACGGCTCGAAAGAAGGCGTCGTGCGCATCTTCAACACCAACACCAACAAGCTGATCCGCTCGCGGTTCCGCGTGGCCGGGGATCCGCCGCGGTTTTGTCCCGATGGCGACTATGCCATGGACGGCGTGCCGGGCACACATTCTCGCATTACGATGAGCTTTATACGGCCGGCGGGCGCCAAAACGGGTGCACAGAACGGGCTGCCGACGGGCCAGGCGGTGGATATGCTATCGCGGCGGCCGGGCGCGAAGCCATCGATCCCAGCGTCGCTCGTCGACGTGTCGAACCCAGGCGTGTTTGTGTTGGGTAGCTCGCTGGGCTTGGCGGAAGCAACGACGGAGGATGGCAACCAGCAGGTGACCCTAGACGAGGTTGCAACGGCCATCGAGACCGACACCGACCTCAAAGCGACCGTGGACCACCTGCGGCGCGAGGGTGCGTGCCGTATGGGCATGGACCCCGACACGGAGAGTGTGCCCAAGATTGTGATCCTCTTCCCGCCAAGCACCGCGGCCGGTGAAACAACAACAGATATTCGTTGTGTCGCGTTGTCCATGGGCCAGGTGCACAAGGCGGTGCCGCTGACCCTGGCCCTCTGTCTCGGGGCTGCATCGCGTATCCCGGGTACATTAGCAGAGCAGCTGGTGGCCCAGGCGCAGCAGAACCCGACAAGTGCAAGTGAGGGCGGCAGCGGAACGATTGTTATTGGGCACCCCAGCGGCCGTGTCGAAGTCGGTACCACACTGGACGAGACGGACGGGACGGTGCTGTCAGCAGAGCTGCATCGCACGGCGCGCGTCATGATGGAGGGCAAGGTCTTCTATTGAGGCGGCCGTCGATGTATATATATCTGATATTCTGAAACACCATGATGATCAAGATCACATGTGTAAATACGGTAAACAACGCATGCATGTATGCAACTACTCCTTCGTTTTTCTTTCTTCGATCTGGATACCCTTTATGTAACTATGAAACTATTGCGCCAACTATTCCAACTATGCCGTTCAGCTGCGTCTCAGGTCCAGCCTCTCCATGGTGCTCTCCACAACGGGTAGCAGGTCGGCCACTTGGTTGGCGTCCCGCAGGGCCACCATGATGGCGTCGGCGCGCAAGCCTCGGGAGGCCAGTGTACGTTGGAGGTTGGTAAACGAGTCCTCGCGAGCGGTGTACTCGCGCAGGACCTCGTCGGTGTCAAAGTCGACGTAGACGCGGGTGTCGCGCACGCGGACGAGCACGTTGTCGAGGCGCAGGTAGAAGCGACTAAGCAACAAGAGACGCTGTGGCATGACACGGATCTTGACGCGCAAGACCGAAATTCCATTGTCGTCGAGCTCGCTTTCGTACAAGATAACGTCGTCGTTGAAGACGATGGGATCGCGGCGGCGCAGGAGGTCAAGGGGCAAGGAAGTGACGGCTGTCGTGGGTGAGAGGCGGGAGGAGGAAGGCGAAGAGGATGCCAACTGAGATGGACTTGGTGGCGGCGGTGGTCGGAGGATTGTGCTGGTGTCCTGTGCGCTTTCTGGTGCCGTACCATTGACGGTGGGTGCTGCTGCGTCTGCTGTGGATGCAGATGCCGGCGTTGTTGATACTGTGTTGGCACTGGACCTGGAACTGCCGCTGGCACTGCTAATGGCACTGCTACCCACAGGCTTCTCCGTGCCCTTGTATGGCGTTGAGTAGCTCCAGTCGTACGGCCGCACATCCTGGATGCCCTCGACCGAACTCATCTCCCGGCTGCTTGCCCAGTCGCTCGCATACGCAACCTGCAGCCGGCCCTGGCCCGTCTTATCGACCTCGTCCAGCGCGTCGCCCGCATCGAACCAGATAGCCCATCCGGACGGCAGGTGCTGTATGGCCACCTGGTTGTCGCCAAAGATCATCTCGGGCACGGGGATGGAAATGCGATTCGTCATGGCGTCGATGGCGCTGGCGCGCGAAATGGGCAGCTTACGCGAGCTGACTTGCCACCGGCCCTGCACAACATGTGTACGCGTCGCCTGGGCAAGATCGGCGGGCGACAGGAAGGGCTCGTTTGGCGAGGTGATGTCGTTTACTGGGGCAGCCATGGCGCCTATGGAGGGGGGGTGTTGAGGAGGAGGAACTCAGACAATAGGGATGACATGCACGTCGAGCAAAGGCAAGGTAGATCAGGTAGTTTAGTAGACAAGCACTTTGTTCGCGATGAAAAAGGAGGGGCCAGATGTGGGTGCCAATCTGTAAGTAGGTGGTTGATGATGTGCATGAAAGCTGTCGGCGTCAAAAAGAAAGTTCTTGGAAGGGAGCTGATGTGAAGCGCGCACGCTAATATGGGACGGTGCGGGGCGGCTACGGAGGAGCTTTTGCAGCGAGGAGCCCTGTGCCACAGCCTTGTATGTTATCTAATCAGATACAATCTACAACACAGGGCTTCACTCATATTACACGTCCGACAGCAAGTTTATGTAAACTGACCATAACAAATACGACGCAAAATGAAGACGAAACATAAGGACAGTGCAGTATACGTAAATTTGCTGTCGGACGTGTAATATGAGTGCGGCACTATGAAATACAACGATATGGTAACCACGCTCAAAATATAGACTTCTTGGAGAGGCAAAGACCCGTAAGTGGCTCACTGGTTCTCTCCGACATGCGGCATGGCCTGCACATAACAAATGGAGCTTCAGTAAGAAATAAGATTCCACGAGCTTAAAATGCGTACCTAGGGAAGCAAATTTTTACACTCCATGGTATATAAAGAAGAGTCCGAGTGAAAGAAAACCAGCACGGTGGCTAACCTCTGTTCTTGTCTCTGTTCTTGTCTCTGTTCTTTCTCTACACATCCAGCCCTCTTTTGACTACATCGACGACAACTATTGACGACAACTCTCCTCTTCGCTTTATTACTCAAAATCTTCACAACCTTTGCTACGATGGCAGACCAGCCAGAACACCCCTTCGGTGAGCTCGGCAGAAGAATCGACCGTGCCTTAGAAGACCCTGCGGTCATGGACGAGCTCCTGAACGACATCAGAAATGAAGGTGTGCTTTTGTATAACCAGCTTTCTCGCAGCTTTCGGCGGCTACGCAGAAGCATGAACAAGACGCTCGTGGAGCTGGGACAGCGCCTGGATGAAACGGGGTCGGTTGTTTTGAGCAAGGCCCGTTCCTTCTTCAACGATTGCCTCGTCATCGAAGGGCCAGAAACTCCCACTCTGCCCCACACCACTTGGGTGGTGGTCACTGGTGGAGGCGTCTCCGACCCGGACAACGATGCCGGTCTTTCGACCGGCGTCGAGATGCAGCTCGTCCACCCGCGGCCGCAACACCCCGTCGATATGAACCAATTCGAGTCCATGTCGGTCAGCTGGCACATGCCGCCTCCGCCGAGTGTCGATGCCACAGTCGACCACCCGGACACCGACGTCGAAAACGGCCCCACCAGCCAGTGCTTTGACTCCGACAGCACGACGCTGAACACTCCCGACGGTGCCGACGGCGACGATGAAGACGCCATGGCGTGGCTCTGGCCTACGGATGCTGCGTCCCTGGCCCCCGGCTCGTCCTCCGTCGGGTGGCCCGACGCGTGGTCAGCCGAGGGCCCGGCTATGTCGCCCACGCTGGTCGACGCTGCCGCGTCCCCAGAACTGCCGATGCCAGTCGCGTCGCCGACGACGTCGGAGGACGAGCTGGTCATTGTCTCGTCGACGTCGTCGTCCTCATCGTCTTCATCGGGTATCTTGGTCGACTCGGAGGATGGTGATTCCGATGACTCCGAACACTACTATCCGATCTAAATGCATACGCATATGCATCACAGAAGACTTGGGCACTGCCGAAGTTCTTGCGAGCGTGTGAACGGTGCAGCTGGTGGGTTTTCCGTATGGATTTGGATGGATCTGGATGGAACTAACATTTGCAAACACAAGTCTGGCAGGATATTGATGGAACACCGTCTTATGGGGAAATCCCTTGGTTTTTGGAAATGGGAGTTTGAGGTTTTTGTTTTGGAGTTGTCTTTCGGAAAGGTCTTTGCGTCTTGTGCTTTCATACCATCGTGTACTATGTAATGGTCAAGACGATAGTCGGTAAAACTTGTCTGCAGTGCCATCAACTGGCACGCGTCTGTGTTTTCATCGTCGGATTATTGAGTTGTCGACGTTGAAGCGCAGATGCGGCCAGAGATGCATTTACAAAGTAAGAAAATAGTTGAGTAATATTTAGTTGATACCCTTTTAGGAAATTGCCTGTGATACAAGGAGTCGCATTTTATGTGCACTAACAGATTGTGCGGGGAATGCGCACCGAACACTGTTAAGTCCGCCAAACGGCAGGTGCGACCGTCGCTGGGGCAACACCGGTCAGCGACCGCCAATACACAAAGTGGAGACGCCGCATCATCGAGACCATCCGTCCGCTGCCGCTGTGGCGACCAGACGAATTGCTGTGTTTTCTGTGCAATTGTGTGCAGCCGTCTTTTGTCATCGAGCCAGACGAACCTCCCAAGCACAACAAGGCCCGGACAGCTGTTTGTACGAGAGCCTTTCTTCTCCTCCGCCCAGCTCATAGAAGATAACTTTCGCTTTTTCCTTTCCCTGTTTTCTGCTTTCTCCCTTCCTCTCTCCACCCTCCTCTTCTCCTCTCTCGATCTCTTCTCCCCGGCTGTCCTCTACCATCAACACAATGGCAGCCACCCGCGTCCTGGAATCTCGCTTCGAGCGGATGTCGGTCAACGACGAGAACGGCGAAGGCAATCGCATGTATCCCAAAGCCAAGGTGAGTCTTGACGAGGGAGCCGTGCGGGTGTGATCGATACGAGTTTCTATTTACTCCGATACTAATATCACATCACAGGGCATGACGGCGCCTTCTGGCCAAAGTACAAACCGAAACCTCTTCAAGGTCGCCCTGCAAGCTCAGAGCGCAAACACAACATCCTCCTCAGCACAATCTACATCACACTGGAAGGGCGCGGTCGCATCCACAACAGCAGTGACGGCCACGACAACTGGTAGCAGCGGCAGCAGCCATCACCACCCGGCCTCGCCAACAGGGAAGAGCCGCGGCGTTGTCACAACAACAGTGGCCGTGGCATCAGACGAGACTACAGGATCAACCACAGAAACGCCCGAGCATGACAAGAAGACGGCAAGCAGCGACGCAGCATTGTCGGAGCTGTCATCACCACTCTACAATCAGCCGCGGCAGTTCCACCTCGGCATGTTCGAGATTGGCCGGCCCCTCGGCAAGGGCAAGTTCGGCCGCGTCTACCTGGCCCGCGAGCGCAGCAGCGGTTTCATCTGTGCGCTCAAGGTGCTCTACAAGGCGGAGCTGCAGCATGGTTCGGGCGTCGAGAAGCAGGTCCGCCGCGAGGTCGAGATCCAGAGCAACCTGCGCCACCCCAACATCCTCAAGATGTACGGCCATTTCCACGACAGCAAGCGCATCTTCCTGATCCTGGAGTTTGCGGGCCGCGGCGAGCTGTACAAGCACCTGCGCAAGGAGAACCGCTTCCCCGAGTGGAAGGCCGCGCAGTACGTGGCGCAGATGGCGTCGGCGCTGCGCTACCTGCACCGCAAGCACGTCATCCACCGCGACATCAAGCCCGAGAACATTCTGGTCGGCATCCACGGCGAACTCAAGATCTCGGATTTCGGCTGGAGTGTGCACGCACCGAACCACCGCCGCACGACGCTGTGCGGCACCCTCGACTACCTGCCGCCGGAGATGGTGCGCCCACACGGTAGCGGCAACGACAACTCGTACGACGAAAAGGTGGACCTCTGGAGTCTGGGTGTGTTGACGTACGAGTTCCTTGTCGGCGAGGCGCCCTTTGAGGACACGATGGTCATGACGCACCGCCGCATTGCCCGGGCCGACATGACGATTCCCTCGTTTGTGAGCCCCGAAGCACGAGATCTCATCAAGAAGGTTTGTCGTGACCCCCCGTTGCGTTGAAATCTCTCCGCTCTCTATAGGAATCCACACTAACGAAATTCAGCTTCTTGTGCTGGACCCGGCAAAGCGTCTGCCGCTCGACGCCGTCCAGCAACACCCTTGGATCATCAAGCATTGCGTCAAGGGCGAGCGGGCGACCAACCGGGAAAAGACAAAGGGCGGCGAGTAGCCGACGCTGTCGGGACGATGAGAGGGGAGTCGAGAGGGGAGACGAGAAGGAGATATGATTTACTCTGGCGAAATGGCAGGAGTGCACTGCGCTGGAACCATGCATATGCGGGATCTGATACTTTGGCGTTTTTTGTTTCGTGAATCCGTTGGCTTCTTATAATGCATTCCTTTTACATATTGGTATGGTTTCGTTTTGTTGGTACAAGGCTGAATACAGGGAATGGGGATATTGACATTTGAAATTCATGTTCATCGTGTTTATGCATGTGCAAGAATGCAAGTATGCAACCCTTCCGCCCTCGGTTCTCGTCCTCCACTCCATCTTTCGCCTCCTGCGCCTTCCGCCTCCTGCGCCTTCCGCCTCCTGCGCCTTCCGCCTCCCACCGACTCTACTTGTAGATGTCATCAAAGGGCCGCGTGTCACTAAAGCACGAGTCCCAGACCTCGTTGACCACCTTGGTCGCGTGCACGTCGTCCTTGCACCGCGGCCGCGCCGTCAGCGACTGGATGGCCCGCATCCGCACGCACCGCTGGAACTGCTGTGTCAGCGTCCAGTTGCCGCGCGTAATCGACTCGCGCGTCCACCGGCACTCGCCGCTCAGCATCGACGCCCGGATCTCCGAGCACGCCGCGTGCCGCAGATCGTCCCAGTCCACCTTCCACCGCAGGTGGTCGTACGCGTGCACCAATTCGTGCGCCAGGTTGTCCTCCAAATGCTTGCGGTCGCGCATCTCGTTGGCACACAGCAGAATGCCATAGTCCGGGTGGAAACCGCCGCCCTGCCGCACGATGCGCAGTTCGCCCTCGGGCGTTTCGGTGACGCGCGCCGGGCACCGCGCGCACACAATGTTGCTGCTGTCGAGCTTGTGCCCACCCAGCTGTGTCGTCTTCTCGGCCATGAAGCGCACAATCGGCGAGTACTTGAGCATGTAGTCGCGGGCGTCTTCGCAGCGCTTGCAGTCGCGCGCCTCGTTCTGCCGGTAGCGCCATTCGCGGTAGTGGTGGACGCCCTCGGGCGTGACCTGGCCGCTGAGGATGCGGAAGTAGGTCATCCACCAGCTGGTCTTGGGGTCGAAGCCCGTGCGGGCAGGGTCGTTCTCGAGGAACTTTTGGAGGCGGTCATTGCTCGACGACGGAGGCGCTGCGGAGGATGCGGAGGGGGAAGAGGACGAAGAGGAAGACGACGGCAGTGGGCTCGATATTGAGGACGTGGATTGAGCGGCTACGGGTGACGCAGCAATGTCTGCTGTTTGTGGTGGTGGTAACGTCGACATTTTGTGTTCTGTGGATGATTGTATGGGAGGTCGTGGAAGCGCCGAAAAATGATCATCGCGATGTTTTCCTCACGTCCTTCCTGCGGCCGATTCTGCCAACTATCGATAGAGCGAAAATTCGTGGTTTAGGCGGTGAACGGTGCTCGTCCCGTGACACCCCGCCAGAACGACCAGCTACAGCAAAGGCTCTGAGGAAGCTCATCCGCTGTGCTCTAGCGCTCTTAGCACGCCCAATTCAGTGCTTTCAGTGCACTGACAATCTTACTCTGCCTTTCCCATAATGCGCCTACCCGACATCGGGGCTAGTGGTGGGACGGGAAAGAAAAAAGACGGCAAGGACAGTCAGTCGACGACCGGTCGTCCCTTCCCCGATGACTCCAATTGACCAACCAGCCGAGTGCGACGCCCTTTCCCAGAAACTAGAGTACAATTTTTCCTTTTCCAATCTTGGCATGCGCATGTCGTTCGCAACTGCCCTTGCTAGTGCACTGCGGCCCTGAATGTACACATCTGCCTGGAGCGTTGAAACTTCTCCAGTTTTCCATCTTCAGTCTCCAAATCTACAGTCTCGTCGGTGGCTGCCCTGCCATTGCTGCGTTGCAGGACCGAACCACTGTTCAGACTTTTCTTGCCATCGCCAATCATTCCCCTGTCCTTGACCACCCCCGGCTGGGCATCCCGACAATGGATCCACCCAACAGTCTTTTGCAGCAGAGCGTCCATCACTCGTGTAAGAAACCGCCCGAGCTATTTTCTTATTCTTTTTTACTGCGTCGAGCCGCTTCTGTACTCTCTGTCCTCTTCCCTGTTTCCCTCTGCTTCTGGCCGGTTGCTTTCACGTGTCTCGATCGCTTGGTCTCCCCGATCTTACCTGTGGCCTTACGCCCTATGTCGTTGGAGAAGGGGCATCAGCACTGTATATATACACACATCGAGCGTATGGAGTGATATATACATTGTAGCTCTTCTCCGATCACAAGTTCTCCTCGCCTTTTCTCTCATGCCTCTTACTATGCGCCTCACGCCAAACATCTGTCTTACACTTCGTCCAAATCATCGGTCTAACATTGCAACCTCCAGCCATGAAGGGTCCACGGCCGTTGGGCATCGTCATCAAGCTCGGTACGTTAAATGTATCAGGCCCGTCTGCTTTGCTTTTTTGCACTAATACCTTTCTCAGGAACAAGCTCCATTATCGACGCAACAAGCCATGAGCCGCTCATTGCAACGCTCTCGTTGATTGTCGAGACTGCCGTGCGTCTTCGCAAGGATGGCCACCGCGTCGTCATTGTCTCGTCCGGTGCCATTGGCGTCGGACTGCGGCGAATGGACGTCGAGAACCGCCCAAAGCACCTGGCCCAGCTGCAGGCCCTTGCCGCTATTGGCCAGTGCCGTCTCATCGGCCTCTGGGACTCGCTGTTCAGCCATCTGCGGCAGCCCATTGCCCAGATCCTCTTGACACGGAACGATATAGCAGATGTAAGACACCGTACTGTCGTGGCCGGCTGGCTCAGCTGTGAACCCTTGCTAACCGTCCCCAGCGTACCCAATATCTCCGGGCCCAAAACACATTTGCGGAGCTGTTTGATATGGGCGTCATCCCAATTGTCAACGAGAACGACACGTTGGCCGTCGAGGAAATCCGCTTCGGCGACAACGATACGCTGTCCGCCATCACGGCTGCCATGATACACGCCGATCTCCTGTTCCTCATGACCGACGTCGACTGCTTGTACACCAAGAATCCGCGCCAACACCCAGACGCCGAACCCATCGAGGTCGTCGATGACATTAATGCTTTGGAGGCAGACAGTATGTTTTGTTGCTCACCTCGTTCTCCCAAGGATTGTTCTCATTTCTGGCCATAGCAATACCCTGTGCTAACACGCGTAGTTTCTACTCCTGGTTCTGCCTTGGGAACGGGCGGTATGTCCACAAAGATCGTGGCTGCTCGCTTGGCTACATCCGCCGGCGTCACGACCGTCATCACACGGTCATCCACCCCGGACAACCTCGTCCAGATTCTCGCACACATCCAGGCCACGCAGGGCAACTCCCTGCTGCAAAAGTCGTCGTCCTTTGCGTCAATACCAGCCGCAGCCGTCCCTTCGGCGTCTTCTATGGCTCCGTCACTCTCTGGAAGCACCACCCTCACCAAACCTCCTCTCCACACACGCTTCCTCCCCTGGCCCGAGCCCGTCCGAGACCGCTCGTTCTGGATTCTGCACGGCCTCGCGCCTCACGGTACAGTCTTTGTCGATCAGGGCGCATACCAGGCCCTCGTCGAGCGTGCAGGCCTGCTACCAGTCGGCGTCGTTGATGTCGAAGGCCCCTTTTCCGAGAACGACGCCGTTCGCATTGTGGTCGTCGACCGCAAACCGGCAGCTTCTGCTGACGGAACAACCCCTGCCATTACGACTCCCAGCGTGGTCGCATCCGGCACCGAAGTCGGCCGTGCTCTCGTCAAGTACTCGTCGACGGAGATTGCCCGTATCATGGGCCATCGCAGTCGCGACATTCAGGGCATCTTGGGCTATGTGACGAGCGAATACGTCGCCCAGCGCGAGTACATAAGTCTGTTCCGGCGCAAGGACAGCCGCCCGGCGTCGCCAAGTCTGCGGGACAAGGAGAGAGACGTTGCGCACCATCACCAAAACCATCACCAACGGGTCTCGCCAAACCAAAAGGCCGCGACCGTGGCTGTGGAGTCGCCCCTACACAAAGTGGAAGGCCTGGCACTGAATTCAGAGTCGTCTTCCAGGGACGAGCCAAGTGCATGATCCGTCTTTATACCCGCGTTGCTGTTTGTTGCTTTAAGCCCGCGATATCTAAAATTATTTGCATAAATATATGACAACCTCTGTTTACGAGGGGTAGAGCTTTCTTGCTTCCTCCCTCCATGTCCGCATAGAGTGATTATATTCCAATTTGAATTTATTTACTTGTGCAGTGCTACGCTTTTCCAGTGTTCGTTCATTGCATGGCCTCATAAAGAACAAATGCGCAGACAGAAGGAGAACGGAAAACGTACACGACACGGAAAGACACAATAGGAAAGACGGAACGATGCAATGAGAACATAATAATTCAATGGTACTGATCGGTAACAAGGCAATAAACAGGAAGAAAGCCAAACTCCCTTTTAAAAAAGTAAAAAAAACATGCACAAACACAAAGACAAAAACATCAAAGAGACGCACTGACATGATGACGGCGCAGATACTTTTGTGGTTTTTCTCTTCGCCCTGCCGTTTATAAATGACACAAAACGGCGCTTTGCTCCTCTCGTTCCCGCGCTACCCGAGCATGGATTTTTATTTCTCTTTCATTTGCCTAACTGGAACAACAATGACGCTTGCCCCATACCACCCCGTCTGCGTTCCCAAAATTAAGCATCGCGCCGGAATTTGGGCACGTACTTACCGGGGGCGCCTGACGCGGTCAACGACTCTTTGGGAGCAGCGGGCGACTCCTCGCGGGTGGCCTTGTCGCCACGGCCATTCTCGCGGCCAATGTCGCGGCTGACGTCACGGCTCGGTCCGTCACCACGGGGGGTCCCTGTCCGGGCAGGCGGCGGACCGCGGCCAGAGAATGTCCGCGGTGCCGGGCTGTCTCTAGAGCTAGGTCCGGCGGCGCTCGGGGCGTCCGAGGCAGCTTTGGCGGCCTCACGGTCACGCCACGAGGGCTTGCCACCTCCGGCCAGGTTCAAGCGCGGCGGGCCCGACGGACGGTCGTTGGAGTCAGTACGCTCCATTGGGGTGCTGGTCCGCTCAGGGCGGCCCGAGGCGGCGGGTGGTGCCGCGGCACCAGCGCCCTCAGCACCAGCACCAGCGTTCTTAGACGCTTCCCGCTCGCGCCAGCTGCGGGCACCGGGCAGGTTAAGAACTGGCCGGCGCTCGGTAGCAGGCGCGTCGGCGGCGGCGTCGCGCCGTGATATGCCGGCACCGGCGTTAAGCTTCTCTGCCTTGCGTCTTGCCAGGGCCTCCTCTTCGCGGCGCGCCTGGAGGGCGGCCTTCTCCAGAGCCTCCTGGTGCTCCTTCTCGCGCTGGGCCTTGAGGCGGGCCATCTCCTCTCTCCGGGCCTCGTCGCGCTTCTTCTGTTCCTCCTTCTCCTGGGCGGCCTTCTCCTCGGCCTCGCGCAGCTGGCGCTCCTCCTCCTCGCGCTCGCGCTTCTCGCGCAGCTTCCGCTCGCGGTACTCCTTCTTGCGCTGGGTGATCTGCTTCTCCAGCTCGCGCTCTGCCTCGCGGCGGCGGCGGTCAAACTCGTCCCGGCGACGGTCAATGATCTCGTCGCGGAACTGCTCAAAGTTGGACACCAGACGGCTGAGGCGGTTCTTGAGCTCGACATTGGCCTCGTGCTTCCGCTTCGACTCCTTGAGGGTCTCGGCCTTAGCGGCCTCGTAGTTGGCCAGGTCACGCTTCTGCTGCTCAGCGTAGTCGTCGGCCAGCTTCTTGACCTCCTCCTTGCGGTAGGCGCGCTCAAGGTGGTCAATGCGCTTGCCCGTCACGCGCAGACGCTCGTTGACGTCGTTCTTCTCGCGCTCGAGCTGCTGCAGCTTAATGGCACGCAGTCTCTGAGGGTCCAGGGTGGCCAGGTCCTCGCCGTTGATGTCGAGAGCCTTCGGCCCGATCCTGAGCTCCTTGATCATGTTCTCGACCTCGGTCTGCCGGATCTGCTCGCGCTCGCGTTCCATACGCTTCAGCTCACGCTCCTTCTGCTCCTGCTGCTGGCGCTGCTGCTCAGCCTCAAGGATCGCCAGCTCGCGCATCTTCTTGATCTTGGCGTTCTCCTTCTCGCGCTTGGCCTGCAGCTCCGAAGCCTCCTCCTTGCGCTTCTGGATAATGTCCTTGCGGCCCAGGGTGTCGAGGTGCTCCTGCTCGGCGCCAGCCTTGGCACGCGCCAGAGCCTCAGCGCGCGCATCGATGCGTGTCTGGTTGAAGGACGAGTCAATGTAGTAGCAGGTGGTGTACAGGGTCTTTGCCAGGCGGCTCAGCTGCGAGCGCACAATCTCAGACGGCGTGCTCTGCAGGCGCTGGACCGACTTCGCCTCCGTCTCGGCAGACCCGGCGGCGGAGCCAGCGTGGGTCGCCTTGGCCGACGAGAAGATGTCGGAGTCGAAGCTCAGGACGCCGGTGGCGTGGTTCATGCGGATGGCGAGGTCACCCTTCTTGTTGCCGTTCATGATGAACTTCTCGACGGTAGCACGGGTGACCTGGTACGCCTCGGGGAACTGGGCCAGGCTCTCGACGAACTCGAGATCGACCGTCTCGTACACCTGCGACAGCTGTTGGAACAGGCGCGTCAAGATGACCTGCTGCAGAGGCAGAATGTACTTTTGCATCTCCGCATCCTCGCCAATCTGGGTCAGGATGGGCGAGATCTTCTTGCAGATGGACAGCGGGTGGAAGTCAACCTCGAGAATGTTGTACAGGTCACGGATCTCCGGGCGGGCGCGACGCAGCAGGGATTTGGAAAGGGCGTCGCGGAACAGGCCGGCACGGGTGGGTGCCGAGTTCATGCTCAGGAGGTGCGTGAGGCGCGAGTTCTTGTTCTTGCGGGCCTCGTCAAAGTCGACCATAGCGCCACGCGAGCGCGTGGTGCTGATGACGGGGATCGACAGGGCGGACAACAGGACAAACGACGCAGCGCGCTCGAGGTCGGCATCCGAGGCAGGCGGGTTGTCCGACTTCTTGCCCTGGCCGTTGGCAACAAGGATGGAGGACTGGCGTAGCAGGTGGTAGTACCGCGACCAGGCGGCGGCGTGGAAGAGGTAGTTCTCGCCAACGAGGAAGATACGCGTGAGCTTCTCGTAGTAGTTGGCCATCATAATGTTCTTGGGCGGGCGTTTGCTGAGGCTCAGCAGGGTGTGGATGTCCTCGACACTGCGGAAGGCCTCCTGCCACAGCTCAAGCTCGACGGCGACGTTGAGTTGCTGGAAGCGGGTCTCTAGGTGGCGCTGCAGAGTGTCGGGGTCGCTGAGGTTGATAGCGTGCATCTGGGTGGAGTACTTGGCGGCGGTCTGGACGTGGTTGCGGAGCAGCTCGCAGAGACGGCGGAACTCGGTCTTGCGAGCGTACTTGAGGCAGAAATCAAAGGCCTGCATGGCGGTGCTCTGGTACATGAGCTCGAGACGGGCGTTGTTCCGGAGGATGTCAAGAACGGTGCGGTATGCCTCCCAGAGGAACTTGAGCCAAGGGGTGACGATAGCACGGTCAGTACGGTCGCGGGATTGCTCGCCGGAGACGGTGGCCAGCAGGATCGACTCGGGGGTCTCGGACGCCTCCAGGTCGTCGATGTTCGTGGTGCCGTCGATCTGGGCGGAGGCCTCGAGGCTGGTCTGGACCTCGTCGGCCTTCTTCTGGGCCGCATTGACCTTCTCAGCGGCCTGCTCGATAAAGTCTTTGAGGACCAGCTCGATGGTGGCGACATTGGTGTTCTGGGCGATGTTCTTGTACTGGTAGAGGGCGTCCTTGGCCAGCTTTCCCTTCTTCTGTTCGACGGAGAGGTTGACGAGGAGGAGCATCACGGGCTCCAGCGAGGCGATGGGGACATTGCGAGAGCGTTTCGACGTGATGTGCTCGTGCAGCAGGGTCAGAGCCGCCGGCGCCTGGTTGACGCCGATGAGCTCGTTGGCCCGCTTCAGCACATTTTCGGGTTTTTGATGCGGCGGGGGAGGCTGTGATCATCAAAGAGAAGAGAAGGCGACAGAGTTAGCGACAGATCAAATAACAAACAACGAAAGCCTGCGAGCGGCCGGGCAGCAATTCGACGTCCATCTGACGCGAAACGAGGGCGATGGTGGGATGTGCAGCCAACGAGGAGGGGGACGTGTGGGAAAGGGGGCTAAAACAAGAAACCGATTCGATGGATGAAGTCTCGCGTGCTGGACGCTCTGAAGTGTGCAAACACATACCATGATGGGCAACCTTCTCTGCGGTACAGACGGTGTGAAGGGTGCAGTGGTCTTCGTGCCAGTTCCCGATGATTTGTGTGGTGGGCGGGAAAAGACAGTTGAAGACGGCCAGCTAACGTGGTGATCTTGTTATTTTTCGCCGGAGGACGGGTGGAGTGTCGCGAAAAGATTTTTTGTTGGCTGAACGAAGTCTGTGGGCGGAGGGCGGGGCTCGTGCATTTCACGTGACGCTTGTATTGAGAGCTTAGTCATCATTATGGTCAACCCACGGCGTCCTTGATTCCAGTGTATTACAGGGCGTGACGGCGGGTTCTAGCGAGAGAAAAGTGCCCTATAAGAAGAACCAGGCAGGCGCATCCCCGGCCATACGCATGTATTGCAGTGAAGCTCTCATGAACCTGAGACTACGAATGCGAGCACAAGCGGTATACGAAGTCGTTGATTGAGCAGGGTGCACCTGGAACCAGCTGGGTAAGTCGAGCGAACAGAAACAGAAGCGCAAACGGCGGACAAGGACGCAGACGAAGTCTGGGCAGAGACAATAGCGAGTCTCGGTGCGACGAATACATTGCTCCTTCTGTTTTCGCATTGTTCTCGAAGCATGCTAGCCGCCAGCGCCTGCCGTCAGTATGTGCACAAAGACTGCGCGTTCGGGAACGAGCAAATAGAAAGAACGACACAATAGAGAAAGCACGAACGGTGGCCTAACAATGTGTCAATGATCTTTCCACGGCCTGAAAACGATGTCTTGAACGACTGCCGAAGCATCTTACGATGTGATGGGCAAGGAAGCGAGACAAAAAAGCGGGTCGGATGTGCAACTTGCTGCAAGGGAGCCTCAGAGCCCTTGGGCGTTTGGCAGCGATATGGATACCGTGATAGGACTACGATATGCAAACCCCTTTCTGTGCTTCTTCCTGTTGACGGTTGCATTCATGAACTTGGGATGAGCGCCCTCGCTTCAAACATCACATATCTCGAGATGTGAGCTCACGGGGTGGTTCGATATGTCATTCTACGTCAGCAGAGCCTTGGGTCCAGTGTTTTCTCGCGGATCCTGCTGTCGTCTCTTCCTTCCATTTCCTGTCCATCGTCGGTTGCATCAGCCAGCAAATGCGATCTTCCCTGTCTCGGGTTGCTCTTCAGAAACGATTTGGAGGATCCTCCAAATCTTGAGACGCATTCCGGTCGATCGACTACAAGTCACCAAAGGCAAGAAGGCAATTCAGCCGTGCAACAACTACTCTATATTGAGATGGAATTGCAGATTCTGTCCGGAACAGCCCTGGGGATATTTACAGCCGACGGCAAGTTTACCACAGTGTGTAGGCCAACCTTGGCAAAAGGTATCAAGTCAGGAGGGAGGTGCGTGCCCTGTTTGTCCCGTCCAGCCTGTGCAACGCGTCTGCCCTCTTACCCTGGCAGGTCGTGAGCACCGCCTGTCCAGTGCGCGCGCAGTTCGCTCCGCCTGTACTTCCCCAGAGGATTTTCGTTGTGATACGCCACCTGTCCACGGTTCCCGGGGCGTTGTAGGCACACAGACCAGATGGGAACCTGAGCAGGATGGGCTTGGCTTGATTTAGCTTGGCTGGTAGCGTTTTATTCGAGTTCTCCTGCATGTCTTGCCCTCCCTATCTGTCCTGTTGCACAGAGGGGTGTATTGCACCATCCAGCCAGGAAAAGAAAGAGAGTCGAAAGAAGAAAAGTACTGAGATGCTGAAAGCACACAGAGAAGAGAATAAAAGGAAGCAGGCAAGGGACCAGCAAGACGAGATTAGAGACAAACAATAAACCAAAACAACACTGACGTAAAGGACAAAAGGGCCTGAGGAACGACAGCACTGTGTGCGGGCCTCTGTTGGCTTTTGCTCGCCCGTTGCAATTTCCTTGGAATGGCAGGCTCGAGCTCCCGGAGAGCGCACCACCGGAGGCGTTGGTAGAGGTAAGATGATAATAATAATAAAAAAGAGGTCCTCGAAGTCGCAACGGAAACAAACTGCAGGGAGCTCCGTTTCTATGGATTTCTCACCTGCAATAACGGTCAGGAGTGGAAAAGGGGGCAAGGCCAATTTGGAAAGGACTCCACTAAAGTCAATTTAACCAATAGTGTTCGCGCACTTCTCGGAACAGCCTCCACTTCCCTATTCCTTATTTTGCAAGGGGGAAGCATTGTCCATCTGCTAGTCAACAGCGAATACTTCGTGCAACCAAAGTACACTATGGGCAACAGAAGTACTGCGCTTGCCAATAAGGGCATGACGGGGGAGCAATAGGTCAGCTCTGCCGCTAAATAGTTTCATTTAGTGCTGTTGTTGCAGAGGTCGGTCCTTTAGGGAAGCGCGACCCGCACCGCCGCAACGCTCAACGCACCTTCAGCCCCTCTCTTCCTTATTGAGTACGGTTACCTTAGCTTGTTACAGGCTCCAGTTTCCCCTCCCCTACGGTAAACGGAGTAATACAGGCTACTGCTTGAACGGCACCCTATTTTCGTCTGCTCACACTCTTTGCTCTGGTGCATTTCAGGCCTTCCCCTTTTGGTCCCACGCTTCCGTTCGTTCCTGCCGTTATTTCCTGTCTAATTTGGGGCTTTCTGGTGCCAATTCTTTTCTTTTCTTCGTCTTCCCATTCTCTCTCGCCATCTCTCCGCTCAATATCGAACCTTCGTCGCGATCACGATTCTGGGTGCATCTGCCGTCATCCTTCCCACGACGACATTGACATCTTTGTTTTTTTGCCAGGTCGGTAAGTTTCGAAGGACCCCCTCTTCCTCCACAGCCACTTCACTCGGCTTCCTGTAATCTGCTCGCGTTCAACTGCATATGCGACAAAAAGGGGGCAAACCGAGCGACGCGAAAAACTCGAAATTCAGTTCACGAAATCAATCGACAACTTCTCGACTCTCGTCTACTCGTCCTACCTCTCATTGCGCGTCTTCAGCTTTCATCGACGACCATTGTCATTCTCTATAGGTCACCTTTCAACAAAGTTCGCAACGAGCCAGCTAGGGGTATCGCTCGACAAAACAATTTGGATCTGCAAAAACGAAAGAAAACCCGCACATCGACAGCAGAGGAGGGACAATTGACTCGACGCAGCACGACAAGGCGCACGCCAAAACCTGCCTGCAGCTGTTGTCCCATCTGAGCTTCCAATTCTCGACGCTTTTTCACCCAGATCAACGGCGTTCTTGCGATATTTTTCATATATAGCACAATCGACTGCCTCCAACGACACGCGACGTGCTCCAGCAAAGACACCTGCACCTGCATCACATTCCTTTTAAACTCGCAGCCTTCTCCACCTAGCCATTTTCTTGGACCAATCGCGACTGACACTGTTTTTTATTTTGCATCATTTACAGAAGCGAGAGTATCACAAGTTGCCCGTGTCTTGTGGGGTTTTTTTCACGACTGTCACGACTTTTCATTCTTGTCTCCATTTCACCGACCACACACCTCAGCCATGCCTCAATACACTTCCCGGGACGTTGGCGATCCGTCGCAGGTGCGGAGGACGAAGCAGAGCATGGCCGACCTCAAGCTGCGGCGGTTAACAGAGCTCAATAGCCGTCTGCGGGAAGACCTGGACCGTGAGCGGATTCCCGTCAGCCAGGCGTCGAAGAGGTTTGTACAATGCCCTCCTCCAGCTCCAACCATTGCCACCAAGCGATTGCTGGCGCCTTTTGACCTCATCACGATACTCAACCGTATCGATCGCCCCTCTCCTGGCCTCATGCTAACATGGTCGACCACAGCATTATCGCCTACTGCAACAGCACACGCGACTACATGGTGCCGTCCGTGTGGGGTGTTGTTCCCAAGAGTGAAGACCCGTATGCGCCGCAGCAGAGCGGCGGGTGCTGTGTTGTCATGTAAGGTGACTCCGTCCATTCGATCTCGCGAACGATATACGTATGCGAGCATACGGGCGATGCTTCCTAGACGCCGCCCGCTGCGCAGCAAGCAACACTGGACAAGAACGCAAACATGCATGTCTGTCCGCCCACATCGAAGAATCGGAAGACGACGGGTATGGGTCAACAAGGAGATCATGCAGACTCAAAAACCACCTAAAAATACAGCAAAACCTCAAAATACAGCTCAACCCCACGACCCTCCACGTCACCCAACAAACGTGGGCGATCTACGACCAACTAGCGAGCTTTGACAAGAGGCACAAGGTCAGGTCGGCAGGAGGAAACGTGCAAACAGGCGCCGAATATTTTCGACAGTCTGTTATCAACGGCTACCGGCGAATGGCTATTCCACCTTTTTCGTCTTCTTTCAACTGTTTTTATTAGTTCCGATGCTTTTCTTATGTTTTATTTCTTACCCCTTTCCCCGTCTTCCTCTCGCCGGTCAGCTCTTTGTCTGCTTGTCCCTCCTTTCGTTACAAATGTACTCCATGCGCCGCGCTGGTTGGCCTGCCTCATATCCTCGCTCACGCCCTCCCAACTACTCTCTTAATTCGCTCGGCCTCTTGTCATGCTCACCGATTTCTTTCCTCTATCTCTTTTTTCGGGGTTTGTCACTTACTACGGCTCTCTTATGTCTGTTGCTTTCTCTTGTGTCGTTTTACGCCGTCTTGTCATTCTATTTTCTTTCTCGTTTTGTTTTCCAAGAATCTTCCTGTGCGTTTTCCACGCCTGCCATATATACCTCCCTGGGATGTCATGTAGTAGTTACTTCCGCGACTTAGTCCAAAAACCTGGAGAAAACACTTTTTTAAAACTACAGTCGATTGCATGTATGCTTGTACGTAGGTCAACCTTGAACGAGTGAGAATATGTTTACTTTGCAACCAGGTATATTGCTCGTATAAGTTAACACATAGTGTGAGATTATGGCTGTCGTAACAAATATTTCAGTTCACCTTACAAATATAGAAATTATCGTCTTTTATTTCATTATTTTGAATATTTTGGATTTGTTCTTACACATTTAAAAACACTTTGGTGATTTTTATTGGGGTTTTATGGTAAAAAATGATAAATAAATTAAAATAGGAAAGAGGATCGTGAATAAATTGCAATACAAATCAAAATTTAATCAACCTACATATAGAACAACATGAGCTATCTGTTATGGTATCAAACTCACGTAGTGGCATTTTCAATGGGAGGCGAAAAGAAAACTTCGCCAGAAAGATAAGCGCCAACCCCACAGAGACACTGCTGACGCACAAATCGTTCTTCCACTATTCTGTGCTTTGTAACCTCATTTACGAGCAAAATACACAAATTGGTATCATCAAACAAACAAAAGATGGCCACACTGAACACAAGCAGCTCCGCTCCTGAGCAACCGCCGTCGACAATCCAGACGAGTGCCCCCGTCCGGCTACCCCGCGTTGCGATTCAGTTTTGCACACAGGTGAGGTTGAGACTACCTACCCCATAGTGGGAGATGGCAGAGATTCAGCAGCTCACCGTAACCTGCAACGTAGTGCAAGTGGATGCTACGGGCCGCATATGTATGTACTCCCCTGCCTTCTCTTCCTTGTAGTACACGCTCACTACTGACTCTTGGGACAGTTTGCCCAGGAACTCCTGTCCACTTTTGGACCGGCCCTGGGGGAAGTCGCTTTGCAGCCGGCGACCGGTGGCGTCTTTGCAGTCACCATTGAGACGGCCGATGCGGCATCAAGCACGGGGACGGCTGCCCCGCGCCTCTTGTGGGACCGTAAGACGGAAGGCGGGTTCCCCGAATCGAAGGAACTGAAGCGGCGCGTGCGAGACGTCATCGAGCCGGGCCGGGATCTCGGACATGTGGACCGCAATTACGGGAAGGCTGCTACTGCGCCCGCTGCCGAGGCAGCCCCTGCCCCCAAGGCTGAAGCCACACCGACGGGCGTACCACCGTCAGTGGCTGGTGACGCTGAGACCAAAGACAACGCTGATGCAGCACCGTTCTGTGAAGATTGCCAGTGAGAGAGACGGGCTTTTCTAGAGGAATGACAGGAGTGTACGATAGCTGGACTCCAGTGATGAGTGGATACGGATGTCATGGCGGGCTACAATAAGAAATGACTGGCCATGCATCGAATCAAGAGCCCATTCGCCAAGAACCGGTCGCGCGCCGTCAAGTGCGTCACTACACGGTGTACAGACGGCTTAGCCGACCATGACTTATTGACGCGGAGCATACATCGTACACATGTTGGAAATAAAAAGGGTGGACTTCTGTATGTGCTGCAATGGCAATTCGTATGTTTTACGGGTGTCCGTCTGTATTATTTGGGTGGGTTCTTTGGTGGGCCGGCAAATCTGAGGAATGGGACGAGAGAGACAAACAAACAGCCCGACTGAGAATGGCCACTCCAAAATTTATAACAGGACACAAGAGAAGAAGGTGAACAAGAATAGAGGAGGAAGAGAGAAGAAAATAACAACGTAAGGCAAAACGAGAACAGAGCCAAGAAACCGGCAGCAACCTCCCGTCCCTTAAGACTTCTAGCCCACACACGGACCGACCCACTGCTGCGCTTTCGTACACTCAGACAACAAGGATTCAAAAAAACGGAGAAAAAGAGAAAGAAATCAGTGAGCATAATGCAGATAAAAAACACGAAAAAAAAAACTCTAGCAGACAGTAAAGCGGTCGGTCCGTTCGTCGCACGGCTCGGGAGTCGGCGGCGTTTGGTGGGGTCAAAGGTGAGCAAAAGCTGATTGTGGCAGCGGCCGAGCAACAAAGCGTAGCATTACACGAGCTCGGGATAAAAAGTCTGTTCACATAGAGTACGGTTGACAGGTCAGCCCTGGCGGTGGGGACGAGAGTCAAGACTAGCAGGTTAGGTTACTAGCGGCGGCCAAACCTGGAAGAACATAATCATTAGCATGTCGTTAGGAACACAGCGGTCGTTTGAGAACGACAAGACGAGGGGATGTGCGCGGGTAGATTGGGTAGCATACTTCTGCTTCTTCTCGGCCGGCTTGAGGATCTGGAACGAGCAGAGCAGGCTCTCGTCTACGCTCATCATGGCACCGGCATTGTCAAACTCGCCGCAGTAGTTAGGGGCACTGAACAGCGTGACGAGCTGGCGTTTCGAGAAGAACTCGTAGCCGTCCTCGACGACCTGGTGAGCACGACAGATCAGGTCCATGTCGTGCTTCTGCAAAAACCTCGACACGACGTCAGGTCCAAAGGTGAACGAGACACCGCGGTCGTTTTCGCTCCAACCCGTGATATCCTTGTCGGGGTCGGACCACAGAAGATCGCACAGCAGACCGCAATCCGGGATCTATGTAAAAGAGGTTAGCAGGTGTCTTTCCCCCAAGAGTCTGTTTCGGCCAGTAAAGCTACACTGGTATTACTCACATCCGTGGGGCGCATAACACGCCGGATCTGCTCCATGGAGTTCAGGTCAGGGCTGAGACCACCGTGCATGGTGAAGATCTTCTCGTCAATGATAGCGGCAATGGGAAGGCAGTTGAAGCAGTCGGTGAAGGTCTTCCAAAGCTTGATGTTATAGCGGCGCTTGCACTCGTCGTAGAAACCGTAGATACGGTTAATAGAAGCGCACTCGTGGTTGCCACGCAGGATGAAAAAGTTCTCGGGGTACTTGATCTTGTACGCAAGCAGGAGGCAGATGGTCTCGAGGGACTGCTTGCCACGGTCGACGTAGTCACCTAGGAACAGGTAGTTCGCCTCAGGAGGGAAACCGCCATACTCGAACAAGCGCAGGAGATCGTAGTACTGCCCGTGGATATCGCCGCAGATCTTGATCGGCGCCTCCAGCTCGAGGAGGATGGGCTGCGAGATGAAAATTTCACGCGCTTTGGTGCACAGGAAGCGGATCTCGCCTTCCAGAAGCTGAACCTGCTTGCCAGGACGGCTACCGCGGACCTCGAGAAGTCGGTCGATGATGGAGTCGAGGTCGACCTCGTGTTGCTGGTCGGCCATTTTACGAAGTTGCTATTTCTTCCTTTTCCGTATTTTTTTTTCTTTTGGTTTTTTCAAGGAGACGAGTTTCGACGGTGCGAAGGTGCCTCTGTGAGTCAAGGTCTCCGCAAACCTTTGAGCGTCTTTGTTCGACAGGCTCAGGTGATTTGTGGGCGTCAAATGGGAGGAGAGGATGAAGGAGCGACAAAACTCTCGTAACTTGGATCTAGAATCAGGCAGCGGGGAATTGCACCGTTGATTCCTGGAGGTACGCAGATTTGCGTTAGACAAATGTTGGGGTAGAGATCAAGACCGTCGCAACCGTATGTGATAGGATGCAGTGCCCAGGGCAAAGATTTGAGGCACAAATGAGGGACGAAGACGTACCAAGGTGTCGTTTTCCGGGGTTTCTAGAGGTTCGCAACCAGAAGCTGCGAGCGTCGTCAAGTTTGAGGCTTTTGCAGCTCTTCGTTCGTCGTCGAGGCTACTCTGCTGGACAAATGCACAGCTGGAGTTCGTCAATGAAGGTTGGTCACCAGGTCCTTGGTGATTACGTCGCCTTTTGGGTTTCAGACTTGTGAGAGTCTGGTCGTCGTGTACTCTTGGGAGGAAAATCGTCAGAAGTTCTCGTCGCTATCGTAGTCGAGGTCTAATATCACAAGTTTGTAAAGTCTGTTTAGCGTTAGCATTGGCTTCTGTGGCAATGTTTGCTTGCAAATGGAAAATGGGAGGCGATTTAGAAGGTGGCGTGGGTCCGGGCATTGACAGAACAAAAAAGTCCGTGTCGCAAGACGGCAGCGGAGGAAAAACGGGTTTGGCAGAAGGACAGGTAGACTCGACGCGAGAAAGAAAGGCGCGATATTTCTTGACGCGGCTCGAAGAGAGCGCCTCAGAAGACGCGCGCGTGATCGATATTGTTTCTGAAGACGAGAAAGAAAAAAGGTATCTTGGGCCATGAACGATGCATTGCTGTCAAGCAAAGGTGAGGGTCTGACGATCTTCGTCTTGGGAGGACGATGGTCCTTGCACAAGGACGAGGGCCAGGGAAGCAGGAGAGGAAGGCCACAGGTCGAGAGATATGAAAACAAAGCCCGAATGCACAGATCTGAAAACCAAGATGCTGGGCAGGGAGTCGAGGCCAAGGTCGTTTGCAAATTAAGCGAAGTAATGTGATCGTATTGCGTATGACTTGGAAAAGGTGCAGGAAAAAGTGGACGTCGGCGAGGCATGGGAAAGATGAAGGCAGGCAAGGTCGTACCAAGACGACAAGGACCAGAAGAGCGGGACGCAATCTTACCTAAACTCGACGTCGTCGTGATAGATTTGCTTCGTGGATTCGATGCAAAGTCGTCGGGGGTGGCAGAAGGCGGTGGATGAGGGCCTGCAGCGCGTGCGCGGTGAGGACAACAAAAAGTTTAGAAGCGGATGGGTCAGGATCAGCCGGGAAGTCGCGAGCTGGGAGGACACGGAATGCGTTTGTTTTTGTTATGTCTCTTTTTTTCGCTGGTCGTGTTGTTCTCTTTTCGAAGTGGTCTCTTTTGGAAAACCGTCGCCTTTTGAAAGATGGGATCGTTTTTTCGAGGGGGGTTTGTGTAGTGGAAAGAAAAAGCGCGATGTCTTTGTTCAGTTTGGGTAATTCCCCTTTTTCGCTTTGGATTTTTTTTGGTCGTCGTTGGGGGAAGGTGCGAAAAGAAGGTGAGGAAGGAGCAGCAGAGGGCAGGGAAAGTCAGGAAGGGGGGAACGAGGGGAGGGGGAAGGAAAGGGGTGAAAAATTCCTTGGAACTAAAAAAAGGCCTGCGCTGCTGCTCACTGTTTCGAAGGTGGGCAAGGAGGGGAAGGAGCAAAGGTGCGCCCAGACCCGTTCTGGCCAGTAAATCGTGTTGGGAAAGGACGACTGGAGTCCCACTGTTCTCCAAGGTTATGAGTTACAGGTGAGTTGATAAGCGTCGAGAGGCCTGTGCCTCAATGCTGGGTTCTCGCCGTTATTGACGCGAAGCAGTTTCGCAACACGAGCTGCAGCAGGACGGAACTGAGCAGTGAGCACACTACACAGAAGGTCGTTTTCGCACCTGGAGCGCAGCAGCGGCTAGGTCGGTGGTGGAAACGGAGCCTTCGTGCCTTCCCCAAGCAGGCTCTAGACCTTGCACGAAGACCCGCACAGCCGCGTTTGAGGAGCCTGTTCCACTGGGGCAAGTCTTTGCTGGGACACAAGCCAGGAGCAACCCATCATTGCTCTCAGTGTGTAGCGATGTGACGTTAGAAATGGACAGCGCCACCTGGACCGTCAGTAAATATGGGTGAATACGTCGTACTTCGTAAAGTCTCGGTTAAGCTCGACGGTATTGCTTACAGGCAGTAACATAAGATACGTGAATTACGGAGCAATACTGCATACCATTCCATGATTGCACAAATGGAAGCCACAGCAACAAGGTGCACATTTGAGGAATAACGGATGGCATGAAAGACAGCATTACATAATGCCCAGATCACCAAGAAACGAAAAAGAGGAAACACGACAGTCACGACGGGCGGACAGATAACGATGGTAGGCGCGGGGATAAATAGCCCGCCACAAACTGGCAGGGAAGAGCTGCAAGGCGACCTCCAGTGGGCTGGCGGCAAAGGACAGGAACGCGACGAGAGGGTGTCAGCGCGTCCGAGGAGCGACGAGGGGGACATGGAAACAGGATCGTGTATCAGCAACACACGGCACAGCAGCCGGGCGAGGAGGAGGCTCTGAAAAGGCGGTCAACGTGCGGCGACAACAGCCTGCCAGGCCGACATCATGAGGCTTCTCGTGACAACCCGACTGTTTGTGTCTTTTTGTCAACTTCGATTTCGCCCGGCCTTCTTTTCCATACAGACTACAAAGTTGTTTACCCTGGTGAGTTGGCGACCGCTGCTGGACCTGGATTTGCCGAACCAAGCCAACGCCAGGGCAGGCACTCGCGGGCGTTGATGAGTGAGTGCGCGCTGAACGTCGCGCGACGCCGTTGACAACGAGCCAATTACGTGTGGCTTCTGTAGCGCCAAGGTGCAGCTTTCTTTTTATTTTGGTGTTGGCCTGACGGCGCTGCCCTATGAGAACCAAAGACATCAAACGCCCAAGCCCCGCAAGCCCCTCTCTTGCCCACCCCCTACTCGTCATGGCTCACTACGTAATCATCTCGTGTTGCTGCAAGTACATATGTGGTTGTGACGCGCAAAGTACCTATTGTCGATACTGCATTCCTATTGGCAAACAGGATATAGGAAAGCCGCTGGCTGTACCTGGACAGGCTCGTTTGAAACTGTCAACACATATTCAGGTCTCATCACTATACAGTATCTGAGAGGAGGCCACACAAAGCGACTGAGGAAGCACAAGACAAGAGTACTGCGGATGGCAGTAATTCTGAAACTTTTTTTTTGGTGGAGCCGGCACTGGTTTCGACACTTCCTCTCACCTACACAGAAACAAGGCAGCAGCCAGCGCCATATGGATTTTGTCAGAGGGAGGGGAGTCGCCCGGACAAAGTGCACTTTTGAAGCACTTCGCCCCGTTGGGCCGCAGAAACGATCAATAGCATTGGCGGTGCCAATTTGATACGCAGTCCGAGCAAGCCATAAGTTGTGGTTGGGCTCTCATTTGATCATCGAACCAAACGACAAGGCTTCCGCACGCCGGGAGGGAGGGCAAGAGCCCCGGCCGGCTAGCTGATGCCTCCTGCCTCCTCGGGCGATGTGACGGAGTCTCGCACCTTCCTCTTGTGAGCCTTTGTTGCCAGCTCAGTCGCTCTTTCCGTTGCGGCTCTGCAGACTGGCCGATATAAAAAGCGCCTGTTTGCCGTACTCTGTCCGGCTTACTCTGGCACCGAAAGTCCAGCCGTTCTCAGGCTTTCATTTGCTCTGTTAACCACACCCATATTGTTGGGTGTACCTGTCCAAAAGCCAACACAGCATACTCCTGCCAACTCATATCTTCAAAGCCTTCGTCATGGGCAGTCAGGCGCAACTAGTCGGGCCTGTCTCATACAGCGCCCTTAAAACGTGGATCTATGATCAAGAAGACTACGAGCGCCGCACCGGCGAGCCGGCGCCGTTGACGGACGAACAGCGTCTCGCCATGGCCGTCCTCGTCTCGCCACAGCCACTTTCGCCCCCGGCTCTGTCCCTCAAGCAAGAGGGAGTCGATGGGATGGAAACCGACTGGGTCAGCCGGTTGACGTGTGCGTATTTGTCGGGCCCCATATTTGATGTCACTCATCTTTCTTACGCGAAGTAGGGTTTACCCAGTCTTACAAGGATGCCATTGTACCCGCCGAGTACGTCTACGAGGAGCTCCCGGCTAGCATCCATGGCTCGCCACAATGGCGCACCCGATGCCGACTCCCTCGCGAGGCGCCCGACCTCTGGTTCCCGGATTTCAACGAACCTCGTCCAGAGGACAGCGTCTTCCCGTCCAAGAAGGCTTCAAGACAGCATGCGGCACGATGCGCCATTGAGTGTCTCATCTCTCAGGGTCTCATGTCTTCGGACGGCTTCCACATTAAGCATGCTCTCAAAAGCACCGCAACAGCGCTTGCCAGTTCGGCCAGTTCCACAGCGATCACGACAGTGAGAGACAATACGCCGTCGGCTCGAAATCCGTCTCAGAGCCGGCCCCGACCGTTGGTGGCTTGGCCAGCAGAGGTTTCCGCCCGGCCTGCGACGGAATGGCGTCTTGGGCGAGCCGAGGAGCAAGCTTCACCCGACCAGGGGATCACTGCCACAAACGTTGTGGGCAGCCGAGGCAACATGTCCAGCTTCAGCGAGCGGCCGCCGCACTCCTGGAGCGATGGCAACGACCTCAAAGTGTCCAGCATCCAGCAACTCGATTCGTTGTGCAAGGCGCTTAAGCTTGGCTCGCCCACGTATAACCTGGTGCCGAGCGGCGAAGGCGCCGAGAACATCTTTAGCGGCCGTATTGTGTTTTCACCGCTCAGCACCAAGGGTGGCGGGACCAGTGTAGGGCGTACCCTGCCTGAGGGCGTCGGCGAGGTGCACGATGTGTTTACCAAGAAGGCCGCACGGGAGAAGATGGCGCAGAGTGTTTTGCGATATCTGATGACGGCATACGAGGATGTGTTGGACACGCGCTTGGGAGAGGTGGGAGCGATATGATCTAATTCCTCGATATGTTTCACGCCTTATGACTTTTGATACTCTAGCTTGGCAGACTGCTCAACGTTTGTTTATTGATTATTAACTATTTATTAAAAATATCTGGCCCCTTTCACAAGACACCGTATCCCGTTATTGTAAGAGTACGCTAAATGGCGCCACCTTGGCTTACATAACTCTCCAAATCGCACCAGCTCTAGCTGGTTGTCGGACATGTTCTTGGAGGCCGAGACTGCTGGCACCAGCGGCTGCGTTCAACTTCCGGATCCAGGCCAGCTCCTGTTCGGCTGCGTCACGCTCCAGCTGCTGCATCATGTGCAGCTCGTCCAGCATGCCGTCGACCAAGCTGCGACAGTTGGTCAATATGCGGTGCAAACTGGACTGCTGCTGCTGCTGTTGCTGTTGTGCATGTGCCTCCTTTCCGTGTTCATTGCCATTGTCGACACGGCCCAAGTGTTCCAGCTGCTGCTGCCAGCCCTCGAGCTTGTGCACTAGGTGGGCACACTCTTCGTGCCATGCTGCGTCAAGAAGGGGCTCTTTTTCATCGGACAGGAATCCTACCGCAACACGCGTGTTGTTGTGTCTGTCACCATGCTCGTCACCGCTGCTCTCGTCCTCGTCCATCAAGTCCTCGAGCGTGTCGATGCCTTGCCGCGACGCGACAAGATCGGCCGTGTGCTGCGCCCAGCGGTCGAACCGGCGCACCACCTGGACGTAGCGGCTGGTGGACGAGGCGGAGGCCGACGAGGCGTCGGTGGGGCCCTGGTGGCTGGCCGCAGACAGGGACCACACGCCCGAGAGCACCGCGTCCAGTGCCTGGATCTTTTCCTCCAGTGTCAGACCCAGGTCAAATGACCCGCCGTCTTGGCGGCCCCATTCGTATAGGGCCGTCGCGTTGGCCGACTCGGCACGCTGGCCGGCCATCTGCACGAGCTCGGCATGGTCGGCCGCCAGTGCCGCCAGACGCTCGCCGGCCAGCGCCTGGCGTGCTGAGGCGTGCCATTCGGCCGTGACGGCAGCGGCGTCGCGGTGGAGCAGGTGAAGCTGGAGCAGGGTGGTCTGAAGACGGCCAGTCTCGGCGGAGAGGGCGACATTGGCTGGCTTCTTGGAGGGCGAGGCGGGCGGAGCGAGGATGGCGGCAATCCGCGGTTTTGGGGCGAGGTTCTTGGCCGGGGAGTAGTGCTGCTGGTGGGTGGAAAACGCAGGGCGGTGATGTGTGGCAGCAGCGGCAGCAGCAGCATGCGAGGTGGTCGACGTGGCCACGGCCGATGCGTTGCGGCGATGAGCCGTGGATCTGGCGGGCGCGGTGACGGTCGTGGACGACGCACTCGCGGCGCCACGCGTTGGTGGGCGGCTGGCGGTGCCACTGCTGGCGGTCGACGACGACTGCGCCGATGGAGGTCGTAGGACCGTCGCAGACGACAGAGTCGTAGCTGATGGGGGTCTAGATGGCTGTCTTGCAGGCGGCGGTCTCGTCGCTGGTTTTGTTGCTGTTGTCGCTGACGAACCGGATACTATTGACGCCGATTTGTTCCGCGTGTGGCCTCGAAGAGGGCCCGACGCCGCCGATGCTCCCGCAGCAGAGCGTGTTCGTGTCATTTGTGTCGAGGTAGCCGTCGTCGACGAGGATGACGGCAGCCCGCCAGACGACGTGGGTCGCCCACTCGCTGACGCCGGCCGTCGCGGCACAGCACCGCCGGCCGCCGTCCCCGCAGAACCTGACGATATCAGATGCGTGCGCGACGACGAGGGCGGCTTTGTTGCTGGTCTTGGCGCCATGGCCGACGAAGACGAAGACGTCGACGGTGCAGGCGCGGCATCTGGCCGCCGTACGCGAGCCGATGCTAAACTGCCCGTCGCAGATGGGGGCCGCGGTTTCTGGCTAAGCAACGTTGTCGTTCCCGCTGTTGGCTTCACGGGAAGACGGCTGGGTGACGGTCCGCGCGCTCCAGTCTGTGCGGCCTGTGCTGGCTGCGCTGCTGCGGCCGCCGAAGCTGGCAGTCCGGCCTGCGGCCGGCGCAGAGACCGAGTTCGCGAAAGGCCAGCGCCGCCCGCGGGCGGTGGTTGTGTCGGTATAGACGATGGCGGCGGTATAGGCATTTCAGACTGTGTGTGTGTGTGTTTGTGTGTGCGCTTGCGTGATGCACAGACTAAGACAGAATATCGGGCTGTCCTCCGTCGCAGTTGGTCGTGTGTCGTGATTTGGAGATGTTTGTTGACCGTTGCGCCTGGCCGTTGGACGCTAAATTTCGATTGGCAGCTCAAACGTCAACAGTCAATTGCGTCTTACTAGGGAGGTACGCTATTGTGCTGCCGCTAGCGCGCCTTGCAGGGTCGCCTAACAGAGACCAATCGTGTCAAAAACAGAGCATCACATCCTTGTAACCATCGAATTGGCGTCGCCTTACCAAAGTAATGCATCATCACTCACGAACACGACGCTGCTTCCCCGTTACTTTTGAAGCATTTCGAGTGTCTAGTTTCAATCAAGCACGTGTCGCTATCGTGGAAAGCGCACGCCATAATTTGATGTGCGAAAGAGCAAGACAAGCCGGAGAAGACAAGGCTGACTGTCTCACGGAGATTTTCACATTTCATATTTCGCCGTCGTAGGATGTGTACTCCTCGTGGTGTGAGATGACACAATACTAATTAGACCATGATTGATATTCTATCTATAGATGATGCTAGGCGAAATACATGTTGCCTTGCGGTATAACGTCGTTTCATCATGTCCCAAGTCTACCTTCTACGAGGTGCTCGTGGTGGAATATGGTGCCATTATGATCCTCCCCTGAGCCATGTCCGTTGTAGCCAATTAACCAGAAATAGAGGTCGTTTTAAAAAACAAAGGAAATAAAGCAGACTATAGCGATGAAAAACATAAAAATAAATAAATAAATAGGGGTAGGAAAACAATATCCAAAACGAAGTAAATAGGGTGTGAAATCGAATATAAGTCTTGTTCTTTCCAAAAGAACAGGAGAAGATAAAAGAAGGAAACATGAAGGCGTTATTATGCTTCCTGAATGACTGGGAGCTCAGCAGCAGACGAGATGGAGTGGACAACTGGCTTGCCATCTAAGTCGTGACCATCCACACCGACAGCCTCCTTGCCGCCCCCTTCTGCCAGGTAAGTCAGAAGCTGTGCCAGGTCGTGCTTGGCGTGCGTGTGCAACACATCCCGGCACCCTGAGCAGACGCGCAGGTAGCACCACTTGCACCGCCAGCGCATCGAGCGCTCAAACGTCTGGCACGTCTGGCAGCTCAATGGGTAGTTGACGTTACGGTCACGGAACATGTCGCGGTGGCCGTGCAGGCATTGGAACTGGATCTTGGACGGTGGCGGCGCCGCAAAGACGGTATCGGGAGTGATGACATCGGTCATGTAGCCCGTTGGAAACAGTGGGGGCATGCCCGGAGCGAGGGGAAGGTCGGCGGACTCCGACGAGTCTGGCCGCGTCGACGCAGCTGCTGACAGATCCTCGCTGGTCTCGGCAGACTCTGGTGATGGGAGCTGCTTCTGTGCGACCGCCTTGATGGTCACCTGGCTGCCTGATTCACTGACAAAGGACACGGCCGAGTCGGCGTGTGGTCGCTCAGACACAGGCGCCACAGGCGCCGGTATTTCTTTGGCCGGCGGCAGCGGTCCAGCGAGCGCACCAGAAATTGTCGAAATCGAAGCGTTTCGCGACGAGGTGCGGGGCGTAAACCGGGGTTGAGGTTGCTGTTGTGGTTGTTGTGGTTGTTGTAGCTGGTCCGGAGAGTCTGCCAGGCGGGCGACGCTCTTGACCGGCCGGATCTCCCGGCCAACGAGACCGCTGTTTACAGGAGGCGATGGTTGCTGTCGCTGCTGTCGCTGCTGTCGCTGCTGCTGCTGCTGCTGCTGCTGCTGCTGGGCTGAAGCGGACGACATCGAACCCGCCGGTGACGCAGCCGGTGACGCGGCCGGTGATACAGGTACGTCCACGACAGTTGTGGAGCTGCTCGAGGCACCCACTGTGCCTATGGCGGACTGAGCGGTCGACGTGTCATCTTTGCTGTTGTCTTTGATCTTGTCCTCGTCGTCGTACTCGGGCGTTGGCGGGCGCTGGAACGATGGAGGCGGTGGTGGCGGCAGCTCTTTGGCGGCCGGTGCCGAGGGAACAGATACGGCTGGTGCAGGCTTGCGTTTGAAGGCCGATTCCACCTTGTTCTCGACTTTGGCGAGAGAGGATCCCATGGCGGGCGCCGCTGCGTCGGCTGCCAGTTGCGTTTGCGATACAGTCGTCGGTGTCACGGCCGGGCTGGCCTGGTGAGAGGGTCGGATATCGCGACCCGGCAGACCGAGTCGCGGCGACGGCGCTACCAAGGAGGGCGAGGCACCGTTTGCATTGGAACCACCGACAAGCGGCGATTTGGGTGGTTGAAGCTGGTTGAGCGCAGAGCGAGTGGGCGGTGGTGGTAGAGGAGACTGGGGCGGGGGCAGGGGTTGTGCGGAAGCAAGATGGCTAGCATCGTTGGCTGGTGTGAGACGCGGCAGTTCCTTTTGCAAGTTTTGCGGGTTTTGCAGGGTGTGTGCTTGTAATTGTTGCTGCTGTTGTTGTTGTGGTGGTGGTGGTTGTGGTTGCAGTTGCTTCTGCGGCGGCTGGAGGATGCCAGATTTATTTTTACTATTTTGGACGTCAGCAGCGACAGCGACCGCAATGGTGCTTTGCAGAGCTGGCGTTGCTTTCAGATTCAGCTCAGTCACCGATAGATTGGTCTCTGCCTTTTCTGAGCGGCGCTTCCAAATTTCCGTGGAGGGCGTCGACGAATGGTGGGGAAGCGTCGGCAGTGGTGGCAGCGAGTCATCATCCAACTTGGATCCTTCTGTCGTGACCGTTTTTGATAGGACATCCGGTGGCGGGTGGCGCAACGACGTTGATCGTGGTGGCAGGGCGGCTTCAGTTTTGCTGATTGGGGCAGGCGGCACAAGTGATTTGGGAGCCGGTTTTGTCGCCTCTGTCGTCCCATTAAATTGGAGACTGGTAGCACTAGCAGTGGTGGCGTTGCTTGTGTCGTTCTTTTTGTGCGCTTTGGGCAGAGGAGGGCGGTAGCTATAATAGGCGTCCGAGTACGGGTCGTACTCGTCACTGTTTGTGTTTGTGCTGTTTTGGCTGATACCGTTTGTCGTCGCCTTCTCGTCCGGCATTGATGTGGCATCTTCTACCTGGTCGTCATCTACATAATCGCCATCCAGCAGATACGACAATGGTGTGTGGACAGATTCGTCCAGCTTCGACGGCGAACTCGGTTGGCGAACATCGAGAAACACCTGCTGGCCCTTGTCGCTGGGCAGCGGCCGCAGTGGGGATGATGTCGCAGCAGCCATGACTGATGAGGTGTTTGTGCTGATTGTGGCTTCCGAGTTGGACGATGAGAGACCGGCAAGTACGGGCGAGGAGTTTTCTGAGTACGCCGATAAGATGCTCGAAATGGAGGCTACGCGAGACGAAGACGGCTCCTGCTCCTGCTCTTGCTCTAGCTTCTGTTCCTGTTCCTTTTCCTCCTCCTGGGTGGTGGGGGGAAGAGGTGAAGGAGCCCGCAACGTCTTGGTTTGCGACTGAGTCTCGGAGCTCGAGCTCGCGTCTATGTCGACTGGCGCCGACGGAAGCTCTGGCAGCTCTGGTAGTACGCTTCGAGAAACGGATGCGGCGGGCAGCTCGTGGAGACTCGAGAAGCTGTTGAAGCTCGACAGGTCCGGCAGCTGGGGCAATACGGACAAGGAGGTCAGCGGTGCGGCGGCGGCGGCTGGCGTGGGTTCTTGCTGCGGCTGCGGCTGTGGCGGCGGAGACGCAGACGGTACTACAGACCGGTTTGAGTCAGAGCTGGCTACAGAGACCGAGCTGGCCACGGGTCTCCGGCGGATAGCACCGCGGGCCGAGGGGGCAGGTTGCGGAGGCTGAGATTGAAGTGGTATTTGAGGCAGCGGCTGGGACGGGTTCGCTGCAGGCGCAGGGCCCGTGCTAGGTAACGGAGCAGACTTCTTTTCCGGCAGAGGAGGAGGTGCCTGTTGTGGGAAGAGGGAGAGTGAGGGCGACCGCATGGAAGAGATGGTTCCTGGTGCCGTACGGGCCGACGACTTGGGCGGTGGCGGCGGGACAGAGAGGACAGTTGCCGAGGGTGGTGATGCAGTGGCAGGTGAGGCGGCCATGGGGATATAAGAGGAGCTGGGCGAAGAGAGGACGGCGGACGACGGCGGAGGTAGAGGAGGAAGAGACGGCGTTTCGTCTGCAGATGGTGAGGGCCGCGATGCAGAGCGCATAGGAAGCAGCTTCTCTAAGACGGGGGGTGGCGCAGGCAAGGCTTTGGAGAAACGCGAGCGACCAGGGGACTTTGGAGCTTTTGGGATGTTGTTGCTGTTGCGGCCTCCGGTGCCTGTGCTGCCGGACGAGGGCAGAAACGAGGACGAGTTGACCGCCATGGCGGGTAGATGGTAAGACAATGTACGGAGTACTTTGATAAACGAGATGCTGGCGCGGATGGCGAGAATGGAAATGAAGCGCGGGTGAGCAGGATTAGGCACCTGTCGTCTGCTCGAAACTATCCCGGCTTTTTTCGTCGGCGTCGATTTTGTTTCCTGCTGGCCTTCGTACGACGTATTCTGTACTGCAGTGCCTCTTCTTTTCTTGCCAACAGACCACCCCGGCTGAATCAAGGATGGGCCTTGTTTGGAACTAATAGCTGGGTCCCGTGTCAGAAGCGGCACCTTGTCGATGCTATGCTCCTATCTCGAACCCCTGGTCTTAACAGGAAGGGAAACGCCAGCCAGTGGTCTGCATCCGTAACCAGGCAGAGCACCAAGACTATGAATTTTAAAGCGGCGGCGTTCCGGAGATCCGAGATTTGAGTACTGGCAACTGGCAAAAAGGACCGGTCTTATTCGACAAAATAACAAATCAAAAAGCGGCGAGTGTTGGTCGTCTGGGAAAATGGAAAGAGACAAAAACAAGGAAAGCGGTTTCGTGTTAAAGGAGAACGAGAACGCGGGCGGCGCGAGCCACGCAGATAGAGTCACACCAGGCCTGGCAATAAAGAGGTCAGGCAATGCAAGGCAAGGTAAGGCAAGGCAGGCGGGAATGCGGTGGAGGTGGTGGACGTTGTGGAAGTGGTGGCCCGGGCACTTTGTATGTTGTGTTCCTCGATGTTAGACGCTTTTATGAAGCTTGACGACAGCGGTAAGGTGTACGGCGCGTTCAGGACGGGCAAGACGGGCAGAAACGAGCGTGGGAGGCCGACATCCATGAAAAACGCAGGGGAGGTGAAACGAGTGAGAGAACAGGCGATTGGAGTGCATCAGCCAAGAAGCGACAGTCGGGAGAAAGCGGTATGACGGGGAGGAAGGAAGATGCGACGAATATAGTAGAGGCGAGGAGAAAAAGAACGAAGAGAATACAGAGGAATAATAAATCAAGGATCGGTTTCGTCTCTTCTAGACGGGCCGCGCGATGTAGGGAAACGTCGAAAGATTGAAGAGAACAAAATGAAAAGAAAAAAGAAATGGAAAAAGAAAGGAAGCACCTGGGCTGAAAACAAGGACAAGACACGCACATCCGTCGTGGAGTCGCGGTGCTGACGGAGAGACGATGACAAGGTCCACGACAACACGCAAGGGGATTGTCTCGATGAAAGGGAAAGCCACGAGGAAAGGAGACACCGGACAAGGAGCAGAACGAAGTTTAAAGTCAACCCTTTTTTCGGCGTCGTGGTAATTTTGTGCTTTCTCCTTACGTTGATATTTGTCCCCTCGTTCCTGCTCCTTAGGTTGGCGTTCAGGTCAGGTGCAGGTCGAGCCTTCCGCGGCCTCCCGTGAACCTGTCTCGCTCTTGCCTCTTCACCTGGGGATGACGGAGCCAGCTGAAAGGCGCTACGCCATTCGTAGTTGCGAAGTTCTGCGCTACTCTTTTTTTTTTCTTCTCTTTTTGTTCTGTCGTCCGCAGTGCGGGTATTACGCCGTGTCTGTTCTTTTCCTTCTGCATTCTTGACAAAATCTCTCCCAAAACCAAGAATAAGTTCGATTCAAAATTAGACGGGATCGGCCTGGGGCAGGCACCCCTGTTCCTTCCCATCGTTTGGCCCACGCCCAGTCAACCAGTGTGGATTGGTGCCTGTCTCTCCAGCTCGGACAGGGCAGGAGCGACGGGACAAGACATCGAACGAAGGGCAGGCCAAAGTGCCCACTTGCCACTTCACACACACCCTGGTTCGCCAGCGCCACCAACCCACACCCCCTCCTTCCCTGTCAGAACGGGAGGCTGAAACAGCCACTGGATAAAGGTGAAAAGCCAAGGGGAAAAAGAGGGTTTTAAGAAAGGAAAAACGACCGCCGCGATATTGCAGGGAGAAGGCGGATGTTGGCCGAGGCAGCCAGGATGTGGTTTCCATGGTGTTGTCAAGTTCTTTTGTGAATGGGAAATACGGAGTTGAGAAAGAAAAAAGGAACAGCTTTTGATAACTGGAAGAGGCAGCCATAGCGAGTGCAATATATTTGCACGAAGACAGCATCGACTCTACCCCTGAGTCCGAAAAGTTGGAGACGGCGCATCTGCTGCAGATTTCGTGCAAGCAGATGCTGAAAATTCGTCGCAGTAGATATGTGCAGCCGGACTATGGGCACATCAAAGCCCGATGGATCGCTCGTCTTCCGGATCTTCAGTAAGTTTTCTTTAACATGCCCCCCTATCTCTATTTTTGCTCCATTTATCACATCAACTCTCGCGGGCCGGGCTCAGAATGCAAAACCGCCGACCGAATTTAGGGCCAGGGGAAACGCGTGTTTAAAGAGGGGCCAGGCCTCAGTCGCGTTAGCACGACGGCGACATATGATGCTGTGAGGAATAGGATGTCTTAAGACGCGCTGTTGCATGTATCTTTGTTTCGACGACGTACTGTGACGATATCCAATGCCCAGGCAATTAATTGCCATGTGATAGAGACCATTCCGTATCGAAATGTTACAGCCTCCAAATGAACGGATTCTGAATATACAAAGTACGACTACGACCTTCTCGTAATTTTACCGAAATAGGGCGGCTCAAGAATGCGAGATTCGTCAACCAAGACAGTGATATAAAAGTACCTCTCAGTCTTCGCCGATTCATCACTAATAAGCGTCTTGCATTTTGCGTGGCGCACGAAATTGTTACACCAGACGCGCCCCATCGCGTCGGAACATAAAGTGCTGAAGCATGTACATTGTACCTCGAATAGAATACAAAAACAGAGGACACATCGCGACGACCCAACAAATAAGGGGTGCTGAGTGTGTCAACCTATTGTCTCGTTGAATTGGTTAAGAAACAGAAGGAAAAACCTGGTTCTTGTTCGTGGCGTGTAACTATACCACCCCAACAGCCCAGCACCCGATCCTTTTTGCTCATCACTCGTCACTCTTTTGCCACACAAACCGGGCATCTTTGTCAATTCCGGAGAAGAATACCATGAACACCAATGTGCAATGCGCCGGATTGTGCAGGATTGTGCAGGATTGTGCAGGCGTCCATGCTGCGTACGACGTGTGCTTTTCTTTTGAGCGTCCAAGACTCCGTACTCTGTCCGTCTTGTGTGTTATACATGTGTGTTATGTATGTGTGTTTGAGACCTGGACACGGCGTTTTGGGGCGTCAGTGGTGACGTCGGAGAAGATGACGATCACGGACGAAGGTTGCTGGGGGCGGGGGTTCACTTAGGCAAACCCCTGAGCACACAAGCCATCAGCCATCATTTGGAAGCAAAAGGTCCAAGCACCAAGCAGGTCTGCAGGTCTAGACAGCAAGATGGCAGACCCATGTTGGCCATGATAGACAAAGAGGGTCTTTTGAAGAGACGACAGAGATCGAACGGCTGCTAGGCCAGGATTGCTGAAGATCTGCCCACCACGTGCTATTTTTGGACAAAGCATCAAGGACATGCTTGGCCATGCATGGTCTTACAAGTATAAACCTACAATTCTACGAAACACAAAATAAGTAAAAACCATAGAAAAGTGAGACAAAGACACGCATAGACTTAAAGAGAAGAAGAAGAGTCGTTGACAATATTCACATGCATGTAACTGCCAGATAGTTGTCTCGTCCATCGTGTATTGTCTGCACGAGCTCAACAATCAACAAAACCCTACTTTCCATTACACAGCACCAGCAGGCGTCGTGCACCGCCCCATTCCCCTTTCCCATTCCCGTGTACCGTGCAGCTGTCACAACAGAGCCAAGATTCCGACTGGTGGAACCAGTGTCGACAACAAGAAAAGTAATGAGAGATGAAGTGGTTGAGTTGCGGCATTGTATCGGACGTCGCCGCTGCAGAACGTCGCTTTTATTGTCATCCCTGTTCTTAGACTCTCAGAGTCGGAGTGACAGCGCCAGATGGACTGGGGGACAGGACAATTGTGGACTACGTCGGATTTGCATCTTTCCTTGCATTGGCGTACGTCGTATCGTTTCCGACGGCAGTGAGATATCCACTGAAAGAAACCCAAGTTCTTAGTCAAAACACAACACAGACGTCCCGACTGTCGTCATTGTTTTGGCTAGGAAGCGGGAATGAATTGCAACGCGGCAGGCCATGAATGTTGCGCAGGGGACGAGAGAAAATAAAGCCACGACATTCACTCAACGTGTGTTGAAATTTAAACCAATTCTATGGAACGCAAGCACAGAAGAGCCACGTGATAAGAAAAAGGGATGGGGAAAGTAAAAACAATCGTAATTCTATTTGTGACGGAGACATAAGAAAATGGGTTTAAAATAAAAAGCGATTTGATGCTGGGCGCCGCCATCATGCCATCAGGTAGAAGAGAAGGAAAACAAATGAAAGGGGGGGGGAAATAGGAGTAGTAGAAGTGAAGAAAAGCAACCGAAAACAAAACATAGCGAAATGATGCGAGACAGAACAAAGCCAGCCACCCTCCCCATTTTCCTGTATTCTGCCATCCAGTCCCTCACTCTCAGGCTCTCTTCAGCTTGCATTTTCTTTACCACCTCCGCCATGCCATCCACGTTCACCAAAGCCGGGTCCACTACCCCTACAAGTTGAATCCCCGCTTGGGGAAACTCACACCCTCCACGGCCGCATTGTCCACAAACCAGCTGCACCGGTCGCCCGCGCCATCGTTGACCAGAGCGCACGGCAGGCCGCTGTCCTCGTCGAAAATTTGCTTCATGATGCCCTTCTTGCCGCCGCCCGTCGCCACAAAGGCCACCCGCACGCTGTGCGTCACCACCGGCAGCGTCAGCGTGATCCGGCGCGGCGGCGGCTTGGGGCTGTCCTCGATCGGGCTGACCCACGCGCTCGTCTCGCGCAGCAGCTCGTGGCCCGGGAACAGGCTGCACGTGTGGCCGTCGGGCCCGCAGCCCAGCAGCAGCAGATCGAAAATCGGCAGGCGCACGCTGTCGCGGCTGGCAAACGAGCCTACGAGCACCTGCTCATACTTGTCGGCAAGCTCCTGCGTGTCCTCGAGCACGGATGTGTCGATGGGGTGTACAATGGGCTGGCCCGTGCCGGCGGGGATCTTGTCGAGAAGCTCCGTCTTGAGGAGGCCGTAATTGGAGTCGGCGTGGTCGAGGGGCACGGCGCGCTCATCGGCGAAGAAGATCTCCCACTTATCGAAGCGGACGACATCGTCGCTGCTGTCTCCTGGTGACGTTGCGGACGCAGCATTTTGTGATGTGCTGGACGGCAGCAGCAGCGCTTTGGCGAGTGTGGCGGGCAGGCTTCCGCCGGACACGGCCACCTTGAAGACACCGTGGCGCGCGATGCCGGCGTTCTGGCACTGGATGACGTACGACCGGAGAGCTGGGGCCAGCGAGGCCACGTCTGGGAAGGAGTACAGGTTGGTTTGTTTACCCATGACTGTTGTGGTTTGAAGGGGTGACAAAGTTCTAAGCGTTGGGTAGAAGGCCCGCAAAATCGGAGGTGCGAGTTTTCTGGCACAACGCTCTTCGACCGAGGTGGGTGGTGTTCGCGTAGACCTGCTTGCTTTTGTTTTTCTCTCTTGTGTCAACTACACCTGCTTCGTTTGTTAGAATTGGCACTTTTGTTAAACGGAAACTGGGAACACAACGGGCATAAGGGTGGAGGGGGTAGGGGATGGGCAGATTTATGCAGGACCCCTCCCGGCTCCAATGACTCTTTCTCGTTCGCAAAACGTACTCCGTACAATGTAGCAACTTGTAGCCAAATAAGTCTGTCGAAAGGATGGCGCTCGGCGTCACTGCACTCGGGAGATCAAAGGCTTGGGGAAGGAAACGGTATGATAGGTGGGCGCGTTGGTCTGCCGCAGAAATGACAGACGGATGACGAAACGAAAGGAGATGCGGCGAGGCTGACGTGCGAGTGATGAGAGTGCGAGGAAATGTTGTTTGTGACAAGTGACAAAAAGACCGGTCAAGTTCAAACGGCCGTATGCGACGGGAGACAACGGACTCGTTCGCTTGATATCAGGATCGGATATTGTCTTGAATGCAGGTGGTTGAGAGTCTGTGGTACTTTTTTTCGTGACAATGGGACGATGGGGGTGGGGGGAAGGACAAGGACAGCTAAAGAGGAAGTTTGCTGGTCTACTGGGCAGAAGCAGCCACTGCAGAGCCGATCAATCACTGCGTGGGATTTCACAAGGCAATAATCGGACAACAAGCGCCCGTTACAGGAAAAGAGATAAAGATGTGGCGGTGGAGCTTGCGCGCTGGCCAGTGGTTGGTGCCTTGAAAACCAGTGTCTGAATAGGCGCAATGGAAAATTCGAGAAAAATCCGAGTGTTGTAATTTTGTGTACAGATACACAAAATGAGGTTTGTTGGAAAGCGTGAAAAGGAGAAAAGGAAAAGAAAAATGTAGAAAGTGCCAGAACCGTGAAAGGAGGGGACTGAAATGCGCGTCCCGTGAAAGGCGGTATTGAAAAACGTGGATACGGAAGGAGGGGCGGTTCAGGGTGGTTTCCATGGAGGGGAAAGAGCGATGGAGCATTGCGACCGTTGCCGTCTGTTGGCGCGACGCTGGACATGGAACTAACAACGCTTTCTATTGTCTTCTTTACACATCTGAAACTGATTTCGAGCATGTTCAGGATCATTAAATGGATTAGACAGGGTAACGTGAAAGACAACCATGACCCCGACCCTCAATGGGCTGTTTTCGTGTCAAGAGGGAGGCAGGCGATAATTCAGTGCGTCTCCTTACCACATGCTTTGGACTCGTAGACGTCCGATTGGGAAAGAACGACTGATTCGTACTGAGTGGCGCCAAAGGCGGATTGAATACGGAAGGGGCGCCAATTCCTCAGTCTCTCCTTCCGAAGGTTAGCCTTGGCGCAGATGTGACAGGCGTATCTGCAGCACAAGCTCGCCCATGGAAGTTGCCAAACGGCAAGCGCAATTGGCTCCGTGGCCCGATGTTCCTGCCTTATATGCATCTCGCGTTTCCTTATCCTCCGTCGCACTTGCCTTGCCGGGCTATACGGTCTCTCAAAGGAGGTGAGCAAACCAGCAATGCCCTTTGATCCTGCCGACTTCAATTGTGACGTATGGGTCGTATAAGGCGGAGACGCAATTAGTGAGAGCAGTCTGAAATGGGTTCAGAACAATTCCTTTGACGAAACAATCCCGTTAACAATTGTTTCCTTTCCTTTCAGGCCCTTTAGGGTCGTTGTTTCTTTGTTTTGCGCAGAAACACTACCCTGTCGCTCACTATCAGTGCATGGTCCATTGCGTCATCGCTTGCCCTTGAATCCCTTAATCTTTTTAGGGCCGGCAGTGTGCCTTTGATTGTCACAATCGACCACTCCGTCGCACCTAACCCAACATCTCGGAGCCCTGCGGCAATTGCGACAGCGAGCGCCGTCCAGCAGAGCCGCCTCGGAAGGCTTGTCTACATTACTGCTTTCTTTTTCTACTTTACTGTTGCCACGACCCAGCGCCAGTCGTTATACATTCTTCAGGGACACTATCTTTTCTTTCCAACTATCATTTGTATCTTTCAGGCCTCACAAGCTTGGGCCTATGCATTCGGGATGAATACCATTGATTTTTATGGAGTTATAGATTTTGCAAACACCCTTTCTTTGTTTCAGAGTCGTATTTTGGCAAAGAAACAACAAAGAGCATAGCTAGCAGTTATGTATCTGTTCTTCGGCGGTAGGAACGGGCGGTGATTTCTAATAGTACGGTAAATGTGGTTTGCCACAGAAATAATTTGGATCGAAAGGTGAAAAGATGAGACGAAGATTTGCATCTGGGTTGTCCCATGGATCGAGATGGGCACTCAAAAAAAATACGAAAATTAAAGAAGGTCCATGCCGGACTCGAACCGGCGTTCCTGGAAAGACAACCATGCAGAAATCAAAATCCAGTGTCCTAACCACTAGACTAATGGACCTGTCACGTTTTTCGATGAGCCCCCTGTAACAGTGTTTATAAAGTGTGCAGGACTAGCGCCCCGATAAGCCAATTTCCCGATTGCCAGCTTCGCCAAAGATCATGTAAACTGGGCCACAATTCGTACCACCTGTTTCTCTTCCCGGCACAAAAAGTCCTGATGCCTTTTTTCTATTTCCAACTTGAAGCCTCGCATGAGCCGGACGTGACGATATCAATATAAGCTGTAAAAAGAGAATCGTTGCGGCCAACTTTAGTGGAGACAGCCGGACGTTTAGGGCACTCGCGACCCGCGAAACTGCCCCAAGGAGGGGTGCCCCGGAGTTGCTGAGCCATTTGCGGTGTTTCGTAATTGCTTGGGACTTGGCAGCCGACGTCAAACATCAAACGTTGAACTTACCAAGCGACAAAGTCACAACAAACGCACATGCTCCATTGCATTTGCAGTCACTGCACGCTCCTTTGCTCGCACTCCTTCTTTTGCGATTGACTGTTCCAGCATGTCCGGTCCCAAGTTCCTGAGCGGCGATTCCTCCGCCATCAACGAGTTCCTCGACAAGTTTGACGTAAGACTCTATGAACTTATTTTGACGCTGGTCTCCTGATCACTTCTGACACGTATAGACGTTCCTTATTGACTGCGATGGTACGCCCTGAGCACCAGCGCTGATTCCACTTCATGGGGGCCCTAACTAACCACAGACGTATAGGTGTACTATGGTCCGGAGACCATGTATTTGACGGCATCCCAGAAACCATTCAGCTACTCCAAAACAAGGGTATGCTTTTTCGCCGAGTGTCTTTGTATTCATGCTGATACTGTGACTAACACACCACACCGCCCTGCCGCAGGCAAGCGTACCGTCTTTGTGACCAACAACTCGACAAAGTCGCGCAAAGAATATCACGCCAAGTTGTCCTCCAAGGGCATCCCGTGCCAGGTCGAGGACATCTTCGGCTCGTCCTACTCGGCCGCCATCTATATCTCTCGCATCCTCAAGCTCCAGGCACCCCGCAACAAGGTGTTCGTCCTGGGCGAGGCCGGCATTGAGGCCGAGCTCGAGAGCGAGGGCATTCCCTACATTGGCGGCACCGACCCGGCCTACCGCAAGCTCGGCATGGTCCCCGAGGACTTTTCCGGCATCGCCGACGGCTCCAGCCTCGACCCTGACGTCGGCGTCGTCCTCGCCGGCCTCGACTTCCACGTTAACTACTACAAGCTGGCCCACGCCCACGGCTACCTGCGCGGCAACCACGTCCAGGGCGACGAGGTGCAAAAACGGGACGGCAAGGCGGTGTTTCTGGCTACCAACCTCGACAGCACGCTGCCCATGTACCACAGTGTCTTCCCCGGCGCCGGGTCGGCGTCGATTGTCGCCCTTTCCAACATGACCGGCGAGCAGCCGCTGGCGTTAGGCAAGCCCAGCCAAGCCATGATGGACGCCGTTGAGGGCAAGTTCCATCTGGACCGTGCGCGCACTTGCATGATCGGCGACCGTCTCAACACGGACATCCAGTTCGGCATCGAAGGCCACCTGGGCGGCACGCTGGCCGTGCTGACGGGCGTGAACAAAAAGGAAGACTGGGAAAAGGCTGACGCCGTGGCTGTGCCGGCGTACTATGTCAACGTTCTCAGCGATCTGCGCGGACCGGCTAGCAACTGAATATAGCGGTGGTGGCGAGCAGACGCAAGAAGCAAATGGAGTGGAGGAATTTTCTTCTTGTCGGGCTTTCATCAGTTTTGTTTTTGACCGATTAAAGCGCTTTCAAGGCGTATTTTGCATAGACAATAGAGTGGCAAATAAAGATCCCATTTATTTAGAAACAAATTCAACATGGCATTTATTTAACGCAACCTGAAGCAAATGCTTTTGTATTAAATTTATATGTCAAGAGAAAATCTAGAAACAAGACGACATATAAATATATATATATATATTCTATTAAAATGAAGCATGAAAGATGGTGACAATTTTGGATGGGGGGACATCTAGCTCTGCAGTGGAGGGCGCGACCGACTTGGCGGTGATGCTGCATAAAATATTTTTGTCTGCCAAAAAAATTAGGCGCAAAATCTCAACATCCAAGGATCTCAATTAGCAAAAGCACCAACAACGCGGCCACTGTCACGTTCTATCTTTTCCATGCAGAGTACCGACGTTGGATTGAAGCGAAGTCCACCATAATTATTTAAAATAAGAAAGAGATACAATAACCTGCCGTTGGGAGTGGTGGCCACCCCTCGCCTCTCAGCCTCGACTTAACATCAACACATCATCGCGCTGCCATGGCAGCCAACTCGACAGCAGGCAGTTGGCCACCGGTTGGGTCTCGGATAGCATCGCTGCTGGAGCAGCGCCAGGAGTTGACCGATAAGCTGGCCGAGAGCGCATATGACATCTTCCTCTACCTGTCCCGCGCGGCCGTTTATGCCGACTTGGCCTACCCAGATCTGGCCGCCGGCGATGCATACCGAGCGCTGCTGCTGACCGACGAGATTAGCGACGAAAGTTTCGAGTACCATGACCAGACGCAGGAGGCCATGGCACCGTATGCGACGGGCGAGAAGTCTTTGCCCGACGTCCTGCGACAAGGGACTCCATCAAATTTGGCTTCGGACGTCGCAGCGCTGTCCCTTTCGCCCGACTCTGAAGAAACCGAAGACGCAAAATTCGAGGCACATCGGCGGCTGGCGTCTATAGCTGCCATCCGCTGCTACCAGACCCTATCGCTCAACCTGCTCCTCTGCGGCTGTCTTCGCAGTGCGCACACCTTTTGCGAGCGTGGCCTCGTAGCGGACCCCAACGACAAGGACCTGCAGCAAACCAAGGCTCTTATTGATACAGCGGCCCGCAAACGTTTCCGGAGGGCGGACGACGCCACCTTTGTATACAACCCGACCGACCTGCCAGACCGCGGCCTGGTGCGGCGTGAGGTGTATCCCTGGAACACCTACGAGCCGGACCGCTTCTCGGCCGCGTCGTTGGCGTTTCTCAACGACGAGCTGTCGCGTGCGGCGCCCAAGTGTGAAGTGCGCGCGACGGAGCTGCCTATTTTGACAGAAAAGGATGACGAGGGCAGCCGCACGTCTGTGGACGGCCCCATCGCGACCTGCTGGCAGCTGGGCGTTTTTGCCAAAGAACCCGTTGCGGCAGGAGAGGCCGTTTTGCGGGAGTACTCGTTGCTGACCGCCAACAACCGCCTCAAGGAATCCGCATGCGATGCGTGCGGCACCGAACTGCCCAGCCTGGCCGACGTTGGCAAGAAAAAGAAGCAGGATGGCAGCAGGAGAGCGACCTATAGAGCCGAGGACGGCGACAACGACGACGAGGAGCTTGTTGCCGCCCCTGTCGCGTGCCCCGACTGCTACGACACAGTCTTTTGCGACGACTTCTGCTTTGAGCAGGCGCAGGAGAAGTACCACCCGGCCGTGTGCGAAACCGATGTCGACTCCATTGCCAAAGACCCCGAAGATGCCCGCGACGCCGACGATGCCCTCTACGTGCTGTTGCTGGCGCGTCTGCTGGCCATGGCCACCCACCAGGAACGTCACCCGCTCGAGGTGGACGAGATCAAGTACATTTGGGGCGATTTTGTGCCCCCGGAGACAAACGCCAATGCCGGCTTTGCTCAGTCCGTGTCGCCGTCGTCACCCGAGGTCGTCGCCGTAGCCGCGGCCGGTGGCATTCCTCCGACGGCCTGGTCGCTGCCGTTCAGTTTCGAGGCCAACATTGCCACGCCGCTACACATTCTCGAAAAGATGGACCTCGACGTCTTTGCCGACCTGGCCCACTACGACCTGTGGGTGCTCAACTCGTGCTACAGCAAGTTCCGCGGCACGGCCTCGGCGCGCAAGAGCCGGCGTGACGGGCGGCCCGACGTGGCGGCTGTGCATCCGCTCTGGTGCCTGGCGAACCACGACTGCGATCCCAACGTGACCTGGGAATGGGGCGGGCGCATGGTGTTGTGGGCGCGCGAGAAACGTGTGAGGCTGAGTGCAGATGGCAACGAAACGCGGCCTGGTGGCATTGCGGCCGGTCAGGAGATCCTGAACCACTACTGTGACGTGGATCTGCCAGTACAACTGCGGCGGGAGTGGGCGAGCGGCAGTCTGGGTGGTGCCTGCATGTGCCAACGGTGCCGCAACGAGGCTGCAGCAGAAGCAAAGGAGGCTGAGCAACATATACACTGATTTTTGGCATTTGTTAAGTATAAAATATAGAGGGGAATACATTTTCAAGCAAATAATATAACTTGTGTGAAGGAAATGACATTTTGCTTTTGATTTGTTTCATGCATTTTTTTTTGGTAAAATATTTGAGACGACACTGGGGCCCCCCTCCCATATTGGGAGGAATCCCCCCTACCAATAGAAAGAAACAGAAACAGTGGATATATGAAGAGTAAAGGATGAAAAATAAGCATAATATGGATAAAAAAACAGCTGATGAAAAGTCCTTGTAAACAGTAAGAGACAAGTATGTACATAGCAGATCAATGTGGATGGATAAAGAGCAAAAACGCCAAAGACGTAACAAAAGGATAAACATATAAAATAAACGTGGTTCACATCACAGCATATTCAGTCCGACAACTGACAAGTTCCTCCTACTCCGACAGACGCAGGGCCGGGTAAAGGGGCGGCGCCTCGCTCACCGACTTGAGTGACGGCAACCGCGTCGACAACGGCGGCTCGGGCAGGTCCCGGCCACGACCATAGGCGGGAGGCGGAGGCATCTCGCGGGACCCGTCATACTCCTGACGCGTCAGGCGCGTCTTGATGTACTCGCGGAGCGACTCAATCATCCGCACGTTGTTGAGCCACTGGTCGTACGACTCGGGCTCGCTGCTGGCGTCCGAGGCGGCCGACGGCGAGCTGGCCGTCACGGTGTCCTTGGAGGCCCGTCTCTGCTGGCGCCGATCCTCGTCTTCCGGGCGCACCTTGCGGCTCGCGTTCTGCAACATACCAGCGCGATACGGCCGGTCGTCAGGACCGAAGCTAGAGCCCAGCGTGGTCGGCGCGGCCGAGCCGGGGTAGGCAACGCCGCTGGACGTTGGCAGGTGCGGGTACGCAATACTGCCGGCGACGGACGTGGCCATCACGGCCGGGGCCTGGCGCGACGATGGCGACATGCCTGTGCTGGACGTGCTGGGCGAGTGGCCGGATGTGTACGAGGCACCGCTAGACGGGGGCGTCACGGCGGGTGAGCCGCCGCTCTGCGAGGAGTGCGACAGGGCCGTGAGGGGCGAGGGCATGTGCGCAGCCGACACGGCCGCATTGGCATAGTGGTCGTTGATGAGCGTGGGCCGCGCTAGAGGTGACGGGTTGTTGCGCAGGTCAAACGCGTGTGTGTTGGGCGTCGGCGAGGCGCCCGAGTTGTCGTAGATGGTCGTCTGCATCTGCTCCAGCAGCACATCCATCTCCTCGAGGTCGTTCTTGGTGCGCAGGTTGGGGATGGGCGGCAAAAAGTAGTGCTGGGCCATTGAGTTTTGCTGCTGCTGCTGGGCGGCCGAGGCAAGTAGATGGGGCGGCTGTGGCATGAACTCCGTCGCGACACCGCCACCACCACCGCCAGCCTGCAGGGGCATCAGTGAGCGGCCGACCTGGGCGTACGAAGACGGGTCGACATGGCCGCGCTTGAGCGAGCCAAAGAATTCGTTCAGCACGTCCAGGTTGCGGCGCTGGGGGTAATCACCGTGACCGACATCAGCGGGACCGCTGGCCAGATGGTGTTGCGGTGCGTGCTGATGGTGGTGCTGTGCCTGTTGGTGTTGGGGAGCGTGTTGGTGGCTGTGGTGGTGGCCGCCGATGAAGCCGTCGCTGCGGGGGTTCAGGGCCGGAGGGAAGTAAAGTCCGCCACCGTATGCCTGCTGCTGGGCGTAGTAGCCAGCGTGTCCGCCGCCCTGGTGCGGCTGATTAAAGGCGGAAGGGTTCGTGCGAATGTGGCCGTTGTGGTCGTAGTAGCTGGACGACGCTATGCCATGTCAGTCGTGTCATCCTTATTACAAAACTCAATATATACAACTCAATATATATATATGTATGCATATATAAGAAAAAAAAAGTGTCTGTTCCTAGTGTTACTTACTCGAATGGGCGCGGTAGGAAGAGCCCATGCCGCCAGTCGGATCCTGGCCCGGTCTTGGAGCCAGCACCGAATCGTCGGCGTGCGTCTTGACGTGCTTCTTGAGATCTTGCGGCCGCTTGAAGGTCTTGCCGCAGAAGTCGCACTTGTGAGGCTTCAACGGCACATGCACACGGATGTGCGACGTGATGTGGTCACGCTTGACAGTGGTCGTGCGGCACTGATTCCACTGGCATGTCAAGTTGAGGTTGTTGGTGCTCTTGCGGCCAACATGACGCTCGCAGATGTGGTCCTAATTTGTTAGCATAAAGCCCCGTCCCGGTGATAGTACTATAGTAATAGACAAGCAGGAAGAAAAACACATACATAAAGAATCTCCGGTGTCGTGAAGCGCTCGCTGCACTGGCTCCAGCGGCAGACGAGGTTGTCGTCGCTGCTGCTGCTGTTGGCAGCGGGAACGGAAGACGAGGACTGGGGTGTGGTGGTGGTCGTCGAGGCAGCAGGCCCTGGGGTGTTGCTGCTCGAGACTGACGAGCGGTTGTCCGCTGTTGCAGATGACATGGACATATTTGCTGTGAGGTAGTGATATGGAGAGAAAATAAATGGATCGATTCCGACTGTTTGGGAGCCGTTGCAATGCCCCTGAATGTTGGGTCAGGGACAGATGCAGGAACGTTGTTGGGCCTGACTAAGTTGTCTTGCGTTGGTGGGATGCACTTTCCCGTTTGGTGATCGAACGGCTGTGAGGATGTTGCAAAGGAAGGAACGAATCAGGCTGGTAAAAAAAAAAACGTCCGACTCAAAAGCGACAAGAATAATATATGAAGAAGTAAGAAAAATAGAAAACAAATGGAACACAACAAAAACAAGAATGTGTCTTGCGATTCCTTTGATGTGTATTTGCCACAAGTGCTCCTTTGTCACTGAGGCTGGTGCTCGTTTTGTCGACCGACTGATAAAATATGGCTGTGAGCGCAGTAAGCGAAACCAGCGGCGATAAAAAGCGTGGCAGCGGTTCTAGGCCAGGCAGGTGAGGTGTAACGGCGCAGGACTCTTGCACTTTCCTAATCGTGACGTCTCGGTGTTTGTGACAAGTAACGGATACGTATGAAGGAAAGAGAGGAAGAAGGAAGCAGGAAAACGAGAAGAACCGGAAGAGGGCGCCGAATGTTTCTTTTCTATTCTTTTGCAGACGATGTTCTTTTATGTTCTCATTTCTTTCCTACGGCTTCCAGGTCTTTTTGCGCATGCGAGGTGTGCATCTCCCTCTTTTCGCCAGTGTTATTTTTCCCTGTGTTCGCTATTTGGTCTTGGCGAGGTCTTGGCGGCCTTGGCATGTCGGGGGCTCGGATTCTGGGCTTACGCTTTCATTGGCTGGGTTGTAGAAAGCCTTCATTGGCAAGTAGACGGAAAGAGAGATACCTAATGGGGAACCAAAATAGTATTATAAAACAGGTATCTTACAGCCTCGCAACATCAATGCCAAGACACGCCAAGCCTTGACTAGTGCTTGGCGTCTCGATGAAAGTCTTGGCATTGCTCCACCAAGGGGCGCCTTCCTCTCACCAGTCGGGCTGGATTAGTGTCGTGACAAGCCTTTTGTGGGCGTCCGCTTCCCTTTTTGTATTCCATGTCCAACAACGGGCCCTCTTTTTCCGCGTGTTCCAGACTCTTACACAATGTGCGCTCCACGAGAATCCTGGGCGCCGTTACGACTGCATCCAGCCCTCTGGCACACCCTGCCAGCCTGCGTCTGCATCCGTTCGGAACGGTGCTTGCCTTGGAACTGCCTGCATTGGGTACGAATGAGCCGAGTTGTCGTGCGAGAGAAGCAGCCACGAAATGTCGCGTGGTGTGCTCTTTGCTCTGGATTGGAATGTGCCGTCTCGGCGAAAGGGGGGAAAGTAGTACGACGATATGGACGTAAGTCGTACCCCTTTGCTCTGTCGCCTGTCGTAGGCGCCGCTGGGACGTTTGCCGCTAACAACAAATCCTCCAAGACGTTTTCTTAGGTCCCCGGTGCGTATCACGTTGGCTTGTCCATTTTGCAAGTCACACAGTCCTGTGGCCAATTTGTCGTCATCTGCCGGTGTCCGGTTCTTGATTTGCCATTTGCCATTCGCCCCAGCGCCCTGCCGAGCCTCCAATGCAATCAAAAACGTGCCAGTGCGAGAATGAACAAAACGGCTGGACTCCGTTTGCTTTGGAACTCGATAAATCTGATCCTGCTGCGCTTTATCGACAACTCGACATTCAGTTTCCCCTGCTTCATTTGGCGCAATACCAAGACTTCACAGCCCACCCCCGGACAGCCTTTAGTCGTTTAGTCTCCTCCTCAGGAACATAACTCGCTTCTCCTTCCGTCCTGGCACACGCTCCCCCAACCCCGTCCCGTGCCCAGAGTCCCAAGACTTCCTAGTCTGTACTCCGTACTCCGAGAGCGTCCCGTAGATGACATGCGCTTCCCTGAATCCTTGGCTCTCTTGGCCTCTTGTGGGCGCCTTGGCATTTCCCCACAATCCTCACACGTTGTCTTGGCCCTTGAGCCTCTCCTCGTTTTCTCGTTTACTCTTGTCAACTCCCCGCCTGCGAGGCACAGTACTATTGTACACTGACTTGCTTTGCACCTGTGTTTTGTCTTGATCCCTACATGTGGTACATTTGTTCCGAGTATCTTTGGCGTTATCGGCCGTCATTGAATATATTTCCACTTGAGAGGTAAGAAAAGTATTTGAGCTGAAGTCGAAAATACGAGGTGTGCGAGTTTTTTACTACTTTTTGGATTTAATTTCCCACGAATTCGGTACTTTTTTTGTCTATTTTCCATTGCTCTCTAATTCATTCAAGCCGTGGGAACCAAGCCTCGGCACCTTGGTCCCCGTTGCCCAAGAGTCAGGCTATATTTGGCGATCGTCTGGGCTTCCCAAATCGCCTCAGCCTTTTTTGTCCCTCCGGACGATAAACAAATGGGCACTTATTCTATTTCCTCTCTATTTCGTAGGGCAGCTGTTGTATCTCAGCTTATCACGCCTTACGTGAGTCGTGAGAACACCGCCCGGGCATTCTGTTTCTCGTATGAGTTCATGGAGGACCACCCAATTCGCAGTGCTCTTGGCTAATCGACTCGCAAATGCCGCGTCGAAACCCTCTTTTTTTTTTTTTTTTTTTTTACTATAAGAACACAACATGCAAATTGCACGTCACAGCATAGCCAAGAGAAATACAGTTTTGGGCGTCAACGGCAGTTCAATTTGTTTTTGATGCTGACGGGCCTTGTTCCGAAAGGAGAAAGGTATAACAAGACACCAGGCTGTTGCCTTGATGCCTCCGAGCAGCTGACGATCTGGTTTCCAAACAGGAAATATATAAAATACAGAACATCCAACAAGCTTTTTCCAACTTTCATGAGTCGTTTGGACAATGCCGCCGCCCAAAAATGGTTAAAAAAAAATAAACAAAAAACCCTGTCCAATGCAATCGACCTGAAGCCATAATTATCACCCTGCCCGTTAGTGGCGTTAGTGGCGTTAGTGACATTGTGAGACGCGGCCAAATATACCCCCCCAGGTCTGTATGGCAGATGCAGTTATCTGATGTTCTGCAAGAATGGCCGCAGGTTGGTATCATGTGCATGGCAGTTCGATCCAATCCAATCAATAAAACACGGTGTATCGAATCTCCCGTGTGTTGAAGTTGTTGAGGAGATTCACCTCGTGATGTTGTGATAAGTTGATATGAAGATAGTTGATTTTTTAGAAGAGGGGTATATACTGAGTTGTGTCGTGCTAGATGTGCCGGGTATGTGTACCCACACAAAAATGTCGCTGAGAATAGAACCAGTGAAGTGAAGAGAGTCCAGAAGGATACAGACCACACCGAGTCCAACAAGACCAAAATAAAGAACCGTGAGCAGATTGGACCTGCTTTCCAAGTATGGCGTGTCAATCTAGCAGGGCTTGGGTTGCTCCAGCTGTCCTAAGAGTATGATGTGCATGCCGTACCAAAGGGGCCGACTTTCCGTAGTATCCGGAGGTTCTCACGGGAAACTCCAAAATTGCAAAGCGGGAGCATGTTCGTTTGAAGTGCGCCAGTCCTTGGATGGTTCGTTTTAGTTGTCCTTCTTTGTCTTCGTGTTGTCGTGATTGTCTGTATCCTACTTGCCAAATCCTTTGGCGAAATCCATGCATCCTTTCCCCATAACGCGTTGTTCATAAACGTTTCTCCAAGTGAGAGACCATGAAATATTCCGACACCAAAAAAAAAAGCGAAAGCCCAAAGCCTATGATGAAAAAGGTTTGTGAAAAGTCACAAATATAGGCGAGAAGTATAGGCAGGAAGGAAAGAGATGAGGTGTCATGAGAGTGAATATGGGAGGGAAAATGTGAGAGGAAGAGAGAAAAAAGAAAACCGTAAGAAGAAAACTCGCCGAACAACGCGATGCCACCATTAAAAAAAGTAAAAGAAAAAAAAAACGCCGTCCTATGCAATGGTATACTATACAGACCCAAGACGAAGAAGGCCTTCAATGGCCTCAAGCTCTTGTTCGTCCGAGGCACCCTGGAAGGGACTGAAGCCCGTCGCCGCCAGGGCATTTTGTACTTGGGGGCTGGTTGCCCGCGCGCTGGCACTGAAGGAGAAGTGCCTGCTGCCTGCGGTGCCAAATTTGCTGAAAGAGCCGTATGGGCGTGAAGACATGAAAACGGGACTGCCGAACCGACCCGCGGCGGCAGAGTTGGAATAGGATTCTGCACGAAGGGCAGCAGCTCCAACGGCGCCCCAATCTTCGTCGTCTGTGAGATTTTCCGGGTCGTCGTCCATCACCATGTCTTCGTCCGGGGCTTCGGAACACGACGCCGAGGCAGGGCCGTCATCGTCGTCCATGGACATTCGGTCGGCCTCGTCCTCGGCCACGTTCATGTTCCGGGTGCTGTTGTTTTTAAGGTCTGGATCCCGGTAAAGGGCGCCAGACCCTTCGGTGTGTTGCCGCAGCCGGTCCACACCGAGGCCTCCTCCACTCCCACCTCCACTTCCGCCGGCGATGGGGATACCGAGTGAACCGTGGGCCGCTGGTGTCGAGGCCAGTTGCCTGGCACCACCGCCAACCCGTCTAGCTCCCCAGACTCCCCAGCTCACCTTCTGGAACTCCACGTCGCCCTCCAGTCCACCCATCCCACCGTCTGCCCCATTTCCTCGTCCTTCCAACGCCGCAACGACCAATCTCCGAGACTTTGCTGGTGGTATGAAGGAGAACCCGGGCACTGAAGCCGTAAGGTGTCCGATGATATATCGAATGGCCAGGGGGCCATGGTTCAGCAAAATCTCGGGCAGGTGAAACTTGGCCAGCATGGCTGGCGAGATCGCATCGGTCGACTCAAAAGGCGGCGAACCGTAGCCGTCCGCAGTCGTCTCTGCCGCAGCTGCCGCAGCAGCAAGGGCAGCGACGCCTCCGCGGTGGGCGGCGGCGGGCGCGCCAGAATCGTCGCTGAGATCATGCAAGTCCAGGTCGGAGTCGATCGGCTCCAGCTTGGCCGCCTTCTGCAACTGGGCCTTGAGCCCGTGCGGCGGCAGCGCTGGTGATATGGAGTTGGGAGGAGTAGGAAGGGGGTGGGGATGGGTTCGAGTCACAGGGACACTCCGGGCCGCTACACCAGTGAAGGAGTCTCGGCGGGAGGTCGCTTGGATGTCGCGTTCGGTTGCAGCTGCCATGATTGCGAGTTGCTTTGCGCTTTCTCTTTTCCTTTGGAAGGTAATGGTTGATGCAAGAAGCTCTGCGTGTTCGTCGAGCGATGTGCCGACTGTGCCGTGGGCCGTGTAGTTGTGTTGGGTGTCGTGTATTGAAAACCGTTTCTAGACTGAGACGCGCGATGCGTGTTAGTCACTGATGTAACGGTTGAGGTACGTCCAGCTGATAAGACAGAGGACGCGAGGGGAAAAAAGGCAGAAAGATGGAACAAAAAAAAGGGACGCCGAGTAAAAGTGTCTGATATGTAACTGCTGCAAGGCTGCGACAAGGCAGACGTCGTGACGGACGGGGGCAACTGGTGATGATATAACGCGATGCGCGCGTCGTAGCGTTGAGTCACTCACAGGAAACGATAAAATCCGAAGCCGGGGCAAATAACACGGCGGCAGACAAGTAGCTTGCAGTGGCAAAGGTAGAGAAAATGCGTAGCGAAAGGGCAGGGGAACCGATATGCGACTATCAGACTGTGACAAGGAGATGACTCTCGATGGATGAAACGTTCGATGTTGTTTGTGTTGTTCTTGATTGCTTTGGAGAGAGAAAAGAAAAAGAAAGGAGAGGGCAGAAGCCCAGAAAGAGGGTGCGGATATCACCAGTTAAGAAGGGGGCAACAACATCGGGCCTGTGACTGGGGGCTGTGGTCCGCGCTTTCCCTTTGCGAATGTTTGTGCCTGCAAGAAAGAGCGACCAAGTGTGTGTGTGTGTGTGGTACGTGCCCTGTTGGGCTGGTTTGTTTGGCGCAAGCAACACAACCTGACAACCCAGATTGGGGGTTGATGGGCTCGTTCCAGTGCCAAGAGGCCTCGCGAAGGCAAAGAGCCAGGCGAAAAACAAAGGAAGGGCAGGGGTGTGTGGTTAAGGAGCGGGCTGATGAAGGCAAAGCGACCACGACGAAAGGGGGTGAAACCGGAAGCGGATATGGCAGGAAGTCTACCCAGGGAGGTCCTCTGGCTGTTAGTGAGGCACGTCTCGCTTGTGTGCATTTTGTATGACGACGCCCTTTGTGCACTATCACTTTTGCGGTCGCTCGCTGGTCACGCACTGTAGGCTGGAAAGGGTCGATAGGCACTGCTAATTCGATCTCAACAGCCGGACTCGCTGGTGCCTGTAAGATTGTTCTTCCTCCCTATTTTCTAGCGCAACCACCTGGGCAAAACATCGCTGGCGATGCGGCCAGTGTCTCCTCGACGAGGCTCCAGTTTTCCACGTCTCCACGCGCCCCCCTTCCCCAGAGTGAAGCGAGGCAAAGAAGAAACCTAAAATGGGCACCTGATAAGACTTTCGCGACGACATGGGGGCCATCATTTTCTAGTTTCTTGGAACGACTCCTCTTTGCGTCCTGGTCGATCGATTTGTACTTGGTCTCGTTTTTTTTCCTTTTCTTTTCCCTTTTCTTTTCTTTTTTTTTTTTTCGCAACTGTTTTGTTTTGTGCGCCACACGCCATTGGAACGCGCGGTTTGTCAACATTGTGTAAATGCGAGTCTGTTAAATTGGGAGTGGCTCTGTTATCTCGACGCGTTATTCGTAGTGACTTGCTAGCAACGGCACCACAAAACACGACTCCGTATTTTTGGATAAAAAACCAGGCGCACAAAATGAAGACAGACAGAGAAAATAGGAAAATTGCAACCTGAACTGGAAGAGGCAACCGTTGTCTGGGCACGCAGCAGACGTTCCTGAATTCCCTCATCTCGCTTGTCGTAAGGAGAGAGGATGGAGAGGGTAATAGCGATGGAATCCAATAGAAGGAGCAAAGTGTCTTGTTGCTGTGTTTTCATTGCTGGCCAAGGCGTGCACAAACTTCCTCTTTTGGCTATTATTATCTGCTTATTCGCCCGGGTAGAGTGTGGGTCCAAAAATGCACGCACTTTCAGACGTCCAGCTTAGACAGGCTTGTGGCTTGCGACTCTGACGCGCTGCGTAATGGGGCTGGACACACGTGTCGAGCATTTTACCGGCAATGCCTGTGCTCGACTGACTCACAACGAACAGAGCAAGACACACGACTGTATTGTCTTCACGGTGTTCGTCACTGACGGCCTTTCCAAATACAAACAATATAAAGACCTGTCTGATCCGATGTCGCCAGCTTTACGTCTCGTAAGATACCCTGCGGCGGCCGTAAAAATTACGGGACCAGAGCTGATACGAGCGAGCCCTGATACGGATGAGGGAGTAAATGGTGTGCCCTATCTCATAACACGAGGGGCCACGAACCGACGCGCCCAAAATACATCAGTGAGGGGTGACGACAGATGGGCAAGACGTGTGGGTCCTGCGCCTTCCATTGTTGTCGGGGTTGGCTACCCTTCCTGGATGAACTTACAATTGAATGATATGCGCTTATCAGGACAACAAACGACGTTGTTACTGAGCCTGGCTTTCTTTTGTCCTTTGCGATCTGATCTATCCTTTCCTGGCTATTTTACGACACGTTTTTGACACCAGCAGCCTCTCATCGTAGTATGACTCTGACCTGTGTTCTTGATCCAACCGTAACCGGCGTTCCTTCCTTTGTCCCTTTCCGACCTCGCCTTTGCGTCCTCTATCTCGGGCCAATCACGTTGGGCTCGCGCCTGCTGCTCATTGGCTCCTTCCATGGACAGCTGACCCCGTCCGCACCACTGCAGCCACCCGGAACGCAAAGCTACGCTGTCGCAAACTGTCGCTCTTTGGGCACACACTCACAAGTCGTTTCTACACAGTAATTTCAACAGAACTTCCAGTTCGATTTCGTCACCATCTCACAGCGCAGCATCGTGCGCGCACAACCTCTAGCGACACGCCCCTCTTTGCCCCGCCCTTCCGTAGCATGCCGCGCCCTGGAAACAAGAGGGGCCGAGAGCTTGAGTGCACTTTATGGGTTTTCGCGGTATCCCGTTCACCCAGTCTGCTCTTCCCACGTTGTGCGATGCAGCGACGAGAGCCCATCCGCGGCTTCGTGTCATTATGTCATGGCGTGTTCTTGTTGCGCCTCTTGCCTTGCCCTGGTCGCGCGGGATGTGTAAGTCGGGGTTTTTTAGTCTTGTTACGAAAACGACAACTACCATTGACCTCATCCCGTGGGCGTCCTTATTTGGTCTTTTTCTTTTTCTTTTCCTTTTCACTTTTTTCTTGAAAAAACACATTGAGAATCGTGACATTGTGACGCACAAAACAAAAATTTCGATTTTCTCACACGATAATTTTATCCCCCTTGAATAATTCCTCTTGACTTTTTACCCAGCCCGTAATCTTGGCGAGTTGTCTGGATACAGAGGTCACGACAATAGACAATTTTCCGCAAGGCGCTGGATCCGCCTCTGCCAACCAACCGACGAGCCACAAGGCCTCTTGCTCCCATTGCTCGTCTTCCTTTTCTCCATGCTTGTTTTGCCAGAACCACTTTCGTCTCGTTCCCTGGTTTCTTGTCCGTCAATCTCAACCCCTTCATTCTGATGCTTGCAATGTGCACGCCCCGTTGCAACCGAAGCTGCCCTCCTCCCAACGATTCCCTTCTCATGTCACTCTTGTCCCCTCTTGGCACCTCCCACGAGTCACACATGCATCCTGTGCTGCCTGCCCCTCTTTCGCAACATGAGCTGTACATTGTAGTGTGGCACCTTTTCGGAAGTACGTTATATGCCGTGCCTCGTAATGTATGGCCAACGTTGATACGAATGGTATCGTCGTGCGGGTGTTTGTTTATGGTGGATATGTTCTTTCCCTGGCCTTCGGGGCCCCTTGCTCTACCTCGCATAGATATGCCATTCATGTAGGCTGCATAAACAGACGTGACATGATACAATTGTCCTCCTCTTGAATAAACTGTACCGTGTGAAGGCCGGTCCTCGGCGGGAGCAACATATGAAGCGATGGAGCGACGCAAGGTAACCCACTGATTGCGACAAATAACAGAATTGCCGCACCGTCAATTCGACGATCGGCATCAATGGGAGGGCATGCCTAATGTTTTCGACATTCAAGGGGTTAACCTTGAAAGGATGGACAAAAAAGGCGCAAACCTGATTGTCCGAAGAGGGACTCCAGACCAAGCAAGACATGGACGACATTCTGCTTGGTGGCCCCATCGGTGGTCGGGTCACAGATTATACATGCTTGTGGATGCTTCGTTTCGAAGTGACAATGAGACCTCGTAAGGCCTAAGGTAGCTTTGGTGACAGACCCTGTGGAGCCTGTATGTGTTTGTACAATGTCACACAGCCCATGTCCCATCCTATCGAGCAGTCGTGGAGGTGCCGCCGTTATTGAAGATGTACTGCCTACAGGACTGTATATATTTTTTTAATAAAAAAAGGAGCACCAAGTCGTCAGGCAACGTGTGTCTTGGAAAGGGGGAGGTAGTAAAGAGAGGGGGATCGGCCGGGGACTTACGGCTTTCAGGACGTCGAGTCGTTCCGATGACTGCTCGTATACTTGGCGGTACTGCCGCAGGCTTTCTTGCAGCACGGCGTTCCGCGTGGTGCGACCTTCGCAAATGGCCTTCATCTGCAGCTCCATCTCCTTGCGCAAAAAGGGCTTGCCCAGACTCGTCTCAAAGTTCATGCGGTCAAATCCCTGGATGAGTGCGACACCCAGCTGCGTCGGCACAAACACTCGCTGGCCACCCCGCCCACCGCCACGACCGCCGCGGGCACTGCCGCCGCCTCGGCCTCCACGACCACCGCGGCCACCACGACCGCCCCGGCCGCTGCCTGGTTCGTCGTCATCGTCGTCGCCCCCGGCCGCGTTGGTGCTTTGATGTCCAGACTGCTCCACAACCCGTGCATACTCGCGGTCCTGGATTTTTTGGATGTGCTCGGCCATGGTCGCGTCCGTGCCGATGCCGTTGGCGTCCATGAGAGCAATGAGGTCGGCCTCTGTCAGGTAGCCTGGTGCCGACGTCTTGCCCTGTGTCATCATGGCCTCGGTCGGCTCGAACCGCTCGCCGACTGTGAAAGCCGGCAGCTGGGCCGTGTCGGTCCAGTTTTCGTAGGGATAGACATCCAAAAAGTTGCGCTCCAGCACGTGGACGCCCTTGGCACGGAACCGCTCGGGACCGTACGCAATCTCGACGTCGGTCGCCATGCCCTTGGCGTCGTCGGCGCAGCAGGCCAGGAAGCGCCGCACAACAAGCTCGTAGAGCCGGCCTTCTTCATTGTTGAGCACGCTGGGCGCGGCGTACGTAATGGGGTGGATGGGCGGATGGGCTTTATCATCGTGCGGCCCAGCGCGCGGCCAGACAAACTTGTTGTTGTGGAGGAGGTCTTGCGCAAAGGGCCCCCAGCGCCCTGTTGCGTCCTGTGCCTGTTTCTGGACGAGTGCCTGGAGATTCATGCCTTTGTCGAAACGGTCGGTCTCGGTACGTGGGTAGCTGATGAAGCCCTTGTTGTAGAGGCCCTCGGCAATTGTCATGACCTGCTGGCCCGTCATGCGCAGGAAGCGAGTGGCCATGCTTTGAAGCGTCACGGTGGTCAGGGGCAGTGGACGCCATCGCTTGGTGGGCTTCTCCTGGACCTTGACGACCTCGGCCTTCTGAGCGGCGAGGCAGCGCTCGTACAGGATGACGGTGCAGGCACGGTCAAAGAGATGGCCGCGCGCCCATGAAAAACTGGCCGTGTACCGGCCCTTGGTGTGCTTCACGTTGATGCTCCAAAAGGGCTCGGGCACAAAATTTTTGACCCGAAAGTAGTTGTCCACGACGAAGCCCAGTGTCGGGAACTGGCATGAGCCTGGATGACGGTTAGCTGTTCATTGTTGATAAATTGGCTTCGCTGAGACAACTCGTTTGATCATACCATAGCTCAGTGTTAGCTGTGACATCGGCCCGCCGAGGGTCCGCAGGTTGTTCGTCAGATACCGAGTAAAGGCATAACCAATGCGCAGGTCCAGCTCCATGCGTGCCGCCACGGCATTGATCTGCCGCTCGTCAAGCCCGACAAGATTTTGTGCCGCGCGTAGAATGTGCCTGTAAGAGTTAGTAATTTGCATCACGTCGCCAAAATGGCTCACGCTCCCTGGGAAGGGGTCACAGACGCTCGCTCAATGTTGCTGAAGTGCGCTCGCCGGACTTCGATCGACGGTTTGCCTTTGCGGGCGGCTTCCCGGATCTCGTGGCCAATGTGCTCGCCCTCAAGATCACAATCCGTCCAGATAATCAAGACCTGACAGTATTTGGCCTGCTGCTGGATGTTGTTCGCCAAGACCTTCTTGTCGTCCGGGATGACAGTGTGCACGGGCGCCGAAAAGAGGCGGTCCGGCGGCGGATACTTCCAGTCCTTGACCTCGGGGCCGAACTCCATTGTGGTCATGTGGCCCGACACGCAGGTCATGGTGACCTCGCAGTCGCCGTACGGCGGGCCAAAATTGAACGAGAACCCATAGTTTTTGACGTACTTGGACTGGGTGTTGTGCTGTTGATTGCAAAATTTCACATTGTAAGAGAGACGTACTTTGCGTGAGACGCATGAAACACCCGGCTTTGGCCACTTACCGTCTGGTAATGGCCCCCAGAAAGATGACCCGCTACGGCCTTTGAAATGGACGGCTTCTCGGCGACACACAGAATCTTGGTCATGGTGATCCCCAGCCCACGAAGTCTCACAACGTTTTCTTCGACACCCAGACGCGTCTCAATGGGACATAAATCCCGAGCAACGGCGGCGGCGCCAACAGTAATTTTCAATCAGCGATAGACCATACCGCAGCTGCGAGGCTATGACGCGTGACAATGGGTGGAAGTCCCGGCCGGGGCGTTGCTTGTGTGGTTTTCGCCGTTTTGATATCTGTATCTGTGCGTTGGAAAGGGTTCATTTGGAATAGCGCAGTCGATGGGCGTGTCAATGCACCTCGCCGAACGGAGTAATTGGCATTGAGCTAAACGCCGGTACAGCGGGGCTTGGGGGGGCCTGGGGGGCATTACAGCGGACGCGGTCGCTGGATGCGATCGCTGTATTCGTTGACGGACATCAAAATCGGCCGAGAGGTCTCCATCGATTCCTCATGGACCCACTTTTCTGCACTGGGAGCTGGATCCCGTGGTAGAGCTCCAAATATGGGGAAGGTTCGAGTACGACATGTTAAAATGCGGGCAGGTGCCCCCGTGCCTCTGAAACGTCATTCAATTTTGGGAGTATATCTCGACTCATTTCACACACTACACCATCTAACAGCACCGGACACAACCCAGGGAAGTCGGTTTCCCTTGTCACAGCTCTACCTTTTCTCTGCCGCTATGGCCCTCCCCATTGTGCACTCTCTTGAAGCGTGCGCCGACTACACCAACACGGTCGAGCCCTTCCTCGAACAGCTTTACAGCTTGCCCGACGACTTCGTCACAGCCTTGTCCTCGGGCAGCGTGGCACGGCTGTACGTGGAAACGAACCCGCTGGTGTCTGGTTTTGCCATATCACTGGCTCTGGGTTTTGTGTTCCTCGTGGTGTCGGAGATCAACCGCAACTACTCGCAGGTCGATCGTTGCTGGAGCTTGCTGCCGACGGTGTACATTGCACACTTCAACCTGTGGTCGCGACTGGCCGGTGCACACAGCGGACGTTTGGACGCGGCCCTGCTATTTAGTACCATCTGGAGTGTGCGTGCATTTTGTGCCTATTGTTGATGTTCTCTTTTTTCTCGTGCTAACCATCTCAGATTCGGTTGACTTACAACTATGCGCGCAAAGGAGGTTATGACGTTGGCTCTGAGGACTACCGCTGGTGAGATAGATGTCCTCTCCAGAATAGCAGATGATGGGACCCGTGCTGACCCCTGCCTTCCACCTCCCCCAGGGAAATTGTCAAGAACGCTGTCCCCAAGTGGCTGTTCCACATCTTCAACTTGACCTTTATTGCCTTCTTCCAGAGCGTCCTGCTCTTCGCCATTGCCGCACCGGCCTACACGCTGTTGCTGACGGGCACCATTGAGCGCGACCTGACCTTTGCTGACGCAGCATTCGCCGCTGTCGAGATCTGCATCGTCGCTTTCGAGTACGTCGCCGACCAGCAGCAGTGGGACTACCAGACCGCCAAGTACAAGTACCGGGGCTCCGGCAAGGTGCCTGCTGGCTTTGATAAATCTACGCTTGACCGTGGCTTCCTTGCCGAGGGCCTCTGGGCGTACAGCCGGCACCCCAACTTTGCGGCCGAGCAGTCCGTCTGGATCGTGCTCTACCAGTGGAGCTGCTACGCGACTGGCACGCTGTACAGCTGGGCGGGCATTGGCGCGCTGGTGCTGGTGCTGCTATTCCAAGGCTCGACCGCGCTGACGGAGCGTATTACGAGCGGCAAGTACCCGGGCTACAGGGAGTACCAAAAGCAGGTGGGCATGTTTGTGCCCACGAGCGTTGTAGGCTTCAAGACGCCTGCCCCCAAGGTGTTGCGCACGAGCGAGGTGGCCAAGAAGCAGGCCGAGAAGGAGGCCACGGCCAGTGGCAGCTACAGCTATAACACGCGCTCTGCCGCTAAGAGATGATCTACGCAGGGGAGCCGAACAGCCAAACAGGTTTCACGTGGAGAATATTGGTATCATTGCCGGCACGCACGAGAAGCGTTAGGATACCTTGCTAGAACCCCGTGAAAACCCGGGGACGGAGCTATAGAGAATCGACGGCGCATGTGAGGGCATGTGCCTACGATACCTCTCGGGCCAACTGTACTAATATTGCCCAAAATACCTTGTTTAGCCAAGCGCTACACAGAGGACGAGAGGTGGGCAGTACGTTCAGACGGCGTCTGGAGTCAGTGGTTTTGCACGTTGGGGAGAATCCAATACACGACTTTCTTATTTTGCACTTGGCTTCCACGGAGCTTCTACGACCATCGTCATAGTTCCAGCGTCATACTATGTTTGTGGAGAGAAAACGTGAGAAAACGTGGCTAAAAAAGTTGCTGACGGCATCCCATCAGGCCCCGTACGTGCGTCGTCGGCGATGGGGGCCGGCTTACGGGCACAGTATTTACTGCACTGATGTGTGTTTCGGAGGCTTCGCGACAAAGTACCCCCGACCTTGAATTGGGTAGAAGATGGCAGAAGGTCGAGGGCCGAGATACTTGTCGAGTTCGAGCACAGTACCGCGCTAACTGGCGCTTGTGTCGCGCCTGCCTCGTGATGGAGGCAGACACTTGCCGCGGCCTTTGTGCATTCGCACGGAGTAGTGTCCCGGAGGTGACATTGGCGCCCGGGCAGCCGCACTAGCGTCGTTTTCGCTCACCTTGTCGAAGGCGTCGCCACTCGCCATTGGAAATTTTGTGTGCATTGTTCGCCTGCGCCAAAAGTCTAGTAGAAGTCAATGGACCGTGTCCGAAAAGAAAGGACACAAAGGCACCATAGTAATGGTGGTGAGAATGAACCAATTCCAGGAAGGGAAAGAGCGACGGGCTGGGAACGCACGAGGACGCCGTTGCCTCTTCTACATACCGGCCGAATAGGAAAGAGCGGCCGGACTTTCGTTTGCGGTATCAGTTTCGCTAGACCCTTATTTTACTTTGCCCCGTTGACGGATACGTTTCCCCTTATGTCATCGCTCCTTTTGACTCGGCACTGTGCTCGTGATGAATACCCTGAGACCGCCCACTCCCCGTGTGGCTGTTTCTCCGGCCGTACACCTGTACCACTTCAGGAACAGCCGCCTGGCGCCCGCCCGGTTCGTTGGCGGCACACCTCCACAAAACGTGAAATTTCGTTCATTTTGTGGGCTTTCGCCTCTCTATTCGCACGATTTGTCTTCTTTTTCGTTCTCTTTGGAAGTGACACCAGATTTCCACGCGCTTTCACCTACAAGCTTTTTATATACGTTACGACTCATGTTTTGGTGCATTTGTCATTGCAAAGAACTTTGTCTTGACGATATTCGGACCAATAACCCGAAACAGCGAGAGTTCAACCTAGACTAATTTTGCCATGTGTTTTTCTCGTCTAGCACCAGCTCCTATTAGTGTGAGATAGAAATACTGTTCATTTCCGCCGACATATTAAAGTGCCCCTCGAGATCCTCTCCTTTTTCTTTTCCTTCCTTTCTCCTTTTGTTTCTTATCTTCTCTTTGTTCAACTCATTTTCTTGTTTCTGTCTTTGACGATTTCTTTCCTCTTCATCCACGACCGCCGTCACCAGTCCTTCGTCAGATACAAGATTTATCAGCCTTCATACCCACTCCACTTATTATGAGCACGACATTGTACAATATGCCGAACGGTGCGGCCACCGTGCCCGCCGACAACACTACCAACGACAGCGGTGACTTGACGGCGCCGTCCATGTCCGCCTCATCGTCGAGAGCATCAAACGTCGACGACATGTGGTCGGCTGATCCATCTCGACGTGGCTCTGATGCGTCCAGCACGACATCCATGAGCACCTCCGACCTTCCGTCTCTCTTGTCGTCCGAAAAGCTCAAGGCGTCCCTGGCTGCTGGCGGTGTACCTATGGCCGTTTCGGCCTCGGAGAGCAGCTGTAACCGGAACCAGAACACCCCGGCACCGGCACCGACCCGGAGACTGAAATTCAACGGCGACCCGCTCGAGCGAAGCTTCCCCAAGCCCGAGGGAGACATTGACGTCGGTGCCGCCCTGGCCCGTGACCCGCTGAAGTGGTCTCTGGGCCACTGGAAAAAGAACGCCCGGGATGTAGTCCAGACGACGACGTCTGCGGCTGTGTCCAAAAAGCGTTTCGACGACATCAAGGATGAGCTTCGCCGCGCCCAGCTGGACATGGCCAAGACGACTCGCTGAACGGACGGGTTGAGAAAGGAGAATGAGGACTGCCTGCCGAAATGCACAGAACTTCTCTCTGGACGTACCTGAAATCTGACAACCCGAAAACACCTCATGGGCTGCCTCCTTCAGAGGTCTCACGCCATGAAATGTCCTGCCGTCGTTTCTCTCCCATGGTCTTTGCTTACCAAGGCATTACTAGACTCTTATGGATGAAGGATGGATGCACTGTGGATATTCTTGTGCAGCGGACACAACCTCCACCCGGCGTTCAGTGGCCGGAAACCTAATTGACGTCAAGATGTGCTGAGTCTAAGAAACCCGCCATTGTATGACGTCCACAACGATTACACGAACGTCACTTTTTTATACCCATTGCGATTAAAGGCAAAACGCCAATGAAGGAATACGATAGAAATTAATAAAAAATAGTACATATTGATATAAATGACAAAACAGACAACAAACACGAGGAATGTGAAAATAAAGCTATGCCGATGCTAGAATAGTCAAATGTAGAATAGTCAAATGATCTTGCTCCTCTTACGGTCCTCCCGACTGCTCAAGCTCCTTCCAACCTTTACACAAAACGGCTCGCCAATCTACACAATGCGCCCGGACAGGGCCACACCGTAGACGACGGCCATGATGAACGATGTCAGGTTCAGCAACGTCGAGATGCCGTGCAGCTTGCCAAACTTCTTGTTCAGGGCCAGCATCTCTTGCGAGTGTGGAGCCGAGTCATAGCTCTTCTTGCCGTCTTTCCGTTCTGCAGTGGGTTAGCAGGAGGCTACGCCCACAAATTCATTCCATCTGCTTGCTGTACAATACGCA